>NC_045704.1:26466000-27066000 GCF_009834535.1 Camelus ferus
GCTGTCTGCCCCTGCCCAGCACAAACTTTAGCCTATTTTGTAAAATTATATACATGTATGTACATTCATACATATATATGAATATGTAAGTGTATATGCATAAATCTGTCCATATATGTGCAGAAAGAGATTGGGGAAAAGTGAGTTATATCCTTATCTATAGACACATAGAGATGTCTATGACGTTTTGCTAAGTGAAAAAGAGAACGTTGCAAAGTAAAGTGTATAACGTGGTTTTCTTTGGTAAAAACAAACAAAAAACACCCTCTATATGTGTATTGTTGCTTTGGCATGTTTACATGAGCAAAGAGGAGGGTGTGGAAGCACCTGCTGTGCTGGTAGGATGGGTCACAGTAGGGCTGGAGGCAGGGGAATGGTTAGGGTTTTTCTGTTCACTGTTTTTAGTATCATTTCACCTGGTACAATAGGCCTGTTTTGCTTTGTAATTTGAAAACTTGAAGTTACATTGCTTGACTATCTGGGTAGACATTTTTCCTGACATATGACCTCACTTTGAGGATTAATTTGGTCCTTCCTATAAATTAATACTAAACATTGACTAACCTTTGTCAGTCATTTTTGAGGTATATCAGTCATTAAATATACATAAAAGCCCTATAAAGGTACAGCTCTGGATAGATGGATAGAGTAATTTTTGCATTTAGTCATTGTTTTCTAGAAAGATTAAAAACAATACACTTACCACTTATTAACTTGCATCACTTATAAATCCTAAATCACAGATTGTTTTGGTTCATTCAAATATGAAGGGAAGAAAGATGGAGAGTAATTGCAGGAAATTCATTTGCATCTTGTCACATAATTACGTATCATTATCTAGACCAGAGCTGTCTGATAGATCTCGGCAAGGAAGATGTTCTAAAATCTGTGCTGTCTAATATTATAGCCACAAGCTGTATGCAGTTATTGAGCATTGAAATGTGACTAGTGTATCTAGAACTGAATTTTACATTTTGTTTAATTTTAGTTTTAATTTAAATATTACTTAGTTGGAATCTTAAAGTCAATTTCATAGAGAAACAGAATAGAATGGGCTGCGGGCGAGAGGGAAATGGGATAAAAGGTACACGTTATCAGTTATAAGGCTAAATTCTAAGGCTCTATATAGCATGATGACTATAGTTAAGATATTGTATACTTGAAAGTTGCTGAGAATAGATCTTAAGCGTTCTCACCACGCACACAAAGTTTACTGTGTTAACTATATGAGGTGATGGATGTGTTAATAACCTTGATCTTGATAATCATTTGACAATGTATATGTGTATCAAATCATCATGTTGTGCCCTTTATATACAGTTATATTTGTCAAATATTTCTTAATAAAATTAGAACAAATATTAGGGAAGAATTAAGTTCAAAGGGCTTTATGGGAAGAGTGGACATTTGCCAATAGGTAGGGAAGATGGTCTAAGAGAAGGAGTCAATGTTTCTACTGTAAGGGAAATCACCAGGGGGTTTCCCTGTATTTTTCATGAAGGGATTTGCCTAGGCAATTGGTTCTCAAATTTGTTCATTAGAATCCCCTGGAACTTCAAAAACCACTGACATCTGACCCACTCCCAGAGATTGTGACTTCATTGGTCTCAGGGATTCTTGTGAGCAAAACTCCTTGACATAGGTCTTGGCAATGATATTTTCAATCTGACACCAAAAGCAAAAGCAACAGAAGCAAAAATAAAATAAGTGTGCGTTGGGGGGAGGGTACAGCTCAGTGGTAGAGTGCATGCCTACCAAGGACAAGGTCCTCAGTTCAATCCCCAGTGCCTCCTTTAAAATAATAATAATAAATAAATAAACCTAGTTACCTCTCTCCTAAAAAGCAAAACAAAACCAAAAAACTTAAAAAAAATTAAAATAAGTGGGACTACATCATATGAAAAAGCTTCTGCACATCAAAGGAAACCATCAACAAAATGAAAAGGCAACATACTGAACAGGAGAAAATATTTGCAAATCACATATCTGATAAGTGGCTAATATCCAAAATATATAAAGAACACATACAACTCAATAGCAAAAAATGTCTGGTAAAAAAAAATTTGGCAGAAGATCTGAAAGAACATTTTTCCAAAACAGACATACAGATGGCCAACAGGCCCATGAAAAGAGACTCAACATAATTCATCATTCGGGAAATGCAAATTAAAACCACACTGAGGTATCATTTCACACTTGTTAGAATGGCTATTATCAAAAAGACAAGAAATAACATGTGTTGGCAAGATTGTGGAGAAAAGTGAACACTTGTGCTCTGTTGATGGGAATGTAAATTGGTGTAGCCACTATGAAAAACAGTATGGAGTTTCCTCAAAAAATTACAAATAGAACTATCATACGATTCAACGATTTCACTTCTGGGTATACATCTGAAGAAAAAGAAAACACTAACTCCAAGAGCACCTCTATGCTCATTGCAGCATTATTTACAATAGCCAAGATATGGAGACGACCTAAGAGTCCATTGATGAATGAATAGAAAAAGAAAATGTAAAGAATATATATATATATATATATATATATATATGATACAGAATAATGAGACATGAGAGGATGGCCATGTCCCAGGTCTCAGATGAGTCCCTGGGATGTACCCGCCAAGTGAGGGTCCTTGGCGTCACACAGGAAAGAATTCAAGAGCGAGGCATAGTTGAGTAAAAGAGGGTTTATTCAGAGAGATGCACATTCCATAGACAGTGTGGGCAGTCTCTGAAGGTGAGGGAGTGAGAGGCCACCAGGCGCGGTGTTAACAGTTTTTATGGGCTCAGTAGCTTCATGCTAACAAGTGGGAGGATTATTCCAACTGATTTGGGGAAGGGGCTGGGATTCCCAGGAACTGGGCTACAGCCCACTTTTTGACCTTTTATGGTCAGCCTTGAAACTGTCATGACACCTGTGGGAGTGCCATTTGCCATGCTAATATATTACAGTGAGTGTATAATGAGGCTCAAGATCTACTGGAAGTCAAATCTTCTGCCATCTTGGGCCTCAGGGTGTACTAGGACTTGCGTTCTCCACCATCTTGGTGCCAATCGCTGTGTCATTCCTTCAGTGGCTGTGCCCTGGCCCCTTCCTGCCTGTCTCATATATATAGTGGAGTGTGTTGCTCAGCCATAAAAAAGAATGAAATCTTGCCATCCACAACAACATAGACGGACCTCAAGGGCATTATGCTAAGTGAGATAAATTAGACAGAAAAAGACAAATACGGTATGACTTCTCTTATATGTGGAATCTAAAAACAAACAAACAAAAAAATGCCAAAACACAAACTCATAGAGAACAGATTGGTGGTTGTCAGAGGCAGAGGGTGGGAGAAATGGGTGAAAGGGATCAAAAGATAAAACAAACAAACCAACTAACAAACAAAAAACAAGCAGTTGATGTAAAACAGACATAGAAATTTTGAATCATATACAAAATATTTACTTTACAGATTTTGTTTTGTGCTGCTTTTAGCCCATCTGTAACTTATGTTGTGGTTGGACTGGCTTTTGTGGCTCCTATAATGATTGCAAGATGCCCCTCCTTCAACAACAACCATCAGGAAATTTTGAAAGAAAAAATAAAGGTTTATTACTTACAAGACTTGGAAATTACACAGCAACACTTGGGGCCACACGTGAGGTCTCGGGTAGAGAGACAGTGCTCACAGACCTGGGGTTCAATGTTTATTGGTGTCGACGGTAGGGGCTTAGGGTTCTGTGGACTCACTCTTTGTTGATGGATTTAAAACATGAGAGTGGGAATTCAAAGTGCAAGAAGAGAAAAAAAACAAGTGGCCCAAATGGTTAGTTATTGAAATCAACCAAGATCTCTAAAATAAAGGAGCCTCAGTGCTGGGGAGGAGGCCTGGCTCTTTACCTAGTCGTGAATTCATTAGAGATAGCCTGCTTTGAAGTGGATGCCTCTTTGAAATGGATACCTTGGCAATCAAAGCTTGAGTCAAGCACTTGCATTACACAAATGAAAAAAAAAAAAAAAATACTGTCAGGGCTTACATTACACATACATATGCTCAAAAAATTTTTTTTGAATTCATTTTAAAAAATGGTGTGGAAATAACTTGGGATTTGGAATTATTTAAAGCCCCCAACAAATTCTAATGTAAGGCTTAATTTGTGAATCTCTAACCCAAGGGCAGCCTATGTTTACAGGAATGAATTAGATGAAAGAAATGGAAATGAATTTAGAGTTCTATTTCTGGCTTCTATGTGCTGGGTTCTGTCTAGAGTTGCCATATAATTGGCAAATGAGGTGCAAAAAAATAAAATAGAGCAATTTCCAGACCTCTTTCTTCCTCTAGTCAGTCAGTGCCAGTATATCTGCTCCAAAGTACTTGCAAACACACAATTTCATCCAGTGGCCAGTGGAGACTCTCCAACAGAGCCTGCAAAACAGAAGGACTTCTGAAGCACAGAAGTCACTCTGAGGTTACAAGAAAGAAAAAGACTGCAGGCTGTTGATGGACACAGGTAGGATTGTGGACAAGAGAATGAGGAGGCAGAAGGGCCAGAGGGAAGGGCTGTTCTCCAGCCACCACATAGCTTCTGCATCCAGGAGTGGGTGGTACTCAGTTTGAAGGCCAGTATAAATCATATTATTTAGGGAAAAGGATGTATCTGCCACTTGGCCTCACCACTTACTTAACTTAGATGAAATGGTTGTTCCTGGAAAAGATGGTGCACTATTGAGTTAAGTGAGTGGGTAGGATACCACATTAATAAGAAATGAGTGTGGCTTTTGTAGCCAAGCGAGATGAGGACGCTGAGCAGAACTGTCAGAAAAAAAAAAAAAAAAAAAAAAAAAAAAAGCAGGACTGTGTTCAGAAGTTAAAGCTTTCTAGGGGAGGAAAGGGAAGTAATAAAGAGGTAGATTAATAAGAAAATGAAAAATCCCAACGGTAAATGCTGTAGATGCAGATCGCGGGTTCTATACCTTTGGGCAGTTTCCTTTTATTTATTAAAGTCAAAGAGAGGGAGCTGGGGAATTGATCTTTGATTGACTTGAATGTGGAACAGGGGAAGATCATTTAAGATCTAATATTTTTCTTTTATTGGTAATTAAACTCTTCATGGGAAGCAAACAGAGTTATAGTATAAAGTACAAAACATTCTTATATACATACTACCAAAAAATTAAAGACTGCATTTTATTTAAATACTTATTTTCCCCTAACACAAAATAAGAAAACCTTGAAAGCACAGGAAAACACAAAGAAGAAAGACATGTGAAATCACCAAAGTCTTACCCAAAGATAAACACACTTAATATCTGCATGTGTGTTATCCTAGCATGTTTTCATGCAAATGAATCTATGTGCTTTTATTAATACAAAGTATATCCCCTGTACAGAGTGATTTACCATAAGGATATTCTTGACATAATGAGGAAGAGAAAGCTGTGTATAAAACAGTCTGCACAACATATCACAGGAACAACTCAACTGGGCAGCCCTTGTGGTGCTTCTCAGGCATGTGGTTTTGAAGCGAAGAACTTGAGGTGACCAGCAGAAAATATCCAAGCTTGAATCCCAGAAAACCACAGGGGTAGATCCTGGTTCTGAAAGTCCTCTATTTTGTCTTCAGCCAGGCCTCCTACAGTGAAATGGGAATTTAATATGGCTGACTGCCACGTTGTTCCCCCGGCCCCTCGTATTTAGTCCAGGCACTATCCTATTACTTTTTTTTCCTTTTTTTTTAAATCAGCTGTCAAATTAGCTTCTGGGCAAGACCTTTGGCAGACAATAATTGGACTTGATGGAGGCTTCTGAGGAATTATTGGCATAAATTATCAGCACAACTACCTACGAGTTCATGTCACAAATGTGTTCCATTGCTCTCTGTCTCTTTTTTTCACAAACAACTTGGCAGAATTATGATATTTTAATGACCACTCTAGCAACATTAATTATGACATTACCCAACAGTCTACTGAGTGGTGTTGGAAATTTTCAGCCCTAGACATCTCAATTTTGGTTACGCTTCTCAAACAGAACCTTTACTATATTAGCAATAATCCTGCTAAAATTTTTTACACTATTTCTGATCACCTTAAAGCAAAAGAACCCGCCAAGTGATGTTGTCTTCTTCATATATTAGTTCTCATCTGTGCATTCATAGACCTGTCCAGGATACTGTGTTGGAAGGAAGGCTCTGAGGACCGAGCAGAGAAACAGAAGCTGGGTTGACTCTATGAAGTTGACTTTGGAGTCTTCTGCTGCTGAGAGCATCCTCAAGTACAGACAGGTGCTGCAGGTTTGTGGTCTCTCTCTTGGGCTGTGATTGCAAACCTGGGCACTGTAAAATGCGAACAATTGGTCTAGCCCAGTTTTCTCATTTAACAGGTGGGAGCCTGAGGCCTGGAAGCTGTGTGGTTACTCATTGAGGTCTTGTGACCAATTTGCAGTTGGAGTGGGACTCTGTGCTCCTTCCACAGCCCCTCCCACCTAGAGGCAGTCTCAGAGAAGACACTACACTTGGATGAGGACTTTTATAGGACTCTTGTCACATAATGCCCTGAAAGGGGCACAGGATTCTAGCTTTCAACAGTTTCCATAAGGCCTCTCTCTTTCTCTGACCTAGTTGACACCCTGAGTTCTGGCCTCATCTCCAATTATTCCTGACCTCCTTTGGACGGCCCATGTTAAGAAAGGCTTGATGTTAGCATCTTGACCTCACTCTACCACCTAGAATTAGCCTGAAGTGAGGACAACGAGGCAGAAGGAACCAGAACTTCTCCTGTGTCTAAAAGCATCAACACCCAGGTACTCTTCAACAGTTGCCACCATTCCCAGTAGAAGGTTTACTGGGCCCCCACACACATACACCCCAACGTGAGGAAGCCTGGTATGAGAAACTTCAAGCCAATAAGTGAAACATCGTGGGCTTTGGTTTGTAAATGGCTGCACTTCTGCCTTCCTTTGTAATAACTCAGTTCTTGTATAATTATCTGATTGGTGTGCAACTTTGGAGGAGCGTGTAAGGCACAACTAAAAGCACTGTCAGGCAAGTCATGTTGGCAGTGCCTTCTACTATTTCCACAGGTGAGAAATTAAACTCATGCCCTGAGCGGGGTGCTCACTTGGCCAGAAGTCACAAGAAGTCAGAACTAAGTTTAGTAATGATGATATTGTAACCAAGCAGGACCCTGGGGAGGGGGGGCCTTCCCAGGACAGATGCCTCCCCCATATCCTCTGCTGTATCTCCTCTCTGATAATAGTATCTCATGTATATTTCCTGAGTTTTCAGATGCTAAAAAACACCACCAAAGGGAAGAAATTACTTGTTGATTGAGAGCACGGTGGCCCTCAGACCTTCTGGTGCCTTAGGGGTTGTTAGTGTTGACTTCCCTGTTACCAGCATCAACCAATCAGAGAACTGTGCATGAGCTGATCACTTACCTGCTACCCTCTCCCTCACCTGGCCTTTAAATACGCTTTGCTGAAACCCTTCTGGGAGTCTGGGGTTTTCCTGGGCATAAGCCACCCTGTCCTCCTTGCTCAGCCCTACAATAAAACTTTCTCTGCCCTACAATAAAACTTTCTCTGCCCTAAACTCCCACATTTCTGTCTTTTGGGCCTCATGGTGCAGCAGGCACGTGAACCTGCCTTCAGTAACAATTTTGGTGAAGCCAGTGCAGGAGTCTGTGCCCGTGGCAGGTCAACCCCAGCCGAAGCAGCCCCTTCCCTGGGTCCCAGCAGCTGCCTGAGCTCACTTGGCTCCAGGGAACTGGGGGAGACTCTCGCCAACAGGCACTGGCCCTACCTCACAACGTTATTTGGAGCCATGAAACAACCAGGGCTGCACCCACATTTGGAGTCGCGTGGGGGTGAGTGGCTCCAGCTTGCACAGGCTGGGGATTCTCTTCATTCCATTTGGACTCATTCTCACTGGGAAGTGAGCCACTCTGGGTCCGTTCTCTTTTGGGAGCTGTGCCTATCTGTTCAGAGGCCTCTGTCCAGGAGTGGAAGTGGAATTTTTGGGCTGCACATTGTCTGATCTTTTGTTTGTGGGACCACATTTGTTGGTTTTATGTGTGTGTCAGCATTGCCCAGCTGAGGTGTCTTTGAGTAACGGGGCTTGCGTGTGACGACACCAGGGTATTCTTCCCTATTGCATTGGCATTGCCGGTGGTGAACCATTGGTCAGGATTTTTCCTTTCTAGCCTTGGTCTTTCATTCAGCTTCACCTCTGATGGGGCCCTGGTTGGGGTTCTTCCCTTTAGGATTGATGGGGCGTTGGTTAGGAACCTCCGTTTTGGAGCTAGGGAACTGTGACCCTGAGAAACCATTTTGAATTATTGTTTGTTTGATTTAATAGCACTGGCCATGAATAATTAAATGTAGATGATCAGAGCTCTGTTCCATCTTACATATCGTCCTCCTAGAGTGTGCTTTACAAAGCTGGGAGATCTTCAGCTATGCTCCCATATATGAAAGAAAATGGTATTTTTACTGTAACACTGTGTCACCTTAGCACTCCCTGAGATCTGGAGAACAATGGTCTAATGGCTCTGCTATTATATCAAAGTGGGTCTTTTGCAATTTTGCTTTTATCTTGTGTGTGTGTGTGTGTGTGTGTGTGTGTGTCAGTATCTGGGTCCAAATCCTATTCTCTCTTCCCAGTTTTGCTAAAGTGAGACATGTCAATGTGAGTGAATGATCTTTTATCTATATCTATATATAGATATAGATAGACTGTTGTCTATTACTGTTATTTCTTTAAACTGAAGTGGATATTCAGGAACTGGAAAAAAATTCCTGAAAATAATCAGAATGACTGGTTTTTGTATAAAGCACTAGAGGAGGAATTTGCATTTCTCTTCCCCTGCCTTTGAGATGTAAATGAGCTACCTGGGGTCTCAAGGGAAAAAAACATTTTAAACTCAGAAAAACTGTGAGATATCTGGTTCTGTCTGTCTATGTAAAAATTAACATGTAAAAGAGCTCTATTTGACTTAAAAGTAAGCACTTACAAATTAAATACTTCTAAGTATAAAAAGTTAACAAATTTCAGGCTCAAGTGATCTATGAAAAATTCAATATTAAATTAATCTGATAGTAAAGCTAGGTTAAGCTTGTTGGTATAATCAACACAGATGTGTCTTTTATTGTACCCAGGTTTACTAAAGGTCAGTAGGTTCATGTTGTTTCCATTGCAGAATTTGTCAGAAAGAAAAAAAAAAAAACTCAATTAACTTGGTGTGACAGAATTCTTAGAAGTAAATTAAATGCAAATAACATAAGAGTTTTGGGGTGAACTTATTGGAAATAATTCTGTTTTAAGAATTACTTAAAAATAGTCTCTCCAGATACTTGGTAACTTGAAATTTTAGAATCATGCTAACTTAACTTAAACGATGGAAGTTTGTTTTAACAAAATAAGATACTGGAACATTATTTACTGAACATTGACTTCCCTTTAGATAGAAATTAAAGGTGCTTAGGACTATTATTAAATATGTTCGGTGCCACACTGAGATATTTTCTATAAAAAGCACATGTTTTTAAAAATTATTATTGGTATATATGTTTGCCAGTCTACAGAATGCTAATATAAAAGACAGCTCATAATTGCTTTCTTCTTTGTTTTCACTAGAAATAAACATTTTTAAAAGTTGAGGATTCTAATTTAAATATGTTATTGAAGCTACTAAAAATAATGAATGAAATATTTTAGTATACAGTAGGAAAGAAGTGTGTATGTTTTGAGTTTTTAAAAAAATTGTCTGAAAGCTAGTTGTTTCTAGATAAAAAAAAAATGAGGGACAAACTAACATGGATACAGAAAGTTGTGGAAAGTTTGTAGAAAGGAAGCCCTGAAAAAGGAGTTTTGTGCATGGTCAGGCTGAGATTAAATTAAACTTAAGTAGGTAAGCGGATCTTGTTATTAAAAGAAGACTGGTGCAGGACTAGACTGGGTCCCTCTCTGTTAAGAGAACAAGTTTATTTGCTTGTGATAACAGGTGCTTCTGGTGACAGATTATGTGAAACCTTTTTGATGTTGACAAGCTTCCTATCAAATTCTAATCAAAGTTCTTTTGAAGTCAGCTAACTTTGTGATGCTTCAGAGGACCCCAGAGACATCTCAGAGAGAAATGTTAAGCTAACCAGGATTGGCTGGTATGTTAAATTACATAACATTGTCAAATGAGTGATAAGCCTCCTCAGACTATAAGGTATGGATAAGTGTCATTAATGTAGGCATTCTGGGAATTATGTAAGTTTTCTGACACTTAGATATGTCCTGGTAGAAAGCTATCAGTCACAATTCTAGATGTTATCTTAAAATGTTGTATGCCACAGCAACTTGATTAAGCTTCTTTGTCAAAATGTTGCATCCAGGTCTTTTAACCTTGTCTTTTTAAGTCTTTTGTCATTCATAGGCAGTTAAGCTGATGCTTTGCAAAACTGCTTTATCTTCAGTAAGATTCATAAAAAGGACTTTCTGGCAAGTACAGATTTCTTTTAAATCATACCGCTAAACTAGATATTTAAAAGTTTAATGAAAACTGATTTTGTAAAACTGTTAGTAAAAAGGATTAATTATATAGAATTAGTCAACTGGTGATTATCATTATAATTTTTTGATTTTGTCTGAAATATTACTGACTTTTAATCCACATTTTCTCATTGAATTGTTTATCAGATGTTTATCTATCAATATTAAAAATTATTGTTTAATTTCTAGCCACACTGTTGCCCCCAATATTTAGGCTAGAAACAGAATTCGCTAATGGAGCTGTCACAGAATATAGTTACTCGTGATGTAGAACAATGCTTGCTTTATGTCGATTGCTAAAAGCACATGTACGATGCTTGTGTAACAATTGGGTATAAGTGATAAAATGCATGGCCCATAGCGTGCTTCTCCATTAACATTCCTCTGAGCCTGTTCATGATATCTGATTAGTTTTCCCCCAATGTGGATAACTAGGCAAATATAAAGGAGGCCTAGCACCCAGGGACATGATCAGAATCTGGGGCAGGCGTCATCACCCCAGCATCGAGGCGGGAATATTTCCATCATCAATGCTATCTATTGAAATATTTGCAATCAAAAGGGGAAGTGATGGGGAAATCTGCACATAGTGAGGTACTGGGAAGTCATTCTGACCTATATATAGTTTAACTTAAGCTTTACTGATCAGAGTGGCCTGTTTTGTGGCCTTTTGGACATGCATTGTACATCTGCTTTGGCCTTGAGGGGGGAAATGCATTTGAAAGTAAAAAGGAGTAGCTGTAGTTTAGACATCCAGGGTAAAATTAGGTGGCCATTGGAGGAGTGACTTCAGACACATTCTTATATTCTTGAGAACTCAAGTTGTCTGAGCTGCGTCGTACCTGGGAGACCACCAACCATTCACAAAGCAATGGCTGTTGGCAGCTGTAACCTTAAGACTTCAAGATGTCCTCTTTATTAAAGTTTTAGACAACAAAATTATTTTAGATCAGATGTTAGCAGAAAAAAGGAGATGTGTAATGGCCAATAGCTCCTGTCATGTGTATGTTAACACCACATCAGAAGTTAAAACCTGCTTAGATCTAAGTAGACAACTGGCTCCCTGGCTACAAGTCTTGCCTAAGGTGCCAGGTCCAGACTGGTTTTCAGGCTTATTCTCCTGAATTCCTCTGTGGACAGGGAGTGCGATCTATTTTGTCTATTAAAGTTCTGGTTGTCCCCTCTCCAATTACAGGACTGAGATCTTAATCATACAAGGCTCGGATCCAGGGCTTGAAACACAGAAATATTTTCAATTTGGTGTCCATCCCCCAGCTGAGGCAGGCCTAAGCCCCATTTCAGCAAGAAGTAGCCAGAGTGGTCATCGCCCCATTCCCTGAAAGATTTGGGGAAGGATGAAATAGGATTAGAGATTGAACCAAGTCCCTCTATAATGGGGTTCCTCTGCCAAGATAATGATTAACCTCTGTGTCCAAAACATTATTCCTTTTTTTGTCCAACCATCTGTTCTCCTCAAGATTGAGGAATATCAAATAAAAAGGGGAAATTGTAACTGAGCAGAAACCCAAGGGGCCTTCCAGGTTCAGACCCCTCCCCCATATCCTCTGCTGCATCTCCTCTCTGATAATAGTGTCTCATGTATATTTCTTGAGTTTTCAGATGCTAAAAACCACCACTAAAGGGAAGAAATTACTTGATGATTGAGAGAACGTGGCCCTCAGACAGCCTGGTGCCGAGGGGTTGACAGTGTTGACTGCCCTGTTATCTGCCAATCAGAGAATTGTGCATGAGCTGTTCATGGAACTGCTACCCCCTCTCCCTTACCTGGCTTTAAGTATGCCTCACTGAAACCCTTCAGGGAGTTTGGGATTTTCTTGGGCATGAGCCACCACATCTTCCTTGCTCAGCTTTGCAATAAACCTTTCTCTGCTCCAAACTGACATTTCCGTGTTTGGCCTCATGGTGCATTGGGCACACAAATTTGCCTTCTGTAGCAGTATTATTGTTAATAACTGGCTGCTAATATTTTTTCAACATGGCCTAAGGGCTTAGATACCTCCCACACCTGGGTCAGGTGGTAATTTCCCCTAATAAGGAAGGGGAGACAGAGAGGTTAAATATCACACTCAAACTCACATCGTCAGAAGCAGAACCGAAGTTTACAGAGACAACCCAACTCTAAAGTTTGTGTTCCTCATCAATTAAAATCTTTTTGATCTTGCTTCTTCTTTCTTGGGAAGAGGCACAGAACAGCTGGGCTCAAGCTGCCCCACTTTCTACACAGTCCCCTGTACACCTTTAGTTCACTTACCAGCCCCCAGGGGCCTCTCTGTGCCCAGGGCTGTGATGGAGACCAGCGGCTTCCGGCCTCCTAACCAAAGCACAATCTCCCACAATATTTCACTCCACCCTTGAACCTGATATTCCAGGTAATTGCCCACCAAGGACCCAGGCCATAGGTCTGACGCACTTGTAGGATGTCGCTTGTAAGATGCTGGGACCACCGGCAACCACAGTAAAACCTGGATTTCTGTTCATCAGCCATTATTAAAGGAGGCACTACCCATTTATTGATTTGATTTTAAATAAGAAATGATTGTGCACCCGGTGTGTCAATAACAGAAATTCAGCCTGGAGAGGAGCCTATTGATTTAGAGACGTGACAGCTGACTTTGATTGAGAGGGCCCTTGAGGCCGAGAGGCATGCACGTGTCCCCTGTAGTCCATGGTTAGCTTGATGGGGGCCCATGGGGGAGACACAAGGAAGGGCTCGTGGGTGGGGAGGGCTGCGTGGAGTGGAACGGGCTTTACCATGCTGGCTGTGAGCAGTGCACCGGCTGGGCAACTCCCCAGTGAGAGCACCACACAGGGGATTCAAGGAAGAGGTTAAGGCTCTGTCTGCATAGCCTTCCTGATTCAGAGACTCAGAATTTTATTACACTACAGCTATATTTCAAGATTTTGAAAAACACTTAAAATGTGTATAGTACTTGAGCATTAAATCAGCTAGGCTGCTTTCTCTTGCAAAAAAAAAAATAGGAAACTGTACCCAATTTACTTGAGCAAAGAGGGAATCTTTTGACTCACAAAATGGCAGGTTGCAGGGAGAGTCAGGCACAGCTGGTCCCAGGGACCCCAGAGAAGCCATCATGACTGCTCCCTCCGCACCGCCTCCATGTTCTGCCTTCAAGTCCCAGGCCTGGGCTCCTCCTCAGGCAGCTTCTCCCCTCAGGGTCCTGTCAGGCTGTTGGGGAAATAAGAAAATTCTTCTAACAAAAAGATCACCCTCCCCAACCCCAAATGCCAGTAAAGAGGAAGGAACAAAACTCATTGATTCCTGCATGGGCACGAACTCGCATGCAGTCAGGTAGTCTGTGTGAGACCACAAAATCTGGGCAGAAGTTCACACACTTTATATAGTAAAGTAGAAGAAATAAAAACGTCTTTTATCTCTTTGAGAGAGAAGTGGATGTGCCCTGTAATGGCCTCCTGCACACCTCATGAGAGACTCAGGTCAGTTTTGGAGGTATGGGCTTACCGCTCCCAGAGTCAGAAGGCCTGTGTTGTCGTAGTGGAAAATTTGGAGACTGGGTTTATCCCCTTCCTGACCACAAGTTCTGGCCGACCTACTGTGGTTTTAAGGAGATGCCCTAAGGGTGAAGAGGAGCAGCTGCTGCCTGTTTCTTAAACAGAAGGTCACTGTGTTTACTCGCACGAGGCCATCACACCACATTGGCTCTGGCTGGGTGGTATGCCCGCCACTGAGCAGGTTTCTGTGGCCAGAAATAGGACATACTGATTGGCTTAGGCCTGGCTCATAAAGGGGAGGTTTCCAAGAAGGAAAGTGGAGGCAAACAGGAGAATGATGCATGGAGGCTGTGAAGAGACTTCTGGACCTTCAGGGGCCTGAGGATGGGGTCAAACCTTCAGGTGACTTCGCTGGGCTGTCAGGAGTTGGTGTATCACTGTGCTTTCAACTCTCAACCCCTTCTTATAACCACAGGACTTGAGTGGAGAGAATGAATAACTGTGGGGTTTTGGGGGTTTTTTTTGGAGAATAATTATTATGGTTTTCAGAAAACCTACAGTGAGAGAACACAAAATCCAGGCAGAGAGCCAACTTTGGGCTGAGGGCAGTCACCTTGAACATTAAGCCTGGTAAGCAGATGTTTTAGGATGAAACCTGTGTTGGGAGATTTGGAATCTGCAGCCCACCCAACCTGTCCTGCAAAGGAGAACTACCCAGACCCAAAGGGGTTTGGCCAACCCTCAAACAGAAAGCCTGGGGCACAGTCCCTTATGCCTGCCAAACCCATAGTGCAGTATCTTATGTATGGGTGACCACATTCTCTTCTGGTGCCCAGGGGAGGGGGCAAGACCTTGGGCTTCAGCAGGCATTGCTGTATAACATTACCAGATACAGTCAACAGTGAACTTTCCAAATGCTCTCTCTTTGGAATCTGGATGTGATGACCAGTTAGTAATTGGTCACGGGAACAAAAAGGTTAAACAGAGAGAAGCAGGGCAGAGGAAGAGATAGGTGGGCTCCATTAACTACAGGGTACTGGAAAACGGGGATTTACAAAGTCCAGCTACAGCCCTGTTGTGCAGATCTGGAAACGGGCTTGGAGATGAAGTCGCCCCAGGTCGCACAGCTGTGTCATTGTGGCCAAAGTATAGTTTCAATCCTTTGAAATTCAATCCAATTTCAAAGCCACAAATACCTTCCTCATGGTGAAAAAAAAAAAAAAATACAGACGTTCCTCTAGTACAGATGGGTGAGATTCCTAAATGCTTTTCGAGGTCATTGCTCCCAAGTCCAAAGAGAGAACTTTCCAAGTGACTGCCAAGGCCATCTTTTGGTGACAAGCAGAGTGGAGATGCTCTTTTTCAGGACCAGACCTTTGTCCTTCCATGTCTGTGCAGGATCATAAGTCAAATGTAGGTGGCTGGAAGAGACTTTATAATAATTCACTGGGAGAGTTAGCTTGATTTGAGACAGGACACGAGCAGAACTGGTAGTGTAGGAAACCTATCACTCACTGGACTACAAGGTTTAGCTCTCATCAGCAACCTAAGAGGGCAAACCCCTGCTGTGAAATTCTAGTAAGCCTCAGTGAGCTGCATTGTATGAATTTTTTTTCTTTCCATAGCAAAAATGTGCTCTGCTGGTGAAGAAGGGATGGAAGGGTGTTAGACAGGTGCAGGGTGCAGGGGGCACTTCAGTGCTTATGGCCACTATTCCTGGAGCCATGCTGGGTCTGAACATCTGCCAAGGGGCCCCATTTCCCCCTCCCTTAGGATCTTGATATCTGCTGCTTCTCCTGCTCAGAATCCAGCCCCTGGAGTGGCACAGCCTGTGCTACTGAGAAAACTACATGTAAACATGGAGGCCGATCTGGCGGGGAGAAGCTCCAGGCCAGAGCGCAGCCTGGGAATCACCAGTTCCCTCCCTCTTGCTGGGTCTGTCACTTCTTTCCACCCATCAGGATAGTTCTCCAACTCAACAGGCTTGTAGGTATCAAAGCTCATTGCCTCTCAGCTGAAACCAGGAGATGCAAACAAGAGTTTCCCCACCTTCGGTGGGAGCTGAGCAAAAGGTGAGGGTCGTGCTTTCTTCCAAAAGCACAGACACGGAAGCAGGAGGGTTAGGAGCCAGAATCCACTGCGCTCCCTCCTTCCTGAGATTGCAGCATTGACCGAGACAAACCTGGTGGCTGCCTGCCATCATGTGCTCGCCATTTTGGTGCTGTGCGCTGACCGACCAGACTGGGCTTCTCCTTCAGTGTTGCTTGGTCCTGCCATCTTCAGCTTGTCTGAACCCAGGGAGCTGGTGGAGATACGGTGATTAGGTCGAGTCTGTTGGCACTCGCCTGGGAAGACTGAAGGAAGCTCTTTTTCTTGCTACCAATCACCCTGCCTGCAGTTGTTTTTTAAAGATAGCAACCTGCCTTGACAGATAATCTGCTTTGGCTTATGATTAGCATCTCTGCTGTCAGCCTGGACCCTCCTGGCCTGTGCTGCATAATCACTAGCCTTTTCCACTGTGATTCCTTGTCATCTCCACATTACTGGGCTGAGGTCTTTAAGGTTGTTGCTGCCAGAACTGTTTATCTTTGAGCTTTGTTTTCCTTCTGCCTTCCCAGACCTCTACTTTCTTAGGCAAGTCTCCTTTCAATTATTTCAATAGGTCATCCCCTCAGTGACAATTATCCACTTTATTAATCTTGCTCTAGCTGACGTGACAGACTGTGGAGGCCTCATCTGGCCATTCAAGGCCCAAGGATGATTGAAGGTGCCAGGTCACTTCCCTCCCACCCAAGGACATGACGAGCAAAGATCTGGTGGTGGTGTTGGTAGATCGGGCTGGGCTCCAAGGGAGCTGTGGGGCTGTGGGAGCTTCCAGATGGTTCTGTGTCCTCCTTAGACTGGGAGCTTCCACCCAGTGACCAATCCCTAGCCTCCTCTGACTTCTCCCTGACCCCTCCCTTCTCTGGAGCTGGCCCCTTGAAGATGCTCACTAAATGTTGGTTGAGTAGATGGATAAAATAATGGATGAATGAATGAATGTCATTAACTTTTTTTTTTTTTGCATTTTAAGACAAATATTCTCTTATTTTTGTTCAACTGAATATACAATTATTGTTCCCTGGGCAACCAACTTTTGCTTATAACTGCAATTTAATTTCACATTAACAAAACACAGACGGTGAAAAGACAACTTTGATTGTGCAGATTTAATTACAATAATAAATAAAATAATTATACAAGTTTTCTTTTGTGACTTTTCTATACTGGTCATATTCATTAAAGCCCTAGAAGCTAATTTTGGCTTAACCTTCTCCAGTATAGGAATGGAGTGTCATTAACTATTAAGGAAGTCAATGTAACAAAGCAACACACGCAAGCCCTGTTGTAAGGTCCTTTTTGGTCTGTCCTCTGCTGGCCTGCTCAGTTTCATCTCCCTCACTGTGCCCTCAGCACATTACCTTCCAATAATAATAGAATGACTTGCAGTTCTCTAGCTCGTGGCAGTGGTTCACACCTCCAGGCTTTTGTGGCAGTTATGATGTATGTCTGGATACTTCTCCCTTCTTGGCTCAACTCAGATGATAGCCTTTCACACCCAATTTGGATACCCACTTGTTAGGAACGGGTCTCCAAAATCACCCTATAGTCAGCTTCCCCATCCCCCTTGGCCTCTTCTGTCATTAAGGCACTGCCGGATCCTGTATTGTAATGCTCTGTAACTTTGTTTCTTATTGTGTATTTGGTGAATTACCATCCAAGGAGATGGTCTGCAAATGGCATTCTGTGTCACTAAGTTAGGAAAATGCTGCAAACTAGACCTCTCTCAAAGAGATTCACAGTGACCGCTGGCATTCCCTGCCCCCACCACCAGCTTTATAGAGGTATAACTGACAGTTACAAATTGTATATATTTAAATTTAAAATATGATGTTTCTATGTGTGTATATATTATGAAATAACTACCACAATCAAGCTAATTAACATATCTATCACTTTGCACAGTTTTTTAGCATTGAGAACACTTAAGATCTACTCTCAGCAAATTTCATGTATACAACACAGTACTATTAACTATAGTCACCATGCTGACTCATCCTGTTAACTGAAACTTTGTATCTTTTGATCAACATCTCCCATTTCCCTCACCTCCAGCCTCTGGCAACCACCATCCTACTCCCTGCTTTTAAGATTCCACATTTAACTAAGATCATGTAATATTTGTCTTTCCTAGCATAATGTGCTCTAGGTCCATCCATTGTGTCACCAATACTAGGATATCCTTCTTTTCAAAAGCTGAATAATATGGCACTATATTATATATAATGTGTTATATACATACATATAACATATTTATTTATCCACTCATCCATCTTTGGATTCTTAATTGTTTCCATATCATGGCTATTGTGAATAATGCCACAATTCTGAACAGGGATGTGTAAAAATCTCTTTGAGATAGTAATTTCATTTCCGTTGGATGTATATCAAAAAGTGGGATTGCTGGGTCATATCGTAGTTCTATTTTTAATTTTTTGAGGAACCTCAGAATGTTTTCCAAAATGGCTGAACCAAATTACATTCCTACCACCAGTGTACAAGGATCCACTTTTCTGCACATCCTTGTCAACATTTATCTTTTTTCTTTTTTTATTAATAGCTGTTCTAACAGGTATGAGATGTTACTGTGGTTTTGGTTTGCATTTCCACGATGACTAGTGATTTGATTATCTTTTCATACCTGTTGGCCATTTGTATGTCTTCTTTTGAAAAATGTCTATTCAGGGCTTTGACCATTTTTAAATTAGGTTATTTGACTTTTTTGCTTTTGAGATGTTTGAGTTCCTTATGTAATTTGGATATTAACCCCTTACTAAATGTACTGTTTGCAAATGTTTTCTCTCATTCTATAGATTGCTTCTTCACTCTGTTGACTATTTACTTTGCTGTGCAGAATATTTTTAGTTGCAGTCTCACTTGTTTATTTAGCTTTTGTTGCCTGTGCTTTTGGGATCATATGTCAAGGACTATTTTTTTTTTTTTGTATGTTTTCTTCTAGTAGTTTTATGGTTTTGGGTTTTATGTTTAAGTTTTTTAATCCATTTTGAGTTGATTTTCATATATAGTATGAGTTAAGGGTCCAATTTCATTCTCCTGCATGTGGATATACACTCTTCCCAACACCATGTATTGAAAGACACTATCTTTTCCCAATTGTATATCCTTGGCACTTTGTTGAAGATCAGTTGACCATACATGCATGGCTTTGTATCTGGGTTCTCTAGTCTGTTCCATTGGTCTACATGTCTGTTTTTATGCCAGTATCATACTCTTTTTTTTTAATGCCAGTATCATAACTCTTTTGATTACTGTAGCCTTGTAATATATTTTGAAGTCAGGAAGTGTGATACCTTTACTTTATTCTTCTGTCTTAAAATTGCTTTGGCTTTTTGGGATCTTTCTGCTTTCATATGAACTTTAGGATTGATTTTTCTATTTCTGTAAAAATAAAAATGCCATTGGAATTTTGATAGAAATTGAATTGAATCTGTAGATGGCTTTGGATAGTAGGAAATTTAACAATATTAAATCTTCCAATTCATAAATATAGGATATCTTTTCATTTATTTGTATTTTCTTTAATTTCTTTCATCATTGTGTTATAGTTTTCAGTGTAGAGGCAGTTCGCCTCCTTGGTTAAATTTATTCCTAAGTCATTTTTTTTTTGTTTTTGATGCTATTGTTGGAAATAGAATTATGTTCTTTATTTCTTTTTTAAATGATTTGTTGTTAGTGTATAGAAATAAACAGATTTTTGTATGTTGATTTTGTATCCTGCAATTTTACTGAATTTGTTGACTAGTTCTAATAGTTTTTTGGTGGTATCTTTAGGGTTTTCTATGGTAAGATTATGTCATCTGCAAACAGAGGCAGTTTTACTTTTTACTTTCTGATTTCGGTGCTTTTTGTTTCCTTTTCTTGCCTTATTGCTCTGGCTAAGACTTCCAATACTATGTTGAATAGGAGTGATGAGAGTAGATATCCTTGTCTTGTTACTGACCTTAGAGGAAAATTTTTTCTGTTTTCACCATGAAGTATATAGTTGTAGGCTTGTCATACATATGTGGCTTTTATTATGTTGAGGTACATTCCATCTATACCTAATTTGTTGAGAGTTTTTAATCATGAAAAAATTGTTGAATTATGTCAAATTTCTGCATCTATTGAGAGGATTACATGATTTTTATCCTTCATTCTATTAGTGAGTCTATTAGTGAGGGTATCATATTTACTGATTTCCATATGTTGAACCATCCTTGCATCCCAGAGATAAATGCCACTAGACCATGGTGTATGGTCCTTTTATGTGTTAATGAATTCAGTTTGCTAGCATTTTTGGGAGGATTTTAAAAAATCTTTATTCATCAGGAATATTACAGAGTCCTATAATTTTCTTTTCTTGTAGTGTCTTTGTCTGATTATCATATGAGAGTAATGGTGGTCTTAAAAAATGAGTATGTGTGTGTTCCCTCCTCTTCAAATTTTGGACAGTGTCTGAAAAGGGTTGGTATTAATTCTTCTTTGAATGCTTGGTAAAATTTACCAGTAAAGACATCTGGTCTTGGGCTTTTCTTTATTGGTAAGGTTTTGACTACTTATTTGATCTCTTTACACATTATTGGTCTTTATAGTTTTTCTGTTTCTTCCTGATTCAGTCTTGGTAGGTTGTATATTTTTAGGAATTTATCTATTTCTTCTACATTATCCAATTTGTTGGAAAATAATTAGTATCCTAGGATCCTTTTTATTTCTGTGGTAATATTAAGAATACCTCCTCTTTTATATATAATTTTGTTTACTTGAGCCTTCTCTCTTTTTTCCTTTGTTAATCTAGCTAAAGTTTTGTCAGTTTTCTTTATCTTTTCAAAAAAATCAACTCTCAGTTTAATTGATCTTTATTATTTTTTAAGTCTCTAATTTATTTCTGCTGTCATCTTAGTTATTTCCTTTCTTCTGCTAACTCTAAGCTTAGTTTATTCTTCTTTTTTAGTTCCCTGAGATGTAAAGTTAGGTAGTTTATTTGAAATCTTTCTTTTTTCTTAAGCTCAGCATTCACCACTTTAAACTTTTCTCTTAGAACTACCTTTGCTACAAGCCATAAGTTTTGGTATGTTTTGTTTCCATTTCTGTTTGTTTCAAGCTATTTTATGATTTCTCCTTTGATTTATTCTTTGACCCCATTGGTTGTTCAGAAGAGTGTTGTTTAATATCCATATATTGTGAATTTTTCTATATTCTTCCTGTTATTGATTTCTAGTTTCATACTATTGTGGTTAGAAGATACTTAATATCCTCTCAGTCCTCTTAAATGTGTAAGATTTGTTTTGTCATCTAATACATGATTTATGCTGGAAAATATTCCATGAGCACTTGGGAGAAATACTGTGTGTTCTGCTGCTGTTAGCTAGAATGTTCTGTATATGTTTGTTACATCCATTTGTTCTGTAGTGTTATTCAAGTCCTGACCTTATTGATTTTCTATCTAGATAATCTATTTATTGGTTAAAGTGGGTATTAAAATTCCTTACAATCATTGTATTGCTGTCTATTTCTTCCTTCAATTCTGTTAATATTAGCTTTATATATTTAGGTGCTCTGATATTGGGTGCATATGTGTCTATAATTGTCATATCTGCTCAATGAATTGACCCTTTTATCATTAAATAATGACATTTTGTCTCATATGACAGTTTTTCACCTAAAGTCTATTTTGTCTGATATAAATATAGCCACTCCTGCTCTCTTTTAGGTACCAGCTGGATGAAGTATCTTTTTCTATCCATTCTCTTTCATCTATGTGTGCCATTAAACCTAAAGTGAGTCTCTAGCCGGCAGCATAATTTTTGGACCCTTTAAAAAAATCCATTCAGCCACTCTATGTCTTTCGATTGAAAGATTTAATCCATTTACACTTAGAGTAATTATTGATAAGTAAAGGCTTACTATTTTCATTGTGTTAATTGTTTTCTTTTTAAAATTAAAGTATAATTGATTTACAGTGCTGTGTTAGTTTCTAGTATACAGCATAGTGATTCAGTTTTATATATATATAAATATATATATATATTCATTATACATTATTACAAGATACTGAATATAGTTCCCTGTGCTATACTGTAGGACCGTGTTGTTTATCTATTTTATATATAGTAGTTTGTATCTTCTAATCCCAAACTCCTAATTTATCCTTCCCTCTAATTTATCCCTTCCCCTTCTTTCTCCTTTTGTAACCATAAGCTTGTTTTCCATTTCTGAGTCTGTCTCTGTTTTGTAAATAAGTGTATTTTTCTCATTTTTTAAGAGTCCACATATAAGTGATATCATGTGATATTTGTCTTTTCTGTCTGACTTCCATCATTTAGTTTAATCTCTAGGTCCATCCATGTTGCTGCAAATGGTAGTATTTCATCATTTTTTATGGCTGAGTAATATTCCATCACACACACACACACACACACACACACACACACACACACACACACACACACAACTTATTCATCCATTCATCTGTTGATAGACTCTTATGTTACTTCCATATCTTTCCTGGAGTATTTAAGTTTATGCACCTTCTTCCAATTTAGCAGAATAGAGTTGGTACACACATTGCCTGTGGGGCATGCATGGGGTGCTGGCTACAGTGAGGAGAGGGGGAAGCATACAGAATGCTAGTCATTCACATATGCTATCTGGGTGGATCTGCAGAGGATATATCCTATATGATAAGTGAGTAGGCTTTTTGCTGGAGCCTACAGTACAAACCATAGCCCTTTATTGCGTTTCATGCCCCAGTTCCTATGAGACCCACCCTTTCCTCCCGTTCCTAATTGTCCCCTAATATTCAACCCTGATGATCCCCTCAGTGTTTGGGGTCAGAGTAGAAAGTAGTGTGCCCCTTGGACAGCATCCTGCACAGCTGGGGAAGCCAGATACACACTATGCTCTCATTTTCCCCTATGGGAGAAATTGCGGGCTGAGGGGGTCACTCTTGACACTGAGTTATGTTGCCTTGAAGGAAGGGTAGCATGGGTAAAGTGAAATGGTTCTTCTTACCTTCTTCAATGCATCTATTCCTGGATTTTTTGCTTCAACGAGTACAGGGACCTCTCCGTTAGATGTGGTAGAACCTCCCACAAAGGTACTCTTATCAGTGGGTTGTCCAAATCAGTGTTTCTGTGGGAGGATGAGTGCTGAGAATTTGTATTCTACCATCTTACTGATGTCCCTTTCTACCATTGCCATTTAAAAAGCTCCAAGAATTCCAAGAGTAAAGAAATTTACTCAATTTTAACTCAGTTTTTCTAAACATTTAGAGAGCCCCCTTTCATTAGAAGTTATTAACATCCCACCTATTCATTTTTCGTTAAAGTCCCTTTGGCAACACTACTTCATTTCCATCCCTTCTTCTCCTTAGGGTGGAAGTTCAGGGAAGTTAGGCACTTGTTTGTTCATGCCTGGCATCTCACAGGTGCAAAGAAAGAAACTTTTGAACTGAGTTGGTTTGAGCTGACAAGGTGATCAGCACACCTCCAAGAAGCTGTGCAAAGCTCTCCCCCTGGTTCTCCAGCAACGTCTGGTTGTTGGCAGGCTTACTTTGCAAGGCTGTGTTCTCTACTGACTGACGCCAATATTTCTTGTAGCTCCTGCTAATGCTTCCCTTACTATCACTTGTGGGCAGTGACACTGAATGAAGGTGAGCAACAATGAGGAGGAGGAAACGTGTGCCTTGTAGGAAATTCATGCTTGGCTGCAGAGAGGGGATAGAAGTCTTTCTCAAAGGCTGTCCAATGGGATGCAACTCGTGATTAGGAAGGGATGTTGGGGCTACCATGGAATTTTTCAAGTTTATTCAGATTTGGGGGGGGTAAGAATTAGAGTCAGGACAGGTAGAAGAAGCAAAGGACAAAAAATGCACTCATTTATTTAGGAAGCATCTGTCTACTTGCTATATTGTAGTTGTGCTAGAGCATGGTATGTGCTGTGATGGTCCAGTGGGCACCCAAAAGAGCTACAGTGAAGTCTCTAGGACTGGTGACACCTGTGGCAGCCTTCACAGAGAGGGTGATGCTATAGCTGAGTTCTTCAGGTAGACATGGGGAGGAAAGTCTTGGGAAAACTTACAGTGTGTGTACATTGCGGTGGTGTAAAACAACTAGGCATACAGACAGAGGTGAAGGGCTGTTGGGGTACCTTGGGGTAGTGGGTGGAGAGTGTCATGGAGAGCAGGTAGGAATAAGGTCAGAGAGGGACTCATAGTTCATGACATGGTATCTACCTTGAGCACAGTGAGAAAATGCTAAAGGGCCTGAGATAGAAGGTTAAATTGCCAAACATGTGCGGAAGGCCAATCTGGCAGAAGCAGAGGATGGAGTAAATAGGAAATAAGCTAGAAGCTAGAAAATCACTTAGGAGGTTATGGCATTCAGAGATATCAGAGATGAAGAGTGACAGGGGTGGGTGGAGAGAGAGGAGGAGTTGGTGAGTACAGAGAGACAAGGATAAGTTTGTTTATTTCAAATTTGCCAAAATTGGTAGGACTTGGTGACTGATGTGATGTGGGAAATGGCAAGAGAGTCTTGGATGGGGTCTGGTTCCTGCTGTAGGCTACCGGATTTGTTTACATGAAAACATGAGAGTTAGATATTAACATTGTGATTTTATACTAGGACTATTGGTCTAATTGCCTGGTATTTACAATAGTTGTTGACTGAAAAAGTCACAACCTAAAAGTTGAGAGTTATGTTTATTTGGCAGACTTTCTGAGGACCTGGGAGGCAGTCTCTCAGATCACTCTAAGACACTGTTCCAAAGAAGCAGGGGAAGAGCCAGGATATACAGGAGTTTTGCCACAAAGACCAGGTAGTTGGAACATTATAATATTACTGTTAATTAAAGAAAACTAGATATCCCAAGTTAAGGAATCTAGCACTTTTCTATATATGGCAAGTTGGCAAAATCTGGGCTCACTGAAATCATTCCTTTGATATGCTCCTAGCTATCTAGGGCCAGTGTCCTGTTGTTTCACATCCTGGGTCCCCTCAGGGTGCACCACTGGGGTGGCAGCAAAGGCCAGGCTGCTTACTTGTCTTCATCCCGAGTTCCCTCCCTCAGGATGGCGGTAGTGGCTGATGACTTGATGGCCACAGCATCCTTTGTTTACTGATATGGTTGGCAATATTTTTCACTTACACAGTTCAGAGTGATGGCCAGATTCCTACCTTATGCTGTTCATTCCTCTCTTCTTTCATGTTTGTTTGCTCAAGTCATCTCTTTTGGTGAAGAAAGGCCCTGCTAAACTGAGTTTGCATTCAAATTCCACAAATCTACTTTTTTTTTTAGCAAGGAAGAAAACACCTTCAGGTTTTCATTAACAAATGGCTACAGCCAGAACCGAAGATGAATTCAGCTTACATTTTCATTCATCATGGATGTAGTTAAGGCCTACCTGCCCCTGTGTGGGCTGTGGGGCTGGGATCTCCTTTGGGATCAGATCTGATGCAGTCCTGAGGCTCCAGGCCACTCAGCTCGGAGCTCAGCACATCCTCAGTGCCCAGCAGCTCTTACTGACATGACACTCCTGCCCTGCCTGCCCTGGCACTCCTGAGATCTTATTCTTTCTTTATGAATGCCAGTCTGTATGAGTCCACATTCTACTCTCAAGGACCAGTCACGCCCTTCTGCATGGAGGCTCCCATGACTTTTCATGGGAGAAAGCTCTCTTCATCCTCAGGTCCCTCCAACCTCTATCCACACCTTCCAGGAGGCCCCCGTTGCAGTGATTAGAAACTAGGCCTCAGGCTCAAGCACTGGGGTTCAAATTCCAGTTCCAACACATACTATCAAGGAGACTTCGGAAAGAGAAAGTATTTACTATAAGATATCACTTCCATGTGCGGTCTAAAAAAATACAACAAAGTAGTGAATATAACAGAAAAGAAACAGACTGACAGATACAGAGAAAGAACTAGTGGTTTCCAGTGCGGGGAGGAAAGGAGGAGGGGCAAGATGGAGGTGGAGAATTAAAAGGTGCAACTATCCAGTATAAAATAAGCTGCAAGGATGTATTGTACAACACCGAGAACACAGCCAACATTTTACAATAACTATAAATGGGCTATAACCTTTAAAAATTGTGAGTCACTACATTGTATACCTGTAACATGTAATATTGTACATCAACTATACTTCAATTTAAAAAATACGATGTTGTAAAATAAATACATAGATAAATAAAGTTTTTTTTTTTTTAAAAAGGAGACTTCAAGAGCCTCAGTTTCCTCATTTGTGAAAATGAACAGAATAGTAGTTCCTCTCTCAGAAGGTTGTTTTGTGTGTTAAATGGGTTAATGCATGTGAACCGCTTAGCACAGTGCCTGGCTCCTAAGTGCTCACTTCATGTTAGCTATCATTATTATAATTTTTATTTTTATGAATGTTATTAGTATTGCCTCATGTTAGAGTTTCATTTCTGGCCACATCTCCCCTGCAAGATTGTGAGGACAGGATTATGACTGCTTTTAGGCCTTCACCCCATACAGTGCTAATCGCAATGCAGACATTCCCAGTGTGGGTCACATAGTAAAATGCCTAATGAGTGTTGAATGAATAACCCTGTGCAATCCACACTAGAAACCCTTGAGAAAACCAGTCTGGCCCATTCTCTGTGATCTCTCCTATTTCTTGGCCCTTAGCTCATGGGGTCACCTCTGAGACTCGAGTGTGCTGCAGGCAATTGTCTTGAGTGAGATCCTCATCCTTGTGTTATCTTTTGGTGCCAGCCCACTTCATGATGTCCTCAAGGAGTTGTAGTACCCCCTAGCACCTGGAGCATCGTCAAACAATTTTATTTTCTCAGGAAGAGAGATATATGGACAGATTCCCAGAGTTCGTATCCCTATCAATTCAAGACATGAACCTAAGCAACACTAGGCAGACATAACAATTTACAAGACTTAGCATGTCAGTGGAAATTTGATTTATGGGCAGGTGAATGCATTGAAAGGTGCAGTCGGGTTATATCTGTTCATTTTTTTCAGTAAATCAAGAAAAAAATATAATTTTATATTTACCTACAAGTTCATCATTTTCAGTGTTATCAATTTCTTCTATGGGTTTGCATTTCTACCTTATATGATTTCTCTTCAGCATTTCTTGTCTATGATGACAAATTCCCCCCCTTCCATTTAAATGAAAATGTCTTTTTTTTATTCACCTTCAGTTTTGAAAGATACTGTCACTAGATGTAGAATTTAATGTCGACACTTTTTTCCCCCTTTCATTACTTTAACATGTTGTTCCAGATGTCCTCTGGTCACCATTATTTCTGGTGAGAAGTTAGCCGTTATTTTTATGTTGTTTCTTTGCACATAATATATGTTTCTCGACTCTGGCTGGTTTAAAGAGTTTCTTCTTATATTTTGTTTTCAGTAGTTCGGTTATAGTGTGCCTAAATATGTTAGATCACTTAAATTGTCTCACAGCTCTGGAGATGCTCTATTTTTTAAAGAACTCTTTCTTTCTGGGCTTCAGTTTGAATAATTTCTATTGATTTGTCTTCAAGTTTACTGACTTTTTTCTTTTGTGTTTTTCAATTATCTTAATAATTCCACATAATATATTTTTCAAGTGCTGTTTTTTCATTTCTAATATTTCCAATATTTAATGTTTTCATATCTCTCCTGAAATATTTCACTTCATATGTATATTTTTCTGTAAATTTAATATATTTATAGTAGTTGTAAAAAAATCTTTGCTAATTTTAACATCTGATTTATATATGGCTCTGCTCTTACTGATTTTTCTTTTCTTTTAAATATGGGTCACATTTTCCTGCTTCTTTGCATGTCATAAATTTTTATTAGATACTTAACATTATAGATGATGAATTATAGAAATTCTAGATTACATTTTTCTGAAAACTGTTAGATTTTATTGTAACAGACAGTTAAGTTACCAGGGAATAATCTTGATCTTGTGGAGGCTTGGTTTTAAGCTTATTAGAGCATGTCTATTTCAGATTTTTCTTTATTCCTAGGACATAGTCCTCAGTCCTAGTATGTAGTCCTTATTCTCAAAGATGTGGCTCTTCTGAGGTTTCAGTGGATAGCTCAAGGTATCGAACCAGATCCTCTAACTCAGTGGGACTTGAAAGTCAAACTTGCCTTCCCAGCACCAGCAGCAGCTGAATGTTGCTTTTCAGCTGTTGCCATGTACGTGGTTCCTGGGAGCATTGCCACAAACACATGGCGTTTAGGAGTCATCTAAGGTTTTGAAGCCTATTGTACACAGATATGGGGGATCCATTTTTTGTGATTCTCACATTCTGGAACCCACCCCCTCAATTTTCATCAGCATCTGGCTACTTTCTACCTAAGTGCCATAGCCGGAGCTCTGAAAACTTGGTTGGATCCTTGAGAAGAAGAGTTAATGTAATGTAATGTAATGTAATGTAATGTAATGTAATGTAATGTAAATATCACCTAGTTTGCTTTTTTCTTTTGAGGGTCATATCTATCCTAGTTTATTCCTGATTTTTGTTGGTCTCTTGTGCTTTCAACAGTTGTGCTTTATATTTTGTCTAAAGTTTATAGTTGTTATTTGCAGGAGAGTTAGTTATCTGACTATAGTGCCATTACTGGAGCTCAAACTGACCTGTCCAAATATATATTTTTATTTTCAAAAAGGTATTTATTTTTTAAAAGCCTTTAGAGAGCAGAAGAAGCTTCTGTGATTGAACCAAGAATTTCTGTAAATATTTTTATTCCTTCTTTAATTCACCTAATATTTTTCAAACCCTAGACTATTCAAAAATCTACCAAAGATGCCACATAGTCTACAAGTTAAGATTTGGCTGCAAGTTGTCAGAATTGGGAATTGGTTTTATGGCCTCTAATGTTCCTTCCAACCCTCAGAGTCTACAATATTCTGAATTAGGCATGGACCCTAGCCTTAATTTCTGTGAAAGTGTCTCCATTACATAATACTAAAGTACACTAAGGCTTGGTATAGTAGATGTCATTAAAAAAATTGTTTTGTTCTACTCAGATGCATTTTTGCTGCTTCTGATGAGTACCTAGAATCTCATATGGGGAACTATTTCTCTTCCCACCCTCTTAGGTCATGTGGTTCAGGTGAGGTTGCTCCCAGTTCAGAAGTGGATCATGTGATTTTGATTAAGCCAATCAGAATACTACCAAATCTTAGCAGTCAAAGGTAATTGGTTTAGGAGTAGCCATGCAAGTCATAATTAGTGTTATTATATCTCCTGGCCACAGAAATTGTTTCATTATATCAAGATGAAGATATTGGTCCAAAAGATCATAAATCATGGAATGTGGGCAGAAGCTATTGGAAAATAAACTCCTGCTTATCTTTCAGACTTGAAACCATAATGATGTAGATGCACTACTGTTGGCATTATATTGACATCACAACTAATTGAGATTTAAATAGCACAGAGGAGAGCCAAGTCAAATCATATGAGGGCTTGAATACGGATAGCTTTACCTGACACTCTATGCCTGTGCTTTTCAGGTGTGTGAATTAGATAAACTCTCTTTTTTAAGTCAGTTGGAGTTGGGGTCTCTTTCACTTAGAACAGAAATAGTCCTGGCTGGCACATCAGTCAAGGGCCTAAGTTATGGCACCCAAAGATGAAAATGTAGGCTTTTGGTCACTCCAACTCAGTTTTAGCTGAATGCACTTAAGCAAGCCATGTCAATCACCAGATTCACAGCTGACAGACTTTCTTTGGCACCCGGCACCCTTGCAATCATTCTCCTGTGATTTTCCAGAATAAGTGGAGGCGGGCACTAGAGCAACAGCAATTATGATATGTTTGTGTGCTACACATTCTTAACCCATCCTGCAATCAGACTACATCCCTCTTCCCCAGTGGATGGAAATTAGCATTCTGTGTGTTCCCTCTCTGAGCTGGGCTCCAGTGATTATGCAGCCTCAGTCACTGTCTGCTGGATACGAGGTAACCTTTGAGCAATCTGTAGGAACAGTTACACAGTCTAATTTCCAACTATCCCTGGTATGACTGAACTTTAGAGGTGCTTACCTGATCAGAAAATTTCACATGTTGGTTTAGAAAATGTGCCTATTTTCTTTTAAAGTTTCAGCCAAAACTAATCAGCAGTGTGTCACAGACATTTTGAAAATAGAGTTGTGACATCTCACCTATTTGATCTGCCAAACAAATGATTTCCTCTTGTAATTGTTATAGTGTTCAAGACCTTTTGTGCAAATGGAAAACAGAAAAGGGAATTGCAAAACAGGCTTTGTCTTTCCCTGTTTTTTCTGTGTGTGCTACTGTGGGCCTTCTTCCTGGGCACCTGCAAAATCAGAAAGTCTCAGGAATATGAGGATGATTTCTGACAAGCAGCAAATGATCAGTTTGGACCAGATAAACACCCCCTTTTTCTCTTATAATGCCTGATTTTTCCACAGCAGCATGAGCACCGCATGGCCATTATCCCGAGTCATCATTTATTTTGGTCCAGATTGCTTTTTCAGTAACTTGTCACTCTGTGTCCCTTAGAGTATCCTCAGGAGTGCTGTGACCCAGGTGTCTCATGAATGTGTATCTGATCTGACTTCTTCAGTTAATTTCACAAATTTGTCTTTTTGTTGTATACTTACACTTACAGGTACACTTACAGAATACTTCTGTCTACCAGGAAATAAATGAACCACTTACTTAATCTCCCTTTGTGAAGAGAAGGGTACTTCATTTGGTATCTACTAAGACCAGGTCTAGGCACACAGATGGAATTGTAGTAATCAGCTTATGGAAAATTAGATATTCTTCTCTTTTGCTAAAATAGAAGACCGCTGAGGACATGGACTGTGGCAGGCTTTTCTAGTGTTCACCAGTATTTGATAATCTTTTTTTTTGCTTTTAGTCAGGATCATATGACTGATGCTGGCCAATAGGATGTGAGAGGAAGTGACCTATGTCCTGTCTGGGCTGAGGCAGTTTGAGGCCTTGATGTTCACTGGTTTCTCTCTGCTTGTCAAGGAAACTGGAGGAGGCTCCTCTGTGAGGTGCAGAGATGCAATATTGAAAGAGAGCTGCCCAATCCTGCAGTGCACTTTAAGCAAGAAATAAACATTGGTTGTGTTAAGCCATGAGGATTTAGGGGTTGTACATTACCAAAACAGCCTATCCTGTCCTGCATAATGTAGACTTTATGAAGACATAATTTACAAACAGTGAAATATTCAGATCTTAAGTTCACTGTTTGAACTGCTTTGACAAATGCCTATACTCTTGTAGCCCACACTCATTTTAAGACACAGAACATTGTTACCACCCCAGGCCACTTGTGCCCCTTTCCAGCCAATCCCCTCCCTCCAGAAAAATCACTCATCTGATGTCTCTACTATCGTTTTGCCAATTCTAGAACTTCAATAGATAGAATCATATAGTATGTACATTTTTGTGTGTGTCTAATTTCTTTCATTTAGTGTAATTTTTTTGAGATTTATCTATGTTGATAGTATGCATTAGTAGTTTTCCTTTTCTTTTTTAAATATATTTTTGAAGTATAGTAAGTTTACAATGTTGTGTCAATTTATGGCATACAGCGCAATACTTCAGTCATATAGGAACATACATATATTCATTTTCATATTCTTTTTCTCTATAGGTTACTACAAGATATTGAATATAGTTCCCAGTGTAAACTTGTTGTTTTATCTATCTTATGTATATTAGTTCATATCTGCAAATCTAGATAAATCTCCCAATTTATTCCTTCCCACCCTCTTACCCTCCAGATAACCATAAGTTTGTTTTCTATGTCTGTGAGTCTGATTCTGTTTTGTAAATAAGTTCGTTTGTCTTTTTTTTTTTTTTAATATTCCATATAAAAGTGATATCATAAGGTATTTTTCTTTCCCTTTCTTGCTTACTTCACTTAGAATGACATTCTCAGGTCCATCCATGTTGCTGCAAATGGCATTATTTTATTATTTTTTATGGCTTTTGAAGAAGGTGATGTTCTATCAAAGTTCAGCAGGTGTTCTGAGTGGATGTGTGGGTCCGTGGGTGTTACTTTTGGTGTATTTGTGGGAGAGGGTGAGCTACGAGCATCCTTCTACTCTGCCATCGTGGCTGCCTCCCCTCCTGTTATTTTGTTTATTTGTGTGCTCTCTCTTTTCTTCTTGGTGAGCCTCACTAGAGATCCGTCAATTTTGTTTACTCTTTCAAAAAACCAGCTCTTGGTTTGATTGAGTTTTTCTATTTTTTTTAATCTCTATTTTATTTATTTCCTCCATGAGCTTTATTATTTCTTTTCCTCTGCTGACTTTAGATTTTGTTTTTTTTTATAATTCTTTTAGGTGGTACAATAGGTTATTTATTTGAGATTGTTCTTTTTTGAGGGAGGCGTGTATCACTATGAACTTCCCTCTTAAGGCTGCTTTTGCAGCATCCTATAGATTTTGTGTGGTTGTGTTTTCATTGTCATTTGTCTCAAGGTATTTTTTAAATTTCTTATTTGATTTCATCATTGACCCATTGGTTTTTTGGTAGTATGTTGTTTAGTCTCCATGCCATCATTTTTTTTCTACGTGTGTGTGTGTGTGTGTGTGTGTGTGTGTGTGTGTGTGCTCGCGTGCGTGTGTGAGTGACTGAGTTCTAATTTCCTGCCATTATGGTCAGAGAAGATGCTTGGAATAATTTCTATGCTCTTAAATTTTTTGTGTCCAAGTATGTGGTCTATTCTAAAGAATGTTCCATCAGCACTTGGAAAGAATGTATATTCTATTTGGGGGGGATGTAATGTCCTAAAAATATCAATCAAGTCCAACTGTTCTATTGTGTCATTTAGAATATCCATTGCCTTATTGATTTTCTGTCTGGAAGACCTGTCCAATTATGTTAGTGGGGTGTTAAAATTCTCCTATTGTAATTGTGTTCCCATCAATTTCTCCCCTTAAGTCTGTTAGTATTTGTTTTATATATTTAGGTGCTCCTATATTGGGTGCATATATGTTAATGAGTGTTATGTTTTCATCTTGTATTTCTCCATTGATCATTGTATACTGTCCTTTATCTCTCTTTATGGCCTTTGTTTTAAAGTCTATTTTGTCTGATATGAGTATTGCTACTCCCCTTTCTTGTCATTTCCATTTGCATGAAATATCATTTTCCATCCTCTCACTTTCAGTCTATGTGTGTCCTTCACCCGAAAGTGGGTCTCTTGTAGGCAGTATATTGTAGGCTTTTGTTTTATTATCCAATATGCCACTCTATGTCTTTTGATTGGAGCATTTAGTCTATTGACACTGATAGTAATTATGTGTTTATTCCCATGTTGAACTTTGTTTAACAGTTGATTTGGTATTTCTTCTTTGTTGCTTTCTTTTCCTTTTTTTTTTTTTTTTTTTTGTGTGTGTGTGTGTGGTTTGAAATTTTTCTTTTGTATTAGCTTGGTTTCTTTTTGGGTTTTGTGACTCTATTGTATGCTTTTGATTTGTGGTTACCCTGTTTCAAGTATGTTAACCCCTTACTGTATCTATTTGCTTTAGACTGATAGTCATGTAGGCTCAAACACATCCTAAAAAGAATGAAGAAAAAAAGAAAAAGGAAAAAAAGAGAGAGAAACGAAATCTGTATTTTCTTTCTCCCCTCTCCCACCTTTTATGGTTTTGATATTCTTCATTTTTATTTTAATTTTTTACATGTATGTGTTTATTCTCTTTCAATTCACTGTAGTTATCATATTTCCATTTGTGGTTTTCTCATTTCTATAACTTTCTGTTTCTCTTCTATTTAGAGTACACCTTTCAATACTTCTTTTAATATAGACTTAGTCTTGCTGAATTCTTATAGTTTTTGCTTGTCTGTGAAATTCTTTATCTCTCCTTCTACTCTAATGGATTGTCTTGCCCAAATAGAGTGTCCTAGGTTGCAGCTTTTCTCATTCATCACTTTGAATATATCTTGCCACTCTCTTCTAGCCAGCAGTGTTTCTGTAGATAAATCAGCTGAAAGACTTATGGGGGCTCCTCTTTGTTTTTCTCTTGCCCCCTTTAGAATCCTTCCTTTATCTTTAACTTTGGCCATCTTAATTATAATGTGTCTTGATGTAGGTCTGTTTAGGTTCTTCTTGTTTGGGACCCTCTGTGCCTCCTGTACTTGACTATCTGTTTCCTTCTTTAGGTTTGGAAAGTTTTCAGTCATGATTTCTTCAAATATCTTTTCAATCCCCATTTGCCTTTCTTCTCCTTCTGAGACCCTTATTATGCATAGGTTGACACACTTTATATTATCCCATAGGTCCCTTATATTGTTTTCATTGGTTTTTATTTGCTTTTCTGTCTGCTGTGTTGATTGGATGACTTCTGTTATCCTGTCTTCTAAGTCACATTCATTCCTCTGCATTATCTAGTCTGCTTTTGAATGTCTTTAGCTCAGCTCTTATCTCAGCAGTGAGTTTTCTGGTTTTAATTGGCTTTTCTTTATAGTTTCAATTTCCTTTTTAAAGTATTCTCTGTCTCTATTCAGTCTCTTTTAGTTCCTTCAGTGCATTGATCATTCCCTTTTTGAAGTCATGATATAGTAGATTGTTGAGATCTATCTCATTGTTCAGTTCTCTCAGGGGGTTTCTCTTGTTCTTTTAATTGGGAATGCTCCCTCTGCTTATTCATTTTACTTATATTTTTTCTGGATCTCTGGATTTAGGATTATCAATTCTCTACTGTGGTCTGGAAGGGCTTTTTAATTTTTTGTTTGTTTGTTTTTATTTAAAGTAGGAGTGTTCCTGTGTAGACTATGTGCATCTAAAGGTTTCGTTGTAATGGCTGTCCTTAGTATGGGTGGTTGCCACATCTTTCTTCCATGTGTGCTGGCTGTTATCCATTTGGCTGGGCATGTGGTTAGTGTTGTGGTGGTCAGAGCCTGCCCTGATTGTTGTTGTTGAGCTGCATCTCCTTTTTTGTTCTGTGGTTGTCACAGCCTTGACAGGGACCTGGTCTGCTCCCCTGTGGCTGGAATAGAGGCTTCTAGACCTGTTTCTTGGCTGTGGTGTGTAGTAGGCAGGGTTGGAGCACTTCAGTTGTGAAGAAAAATAGGCAGGAGATGTCCACTGGGGAGTTCCCTCTGTGGTGTTGTCTGTCACTTGTTATGCAGACTTACAAAGTACTATTTGTTGATGTTGCCTTTATCCCTGCCTTAGGTGTGGGAATGTCAGCCACCTACTCTGGTGCCCCTCAGGTTCTGAGCCCCAGGAACCACCAGTGGAGATCCACCAATGTCAGGTGCTAGGACCCGCTGTAGCAAGTGTGCAGTCACACACCTGAATCTGTGGTGTACCACAAGTTCAGCACAGACTATGGCCCTGCCCCCACATATGGTAGGGTACTCTGGTCTGTTGCAAATAACCCATACTCCCCCCCACCATGGGTCAGAACTCTGTTCACTACCTGTTCTTCCCAGAGACAGGGGCCCACAAAGCTTCCAGGGAGAGCAAATCGGCTTTCTCTGCTTGGGGCTGTAAACAAATTTCAGTCCCACTTGTGAAGTTGCAGGGCTTCTGGGTATGGATTCAGCTTTTCTGCCCTGCCTCCATGCAGTAGTGATGGCTAAGACCAAGCTCCACTCTCTTCTCATGAGAACACACCAACAATGGAGCCAAGTGGAGAAATCAACTGTGGCAAGGCTGCATTGTGCCTCTCCCCCTCCACACGAACAGTGGGTTTTTTTATGGGGTTCCCAGGCTGTTCTGTTCCACACACATCCCTAGCCAGAACTCACACAACCCTCTAGTCCCCTGAGGCTGTCTCTGTACTGGTGGGCCCCAGCCCTCCACCTGGGCTCCTCACCAATCTCCCGCACCAGTCCTGGTTTCTCCCTGCTGGCTCACATCTAGGGTTGGGGATTAAAGGGACCCTCAGTATCTGTTTCCCTGAGTTCTGTCTGTCAAGATGTTGCCGCTTTCTCCTCCAAGCCTCGGAAGCTCTGCTTCTGTCACTGCTGAACTCCTGGCTGGAGAGGGGCCATCCTAGCATGAGGATGCCTTGCTTCCTTTGCTCTTCCCTCCCTGCAGGACCAGTCCTGCACCAATTTTTTTCCTTTTCATTTTTTTCTTACTGAATTTTGTAAGAATCCTCCTATATTTCAAAATGAGAGGCACTGCCAATGTTCAATAGGTGTTCTGTGTGATTCAATGGATTTGTAGATGTAATTCATGGTGTATTTTTGGGAGAGGGCGAGCTGTGAGTCTCTTTACTCTGCCATCTTGACTCCCACCTCCTTTTCTTGCTGAGTAATGAATGGTCCCATCTATGAATTTGCTATAGTGTATCCATTTTCTTTATGGTGGACTGTTTCCAATTTGGGGTTAATGTCAATAAAGTTTCTGTGAACACTTGTTTACAAGGATTTTTATGGGCATAGATTTTCTTTGTTTTCTCTTGAGTTACAATCAACCTATGAAATTATATTAGTTTTAGGTGTACAACATAGTGGTTGAATAGTTGTACATTATGAAATGATCACCATGATAATTCTAGTTACCACCTGTCTACATCTACATTATTAAAATATTATTGACTATAATTCCTATGCTGTACATAATATCCCTGTGATTTATTTTATAATTGAAAGTTTGTATCTTTCAATCCCCTTCACTTATTTTATCTGTCCCCTTAACCTCCTTCCCTCTGGCAACCACCAGTTTGTCCTCTGTATCTATGAGTCTGTTTCTGTTTTGTTTTGTTTGTCTTATTTTTTAAATTCCTCAAGAAAGTGAAATCATAGGTATTTGTATTTCTTTGTCTGACTTATTTCTCTTAGCATGATACCCGCTAGGGCCATCCATGCTGTTGCAAATGGCAAGATTTTGTTCTTTTGTATGGCTGAGTAATATTCTATTTTATGCATATACCACATCTTTATCCATTCATCTATTGATGGACATGTACAATACTTCCATATCTTGGCTATTGGAAATAATGCTGGAACAAACATAGGGGTGCTTCTATCTTTTCAAATTAGTGTTTTTATTTTCTTCAGATAAACCAAGAAGTGGAGTTTCTAGATCTTATAGTAGTTCTATTTTTCATTTTTTGAGGAACCTCCATACTATTATCCATTTTGGCTGCATCAATTTACATTCCCACCAGCAGTGATGAGGGTTCTCTTTTCTTGTGGACATATACTTTCATTAATCCTAGATAAACATCTTGGTGTGGAATTTCTGGGCCAGAAGATGTATGTTTAATTTTCTTAAAAGTTTAAGAAACTCTCAAACTGTTTTTAGAATAGAGAGCTCAGAAGCGAACCCACAAACTTCTGGTCAATTAATTTTCGACAAAGGAGGCAAGAATATACAATGGAATAAAGACAGTCTCTTCAGCAAATGGTGTTGGAAAAACTGGACAGCAGCATGTAAATCAATGAATCTAGAACACTCCCTTACACCATACACAAAAATAAACTCAAAATGACTTAAAGACTTAACATAAGACAAGATACAATAAACCTCCTAGAAGAAAACATAGGCAAAACATTATCTCATATACATCTCAGCAATGTTATCCTAGAGCAGTCTACCCAAGCAACAGAAATAAAAGGAAGAATAAACAAATGGGACCTAATTAAACTTACAAGCTTTTGCACAGCAAAAGAAACCAATAGCAAAACAAAATGACAACCTATGGAATGGGAGAAAATTTTTGCAAAATATGAAACTGACAGAGGCTTAATCTCCAGAATATATAAGCAGCTCACATGACTTAATAAGAAAAAAAAAACAACCCAATCCAAAAATGGGCAGAAGACCTAAACCAGCAATTCTCCAGGGAAGACATACGAATGATCAATAGACACAGTGAAAAAAATGCTCAATATCACTAATTATTAGAGAAATCAAAATCAAAAGTACAATGAGGTATCACCTCACACCAGTCAGAATGGCTATCATTCAAAAGTTCACAAATGACAAATGCTGGAGAGTCTGTGGAGAAAAGGGAACCTGCGTACACTGCTGGTGGGAATGCAGTTTGGTGTAGCCACTGTAGAAAACAATATGGAGATTCCTCAAAAGACTAGGAATAGACTTACCATATGACCCAGTAATCCCACTCCTGGGGCATATAGCCAGAGGGAACCCTACTTCAAAAAGACAGCTGCACCCCAATGTTCATAGCAGCATGATTTACAATAGCCAAGACATGGAAACAGCCTAAGTGTCTATCAACAGATGACTGGATAAAGAAGAAGTGGTATATTTATACAATGGAATACTATTCAGCCATAAAAATGACAACATAACGCCATTTGCAGCAACATGGATGCTCCTGGAGAATGTCATTCTAAGTGAAGTAAGCTAGAAAAAGAAAGAAAAATACCGTATGAGATCACTCATATGTGGAATCTAAAAAAAAAATAATAATAATAATAAAATAAAGACAAAACAGAAACAGACTCATAGACATAGAATACAAACTTGTGGTTGCCAAGCGGGAAGGGAGTGGGAAGGGGCAGATTGGGATTTCAAAATGTAGAATAGATAAACAAGATTATACTGTATAGCACAGGGAATATATACAAGATCTTGTGGTAGCTCACAGCGAAAAAAAAATGTGACAATGAATGTATGTATGTTCATGTATAACTGAAAAATTGTGCTCTACACTGGAATTTGACACAACATTGTAAAATGACTATTACTCAATTAAAAAATCTTTAAAAATACCATATAAGATTGCTCATATGTGGAATCTAAAAAAGAAAAAAAGACAAATGAACATAAATATAAAACAGAAACAGACTCATAGATACAGAATACAAACTTGTGGTTTCCAGGGGAAGGGGTGTGGGGAGGGACAGACTGGGAGTTTGAAATTTGTAGATACTGACAGGTATATATAGAATAGATAAACAAGATTATACTGTATAGAACAGGGAAATATATACAAGACACATATATATATACCACAAATATATACCACAAGATATATCTGTGGTAGCTCATGGTGAAAAAGAATGTGACAATATATGTTCACGTATAACTGAAAAATTGTACTCTACACTGGAGATTGACATGGCATTATAAACCAAAACTCAATAAAGTAAAATTAAAAAGAAAAAGAGAAACCCTAAGCCAGAAAGAGAAAGAAAAATACCATATGAGATTGCTTATATGTGGAATCTTAAAAAAAAAAAATACAAAGCAGAAACAGACTAATAGACATAGAATTACAAACTTGTGGTTCCCAGGGGGACAGAGGGTGGGAAAGGACAGACTGGGACTTCAAAATGTAGAATAGATATACAAGATTGTACTGTGTAACACAGGGAAATATATACAGGATCTTGTGGTGGCTCACAGCAAAAGAGAATGTGACAATGAACGTATGTATGTTCATATATAACTGAAAAACTGTGCTCTACACTGGAATTAGACACAACATTGTAAAATGACTATAACTCAATAAAAAAAAAAGTTAAAAAAACCCTCAAACTGTTTTTCAAAGTAATTATATCATTTATACTTCTGCCAGTAACATGTGAGGGTTATGGTTGGTACACTTCCTCTCCAGTATTTGGGACTGTCAATCCTTTTCATTTTAGCCATTCTAGTGGGTATGTAGCTCATTGTTTTAAATTAAAATATCTTTAATTTTAATTTCTCTGTTATCTAACAGTATTTAACATTTCTTAATGTATTTATTGGCCATTTGCACATTTTCATTTGTGGCACATCTATTAACAATCTTTTAAATTAAAAAAACTGGGTCATTTGTTCTTTTATTATTGAGTTGTAGAATATTTATCTATTTATGAATATATCTATCTACCTATATTATATATACAGTTGACCCTTGAACAACATAAGGGTTAGAGGTCCTACCTCCACCCAGTTGAAAATCTGAATATAACTTTACTATTGGCCCTCTGTATCTTCAGTCCTGCGTCTGTGGGTTCAACTAACTGTGGGTCGTGTAGTACTGTAGTATGTATTTAGTGAAATAAATCACATATATGTGGATCCACCCACTTCAAACCCATGTCAAATGTATATTCAGATAGATATGTTGTGAATATTTTCTCCCAATCTATTTTCTTGATGATATTTTTTCTGATGAAAGATAATTTTTTTTATTTTCATGAAGTCCAATTTATCTTTTTTTTTTCTTTTGGGGATAGTGCTTTTTGTGTGCTCTTTAAGAATCTTTGCCTACAACAAGGTTATGGATATATTTTTCTATATTTTCTCTTAGAAGCATTATAGTTTTTGTCTTAAGTCTAAGATTTATTTTGAATTAATTCATGTGTATATATGGTATAAGATAGCACTCAGATCAATTTTATATGTATGGATTAATTTGAGCTATTAATTATGTTCCATTGATATGCCTATTCTTTCACCAAAAACACATTTTCTTAATTGTGATAGTTTTTATAAGTCTTAAAGTGAAGTTAATCTTGTCTTCTTGAAGTCAGGTAGGTTCTCAAATTTTGTTCTTTTTTTGAGATTGTTTTGGTTATTCTTGGTCCTTTGCATTTCCAAATGAATTTTATAAGTACCTCTTTTTTTTTTTTTCCAAAAAGTCTACTGGAAGCGTTTTTTAAATTGTATTAAATCTATAGACCAATTAAGGGAGAATTTAAATCTTAACAATACTGAGTTTTCCAGCGATGAAGATGGTACATCTCTACATTTATTTAGACCTTCATCAATTTCTTTCAGTAATATTTTAGTTTTCAGTATAGAAATCTCACACATATTTGTTAATTTTTTTCCTAAGTGTCTGATGTTTTTAATGCAATTTGAAAGGAAATTTTTAATGGAATTTAAAATTTGGACTGTTTTTGAAACTATAATATTGCTCTGAGTATTTAATAAATTTGGACTTAAGCATACAATACTCCTTCTTTGCCTATGTCACTTTTTATGTAATTATCCCATACCTACACTTCCCATTCCTTCTTCTCTGTGTTTAGTAAAATTCTGATTTGACATCAAGACTTTTCTCCTCCAGGAAGACATTCCTAATTACTGTGCCTTGTAGCTCTTGCCACCCTCCCTCCGCTATTCATGCAACTTCTATTCAAACACTCATGAATTAGAGAGAGAGATCAGAATGACTCCTATTCTCAAGGGACTGAAATTGGAGGAGAGGAGGCACACAGCAAAGAAATGTTAAGTAGAAAACAGACAAAGTCATCTGAAAGTTACAAAACACACACACACACACACACACACACACACACACACACACACACGGTTGGATGAGGAAGGTAAGATCAAGAAAGTTTACCTGGAGGACTTCTTGAGTTGTAATTATCTTTAGTGTTCTACAGCACCCATAAGATTGTTAAGCATTATCTAAATTCCTCAGTTAGACTGCATGCTTCTTTTTCTTTAGTTGAAGTATAGTTGATTTACAATGTTGTGATAGTTTCAGGTGTACAGCAAAGAGATTCATTCTACATATACATACATATATATATAATTTTTCAGATTCTTTTCCATTATAGGTTATTATAAGATATTGAACATAGCTCCCTGTGCTATACAGTAGGTCCTTGTTGTTTATATATTTTATACATAGTAGTGTATATGTGTTAATCCCAAACACTTAATTTATCCCTCTCCACCACCCCTTTTCCCTTTGGTAGTTATAGTTTGTTTTCTATGTCTGTGAGTCTTTTTCTGGTTTGTAAATAAGTTAATTTGTATTTTTTTTTTAGATTCCACACATAAGTAATGTAATATGATTTCTGTCTTTCTCTGCCTGACTTACATCACTTGGTATGATAATATCTAGGTCCATCCATGTTGCTGCAAATGGCATTATTTCATTTTTTTGGCTAAGTAGTATTTGATTCTTTTTTACGGCTTAGTAATATTCTGTTGTATGTATATACCACATTTTCTTTATCTAGCCATCTATTGATGGACATTTAGGTTGCTTCCATGCCTTGGCTATTGTAAATAGTGATGCTATGAACACTAGGGTGCATGTATCTTTTCAAATTAGAGTTTTCTTTGGATATATGCACAAGAGTGGGATTGCTGGAACATATGATAAGTCTGTTTTTAGCTTTCTAAGGACCCTCCATATTGTCCTCCATAGTGGCCACACCAATTTACATTCCCACTAATGGCGTAGGAGGGCCCCTTTTTCTCCACACCCTCTCCAGCATTCATTATTTGTAGACTTCTTTTTTTTAGTTTTATCAGGTAGAATTGCGACAATTTGTTGCATGTAAATACACATACATATATACTGCATGTTAAAAAAATTTATACATATTACTGTTCATTGTTTCTAAGAACCTTTAGAGCTTTAGCTTTTTTAACTTACATAGTTATGAAAGGAATTAAGCCAACCACAAAATAAGAATTAATTCAAAAAGATACATACACCCTGCTATTAATAGCAACATTATTTATAATTGCCAAGATATGGAAACATCCTAAGTTCACATCAATAGATGAATGGATAATGAAGATGCAGCGTATATATGTAATGGAATACAACTCACCCATAAGGAAGAATGATATTTTGCCATTTGTGGCCCTTTATTCACTTTTTTTTTTCAATTCAAAAACCAGACTTTTATAACTGGCATAAATATTTCCATTACATCAAAAACAACAGAATACCTAGAAATAAATTTAACCAAGGAGGTTACCTATTCTCTGAAAACTGTAAAACTTTGACGAAGGAAATTGAAGATGATACAAAGAAATGGAAAGATATCTTGTGCTCTTGGATTGGAAGAATCATTATCAAAATGGCCATACTACTCAAAGCAATCCAAGGCAACCCCTGTCAAAGTACTCAACATTTTTCACAGAACTAGAACAAACAATTCTAAAATTTATATGGAATCATAAAAGAGCCTGAACTGCCATAGAAATCTTTTGTAGATCTTTTTTTTTCTCTCTCTTTCTTCTTTCTGTTCTATTTTCTTATGGTTTGATGACTAGAGAAGTTTCTTTAACATTTATTGTAAAGCTGGTTTGGTGGTGCTGAATTCTTTTAGCTTTTGTTTTTCTGTGAAGCTTTTGATTTCTCCATCAAATCTGAATGAGTGCCTTGCTGGATAGAATATTCATGGTTGTAAGTTTTTCCCTTTCATCACTCTAAAAATATCATGCCACTCCCTTCTGGCCGGTAGAGTTTCTGCTGAAAAATCAGCTGATAACCTTATGGGAGTTCCCTTGTATGTTATTTGGTGCTTTTCTCTTGCTAATTTTAATATTTTCTCCTTATCCTTAATTTTTGCCAATTTGATGACTATGTGCCTTGGTGTGTTCCTCTGGGTTAATCCTGTGTGGAACTCTCTGTGCTTCCTGGACTTGGGTGACTGTTTCCTTTCCCAAGTTGGGGAAGCTTTCAGTTATTATCTCTCCAAAAATTTTCTCAGGTCTCTTCTCTCTCTCTTCTCTTTCTGGGACCCCTATAATGTGAATATTAGAGTGCTTCATGTTGTCCCAGAGTTCTCTTAAACTATCCTCATTCCTTTTCATTCTTTTTTCTTTCTTCTGTTCTGAAGTAGTGATTTCCACTAATCTGTCTTCTAGCTCATTGATCTGTTCTTCTGCCTCATTTAGTCTATTCTTGGTTCCTTCTAGTGTGTTATTCATTTCAGTGATTTTATTCTTCAACTCTGTTTGGATATTCTTTATATTTTTCAGCTTTTTGTTAAAAACTTCACTCTTTGCATCTATACTCCTCTTGAGTTCTCTGAACATCTTCTCCATCATTACTTTAAACTATTTCTCAGATAAATTGCTTATCTCCTCATCACTTATTTCTTCTTCCAGGATTTTATCTTGTGCCCTGGACTGGGAGATATTCCTCTGCTGCCTCGTATTATCTATCTTCCTATTTGTATTTTTAGGTAGATTAGTTACATTTTTCAACCTTGGAGAGGTAGCTTTCTGTGGGAGACATCCTATGTGTCCCAGTAGTACATTCCTCTCTTGTCAGCCAAGGGTCAGGGTCCAGCTGGTCCCAGGTAGGGTCTTGCTTCTGTTTGTGGACTCTTTGCACCTAAAGAACAACCAAACAGAGTTGAAGAATACAATAACTGAAATGAATAAGACACTAGAAGGAAATACTAGTAGACTAAATGAGGCAGAACACAGATCAGTGACCTAGAAGACACAATAATGCAAATCACTACTACAGAACAGAAAATAGGAAAAAGAATGCAAAGAAACGAAGCCAGTCTAAGAGACCTCGGGGACAACATAAGGGCACTAATATTTGCATTATAGGGGTCCCAGAAGGGGAAGAGACAGAGAAAGGGGCAGAGAAAATATTTGAAGAGATAATAGCTGAAAACCTCTCTAACTTGAAAAAGGGAACAGTCACCTAAGTCCAGGAAGGGCAGAGAATCCCATACAGGATTACTCCTAAGAGGATCACACCTAGACATGTCATAATTAAAATGACAAAAATTAAAGAGAAAGTATAGAGGCGTGGATATAGCTCAATGGTAGAGTGTATGCTTAGCATGCATGAGGTCTTGGGTTCAATCCCCAGTTCCTCTATTAAATTAATTAATTAATTAATTAAATAAAAATAAAAATTTGTCACAAATCTAGGATCTTAAAAAATAAAAATTTATTTTAAAAAAAGAATTTTAAAAGGAACAAGGGAAAAGCAAGAAATAACATATAAGGGAACTCCCATAAGATTTGATTTTTTAGCAGAAACTCTGCAGGCCAGAAGGGAGTGGCACGATATATTTAAAGTGATGAAAGAGAAAAATCTTCCAACCAAGAATACTCTACTCAGCAAGGCTTTCATTCAAATTTGACGGAGAAATCAAATGCTTTACAGACAAGCCAAAGCTAAAGAATTCAGCACCATCAAACCAGCCTTACAAAAAAATTCTATAAGCACTTCTCCAGATGATAAAGAAAAGGCCACAGCTAGAATCAAGAAAATCATGAAATGGAAAAGCTCACTGGTAAAGGCAAACTTACAGTAAAGGTAGGAAATCATCACACAAAAAGTGGGAGAAAGTTTAAAAGACAAAAGTAGTAAAATCATCTGTTTCCACAATAAGCAGTTAAGGGATACACAATTAAATGGAAAATATGATATCAAAAACAGTAACTGTGAAATTGCTCATGGCGGCGGCGGCTGGTTGGGTGCAGGGTGGTGGGGACTGAGCTGCTAGCTGGGCGGGCAAGCCTCGAGCTCCAGCCTGGCCTCCGTGTGCACCCCGGGCTCCGCACCCCTATGCTGCGGGGGTGCTGAGCCGCACCCGGGGCTGTGATAATGGTGACGTATTTCCTGGGCCAGAGCGTGCTCCAGAGTTCCTGGGACAGCGGTACCCGAATCCCTATAGTAAACATGTCTTGCCGGAAGACATAGTGCACCGGGAAGTGACCCCTGACCAGAAGCTTCTATCCCGGTGACTCCTGATCAAGACGAACAGGATGCCCCGCTGGGCTGAGCGACTGCTTCCTGCCAGTGTTGCTCACTCACTGCACATCCTGGAGGATTCTGTTGTGGACCCACAGAACCAGACCACGACGGCCTTCACCTGGAACGTCAGCCATGCCGGGCTGATGATGGTGGAGAAACGATGTGTTTACCGCGTGAATTCTGACAACAGCGGCTGGACGGAAATCCGCCCGAGAAGCCTGGGTCTCCTCTAACTTATTTGGCGTCTCCAGAGCTGTCCAGTAATTTGGTGTCACCTGGTTCAAAAGCAAAATGACCAAGACTATGAAGAATTTTGAATACGTCTTGGCCAAGTTGCAAAACCCATGTTGAATCAGCCAAGGAAGCCAAGGAGAGGGCTAAGGAGACAGCCCTGGCAGCTACAGAAAAGGCCAAGGACCTTACCAGCAAGGCCACCAAGAAGCAGCAGCAGTTTCTGTAGCCAGCCCAGGCCCGGGAGCGCCAGCACAGCAGGCCACCTGCCCCAGCCCTGTGCCCTCCCGCCTTGTACTTTATTATTAGAAGTCAGCTCCCAGCCCCATCTGCTGTCTGGGTAGTGGGCTGGGGGTGGGTGTCCTGTTGGGGATCTCCAGTGCACCAGGCCACTGGCCCATGTCTGAGCCGGGCCTGCTTATGGACTTGCCCAGGGTCACAGCATCCAGGTGACATGGTCATAAATGCTAGACCATAAGCTCCAAGAGGGCAGAGACTTTTGTTTTATCCTCTGTTGTGTCCCAAGTACCTGGAAGAAAATCTAGTACATAACAAGCATTCAATAAATACTTGTTGAATTCAACAAAAAGGCAAGTAATTGTGAGGGGAGGAGAGTACAAATGTAGGGTATTTGAAATTAAGAGATCAGCAACCTAAAGCAATCATGTATTTTTATTTTTAATTAATTAATTAAATGGAGGTACTGGGGATTGAACCCAAGACCTCATGCATGCTAAGCATGCACTGTACCACTGAGCTATATCCACGCCTCTATACTTTCTCTTTATCTTTAATTTTTGTCATGTTAATTGTGACATGTCTAGGTGTGATCCTCTTAGGATTAATCCTGTATGGGATTCTCTGCCCTTCCTGGACTTGGGTGACTATTTCCTTTCCCAAGTTAGAGAGGTTTTCAGCTATTATCTCTTCAAATATTTTCTCTGCCCCTTTCTCTGTCTCTTCCCCTTCTGGGACCCCTATAATGCAAATATTAGTGCCCTTATGTTGTCCCCGAGGTCTCTTAGACTGGCTTCGTTTCTTTGCATTCTTTTTCCTATTTTCTGTTCTGTAGTAGTGATTTCCATTACTGTGTCTTCTAGCTCACTGATCTGTTCTTCTGCCCCATTAAGTCTACTAGTATTTCCTTCTAGTGTCTTACTCCTTTCAGTTATTGTATTCTTCAACTCTGGTTGTTCTTTATATTTTCTAACTCTTTGTTTAAAACTGCTCAATTTTCACTCTGTGCGTCCATTCTCCTCCCAAGACCTCGGATCATCTTTATGATCATTACTCTGAACTGTTTCTTGGGTAAATTGCCTATCTCCACATCCTACTTAGTTCTTCTGGGAATTTGTCTTATTCTTTTGTCTGAAACATATTGCTCTGCCGCCTCGTTTTGTCTAAATTTCTATTTGTATTTTTATGTACGTGGAAGGTCAGTCATGTGTCTCAACCTTGGAGAAGTGGCTCTCCCTAGGAATGTCCTATGTGTTTTTTCAAGCAGTGCACACCCCTCTCATCACCCAAGGGCCAGAGCCAGCTGGCTGGGCTGCATTTGGGGACTCCTTCCACAGGCTGTAGGATCATAGCTTTCCTGCTTCTGGTGTCTGCCCACTGGTGGGTAAAGCTGGGTCTTGGCCCTCTGTTGGGCAGGTCTGTGTCTAGGGGCATGTCTAGAGGCCACTGTGGGCTCAGGAAGTGTTTAGGCAGTCTGTCCCCACCCAGCTAGTTGTTTAGCCTGGGGGCATCCTGGCACCGGATCCTACAGGCTGTTGGGTGGGGCCAGGTCTTGTTGCTAATAACAAGCAAGATGTCTGCCTCTAGGAAGGAGAGTTCATTCAGATGAATACTCCCCGATCTGTCCACCACCATGCCAATGTCTCTAGGGTGAGTCACAGCTGACCCCTGCCTCCCCAGAAGACCCCCCAAGAACAGAAGGTAGGTCAGGCCCAGACTTCTGTGAAATTACTGCTTTTTCCCTTAGTCCAAGCAAGCACAAAATTTTGCATGCATCCCCTAAGAGTGAGGTCTCAATTTCCCCCAGTCCTGTGAAGCTCCTGCAGTTAAGCCCTACTGACCTTCAAAGCCAAATACTCTGGAGTTCCTTTTCTTGGTGTCAGAACCCCAGGTTGTGGAGCCTGATGTGGGGCCCAAAACTCTCACTCCTGTGGGAGAACCTCTGCAGTGTAATTATCCTCCAGTTGCTAGGTCACTCACTCAGGGGGTGAGGGGTGTGATTATATTGCAAATCCACCCCTCCTACCTGTTTCATTGTGGTTTCTTCTTTATGTCTTCAGTTATGGAAGATCTTTTCTGGTAGGCTCCAGCCTTTTAAATTGATGGTTATTCTATAGTTTTCTTGTGATTTTGGTGTGTTTGTGAGAGGAGGTGAGCTCCAGCTCCTGCTACTCCGTCATCTTGGCATCTTTCCAGATTGCATGCTTCCTGATGGCAGAGACCACAACCCATATTTGCTTTGCTGCCCAATATGGTAGTTCCCAAACTTCAGTATAGCTAAGAATCACTTGGGATGCTCTTCTAAAAGTTTATATTTGCAGGACCCATCCCTAGAGATTTTGAGTAACTACATCTGTGGAAGAATACAGGACTCTGTATTTCCAACAGGTGCTTTTTGGTGACTATATTGCAGGTGAATAACAGCCTTTGGTGAGTAGCATATTTTTAGGCACACACTTGGACTGAGAGCAGTACATTGGTTAATGAAGAGATCTGAACAGCATCATAGGACTGCAAAAGAGAGCAGAACCTTAGTAAGAACCTTCAAATGCCTATTAAAATCAGTGTAACTTCATGTGGCCAATATCTCTGATAAAGCCTCTGTTCTCTTTTTTAACTTTCTTTTTTCTGCTGCTTAATTTCCTGTCACTATTTGGTGTGAAATGACCTGACACATTCTGCTCTCTGCTTTAATAGAATCCTATCTCTCTTGGGCACTTACCTTCCGCATCCCTTCTGTAATGGAATATTTCTTCAGCTTTTACTCTCCCTGTCCCTCCCAGACTGAAGCTACCTCTGCTTTAGTTACATTCCTGCATTGCTCACTCAAGGGGAAAAATCCATCTTCAGAACCGAGGCAAATACCTTACCTGTGGTACTCTGGGTTATCGCCAGCTGTTCCCTTGATTGGGCTAACCCACACCTCAGACTTCCTGGGTGACATACAACCCAAGCAGATCAGTTGTTATGACAACCATATTTTGTTCCATACAAAGCTTCGTCCTGTAACTTTACAAAGACTCATTCTGCATTGTACTCCACACTGTAATATGTAGTATATCGCATCCTATAGTTCTCCAAGACACCTTAGATCAACGGTCTTGAATTTCAATGATAATGGCTTCTTCAGAGCCAAGCGAATTGCAGTTCAACTATATAGCTACCATTTAATCTCCCAAATGAGACAGGGAGAGGCCAGGTAGGACATTTTTCATAAGCAAAAAGGTTTTAAACCTTGAATGTAGACTTTAAAAACTTGCATATATTTCAGGTAACAAGTACTTGGCTGCTTTATAATAAAAGGTCTCCTCAATAAATATTCCAGAGCCAGCTCAAACTAATCTTAGGAAGGGGGAGGGGAGTGTCCAAAATGCGGAGTTCATTTTGGCAAATTATGGGTCCAAAGGGGCTACCCCCATAACCAAGTTACTTATTTGTGTTTCGCTCACACAATGTACTTTGAATTCAGTCTTCTAGCAGACTGTGTTTTTTTCTAGGGCATCCAAGAGAATGCTTAATGGCTATGTAAACAAACTGAGAAATAATGTGCAGATGCCCTGGCTGCTAAATCTGTCTCATTTACACACATTTCCCGACAAAACCCTTCCCCACTCATTCCTCCTCCCCGCAACATGGCCCCATGATTCTGAGCTATGGCTGGAGGAGGCTTGATAAAACCAAGCCAAGGACATTCATTGTTAGGTGCCCATCAGCAAGAACTGTTGACACACAGGTGGTGTAAATCAGGCCTGAAATGTTATCTTCCTTGGCCAGAGGCTGTTACCCACTGAGTTTGTTTCCCTTCCCTGCAGCTGGCATGGGGTGTGTGTGTGTGTGTGTGTGTGTGTATCTACATGCCCACAGAGGAGCACTGGTGAAGAGGTGAATTCTGCACACTGATTCAGCTTGTGCTACCTTTGAGTTAACCTCAGTGGGCAGTGAGGGAGTCACGATGGCGTAGTGGGGCTGATTCTTTGAGCTGTATCAGGCCAACTGCAGTGATGCTGGGAGTAGACCTGGAGGTGTAGCCAGGCTGTCCACTCCTCACTGCTGTGCTCACATCCTCACAGCAATGCTCAGCCTCCCCTTCCCTGCCTTCTGCATGGTCCTGCTCCAGGTGGGAATGCTGATGGACGCCCTCTAATACTTCAAAGACCAGCTCAGGGGCCACCACCCCCAGGAAAGCTTCCAGAACCTTATGGCACACTTTGCAATATCCATCCTGCTTCAGTTTGGAATGGATCATCCCTTTTGGGTGTGTGTGTGTGTGTCTCTGTAAGCTTTTCTGGAATTTTTATTGAAATTGTAATGCATAAATTGTCAAGAATATGAACCTAGGAGTTAGACTGATGGTCTAATGCTAGCTCTGTCACTGAACTCATTTGGGATGTATGCAAATTGCTCTGGTCTCTTCAAACGTCAATTTTCTTATCAGACAATGTGAAGTATAATACTTTCCTTGAGCTTCCCTTGTAGGATTGTGGGAGGAATTATATGAGACATTTGTGAAGCGTCCAACCTCGGACCTGCTTATAGTATGTGCTCATTAAATGTTACTTACTGTTGTTATGGTTATTATGTTCATTGGTTCATTAAACAAAAGTCCAGCACAGCCTAAGGGGCTGGAGATACAGAGATGAATGGTCCCTGCCTTAAGGGAATTTACAGGCTGCAGGGGAGAAAGACACACACACTGACAAGTCTGAATTGCAGTTCAACCAGGTAAATTTGGTGGCAGAAGTGTGAACCCTTGTGGGGCTACCTGCAAACTCTGCCTCCTCACGACCTTCCCTTGGGTCTGTCTGTCTGCGCCACTGCCCCTTACATTCCTGAAGGGCATGGGCAGTGTTTCCCTGATTTGATTTTCTCCAAGTCCTTGGCAAGTGGTGATTAAATAAACTTAGAGCTATCTTTTTCTTCCCCCTAAATTCAAAACAGAGAACCAAACTTTTCCTTATCTTCCCATGTTTCCACCAGAGTCCATCTATCTTTGCCTCCTCCAATTGTAGGGAGTACTGGGTCATTTCCAAAGGGTGCCTGCAGAGAGGATGAGGTTTTTAAAGCTTCGGGTTATCCTGAGCAGATGACCACGCGGGATGGCGTGAAAGTTCTCCGGTGGGTGCTGTGCCGAGTCAGTGTTGACTCACTGCCCTTTCTCTCTGCCAAGGTCAACACTGTGGGCAGGTGACTTCTAGGAGCAAGAAGGCCTCTGGAGACACTCACCCTAGCGGGTAGTTACTTAAGTTTTTACGAGCATGGCTTGATTAATTAGCTTCTGAACGGACTGTAGTTATTCCCGGAGAGGCTGTTAGGAAGCACCTATGTTATTTGGTCCTTGCAAGAAACGATTAACTGAAATTCACACTCTGCAAAATAATTAACCAAGGATGGTGACACGACATTATGCAGTCATTTTGAAGAAAAGGTCTCTGAGATTGCAGCTTAAAACTTTAAATTATTTTGGAGACTAGAGTTGGCTTTTCGATAGATTACAATAAAAGCAAATTATTGTACATTTTAATAACCGGCTTTTGTGAATTGAAGGTCTGATACGAGGCTGATGACTGTGATGTATCTCATAAAAGCTAATTGACAATCTAGTTCTTTAAATACCACACGAATCCATCATGGTTAACATTACTATGATGAGTTTCAAAGGAATTAAAGATGATTTACCAGCCCTTGAGACATTTAGCTAATATTATACACACTGAAGGAAGTAGTAAAAGAGATGAACACTTTCCGCTACCCCCAGCTGCCTCATTTGTAAACAGAGGCCATGCTCACACCTCCGGGTCAAGGGCGTGTACTGGCTGGGATGAATGCGGCATCGTGATGACACAGATGGCTTTGTCTCGTCTCTACATTGTCCTTTCTCTAGATTTTGGACAGGCTTATTGGGATAGGGTGGTTCTATTCTTGGAAGGAGCCAATTTTTAAATTCATTTCGCAGTATTCTGCCTCTCTTCTCTGTGCCTCTTGTAAGAGACTCTGTGACAAGGGGCTCACTGTGAGTAGAGGCCGTTCAAACTTATCTCACAAACTGACCAGGAGGCTGGTGAGAGGAAAGGAGGCATTTAGCAATAAAAGAATTCCTCTCCAAAGGGCACTAGAGTTGGGGGAGGGGGGTCCTAGCTGAGTTGGCTCAGGGCATTCAAGTCTTTGTTTACAGACCAGAGGTCACAATTTGACAAACTCATAGTGTTCCACCTGTCCTCAAAGAGTTAAAAGGAGTTTTGAGTCAATGTTTAAAAATCTAGAATTTTGGGGGTGTCTTTCTTAGAACACTAGAATCCTGTGGATGCTCTGTCCCCTTTAAGGGGGACAGAGTTATCTCCTGGTCTCTGGCCTGATTATCTCACTTTTCTGGACCTCAGATATGGAGCCTGGGTCCTCTATCAGAGACTGCTGATTCTAGAACTTGACAAAAACTCCAGGAAATTTAATCATAGTGGTTTCTGCTTGGCACTCAGGAAGAGTCTAGTCTCCCTGTTTGATACACACGGCCCTTTGGTTTGGCCTCTTGATTCCCGGGCTCCACTCCCACCACTCCCCTCCTCATCACTTGTACTTCTCCAGCTGAAAAGAAACAGGACTCAGCTGAAGATTAGAGAATAAGAAATAATATGAGTGATAAAACAAGCATACATAATGAGGGTAAAATTATGAGAAGCCAGCAGCTCCGCCATCCTATACTGACTTTCTGTCACACTTTGGGCTTTTTGTGGGCAGCGACAGTGGGAGAAATATCAATCATGTTAGGTCCTTGTCCTTTGTAAGAGGAGTCCCCTCTTTCTCTTTTAATGTGTTACTCATGTAACCAAACAGGGCACTATGGGGCCTTCCCGTGATGACCCCTCCCCTCGTGTCCTCTGCCTGCCTCTTTTTGTAGAAAAGCCATCATCTCCCAGGTCTCCCCTGTGTCACAAAAACCTGGCTCAAGACTTAATAATTGAAAGGATGTGAACATGTTGTGACAAAAGTAGCCATTGGGTCAGGAGAACTGGTAAGAATTTAAACAGTAAATCAGCCATACGGCAGTCACAGAATTGTTAGTTCCTCCCTGAAGCAGTGTCTGATGCACATTCCTGAGTGGTTTTACAGGAAATCTCTGTGAAATACAGTAAGTTTACTACTTGATGACCATGAGCACAGTAGTTCCCAGACTGCTGGAGCCTGAGGATTGATAATGTTAGCCCCTGTGACACTGCCCCGTTACCTCACCAACAACCAACAGGAGAATTACGCACGAGCTGATCACACACCCTGTGACTCCCCTCCCTCACCTGGCCTTTAAAAATGCTCCCCTGAAACCCATCAGAGAGTTTGGGGGGTTTTCTGAGCACGAGCTGTCTGACTCCCTGTGGAGCCTTACAACAGACACCGCACTTTCCTTCATCACAATCAGTGTCAGCAAATTGCAGCCCTCGGGCGCGCTGACCCAAGTTTGGTTTGGTAACACTAGGGCTCAAGTAGTCTGGTTTTGTAGCACTTCTCATCCTACGGAGTTAATGCCTTGTTAGCTTGCTTTTTCTACCACTAGTCAGCAAGCTCACTGAAGGGCCGGAATGATGTCGTAGCTGCAAACTGGGTTTCCCCAGGCCTCACCTACCTGCGGGTACGACGGAGCAACATACCCTGTCGCACACCTGCTAACTCAGAGCTCCAGTCCTCTGTGAAAGGTTACTCAGGACTTCTAGGAGGTTCAGGGGGATGGCGCATCTTTGTTGGGGAGGAATAAAATTTCCCCTACCCTTCTAGGTTCTTCTGGCTGGCCTGAGAATTAAATTGACATGAGCTAGATTAACAGGAGAAAATCGAACAAAGTTTAATAATATGGATACATGGGCGAGACCCAGGAAAACCCACTTGCCAAAATGGCCAAAACCTTTACATTACAGGCCATCTTCAGCTAAAGACAAGAGAGGATGTGGGGGCAGGGTTTTGAGACTTCAAGGGGGAGGAGGAGGATGAACTTGGAGATGGAAAAGCAAATGTTTGTGGGGCCAGGCAGAGACAATGCACACATCTCTAAGAGTTGCCCCGCCATGCCTAGCCCATATTCTTTGCAGGCCTTTATAGGAGCTATACCAGAGACGACTGTAACAGGTTCTCTATCTAAATTCCTCAGACAGTTAGGGGAAGGTCAAAGTTTCTTCCTGGGTATTTTGGGTCTTGACTGTTTTCAGCTGGAAATAATCTGCATGCTAAGAGATATTTTGGGGTACCGAGTTTTGCTCCCCTACTCCTTGCTCACAAATGAAAGTGTTCAGCTGTTCAGAGCTATCTGTCATTTGCTTCCACTTCTACCCCAGGCTCTCTCAGCTAGATCCACAGTACCTACCATGCTTGCAAAGCTTGGTCACTGAGGCTCCTACACAAAGTTGTCCACCTGGAACCCAGGCTTTGCTTCTGATGACCACATCTACAGCAGACAGGGTTCACAGCCATTTCTGCCCTATCACTGTCTCCTGACAGATGCCATGATGGTGACAGCCAGTGCTCCAGAGCACTCATCTAACAACAGCCCCTTTGAAAGTCTCAGTATTGCACACTTACTGGCTGCCAGGCACTGCACTGCAGAGTTCCAGCACTGGGCACGCAAGGCATTGTCTTGGATGGAAAAGTAACATTTAGACTAAAACCTGAAGATAAGGAGGAGCTAGGTATGAAAAGTTGGGACCTAGAAGAAAAAAGGAAAGAGGGAAAGAGGAAAAGAAGAGGGAGTGACAGTAGCATTTAAAAACCTAGAGGGATGAAGGACATGTGGTTTTCTGATGACTATAAGGAGCATAATTCAGTTTCAGAAGGTGCATGGGAGATAGCTGATCAAACAAAGATCCTGGAGATGTTGCAGAAGTAAGCTGAAGGGGCTTATAAACCATGCAAAGGCCGTGGGTTTACCCTTAGGGCAGTGTGGAGCCCACAACAGGTTTTAAATAGAAGAGGGACTTGATGGAATGTGAACCTTAGAAATAACCATTTTTATACAAAGAACAGGTGAAAGTTGCAATTCCAGCAGAATGATAGACTGGGGACCCTGTCAAATCCTCCTACTGAAACACTGGGCATATAACTTATTTGGAAAATTTATCACTGAATTGGCACATTGGTTGGGAATAGTCAGAGGTCAACATCTGAATAAAATCAGGAACCCAGAAGTAAGCAGAGCGTTTACACCAGCTTTTGCCTTAAGGGCATTTGCCAAATTGAGTGACCTTGAACCTTGGATTTTGTGGCTCTCCAGAGCACATGGCTGGCTAATCCAGGGCCTGTCCAAAGTGCGGAGGCCAGTAGGAATCCTTTCCTTGCCCTTCCCCTACCCCCACTTAAAGCCAATGTCCCAAATGGCCAGTCTGTCTGTGTTAAGTGTGACCTAGAATAAACCACCTCACCAGGAAACTGCAAGGGAAATTGCCCATCTCAAACTTTAGAGCTGCGTAGGTGAGGTGAATAAAGAAAAAAAAAATCTCTTAATACTTAATAACCATAGACCAGCCCTTAAACAGATTGGTGGTCCAAAATCAAACCACCCAAAAAGGCCAAAAAAACATTTAGCCAAGAATTTAGTTTAAGTTGATTCTGGCTGATAGATTCCTCCCTACATGTGGCAGAAGCAAATTCAAATCATCCTTGGGGATCTTGCTTTCAAATCAGGTCTCATATACTTTCTACAGATAAAGTTCTAGAAATAAAGCTCAGAATAAAAAAATTAACATACACCTACACTCACATATAAGGAAATGAGGCATAATGAGCAAGAACCAGCAGAAATATCAGTATCTGACCCAAAAAGATTTCAGATAGTGGAGTTATTAAACGCCCAACATAAAATAAGTGTGTTTAATATGCTTCAAGAGATAAAAAAGATTACAATGAAAATAAAGAGTAAGAGACTATAAAATAGGATGGATTGTATTAACAAAAGGATTCTGGATATCAAAATAAAATGATCAGCATAAAAATGTGCAATGAATGGGTTTAACAGTAGATTAGGCACAGCTAAAAGAGAGAATTAGTGAACTTCAGATAGATTGGAAAAATTTATCCAGAGTCTAACACAGAATGAAGAAATGGAAACTGTGAGAGAGTTAAGAGAAGGTACGAAATTACAAGCGAGAAGCTGCAGAGGAGAAGAGAGAGGGAGTGTGGAGCAGAAGCAGTATTTGAATAAGCAATGGTTGAGAATTTTCCAGAAGAGATAAAAGCAGCCATTTTACAGCTTTGTGAATTCTCACAAAAGTAGGATTAATTAAGAGCCCACATCCTGCACATCACAGAGAAACACTAAAGGCGAAGAAAAGATTTTAAACAGAGCCAGGTTAGGGAAGGGATAACCTCCCCAATAGTGGCAATTAAACTGATGACAGACTTCTCAACTGAAATAGTGGACACCAGAAGACCCTGGAGGAGTATTTCCTGTGCTGGAACAAAAACCTGTTGACCTGGAATTACATACACAGCAAAAAGTCTCTCCAGAATGAGTAAAATATAGACATTTTCAGACAAAATCTAAGCATGTTCCCCACAACACACTGTCATTCATGAAGATTCTAAAAGGTGCAATTTAGACGGATGGGCTGAGATCACAAATGGAAGGCCAGTATGAAGGGGAAAAATCAGAGAATGGGATAAATACATAGGTGAATTAACAAATTCTGGTGGCATAAAACAAAAATTTAGAATATGTCATAAGGTTTAAAAAGAGGTAACATACATGCCAGCAATAGCATAGGATAAGGAGAATGTGAAGTCAACATGGTAACATCTCAGAAACAATGTTTGTGAAAGCAAGTTACAGAGTAACCCATATATTACACCTTGTAATTAAAGGTTAAAAGCTTGCAAAGCAACAGCGCACATTGCAGGTGGCGGCATACCCACATAGTACAGGAATGAAGCATTCACGTATAGCTTATGCATCAATTTAAGGGTCGTAGCTACCAATTAGGACCAGACATAGGAAATTTCAATTGTCACTATAATTTTCTTTTGTTTGTTTTGGAAGCACAAATATATCTGAAACAAATATGGTCAAGTTCAAGATTTGTCCAATCTGGGTACGCAGATATTTCTGTATATTTGAAATACTGCAGTAAGCAGATTATTTTGAAGTCAACGTAACTGGAAAGGAAAGTTTACAGGGTATTAATTGAAGGATATGGTGGCTGGAAGGAGAACTCTTCTTTCTTAAAGTAAATCTGGAAAAGGATTCAGCACATTTAAATGGTGAGAGGACAGTCAGCAGAGGATAACCAATTAGTGTGGCCTCTAAGGGGGAGCAGAGCAGTGCGGCAGGTGTCAGCCTCACAGAGGAAGAGGGGTCCCTCTCCCTGATGGGAGAGGTGTGTGGGAGGAAACCAGGTGCGTTTCTGAGTTTGGCAGAAGAGAGTTGAAGGTATTTCCAACGGACCACTTAGGTCAGCTCTGCGAGGTCGTTTTCTGAGAGGCAGAGAGCAGATGTTTGGAGGAGCTTGAGCAGAACCTTGAATACCAGCTGAGAGGTGCCACAGCTGTGTTTGGCAAAGTGGGTGTAATGTGCTCTCAGTGAACCAAAGCCATGTCTCGCCTTTTCTCAACCAGCAGAGTTTCAGTGAAGTAGCTCTTCTGGGGGAGCCACAGCATTTAGATATGAACCTAAGGGGCTGGGCGGGGGAGGCAATCTGCTGGTGTCCACTTGTATCTGAGTACTTCACCCCTTTTCCCTCAACCCAGGATAAAATCAATGCTTCTAACACTTTATCTGGAGATGCTGTTGAAATGCAGATTCCAAGTCCACAGGTCAAGAGTGGAACTGGATCTGCATAGCCTCCTAGGACAAGGTTTCTCAGTCTTGGCGCTGGATAATTCTTTCTGCGGGAGTCTGTCTTGTGCATTGCAGGACGGTGCAGAGCATCTCTGTCTTCTACCTACTAGATGCCAGTAGCATCCCCCTAGCTGTGGGAACTAAAATGTCTCCCGACATTGCCAAATGTCCCGATGGAGAACTGTTGTCTAGAAGATCATCTAAGACAGAGAGGCAGAAATTAATTAAGTGAATTGATGTTGGAAGATTCATTAATTTAGAATGATTGCGGGGAGGCCCCATCTGTAACATAAAATACATTATTGCCAGTGCTCCAGCTAATGCGTTAACCAATTAGGCCTGAATGCTGGTGATCCACAGGCTTCTGTCTTGGGTCTTTTTATTTCCTTGATTGCTCCCTGAGTATCTCATTTACTTCCAAGGTTTCAGTGAATCTCAGTAGGCTGAAGAACCAACTTATCTGTATCAACTTAAACCTTTCTACTGAGCTCTGGACAAATAAACTCAGTTTCTTATGGAATCTGGACATTCTCTGGACACCTCAGACACAACTTTCTCCGGATTGACTCATTGTGTTAGTCAGGAGATTTTGACACTAAAATTTTGATTATATTGCTACCCTTGAAACTTTCTGTTGGCACTCCATCACTCTCAGGGGAAGTCCAACCGGTTTAACACAGTGAACAAAGCCCTTCATAACCTGCCCATGTGTCCCCTTGATTCTCAGCAATCCCTCCTCTCCTCTCCTTGGTATGTTGCTCCAGCTGCACCCACATTCTCTCTCAACTCCAAGCATCTGATCTGGTTTTCCTTCCTTCTGGCTTAGGCATTCTAGATCTTCCTTTGTTAGTACTTCCTCCTGAAACATTCTCAGAACCCCCAGAATTGGTTATTCTAATTTGACTGTGTGATCCTGGACTTCTTCTTTTGCAGTGTAAAGTCTTTCCAGGAGGATTTATTTTTTAACTAAGAAAGCCACACTTCTCAGGGGCTCTGTGAACTTCCTTCCACAGAGACCTGGAAAGGATCAGAGCGTGGAGTCCAGTTTCACCAGCTGAGGTCCTTGTGGGCAGTTATCGTAAATGATACATTGTAAATTCTCTGAATTCTGTTATCTTCCTCTGAAGAGTGTTGAGTTTTGTTCCATCAGGCAGTTGAATTACCAGCAGGCTACACTGAGTTATTGGAGAGAGGTAGCTGTGCATTTGGCTGGTTTGCAGTGTGTGGCTTTGGTTCTCTGACTCCCAGAGACTGTCTGGGGTGTAACTGTCACAGGTCTGACTGCACAGTAACTGATAACTATCTACATGTAATATTGGTTGGCTTTGAATTAAAGAATATTACTTTTTTAGTTTCTTCATATTGAGAGTGCTGTAGTGGTTCCCACATCTTTCCTTCATGATTTTTTTGTGAATGTATGATTATAATAATAAAATGTCTTTGAACTATTGCTTGAATGCAATTATTTAACTTTTTTGCATATTAATGTGAAATTATATATATTTCATTCAAAGGCCAGATTTATTCTTCAGATGCAATTAAGTCTCTGTTTTAATGTTACATTAAAGTTAACTTAATTTCCAAACACCATGAAAAAGCCTGTGATAGTTTTGTGAGTGAAAAACTCATTCTAAAGCTGTTTGTTTTCTCTTGGAAGTTCTTTGTTCAAATACATTTGCCACCAGAAAAAAATAAGAAAGATTTTTTTCACAGCAGGTCCTGGTTTGTTTCCACACATTCTTCTTTGTTGCCTTGGCCTAATGCTGGCTGATGTTGACAGAGCAGATTTTAGCAGAGTCCAAAGTTGTGATAGGACGTTCCAACCGTGGCCTCCTCCAGTGGAGGTGCGATGAGGCTGCGAGAGCTCTCTTGAAGATGACTTTCCTTCAGAGGCATCTGCCTTCTCATGGCTCCCACTTCCTCAAACTCAGCAGGTCAGATCTTTGACCATTTAGTGAGAAGGAAGTGGAATGCCAGTACCTTCCCCAAGGGCTTAATGGTGACAAGGAGTGTGACCTGCTGGACTGAATTCAACATTTCGTAAAACTTGGTTCAGCATTTGTGTGCTCCGCCTTCTCCCCTTCCCTCCTCTTTGTCCTGTCCCTCTCTGCTTCCCTCCTCTTTCTGGAGGGGTGTGCGGAGGCTTCCAAAGCCTGGCCCCAAGGAGCCCTGCATGCCCCGGTCTGCTCCTTGTAACCTCAGCCCTCACCAGCCTGCTGGGTGAATGTGGCAGTCACTTGGCAGTCCCTGTCTATGTTTATTCTCTTAGAACATTTTAAACCCTCCAGGTAGTGGAGGGACAATTATAACTATCACAACGCCGCCTCCAAGGACTGGGGTGAAAATTAATGAGGTGCTTCTCACATGCTCTCAAACACTTTTAGAAGAAGTCGCTACTTTCTCACGAGATGTTATTCATCCCCTACCAGGTGGAAATTAGAGAACTTAACAGGGCAATGTTTCTCAAGGAGCAGCAAACCCACCCACGGCATCAGAATCACTTGGTGGAGGGGGGGCTTCCTTGTTTAAATGCATCTTCCCAGCTCTACCCCACCCCTACAGAATCAGATCCCGAGGGAGTGGGGTTTGCAAACTTGTGTTTTTAACAAGCACACCCCCCTACACCCAGGTGATGCTAGGATCATTAAAGTTTGAGAAGGATATCTGAGTCTTCAGAGGAAAGCAAAGGGGGATGGCTGTGAAAAAAAAAAAAAAAGTCTTTGGGTTAAAGCGAATATCTAACTTAGCTCCATTGAGCCTGTGCAAATGGCTTATTAAGGCTTTGGAATTGTTTTAACATAGAACCAAATATAAGCCTGGAGATTCTGAGTGATGTGTAGAGGTGGTGAAGACAGCTCCGCCACCCAGAGAGCTGGGTTCAGACCAGGGCGTGAGGTCAGACAAAACTTCCTTTGCCCCTCTGAGCCTTCTTCTCCCCATTATGGCTCAGGAATGAAAGACTGGGGGTTCCACTCTCCCATAGAAGCCTTATGGGATCAGGATAGCCACAGCCATCAGGAGAAATGGACCATGGATGTAGCTAAGACTACGTGGATTTGCCTGGAGTCAAATAGATAAGAAGCAAATACATTTCTGCCACCAAGAGTCACCACCCTGGGCAAACAGAGGTTGAGGTTGTTTGAGACTTAAGTCAACCCTCAAACCTCATCTGGTCAGGAGGCTGGCTGGTAAAACAGAACCATTCCCCCACATAGAGAAAATTCTCTGTTGTCCTTTTTAGAGGTGGCCAGGAAGAAAAGTGGGACAGAAAGACCCCCCATGGCATGAACCTACAGGCAGAAAATGAATCCTCAGTCCTGGAGCCACCCGATGAGCGGTGTTGATGCCTGCACGGTGGGGCTGCCAACGCCCCTGCTCCTCCTCTTCAGCTAGGGGTGTTTACCGAGGTTCCCAGACCTGTTCCACCACCACGTGTTGGGTGTGCGGGGTATGAGAGGTGGCTTTGCCTCCCAGAGACAGTCCTGAGATGCTGGCCTCCCCGCCTGAGGCCGTGAAGGGGACAGGGCAGCTCCCCTGGGTCAGGGCTGTGTGCTACCCTTGTGGAGGGAAGGCAAACTGTGTGCTTATGACCAGAGGGGAGGGCTAAGTCAGTATTGGCAAATATTTGTTTTGCCCCTTCCCAGGGATGGGCATGGATTATTCTTCTCCAGTCCAAGGATGTTAGGTTTTGGTCCGTGAAATGTGAATGGGTGACTCATGTTATTTCAGAGCAGAAGCTTTAAGTGCCAGCACACACTGGTTGTGTTTCTTTCCTCTCTGCCAGCACAGCTGGCAAAGCCCCAGATCGGACATGAGCCAACAGCCAAGCCAGAGAGTGACCGTTGCAGAGTCCTGGCTGCGTCTGCGGACCTGCAAGGGGATCGAGACACCAAGCTTCATTGCTCTCAGGGTGGGCAGCATTCTGCAGAGGGCCAGAGAGGAACTATTTTATGGTTTGTTGGCCACGTGGCCTCTGTCACAAGTACTCAACTCTGTATCAAGAAGACAGCCACAGACAGCCCCTAAATGAATGGGCATGGCTGTGTTCCCATGACTTTATTTACAAAAACAGGTGGTGGGCTGGGTTTGGCCCTTGGCCACAACTGAGGTTTGGAGTCCTTTGTTTTCTTTAGCCAGCTGGACCTCAAACTTTAACATATGTCAAAATCACCTGGAGGGCTGGTTAGAACACAGATTGCTGGGCCCTGCCCAGTGGTTCTGGTAGACGGGCCTGGGGGGGATCCTGAGAATGTGCATTTCTAACACGTTCCCAGGGGAGGCCGATGCTGCTGATCTGGGCCTGCCCTTTGTGCATTACTGCCTGGGTCCTTCTAGATTGATGTGTCATCTGCGAAATGGGCACAGCATCAGGACTTACCTCAGTGGGATAACGCTGTGACATGCGTAGGAAAGGCCCTGGCCCTTTGTAAGTTCTCAGCAAACATTAGGCACTGTTGTGGTGTGGGTCGTCGTGTACCTACAGACCCCACGTCGCATGAGCACACAGCATGCTTCCTTCACTCTCTGAAGACACAGAACGATAAACAGAAGGCAGACATCTTGCTTCCAGCAAGTCCTCGCTTCATCAAAGACTCCACCACAGGATTACTTGAAGAGCACATTACTGTGGTGTGTTTACAGGACTTCAGTGTCCACCTGACTTCCAGCTAGGACAAAGGCTATCGCTCAGAACCAGTGGACCTGCACCATCTCACTGAGAAGGTGGCCATCAGCTTGAAGGGGCAAAACCCACAAAGGGACCAGCAAGACCTTCCAGGAAGGGCCATTGCCCTCCTGCTTTTGTGCTTCTGTAAAACGGCTTGCTTCTAGGAAGAGGAAACTTACCCCTAAAATTCCATTGGTTCCCAAAAGCTCACTCCTTATTGGTCCATTTCTAACACCTCATTTGCATTTACCCCTAAAATTCCATTGGTTCCTGAAAGCTCATTCCTGATTGGTCCATTTCTAACACCTCATTTGCATATGGTGCAAACTTAATGAAAACCTGAAACCCTATAAAAGCCTGTGTAAACCAACAGAGGGCGTCCAGAGGTTGGGGTGTTAACTCCTTTGGATAAACTTGAGTTCTTCAACCCTCCGAGTGTCGATTGGTCTGTTGACAGGATTCAGGTTTCTGTAACAAGCTCACCAGCTTCTTTAAGGGCAAGAAACTGAAGATGAACTTGGTGCCTTCAGGTAGGCACTAGAAACAGAACAGCACAGCACAGCCTCGTTTGTGATCAGGATGGTTAGAGCTGCTGGGTAAGCAGTGGAAGCACGGCTGGAGGGGGCGGGGCTTGGGACTGCGGAATGAGGGTGTGCTTGGGGCTCCAGGGCAGAGCCCGACCCCGCTGCCTAACAGCTGTGTGATTGGGGCTGCTCACGCCATCTCTCTGAGCCTCACCTGCAATGGGGGCAATATGTCTCCTGCCATAGGGCTGTTGAAGTTTAAATGGGGGGTGCATGCTAAATGCCCAGGTGGCAGTGATCCTCAGCCTCCCTCCTCTCTGAACGACTTCCTGCCTTTCCTTCCCGGGAGGCAGTCAGCAGGGCACAGAGGGCAAGGGTGTAACCTCTGGAGCCGACAAGCCGTGTTCAAACCCCTGTTCCCGCAACTTGCTGGCTGTGTATGGAGCTCACATCACATAGCGGCTCTACCCCCGTGATGCTGTGTGTGCCTCTCAGTGACCGTGGCTGTAGCCTTTGTTAGGTTCACCACCTGCCAGGGATGCTGCCAGACACCTGTGCTTTGTACTTCTTTGGTCCTCCCACCACACACTAGAGTGGGCGCTGTTATCACCCCCATTTTATAGACGGGAAAGCTTAGACCTGGAGAGGTTAAAAAGCTTGCCCAAGAAGTGGCAGCCTGCAGGTGGTGAGGGCTGGACTCCAGCCCAGGGCTTTGGGTGTGCAGCCCAACCTCTTGGTCATGTCACCATGTTGCTTTAGTGCCCAGCACTTACTCTGTCCTTGGCAGTATGCTTTGGGGACCACCTACGCCCCCAATTCCCATGAGGAGATTTCCTTCATCTGTGCCTTCTCAGTAAATGCCTGTTTGGGAAATGTAGGAAAGTGTTAATGAATGTTTGACTTTTTAAAATTTAAATAGAATCAGTCACAATGTATCCATTTCTAGGGTGCAGCACAATGTCCCAGTCATGCATATGCATACATGTATTCGTTTTCATATCCTATGAATGCATCATTGTTAACCCACCTTCAGCCTGCCGTGGGTGGTGCCCAGTGTCTCCTTGCCACACACAGCCGAGGGAGGAGCACACTGCCACCATGGTGCTGGGGCTGCTTTCCAGTTCCTCCAGCTCCTGGTGACCGTCCCCTATCTGACGCCAGCTGGACGTACACCATGGTTTGGCTTGAACAGGGTTAATCTTTCCTTCTGCATCAGCCGGCTGAGCCCACATCCAGGGCTCCCAGAAATGCTTCTGAGAAGACCCCATCCCCAGCCCTCTGTGAGCTCTGGGCCTGTTGGTCAGACAGGAACTGACAGATCCAGCCCTAAACCCAGGCTGGTGGTTATCAGGCTTTTGGAGAGAGAAGCCAGGAGATGAGCTAACCTCCAGGAGGCACGAGAAGGGGGCAGTCAGTTCTCTGTGCAGCCGAGCCTGGAGGTACCTCCAGGCAGGAGACAGAAGAAGGAGCTTCTCCATGACTTACACGGAGTTAAGGGGGATGCATTCTCCCTTGTGTTTCCTTTGGAGGGTCTTCTATCCATTGGGCAATTTATGTCAGTGATTTTTCTATCATTATCAAGGAAATTAGAGCCGTATTAGGCTGGAATGCATTATTTACTTTCTCTATTTATATGTCAGTGTGGATACCCCTCTTTTTAGAAGCAAAGTCAGAAATACAGGCTACAAACTGGCAAATGAGATCCTAGCTCCAAATGGCACAGTGGCATTTGCAAACCCTGTGGCTTCCAATCCCTATTTGCTTTGAATGAAATGACAACTGGGAAAGTTTTGGAAACGCCATCTGCTCAACTCCCAGCGGCTTATGTTTTTCATTTGGTCTGAAATTTGGACTTGGGAAGGGAGTGAGGGGCGTGGTGGATAGTTCTCCTAAACCTGCTCGTCCCAGGTGCCTGGGAGCCTCGCTTCTCCACGCACTGACTCTGGCTTCCTCGAGGCTCCCAGAGTCAGGACAATGAGGCTTATGGAGCAGGGAGCCAACATCCCCTACTCATCCCCCACTGAGCTCCATGTCATTTTAGCCCCACACCCTCCCAGCACTGTTACCCCTAATTAGCTGTCCCTCTTCTGTTTTTCCTTCTCCAGTATATCCAAACACTCATTTTCCCAAAGACAATCTCTAATCTGGTTACTTCTCTGCTCAAAAACCTTTGTTACCTCCCTCCTGCCTATGGAGCGAAGTCCGGACCTTTTGGCTGGATGTTCAAGTTCCCTAGTCTGGCTTCATTGTTACTTTCCTTCTTTTTTTCTCTCCCCCTCCTCAAACGTTCCCTGAAGCAGACATCTCCCGTCCACTTTGCTTATCCCCGCATCCTTATACCCTCAGTGCACGCTGGACCAATGGCTTACTGCCAGTCCCGGGCGTTCCTGCCCAAGGGCTTTCTCTGGTCTCTGGAGCCCACTTTGCTGCCCGCACCAAGTGCCAGGGAATTAACAGCTCCCCGCTCCCCTGCCCCCAGCAGTAGCCCTCGGCTTATGGGAGCTGGGATACAAATACCCAGCGAGGACTCTGCAGCACGTGCTCTACGCTGGCTTCCCAAGTTCCCGGGTGGCATTCAGCGCCAGGTGTCCTCAGAGGTCCCTGGACTGACACCCCACCCTTTGTCGTCCGCCTTCCCATCCCTGCCTCAAGCCTGACTCCTCCACCAGTGCTTCCTGGAATCCTACCCCCAAAGCCGCTTGCACCTGCATCCTTGTCTGGAAGTTGGCTTCTGGAGGAAACAAAGCTAAACTCCTGCCTGTGTTTGTTTCCCAGGGTTATTGTAACAAAGGGCCACATACCGAGTGACTTAAAACAGCAGAGATTTATTCTCTCACAGTTCTGGAAGCTAGATGCCCGAAATTAAGGTGCAGGTAGGCCATGCTCTCTGACGGCTCTGAGGAAACTCCTTCCCTGCCTCTTCTGGTTTCCCGTGTTTGCTGTCAATCCCTGGTGTTCCTTGGCCTGGAGACGCTTCACTCCTGTCACAGGACATCGTCTCCCTGTGTCTTCACAGTGTCTTCTCTGTCTGTCTCCGTCCAAATGGCCCATTTTAATATGAAAACCAGTCATTTGGATGAGGGCCCACTCTAACGACCTCATTTTCCCTCGATTACCTCTGTAAAGGCCGTGTTTCTGGATAAGGTCACATTCTGCTCTCCCGGGGGTTAGGATCGCAACAGATGTTTCTGGGAGACACTTCAGCCCTCCTTTTCCTCCCTGCTCCTCTGAGGTTGACATTTGCTTCTGCTGCTTCTTCATCCCAGAGAAAAACCATCAATCCCTCAGTTCCGACCGTGAGGCTCTGACATCCCCTGTACGCACACCCCTTCTGCACACCCATCACACTTTGGGAACGCTTCTCAACAGACTATCCCTCCCTGCCTGGAGCCATGGTGCCCCAGAGTCCTGAGGGGGTGTCCCAGGATGACACAGCTGAGCCCACAGTGGTGACAGGAGGCACGAAGGACCTCTGGAAATACTTGTTGCATGTTGGTGGGAAGGATGCTGTAAAACCTCAGTAAACTAAAATGCTCAAGGAGAGGATTATTTTAGATTAATTTATTGGAACCAAACCTAAGCTCAGATAAATTATTTTTATTTCAACACTATTGGCATTCTTTCTGAAAGATACGAGTCTGCTTTTCTGCCTCAGGAAATCTAGTTTAATAAATAAAATTTAATGTCCCTTGGAATCTGAACACTAGTACACCCACCTGGGGATTCCTGCTCTGAGGGCGCCTTTCACCACGCAGGTGATGGGTGCGGAAGGGGTGGATGACTGGCAGGTGTCTGTGGGGACCAGGGTGGACCCGGGAGTGATGTTCCAGGCCTGCATCGCAGCGTTGTTTTCCATCAGCTGCTCCTTTCTCCTCAATGGCAAATTCCAAGAAGAAGAATTCTGACCTGAAGGTCATGGGACCTTGAGGGACTAGGCTGCAGAGAAGTCACATCATCTGACAGTAAATACGGAGAGCAGATGGCTCTGCTTTGGGAGTGCAAACCTCACCATTTTTTGCTGGATTTTTAAGCAAATCTAACCAGCCCACGTTTCCTGAGTCTCCGTGGTGGAGGTGCGTTCCTGTGCCGTCTGTAGCGCTTGGGAGATCAGAGGGAGAGGCTTTCTGGGCTCAGCCCAGGGCTGTGTTGTAGCCCCAGACGCGGGAGCACAACACCCATTCCTGCACAGTAGCAACTGAGCAAGGGGTGCGGAAAAACCACAACTGTGAATCCTTAAGAGATTTGACTAAAAGTGTAGCTATTTCCCACTTCCTCACAGACCTCTTGCAGGGTTCTGGCTGGAGGGAGGAGCCCTAAGCCACATTCAGATAACTCGCATTGGGGTGACTCTTAGCTGGGACGTGGAGGAATGACCGTGTTTATCCTTACTGCTCGCCCTGTGCCAGATGCAGTCCCTTTCAATCCTGCAAGGTCCCTACGGGAAGGACATTACTGTCTCACTCCAGCTGCCAGGAAACTGAGGGCCAGAGAGGTCAGGTGGGGTACCCCAAGTCACCTGGAGGTCCAGCACACGCAGCCTGCTGGCTCCTAACTTCCAGCTGGCCTGTGTTTGTCCCCAACGTGGGCAGTTATCCACCGAGGACAGTGCTGAACCCAAATGGGAGACCCTGATTTGAATTCCTTGAGTGATGAGCTCAACAGAAAGCCAATCGTAAAGTCCAGGAGAGCACCTGGACTCAAGAGGGAATGCTCACGTCGGTAAGGCAGAAACTCACACCCAACATCGTCTCATCCTGGGGACTATAAATGACACCCGAGAGACAGCACCTTCTCAGCGCCTCTTCTTGTACAGCCTGGTGCTCTGTCTTGGATAAATAATTTACTCTCCAGCAAAGTGAACCAAATTTGATTTATAAGCCATAGTCCAGATACATAAGATAAACTTCCAAAAAAAATCTGCCTATATAAATCCCAGCCACCCTAGGGGTGTTTGTCATTGTCTACATATGGAGAAAAGAGAAAGAGATTTAAGCCCCCTAATCTGTGTTTATTGGAAAATGCTTTTGAACTACAAGCCTTCAGGGCCCTGAAGGGAAGCAGGACCGCGTTTCCTTTGGAGTCCTCCCCTCTCCAGGCTTTCTTTCTTCCTGGCTCCCAATTTGTCCCCAGCTGCCCCTCTTCCCCCTTTGTTCTCTTCCTAATTCATCCTTCAGAGCCCAGCTTAGATGCCACTTGCTTGTGGGGCTGGTGGGCCGCCCTCCTGCTGCCCTCTCCCCTCTCTGTCCCATGCTCCCTCTGGCACTCACCCTGCAGGCTCCACATGAATTTGTGTTTGCAGAGCACTCCACAGTGATTCTCGCCCCGTGTGCTTGGTGTGTCGGGGGCAGGCAGTGCGCCCAGCTCCAGCAGGCTCACCCATGAGGCCTGGCACCGGAGGGGACTCAGGCTCAGCACAGTGAGATGAGAGCCTGCTCTAGGGCTCACTGAGGGGGGCAGGTCTGTGGCCGTAAACAAAGTCCGTGAGAAGAGGCAAAAGCTCTTTGTTCAGAGCCCCCTCTAGCAAGGGAGTCAGCCTTTCTGCTAGTGTTGTGGTGGGGACTTGAAGGCTGGCACAGGAGTGGGGAAGCTTTATAGTGGAATGAAAGGAAGGCCTCAGGGATGCCCTGTTGGCACAGGGAGGCTGTCGGTGGCCCAACGAGAGGTGGGGCATCGGATATGAGTGTTAGGGGTGCACGTTTGGCTTTCTCTAGTTGGTCCTAAATTGAAAGCAGAGGCAAAACTTAGAGAATCTGTCAGCTATGAGTTAAGTCCTGGCCAGTTTGGGCTGACTGTTACAGGGGTATGTGTTTGGCTTCCTGGGCTGGTTTGTTTTCTGGGTTGGTTGCCGCAGCTGTGGGTCAGACTTCTCTTTTTACGTATGGTGTGGCCATCGCTCATTTGTATATTGTTTCTCAGGTCAGTATTAACCCAGGGCCTTCTTTATACTGGACCATGAGGATGGGCAGATGGAACTCCAGGCCCATAAGAATCAGGAGTCTGGCCCAGGAGCCTGTAGGCCCTTGAACAGATCACAGAATCCCCAGGGCAGCGGAGTGGGCCTGGCGGGCCATGCGGATAGTTAATGACCTGGAACCAGGGACGACCACCGGCCTGCTGGCCTGGGGTGGGATGAAAGGTGGGGTCATAGTGCCGAGACGTGGCTCTTTGCAGCCCCTCCACATTATCCAGCTTCCCTCACTGCTGACTCCTTGCGGGTCTGTGGGGAGGGCACAGGTATAGGGGCTGCTCCCCTGTGGGTGGTCTTCAGTTTAGAACTGTGTTTCAGGACAGGGTTCCTGGGAGAGGCTGGGGAGGGGGCTCCCGTGTAGCTCAAACAACTTTCTCTCACCCCCAAAACTCTTTTTTTTTTTCCTGAGTGAATGGGTCCCCACTGCTTCTGCCTGTCCAGCATCCATTCCCCCTGTTTTCGAAAGAGGACTCCATTTTTAAAATTTCACTCTGTGCAGAGGGGGAGAGGTGTGGATTCATGAGTAGGTGTGGAGTGAAGACCTGGCCAGTCAGTGCATTTCACAGTCCTTCCGGGGTGGCATGAGACTCAAGGCCATCGAAAGTAAAACTGAGTCATGATTACCTCATTGGGGGTCCCTGGATCCAGCCTTTCCTGCAGGCCCTGCTCTTAGACCTTTTACTTAAGAGGAACAATGTCGCTTTTAGTTTAAAGCATTTTGAGTTGATTTTCTATAGTTTTTTTTTTTTTAACTACAAAAGTGGTGATTAAATATGCCCTCCTTTGGGGGGAAAATGACCCAGCATTTACCCCTCCTCTCCTCGGGGGTGTGTACCTCAGGCTCTGTTAGTCTCTCTCTTACTCTTACCCCCTCTTCCTGCAGTGCTCGCTGGTGGGCAGTGTGTTCCTTTCTGTTAGGGAAACAGTGTAGGGTTTAGACTCAGCTGGGAAAGGGGGATTTAATTACAAGATCTCTAGCTTTTCTCCCCACTCAGTCTAAGAGTTTTATATGCGAACCCACCTACCTATCAGATGAGGTAACAACGAACAGTCCTACACGGTGAAGGCCGACATTTCCTCCTCCGCACGGGTGCTGTTCTAAACACTTCCATCTATTATCCCTTAGCCCGACAGCCCTGAGGGACAGGTGTCGCCGTCCCCTCTTGCTGAGGTTTAACACCTTGCTGGAGGCACACAGCTAGTGCACAGCAGTGCTGGGTCCAGACCGGGTGGGTGTAAGCACTTAACTGCCCGTCAGAGGCCTGGCGTGCGCTGTGTTTGCTTTCCTCCCCTCTCCCTTCCCCTAAGGTTGGCCGGCCAGCTGCCTGAGCCCCTTGGCTTCTCCGCCCCTCTCCCTGCTCACAACTGCTGGGACCTGGGCCTTGATGGGAGACAGCGAGGGGCTTTGGGGGGAGGAGAGCGGGGTGAGCATGTAACAGGAGCTCGGGTGGGGGGGGACAGCTGGGGCAGGAGGGAGAGGTTTTCATTAGGGGGTATCAGGGTCTACGGGAAATGTGGGAAGAGATGGGTCATGTCAGGTTGTGTGTGTGTTATGGGTTGAAATTCCCTTTAAATGATTTTGGGGGAAGGTATTAAAGACTTCAGTAACTATAGTAGTGATTGTTAACCCAGATTGTGTGTGTCTGTATAATGACTGGATCACAGGGTCAGGAAAACATACGGGTCTGATTATCTATTTCTCCATCTCTGCATCCATCCATCCATCCAGTTTTATAGCCTCGGTAAGTAAGTGTGAGCATTCTGCCAGCAAGCTGTGGAGCGCACTGCAAGGGGGATAAGCATGGAGAGAGAGTTTGGAGACCCACACGTGGGCCCAGTGGGCCAAGCTAAGCTGTCTGGGGCTTTGGTGGGATAAGAAGACAGCAGAGTGCCTGAGGGTTCCCTCTGGCTTGGGGGGTGGGGTCAGCTTTAGGAGCTGTAGTAGGGGCCATGGCTTTTGGCTGTTTCCCTGCCCATCAGGGTTCAGGATCTCCCCTGAGTGTGTGCTGTTCACACTCTGAGGGCCACTGTGGCTCCAGGTATACGGAGACATCAGTCATATCTGGAAGTTCTGCTGTCAGGCAGCGAGTATTTTCTGCTTTCAAGGATGATGCTCTGTGCTCTCCTGGAGCAATTATGCTAATGGAATGAGGGGCCTCTTCTGATGGATAACACCAACTCCACCGTCCAAGCCAGAGGTCAGTTGGCATTGTGTCTCCTGGATGTGAAAGGAGATGGTTCCACGCTGATGATTAGAAAAGCAGTAAGTGTCAAATGGGTCTGAGTGCAGAGGCTGGCAGTGTTTGCAGGAGAGTCCAGGCTCCCGGGTGTCCCAGGAATGATACGCTTGAGGTAGTGGCATGTACAAGGGCACAGAGCAGGTGCTCAGTGAACACTTGCTGACTTGACCTGAGGGGAAGTTTTATGAGTTAGCTCCCTAAAGTGATGTCTGAATGACAGCAGCAGTCCTCCAAGGCAGTGCAGCGGAGGCTGAGGTCGTGGGCAGATCGTGGGCTGCCGCGGGTGGTTACAGCTGAGAGGGACCTAGAGTGCATGTGCTCAGCTCTGGGCCTCCACCTTCTCATCTGTATAATGAGATGGTAGGAGCACCTCTTCTCTGGGACAGCTGTGAGAAGCCAGGTGAGGCAAAGTGCTTAGGAAGCTGCTCGGCACCTGGAGGCATGCCGGCTGTGGCCCTGGGTTTCCTTCTCCAGTGCTGAGAATTCCAGCTGTGACACTGTCTTCCCAGCTACAGCCTGTGTTCCAGGGAGCCGAGGCGGAACCCCAGTGACGGTTTCACTTTGCTCTGAGGCAGGAAGATAGAATAGCTGTCTTGAGTGAAATCATCTTGGACCAAGACTCCTGCTCTGTTTTGCTTATTTCCCAAAACATTTGCCACTCGCATTCGCCAAATAGCCATTCAGAAATCAGTCCCGCTCCTGCTCTCACCTCCTTTTCTCTTAATCCCATTGTTGTCTGTGTTGTCTTCCCTGGTGCTTCAGAAATACCACGAATCAGGCCACACAGGTATAGCAGTGTCCTTCAGAGCCAGGACCTTTCCAGCCCCCAGCAAAGGTGACATGTGGTTCCCAACAGTGGGGTGACTGCTCTGAGACATGCACAGTCACCAGTTGCCCTGTGTGAGCTGGCCAGGCATGGGGCGGGGGGCTGGAGGTGGAGGGAAGGGGCTGATGGCTCAGGGCTGGGCTGATGGCTCAGGGCCAGGCTCTTGGCTCCCACCGCCAGGCCCACGGCACGGAGCTGGGGCCTCAGGAAGCCTTCTCCTTCCCTCCAGCTGGGCTGGGCCGGGCCATCTGTGGTGCCATGTGCGCCATCAGAGACCAGGTTCTAGCACAGGAAAAGGGCTCTATTTCAAAGGGACGAAGCAGGAGCACTATGTGTGCAGTCAGGGGCCCTTGAGGAGACGTCCACGCTTGGGTGGGGTAGCCCAGGAAGGCAGCACAGAGGAGCCAGAGGACAGCAGGCACAGGCGTGGAGGGGGACCTGTGAGGCCTTATTATGGAGAAGGAGAGCCAGAGGGAAAAGGCCGTCCCCATGTCCCCAGGGGCTGGGCATTGGTTCAGGACGCTTACAGAGATCTTACAATAGTTCTGGGGAGCAGGTATTTTTTTCCAGCTATTTAATTGAGGTATGATTGACAAATAAAGATTGTTTATCTTTAAGATGGACAACATGATGCTCTGATACACACTGTGAAATGATCACCACAGTCAAGCTAATTAACTTACTCACCACCTCACAGCGATACCACTTTGTAAGTGTGCGGTGAGAACACTTGTGACCCTCTCTCGGCAGATTTCAGGTGTACAAGACATCATTATTAACTGCAGTATTTTGCACACGAGGACCCATGCAGGGAGATGCTCAGAGAGGTAAACCTGTTAGAGGTCGCCCTGCCAGACCCAGAGTGTCTGATGCAAAGGTTCCCTCCCCCACTGCACCTGCCTACTTTGGCCGGGATGTGTCCTCTTCATCCCTCCCAGTGCTGGTCCTGGTGCTGGTCCGGTTTACATACGGCCAGTTGAATTTTCCCTCAAATTTTCCCCAGGCCTGGGGGTGCCTGCAGCCTGCTAGCCCATCCTTCGTTGTGCCAACACGTCTCTTTCTCATAAATCCCCCTCAGTGGAACAGGGCTGTGGTTTTTTTTCTTTCTTTTTTTTTTTTTTTTGATCTAAATCCTGCTGCTCTATTGATTACTGTAATTCAGCCCTAATTGGACTTCTGCAAAGCGCACGCACAGACAGCAGCGGGCTCCTTGGCAGCGCAGCATCCATTATTAATGTGATGGCGCTGGCCTTTCCCCTGCTCCCTGCCCTCACCTCGGGAGCTCTGGAAAACAGACCGCTGAGTAATGTGGCTTCCCTGTGTGTCTGCCTCTTCAGGACGCGTCCTCCTGGAAGGGAAGAGGGATGATGCGAACCACAGACGAGCACACAGCTCTTTAATTGCCTCTCTGCTGGCCCAGGGAATGGTCTGGGTTGGGGGCGATGCTCAGGCCCCTCGGAACTGAGGTACTGAACTCTGAGTAGCAGAGCTGCAAGGGAGCCCGCCTTCCTCCTGGGTTTCTTCTTCCTTCGTCAGTTATGACTTCAAGTTTTGGCCTCCCTGTATCTTCACCTTCATCAGAGTGAAAGTGTCTGTAAGACTAGCACAACTTTCTCTTCCTAATTCTTATCTTTCTGTCCCAAGGATTTCTCCCATTGAGGGTGGGATGGAGCAGGACATCGGGGGTGAAGAGGACCTAGTAGCCCCCTTGTTCCACTGGGGGGACAAAATACTCTGGAGGGGTAGGAAAATCTGGGCCTCTCTCCCACCTTTTCTCTCCCCTCCCCATCCACCTCTCCGGATGCTGGGATGCTGCTGGAGACCCTGACAGAAGCTGGAACAGAATAGCTGCCACTGGACCTTGACTGGGTGCCGTACGGGACCGCTTCACCTAAACGAATACTGAATACTGGCAGGATTCCGGCGCATCCTGGTGGCCCCTCTGCCCCTCATCACTGGCTCCCCTGCTCACTCTGCAGGCTCAAGGTGTTGGTGGAGTTGCTGAGTTCTCCTCCGGTCACCACCCAGGCGATGCCTTCTCTTGCATCAGGTAGGTTCCTGCTACAGCCGCCTTCCCTCTGCTCTCTGGCTGGCTCTTTTTCCTCCCGAGCTTCATGCTTTTCCCGTTTATATATACCAGCAGGAAAGCAGGAATTAGTGACATGTACAGGCTCCAAACTTTGTCTTACAAAGAAATTTTATATTTTCCTATAAAAAGAAAAATCAATATATCATACTGGCGCTTTTAGAGATGAAGTAAATGAACAAAGCCTGCCTTTACCATACTACAGAGGTCACACTTTACAGCCCTGATCATCGCCGAAATCTCAGAACCTCTGGGAGAGTTTAGCAGCCACTCTGCTGTCTTGGCAACCCTGTCGAGGGAGGCTGTGGATAGATCCTCTTGGCTGGTGCGTCAGAAGTCAGCCAGTCTACCTTTCTGTGCATGTGGCCAACCCAAACCTTCCTTGTGTGCTGTATTCATCTTGCAGAGAGAAGCCTTTTCCGAAGATAGTGAAACTGGCTTAGCTCGGATAGTCATCTGCTTTCTCCTGGACGTGTGACAAGGCTTGGAAAATCACTATTATGTGACCTGTAATAATATCCGGATATTGTCAGTTCTCTTAGAGGTGTTTGTTCTAAGAGATCTTCAAATTTCAAGCAGCCTTGTGTGTGCTGACACCACATTTGTCAGCATCTTTATAGCTCATCCAGCACACACACTCCCGTGATCTCGCTTGTTTCCATAGTTTAGGGGGGACAGCTAAAGGTGGGGATTACCAAGCCCACTTCATAGACTGAGAAACTGAGGTGAAGAGAGGTGAAGTGCCACTCAGTAATCACGGACAAAACCAGGACTCAAATCCAGATCCCCAGCTCCTGCATCAGTGAATTCTAGACCAACCTCAGAAATTGAGTTTGGTTACTAGGAATTATAAGGATTTCAGGAATGAGATATTGTCTCTAAAGTATATTTTTGACATTGATAAACACTCACCTGGGCTAAACTGTAAAAAAAAAAAAAAGATAAAAAAATACACACACACACACACCCCGACTCTTCAAATCTTGTTGATCTAAAACAAACAACAATAAAAACTTCAGCACCCTTGTACGCATTTTAGAAGACATGTAGTGACCGGTGTGGTCCCTGAAAGAATCTACTTTGATTATATCTCAGAATACAGCCTCACCCTACCCTGTTCTCAGGGAAATACCATCCTCACCACAATTTTGTTTTCAATGGTTTGAACAGGTTTCTATGGTTTGAAATTCATGAGGTTGAACGGTAACAAACACAATGAAAGTTCTCTTTCTTGTTCCCTTCTCTAGTCACCTAGCACCTGGTAATGTCCCCTCTTCCAAGTGTCTTTGCAGAGAAAGTAGACACATGTAAATAGGTACCTGTAGCCCCCTTTTGTGTGACAAGTAGCACACTGCTGAACACACTGTTCTTGTCTGCACTCGGTGCATCTTGGGGACTGTCCCCTGGCAGTACACGTGGGTTTCTGTGTTCCCACTATGGTCATAGTATCCCCTGTTGATGGGAATTTACATGATTTCCCATCTGTTGGTGTCATGGTTTTACCAAGTTCAAACTCGTTCTCGCCGCATGACAGGCCAATGAATCAGGAGACGAGGTGTTGTGGCAAGGAACAGTGACTCTATTCGGAAAGCCAGCAGACTGAGATGACAGACTAATGTGCTGGAGGACCATCTTACTCAAGTCAGAGTTCAGGCTCCTTTTACAATGAAAAGGGGGAGGGGGTGTGGTTGGTTGTTGCAAACTTCTTGGTGTAGGAATTCTTTGTTCTTGGAATCCTTTGTTCTTGTAGCTGTCCACGTGGGTCAGGTCATGGTGCCCCTTTAAACCTCCAACAAAACAAATGCTATTTTCTATTGCAACTTGCTATCTTTATATGAGTGCAAAAATGTTAATACCCTTAAAGGTCAGAGCCTTGAGAATAGGCTCTCCTGTATATTTCAGGCTGTAGCCAACATTCTTTTACAAAAGGTGCAGAGCTGGCAAGACTGAGCCTAGAAAACAGGGCACAGGGTTAAAGCCAAAGAAACACATCTAATATGGAGTCAGATTTCGTCGTTTCTGTTACAACGTTTCAATGAAAAACCACGTACCTTTGTCAGCGTGCTGGCATTCCTAGAAGTGGGATTCCTGGTTTTGCCTTGATAGTTTGACAGACATCAGCAAACTCCCCTCCATAGAGGTTGTACCATATCCAGGGCAGCAGTTAGCCCCACCACCCTTGACTCAACTCATTGCCAGCCCTGAAGCTAGATGCCACCTGATTATAAAACCTGAGCAGTGTGACGGCCGCATCATGTCAGCTCCTGAGAGGCCATCTAAGAAGCTGGTGAATAATTCTCACCAATGTTTCCAGTGACCTTCGTGTTACTGAACCCAGTGGGCACTTTAGCTCTGAACCTGCTGAATCACACAGCACTTGGCACAGCTGACCCCCCTCCTTCCTGCTCGATTTTTCTCCTGTTTCTCTAGAAGATACTTTGTCTCTTTTGCGGCTTATTTCTGTCTTCCCAGCTGTTAAGTCAGTAGTTTTCAACCCTGGCTGCACATTCCAAATACCTGGGAAGCTTTTAAAAATTCAGGTGCTCAGGTTACACCCCAGACCAATTCAATCATCAATTCATAACCTCTGTAGGTGGAGCCCAGGCACCAGCATTTCAGAGAACCATTTCAAGGGTGGACTTTACAGAGATAGATCATTTCTATTCTCTTATCTTTATAGCATCTTCTTAGAAAATGGCATGCAGTTACCCTCATGGCTTCAGTTACCCTCCTCACACATTCATATCTCCATTCTAGATCTTTCCTGTGTGCTCCACACTCAGGTGAATTAACATCTCTCTCACAAACACCCCACATTTATTGGTCCAAAACCAAACTCATGACCTTCACCCCTCAGACCTGGTACTTTGCCATTGTTTCCATGTGGATGAATGGTCCCACCCTCCATCCCACTGGACAGCTCTTGAGCAGAAGGATCCTCCTTGGTACTTGGTCTTCCCCACTTCATCCATCCTATGTCCCAGCCATGCAGGCGCTTCCGTATTTGTCCATCTGCTTGTGCTCTGCACCCCCTCCAGGCTCGATACCATATTGCAGCTGGACTGATGGCTTCCAAAGCACATTTGAGTAGAGCACCCCTCCCCATCCTGCTTACAAACCCTCCAACATTTCCCCCTAACCTTGGGACAAAGACACATCTGTTATCCTGGCCTCCCAGGCCTTCTGTGGCTGGGCTTTTGCCTTCGTCTCCAGCCTCCCTTCCCTCTCTGTTCTCCACCAGCCTTTTGCTTTCTAGTCACCCAGGCTTCTCCCGGTTCCTGATGCACTTTACTCTTCCTCCCACACGTGGACTTGCATATGCTCTCCATGCTTGCAAAATATTTTTCCCTCCCCTCTTAGCCTATTTGACTCCTCTACTTTTATATATCTTCCAGATGTCAGCTCAAGGGTCTCTTCCTGGGAGAAGCTTTCTCTGCCCTTGTAGACTGGACCAAGTCAGATCTCCCCCTGAGAAACCCTCGGTGAACTGCAGAGCGTTCCTTTCTGCCAGTTGCACATTTATACTTTCACATTTGCTGTGTGATCCTTTGATTCATGCCTCTGTCTGACTTTGGACCAGAAGCCCTGTGAAGGCAGGGGTGTAGCTCTTCCTCTCTGCCATGCTCCCAGAGTCCTGTACACGCCTGGAGCCATGTAGTAGGTGCTGATATGTGCTGCAAAGTAAATGAACTCCAGGAACGACTGTGTCTCATTTTATATGAGACACAGAGGAGACAGAGGCCTGGGGAGTCAAGGAATTTGCCTTCGGTTCAGAAGGAAGATTCCTGGAGCAACCTCATGCATCTGACCCTGTGGGGGACTTTTTCCCTCATTATCTCCAGTTTGAGTCATTTGGCAGCTCCTTCAGAATGAGAGAGTTGTCAATGAAAATCATTCCCATTTAATAACTTCTAACAGCACTGCATAAATACTTGAAAAAAATAGGAAGAAGTGTTTACAGTAGCTGCATCTCATAAGGGAGATTTACAAGACTATTAAAAATTATTAGACTTCTTCCACGACAGAGCAGCTCTCACAAACTGCACGGCACGACTCCACATGCCCCGGCTCCGCAGAATGTTTATTTTCATGTTTTCAAAATACTGTATTTCTGCCACCATTAAATTTTATCTCAGGCGGCGTTGTTTTAAAGCACCGATTTCCCCAACCCTTCTGATCTTGTAATTCAGCTCCAAAATATGCTGCTTTGGAAACCCTCTGGAGACCATATGGGTCCAAATTATGGCTGTGGGGACTGCACTGAGTAATGCACGAGGCTTCTGGGGATTGCAGGTGTGTGTGTATGCACTTGTGTGTGTGTATGCACGTGTGTGTGTGCCCCACAGGCCTGCTGGTGTATCACTGGCTGGGACTTCCTGGTAGAGGTGGAATGTGGACATGAGTGTTAGGAAGGAGCACAATGGGAGCCAAGATCTCAGTGGGCTTCTGAGGCTGGTTTGGCCGTGGAGGCATGAGTCTGCCTGTCTTTATTTCCTCCATGACATCTGCTTTACCAACAAGTACAAAATATGAACTTGAGTCTTTCCAGAGCGTTAAACATGCCTGCTGTCCACGGCCCCTAGCCCACCCCAGCCTTGTCAAGGGCTGATGGGGGTTCCTTTCTCTTGGGGGTTAAGTTGCCGAGGCTCTTAGGGCAGAAGAGGGCACCCAGGTGTGGTGGTGGGATACTGTTTCTGCTCTAGACTCCACTTGAGATCAGAGGCTGCTTGAACCATGTCAGCTGGGAGATGCCAGTGATGTACTGAATGGTGCCCAGGAAGGAGGTTTGGGAATCTCTGTGTCCCTAGGACTTACCATCACTGTGGTCAGCTTTCATGAGCATCCCCAGCTTTTCCCATCCCTGTGTCTTAGCCCTCCCTGTTCCTCTGCCAGAATGCCTCCTCTAGCCCATTTAGTCATCTATCAGAGGAATCCAGCACAAATGCCACACCCCTCGCTGTTTGGAAGTAACTCCTCCCCCACTGGGATAATCCTTCCTTGGCTCTGAGCAGGTCACAAGCTCTGCCCTGGGGTCCTCGGTGCTCTGAATCCATTGCCTTTTTGGCACAACCTCACTGTCTTGAAGATGAGGTTCACTGACTCAGGTCCTCCCAGGGGCCAGGCCAGTAAGGTAAATAGGGGAAGCTGGCCCGCACGTGGCTAGATGACTTCTTGTCACCATGAGAGAATGTGGGTTCAACGTGGCTAAATTTTTTGATTTTCCAAGTGAAGCTGGAAATCTGGGTTTTTGTGATCAGATTTAGCAACATGAAGATCACTGAAAACTATGCTTGTGTGTGTGTCCCAAATTTTAAAATAATGCAGTGTGAATAAGGCATACAAAGCCAGTGACTAGCTTTGCACTTAGAATCGGTGTCCATGACCTCACATCCTCTATCCCCAGGTCTTCAATGTTCCCAGAAGCCTCTTTCTAAGAGGCTCAGGTAGCCCCCAAATCAACACTGAATCTCAAGGAAAGGCTGGGAGGTGGATGGAGGGTGAGCCAAAGGGTGGGGAGGTGGGAAGGGCGGGGAAGTGCGGGTTCCCAGTTCTGGGCAGACTCTGCAGTGCCCCCTCCTGGTCTCCCCAGAGTAAGCACGCTTTCTCTGTCACTTCTTTACTAGAGTCAAAGGTTAATTCTGTATTTCCTTGGTGGGGAAAGCTGGAAAGGAAGGAATCTTGGGGAATCTCTGTCCTCCGTGCATCAGGAGAGCCACTGAGCTGGGGGCTCAGAGTCTCTGCTGGGCTCCATCCCTGCTTCCTTAATGAGGCGGGTAGCACCTGGTTGTGAGCCCAGCGCAGCAGCTCCTGAAAGCCTCACTGAGCCAACCCTGCACCCGGGAGTCCCCCTGCCTTCTGGGCCTCAAACGCAGGGTGACCGTTAGCGTCTGGCCGCATTAATTAATTAAATCCCAAGTGGGGCAAGAACGCCCGTCATAATCACACAGCCTCGGCAGGGCCCAGCCTGTCAACGGTAAATCAAGACGAGGAAATGGTTTACTCAGGGTAATCCTGGTTAAGCCAGATGAATTTTCTACATATCCCCCTGGCCCCGTTTACAGGGGAAGGGGATGTGATTGGCATGGCCGCGGAGAGATTCATCCAGAGATGCCTGCATACGGAGAGGGGCTAAGAAACCCTCCTGGAGGTGTGATAAAGCTGTTTCAAGGCCCGCTTGGACTTTCGTCTTTGCGAGGCAGGTCTGCACTGGGACCACTTAGCACACCCTGCAGATCACTGAGGATGGCGTGGAGAGCTTACCCGCAACATCAGTGCCCGGAAGGGCTGGAGGTGGGAGAGGTGTAGTTGGGGCTGGGAAGAGGGGGGTCCTGGCCACAAAGGGACAGAAGAGTCTGGAAAATGCTTTCCTACAAGGGGCCAGAGCTCCTTTTACTCCCAGCCTTCCCTAGAGAGCTAAGATCCTGTTCTATGCTGAGAGCCATGGGCCAGGCCTTCTACCTCCTGAACCTGAAGGGAAGGGAAGAGTCCACTGGGCGCGAGTCACACCGGCCCCACCGTCTGTTCACTGGGCAGCCAGCTCCCAGCACAGTCCACCCTGTCTGTCTTCAAGGTGCTTTCCAGACCTCTGACACCCTCCCTCCCCTCCCCCATCTGCTCCAGCCTCATGAGGGGATGGGGGGGTGTGTGTGTGTGTTCACTGTGTCCATTTGTGCCAAACCTGGGACTGCTGCGCATGATGCTCTGCCTTGCCCCAGACTCAGCCTTCCCCAGGTCCTCACACAGGTACTTTCTTCTCATGGATCAGGTCACATTCAAACGCCACCTCCTCAGTGAGGCCTTCCTGACCACCTGCTCTAAGGCACACCCCTGTTTTATTATTTCCTACACACTCTATTCCAACCCAAAATTCTAATTTAGTTTTTGCTTGTTTGTGCTTCTTCTCCATGGCAGCAGGGACCCCATGTACTGGATGATGTGTAAAAACCCGAGCACCTGGCTTGGTGCCTGACACCCAGTGGATACTCAACACATAGCTGCTGAATGGAGATGTGCATGGCTGCCAGGAGGGGTTTGTGGGCTCGGGGGTGAATCCCTAGACCATGGTAGAAAGTGCTTCTCCTGCAGGGGGCAATTTCAGCTCAAATGCTGCCTCCTTCATGCAGCCTTCCCTGATTTCTCTGCCTCCTTCCTTGGACCCATTCTCTGCTCTCAGAGCATCTCACTCTATTGCACTGTGGCATTTCCTGTGCTGTGCACCCGTGTCTTAAACTCAGTTTTAATGCTTCCCTCCCACCCCTCAAACTCAACCCAGCCTCTCCAGCCCAGGGTCAGGTGCTCTAGATGGGTTTGGGAACCTGAGTGCTCGAGACAGCTGTGAGAGTGCCTGGACGAGCCCCTTCTCGCACTTGGGGATGACAATGAGTGCCTCAGTTAGATATTGCTTCTATGTGTCCTCAGGAGGAGAAGCAGGACACAAAAGGCATGGAGGTACTTTTAAACCTGGCAAACCTAAGAGTTGTCCTGTTTCTCCTCTGGGATTTCACCTGTGTCCCCGCTCAGTCCTACAGCTGCTGCCAGGTGCCGGAACCAGGCCTGCCTCTTCCAGGGGAAAGGCTGCTTTGCCTCAAAACTTTTCCTTCAAGCAAAACTTTGTCATCCCATGTCCTACTATTTTGCAGTTGAACCGCAGAATTGCAGTTGTCATAGAGCCCCTGGCAAAGTGCTAATAGCTCTGGGGAGACGACCAGCCTGTTGGTAGACGTGTGATAGAGGAGAGCAAACCTGACTCCATATTGGATCTGTTCCTTTAGTTTTAACCACTGTGTCCTGCTTTCTAGGCTCAGTCTTGCCCGCTCTGCACCTTTTGTAAAACAGTGTTGCCTTTAGCTTGAAATATACAGGAGAGCCTCTTCTCGGGGCTCTGACCTTTAAGGATGTTAGCCCTTCTGCACTTACCTAGAGATGGCAAGTTGCAAAATAGAGAATAGCCTTTGTTTTGTTGGAGGTTTACAGGGACACCATGGCCTGACCCGCGTGGATGGCTGCAAGAACAAAGAATTCCTGCAGCAAGAAGTTTGCAACAATCAACCACACCCCCTCCCCTGTTTTTTGTATAAAAGGAGCCTGTATTCTGACTGGAGGAGGATGGTTCTCCAGGACATTAGCCTGCCGTCCTCTTGGTCTGCTGGCTTTCTGAATAAAGTTGCTATTCCTTGCCCCAACACCTCGTCTCCCGATTTATTGGCCCGTCATGTGGCAAGCAGATCGAGTTTGGACTCGGTAAGAGACGGATGCTACAGACTGAATGTCCTGTGCCCGCCCAAGCTAGATGCTGTGATCCTAACCCCCAAAGGTGGCTAGTGCTATTAGCAGATGGGATCTTTGGGAGGTGCTTTGGTCCAGAGGTGGAGCCCTCATGAATGGGATTAGTGCCCTTATAAAGAGACCCCACAGGGTTCTTGGCTCCTCCTACCACGTGAAGACACAGGGAAAAGGCACCCTCTGTTAACAAGAAAGCACCTTGATCTTGGACTTCCCATCCTCCAGAACTGTAATAAGAAAGTGTCTGCTGTTTATAAGCTACCCAGTCTGTGGGATGTTATAGAAGCCCAAACCGACCAAGACAGAGGATGGTGGCCACTTTTCGTTGGAAGCATGGAAGGATCTTCTGCAAAGGGCCTCAAAGGCATCCACTGGGTGAGCTAAGCCTGGCAGTAGCTGTGGGGCTACAGAGGGATTCAGAGTGAAGAAAGGGATGTCACGGCAGGGGAGAGGTCGCAGGCCTGCTGGCTGTTTGTGAGGGTCCTGAGGGGAGCAGTTACAAAGCCATCCACAGAGAGCATGTGCAGCCCTGCACCTGATCTGCTCTTCCTACCACTTGGTCTCTGGAGCTCTGGAAAGGGTGCCATTTGCCAGCAAAGCCAGATGAAAATGTACGTGGATCACGTTCTGCTGCTGTGTTCCTGGTGTGTCCTGCTTCACATACCTTTTGGAAGAACTGAACAAAGATGCATTTTAATGTGAAATTTGGTGAGACTTGTGCGTGGGGACTACCTTCCTCTTCTTACCCTCGAGACAGGACCTGGTGGGTCGGGGTGGTTGGGCAAAGTCTGTGATAGAGTCAATCATGTAAGATTGGGAAGAAGACTCATGTGCATTTAGCACAAGTTAGCCAATGTTGTATTTGCAGGGAGAATTGTCAAGAACTGTGAAGGGTCTGATATCGGACTCTATTTGCAAACTAACAGGTTCACCTAACACAGTTTTGTGGATATTGGCAGAAGACATAAGTTTCCTGGGCTAGGGACTAAGGAATTTATTACTCCCAGCAATAGCACTGGCCCAAGTATCAGCATTTTCATGTGACATTTTCCTGAGCCCCAGTTCCCACAGGGTGATGTAAAGAGAGTCAGATTGACAACCCCAATGGGTAAGTTATGGGAAAGGAACCCTGAGCTTAGAGGAACTGGATCTTTTATAACAGGCAGTGAGCAAACCTAATCTTTGTTCCAGAGAGAGATTTTTCTCTTTGTCTCCCAAAGCTGTAGAGTCATTTTCAAGACAATTCAGAACAAAATCAGCACCTCTGCTCATAAGATGTATGGAAACGAGGAGACCCAATGAGGATGGGAATCCCTTATGTCAACACAGCGAGGGTGTTTGCAGATAGTCTGCAAGGTAAGGTGAGACTCATTAGGAGCAACCAAAGAGAAATAAGCCAAAGCAAGGCAGAGAGCAACCCAGACGAGATCATCCTGTCCCTTCTCCAGCCGACAGCGGAAAATGACAGAGGAAATAAGCCATACGTGGGGCCGTGAGCTCATCATGCAGGGAGAGACTCAGGTCTGGAACAGAGGGTAGAGGACTCGGGAAAGGATAAAGGTGGGGCGTTCACGTAGAGAGAAGCTGGGGGCGATGGCCTTGGGGGAGTCAGATGAAGGGAGATGCAGGGTTTTGACAGGGGGCCAGTGCTAACTTTTCCCTTTGCTCATTTTGAGTTTTATCCCTGGGAACTTGGTGAGTTTATTGAATCTTCTCCAGGATGCTGAGAATGAGGGATCCTAGGAGGAGGGAAAGGATTGCCTCTCCTGACCCTCCATCAAGGGCCAAACACAGACACCTTCCATGTGGGCAGTGGGGTGGGCAGTGCCCTGGAGAGAGGGAGTGGGGATTCTCTTAGCATTGATCCCTCTTTCCTCCTGAAGGAGAGAAAGATGTAGCCACAAAGAGAAGACGAAGGTGCCTGTCGTGCGGGTCATCTATGCGGGTGGGAGCATCTGAGTCAAACACAGCGCAGGGCTTGGCAGAGCGTCAGGGTGGGTAAGAATGTCACAAAAATTACTTTTCCACGTGCCAATTTTGAGATAGCCATGACCAAAACTTCCTCTTCCCCGGGAGTCCTTTAGGCCAGAAGTGAGCCTGTTGGGAGGGGAGAGGAACACTTGGAGATGTGCACCCCAAATTGCAGACTTGTTAGCCTCTGGCCTCTCTGCCCCAGGTTTGCGATTCCTGCCTTTGGCCCCACAGCTCAGAAGGATGAGAGAGAAGCAGTGGGCCCACGTGGCATCAGAAAGACAAGGGAGCTTTTGTTGCGCTTATCGGGGCACTGGGTGGTGAGCCCCGCTCCTGTGGTCAGCGGCGTGCATTCCCGTCCTGCTGTGAGCAATGCGGCATGCCCAGCGGAGCTACATTGGTGTCCCCCTGCTTCCTTGTAACCTTGAAGACAAATGCCAGAGCATTTCAATGTCAAGTAGGCTCTGAAGTGGAAATAGGGAAGCTGCTTCTGAGCATGGAAGCTTTGCCACCCGCCTGCTACTGGGGCACCGAGGGGTGGCGAATGCATGAGCACCCCTTAATCACCTTGCCTCTGGGCCAGATGTTGTTAGCGAGAAACAAGTTCCTCGCATTTGGCATTTTGGAGCTGGATTTTGCTGTCAGCTGGGGCATGAGCACAGAGGGGACTGGTGGGGCCGGGCTGGTGGTGCCCGGGGCACGTGCTTAGCTGTCAGCTGGACTTAGGGGAGCCTGCGGCTAGAGAGCAGCATGAAGAAGGGGTGACGCTGTTGACCTTGGTTATTTTTTCAGCTTGAGGATTTTCTGGGTTTGTGTACAAAGAACCTTTTACTTAGTGTCACAGTGTCTGGGGTGGACGGGCATCCTCAAACTATGGTGTCACACATCCCTCTTTTGGGGAGGGAGCAACTGAAGTCCAAATAGATAATTTAACAAAGATAATTCAACTCACAGCCTCCTTCCTTTGGGACCATCCCTGCTGAATAAATGGGGCATGGCATTTGTTCCAAACCAGTTGGTAAGCTGGGGCAGAACTGGGATTCAACCATCAAGATGTAAAAGTTGATGTGCACCTGGCTTCCAGGATCAGCGCCTCTCAAGATTAGTGTGAACATATCTGGGGACCTGCGTATGGGCTGCGCACTGCCTTGGGCACTGTGGATGTAGTGGGAAGTGTGATGGAAACCTTCTTGTTTTCACAGTTTCTATAGAAACTACAGGATGATTCAGTGCCTGGGTGCCAAGACTTAGTTTGTGAGGATAATCTCCAAGGCAGACTCTGTGGATGAGTCCACAGTGATTCCCTTGAAAACTAAACTTCACAGAGATCCCAAATGGCACCAATGTGCGAGGCAGTTTCCCCAGACAAACGGGATTGAGACAGGCAGTGAGAAGGGGAATATCCCACACAGAGACCGTGTTTGGAAATTAAGAAGCAATTCTTCCTGCATTACTGTGTTTGTCTTGTTAATGCTCTTCTGTGTTTTCTCCTGGTTCTCATCAGAAGTGCTGTCCTCATCACACCAGGAGAAGGGTATTCAGAAAGATATTTAATTTTTCAGTGCAGAGAAACAAATGCTATTTATTTATTAGTGTAATTAGGACAGGAGACAAAACATATCTCAGATGTGTTTGAGCCTTTAATTGCTGCAGAGATTGTCTTTCAAAACTTCTTAAAATTCAGCCATGAAGCAGCATTCTCAATCCCCCAATTACCATCGGGATGAGTTTCCTGGGAAGGCAAGGCGGGATGCTGCAGCTGGATCATATGGACTTCACTCATTAGGCTGTAATAAGAACTTTACCATTTTCCATAAAGGTGCGATTTCAGATCCCACCACCAAATGAGCCGAGTTTCCAACAGGTGTGAAATTCTTCATCAGCATATTCATGAGGGAGCAGAATCATACCTGAAATATTTAAGATAAAGCTTCTTAATAACAGCATGAAAGCAAAGCAGGTGTTAAATTACTGCAGAATGTGTGCTATTATCCGGGCCCAAGGCAGATGTTCCTGAATGATTGTGACATCCCTGTCATAGAGGACTGGGTGACCTGATCCTGCTAAATCCAGTGGTCCAGGCTCTCGGGCTAAGGTGATTGAGAACTGTAGCGCAGTGAGCAAAAAGGACTGCCTCTCAAGGAATGGAAACTGATGATCACAGCCTTCTGCCTGCATCGCCTGGTTATAGGAAGAGTGAAAGACACTGAACTTCTGCAAAGTTCTGCTTGACCTGGTTTGTGTCAGACACTTGTTGATTTCTGTATGGTATCCATGCCTTCTTCTCCCGGTTAAAAATTTGGGAAAATGCCTCTGTTCCACTGTGTCAAGTCTCACTGGGGCTGTCAGAGCATCCTGCCACCCACACCCCATGTGACCAAACGTAGCCTAATGGGCTTCTCTCTTGGGACTTTGACTTTCCAATGGAGTGAGGCAAGAATGGATGGAACGGTTAGGCTTGCAAGCTGCCATTAGCTCCGACTGCCTGGGTCTCTGGTGTGCTCACCATTTCTGTCTCCTTTTGCTGCAGGCAAAATGGATGTGGGGCATGAGGAGGGCCATGTCCCAGGTCTCGGTGGAGAGTGTGTGTCCTTGGCTTTGCGCAGGAAAGAATTGAATTGAGTGAGCCATAGGTGAGTAAAGGTGGATTTATTTAGAGATAGAGGTACATACTGCATAGACTGTAGGCTGTTTCAGAAGGCAAGAGAAAGGCCACGAGGTGTGGGGGTTGGGTGCTCAGGTTAAAGTAAAGTAAAAGTAGGTACACACTCATAGACAGAGTGCGGGCCATCTCTGGAGATGAGGGAGCGAGAGAGGCAGCCAGGAGGCACAGTGTTGCCAGTTTTTATGGGCTCGATAGCTTCATATGCTAACAAGTGGGAGGATCATTCCAACTACCCTAGGGAAAGGGCTGGGATTCCCAGGAATTGGGAACCACCCACTCTTCTGACCTTTTGTGGTTAGCCTTAGAACTGTCATGGTGCCTATGGGCATGTTATTTACCATGCTAATATACTATAATGAGTGTATGATGAAGCTTAAAGCCTACTGGAAGTCAGATCTCCTGCCGTCTTGATCCTCAAGGCCTACTGGGGGTTGAATCTTCTGCCATCTCGGTGTTAATTGCTGTGTCATTTCTTGAATGGCTGTGCCCTGCCCCCTTCCCTCCTGTCTCACTTTGTGCCTGTTTGTCTGGATGCTTCTTTGATTTGGTCATTTCTTCCCATTAAATTTCATGTTAAGTTAACCAGAGTGGCATTTTGTTGCTTGCAATTAAAGAACCTTGATTGATGTAAAAATAACCAGAGCAACACCAACAGATACAGATGTCGTTTATTAAGGCTCTAAGCGTTTTACAGATGTTACCCCGTCTAGTGCTCACTGCGACACTCTAAAGTAGATACCACCATCCCTACTTAAAGCAGGGGAAGTCAGAGTTGTAAGTTGCCCAGGCCAAATGACTCTTCAAAGTCCCATTTGTGATGCCAATGAAGCCCTCTTGGTGGGGCCCCTAACTTGCTCTGCACAATCACATCTGGAGGGATTCCTGCTCGGCTCAAGTCCACACTCAGGGTGAAAGCAGCTTGAAAATCATCTCCGCAGATGTTCGATTTTCTACTGGGAAAGAAACCTACTTACCTGACTCCAAACCCCCTTTAAGAGTAATTGCCTTCCTTCTGAATCAGTGGTTCTTATGAATCAAGACATCTCCTTTAATGTGGAAAAAAAAAAAAGAAAAAAGAAATCTCCAATGGGGAGAAATGAATTCTCAAAGGAGTGGCTGGAGAGCTGGCTTCAGAGGACCAAAGGCCCGCCATGGGAGAGTGAGCAGGAACAGTGCCCAGGATGGGATGAAACACAGAGGTGGAGTGCCTCTGGACTCCGTGAAACAGGTCCTACTGAGGATGGAGCCACGGTCCTGCAGAATGTCCTTCAGGGTGGCTACAGAACACTTGTGGATGAAAACGTTCTGTTACCCAGGGCACACGGTGGGGTCGGCCAAGTTCAGAGTTGCAAACTCAAATGTTGAAAGAAGCCAAGTGCAGGTGGTGGCATGCAGAGTGAAATGGGTCAGATGCACATGGGAGGGACCATGAGGCCCACGGCGCAGTGGACAGTGATTGTCCATCTCATCGGATGCCCTGGACCCAAAGCTGGAATTTCAGGACCTCTGACAGCTGGAGATAGAACTTACGTGGAGGCAAGGGACCCTTCGAGTAAAATGAGGAGGAAGCATTTTACTCAACATGTTTTCTTAGAAATATTTGAGAGGATGCCTGGACACATGCTTGTTAGGAGGAAAACTGTCCCACCTTCTTCCTTCCTTCTAACTCAATGCACTGGCAGCCCGCAGTTACAAAGTAGCATTCCATTTAAAAGTCTGGATCCTGACTTATCTAAAATTCTAGTCTGCTCCTTTCTTTTTGTGTGTCATGTTAGCTTTGACTAGTGATCAGGCAAATGAGAGCCAGGCCCCACGAGGCTGGGACACTGGTAGTTATAGGGGTCCCATGAAGGAGGTGGAGAACACAAACACTTCACATCGGTGACTTCACTGTTTTGTGTCTGACCTGCCCTTCTCACACGTGTTCTCGGCTTGGGATGGCCCATCAGGGGTGGTGATCAGTGAAGGGACACCAGTAATTCTAGCCCCTCAGGTGAGCCCCGGGAATGTTCTCTCTCATGGGGCGAGACACATTTCACTCTTGCAAGCAAATGCCTGCCAGAGGATCCTGTTTGTTATCTTGGAGCTGGCTTGTATCCCCAAAGATGACACTCACTTTGTTAACTCCAGAGGAATCAATGGTGTGTCATCATCTACACCCAAAAGATCCAGATAGTCCCAATTATTCTGGGAAGGATGTATTAAACAAGAGATTCTGATTTAATAGTTGGTCTATGTAAATTGCTTTAGGAGTCATTTCATTTGAATACGTTTTGCATTCACATTTAAATTATTGACTCTTTGAAAAAGTAGTCATCAGGCACAGACTGGGCTCTCCTTACCCTCCTTGCCACTACCACGTTCTTCCACTTACTCCCCAGGGCTGGGTTATCTACGGCCAAGCCTGCTGAGTGGGGTTTCTGCTGATAGCACAGTGGGTAGGCAGTGTGCCTTTCTCCACCTGACTGCTCAGGTAAGGAAGGCAAATGCTGTCTTTCCTGAAGCTGGTCCTGAAACTTCAACCTGGTTTCTAAGACTCCAGTGGCGAAGAGCCAAGGCAAGGAGCATCTCTTCTCTCCTCCTCCCCCATTTGGGTGTGTATGTGGGGATGGAGTGGACGTTGCTACCATGCTTCCCACAGTCAGACAGGCATCATTCAGGACTGAAACAGACCAGGGCAGGCAGACGTAAACAGGACTACACACTGCTTAAATGAAATAGCAAATACTGCAGGACCCAAAGTCAAATCCTCTGGATTTTTTTCAAGAAACTTAACACCTTGATTTTTCTATGGAATCTCTAAGCATCTAAAATGCTGGTAAAAACTCAACTTTTAAAAATTAGTTTTTTAAATTATGTAAGTTTCAGGTGTACAGCATTATAATTCGATGTCTGTATATACTACAGAGTGATTGCCATCGTGGGTCTAGTTACCATGCACCACCGTACAGTTGACCCCCTTCACCCATTTCATCTGCCTTCCAATCGCATTCCCCTTGAGTAACCACTAGTCTGTTCTCATATCTCTGAGTTTGTTTTTGTTTGTTTATTTGTTTTTCTTTAGATTCCACTTATGAGTGATATCATACAATATTTGTCTTTCTCTGACTCATTTCATTTAGCATAATACCTTCAAGGTCCATCCATGTTGTTGCAAATGGCAGGATTTCATTATTTTTATGGCTGAGTAGTATTCTGTGGTACATATACACCACATCCTCTTTCCATTCATTCATTGATGGACATTTAGGTAGCTTCCATATCTTGGCTATTGTAAATAGCGCTACAATGAACATAGGGGTGCATATATCTTGTTGAATTAGTGTTTTTGTGTTCAGATAAATACCCAGATGTGGAATAGCTGGGCCATATGGTAGTTCTAAAACAGGAGGAAAGAGCGCAGGGCACAAGCATTGAAGGAATGACACAGCAACTGAGGACAGGACAAACTGGTTAGGACCAAGATGGCAGAAGATTTGACTTCCGGTAGACCTTGAGCCTCATGGCACACCCACAGGCGCCATGACAGCTCCTAGGCTGACCATAAAAGGTCCAATGTGGGCAGGAGCCTGATTCCTGGAAATTCCTGCCCCTTTCTCAAAGCAGTTGGAATAATTCTCCTACTCATTAGCACATGAAATTACCGAGCCCATAAAACCTAACAACTCCGCACCTCACGGTGGCGCTCTCTCTCTTGCCTTCTGAGTTGGCCCTCACTCTTGTCTATGGAGTGTGTGTCTACTTTTACTTTAAACTAAACACCCCACGCCTCTTGGTCTCTTTCCCTCACCTTTCTGAGATGGCCCACATTCTGCTGATGGAGTGTGTGTCTCATAAGCCGTTTTCCTTTCTGATGAGACGGCCCACACTCTGTCCATGGAGTGTGTATCTCTCTAAATAAACTTGCTTTCACTCTACCATGCCTTGCCCTTGAATTTTTTCCTGTACGAGGCAAGAACCTATTCTCCTAGAACAGTTCTATTCCTAATTTGTCGAGGAACATCCATACTGTTTTTCCATTGTGGCTGCACCAATTTACATTCCCACCGACAGTGTAGGAGGGTTCTCCTTTCTCTATATCCTCTTGAACATTTGTTATTCTTTGTCTTTTGATAATAGCCATTCTAATAAGTGTGAGGTGAAAAAACTCAACTTTTAAAAACACTCTGGTGTAACTGCAAGCTGGATTTGAACCATGGGCCATGCATTTGTATGTTCCAAGCCAGCTCATAAGGCCCAGAAGCTGTTCTTTGTACTACCTTTGTTAGAGCAGGCAGATAGCTAGATATGAGCAGAGAAAGGGGGGCACCAGCCAAATGGCAGGAAACCATAAATCACGTGAACAATGGGGGTCCTTGGGTAGACAGAGAAAAGCAGGAACCTCCGGGACTGTTAAGAGATCACACATTTTGGGGTGACAAGTGGCCTGGAGGCTGACAAAGAAAGGTGGGAAAAGGCAGGAGTCTCCAGTGTCCAAATGTAACCTTTGGCTCATAACGCCCTCATTACAATAAAATAGCCTTGCAGATCAGAAGTACCCATCACGCACCAACACCATGACACTTCCGATCCAGACTAAATAAGGACAAAAATCCCTCCCCACCCTGGGAAGGTGGAGTTGGGAAGAAAATCAGGGAATATGACTCCAAATCCTCCCCTCCCCAATGAGTATTCCACCATTCATTTTATATACAATGTAACCAACTTGCCAAAGACACTCAGCATGGCTGCTCACCTGAGTCTGCCCGCTCTCCCGTGGAGAGTGTACTGTCCATCCCTTAATAAATCCTCACCTTATGTTCTTAACCTCTGTGTCTTGTCTCTGAATTCTTTCTGTGACGAGACAAGAACCTAACCTTGTTGCCTGCAGAATTGGATCCGTGATGTGAGATTGTGGCCAACAAACTTTGATAAGATGCTTTGAAGGCCAATAAGAATTCCACTGTGTTTATGCTAAACATCACCTATTCCAGGTCAGGAACATTTTTCCAGGGGGAGTGGTGGCGAGTGGCAGTGGGTAGGTTAATTGGTCCGTAGGGTCTTTGGCTGAGAAGTTCAGAAACCTTCGGTCCAGATACTGGGACCATTAGCTGTAGAATACTTTGAGCAATTTCTGAGTTCTAATTTGCTACTCTTGGAGTTTGGAAAAGGCCCTGGTTTCTCCCTCATAAAAAAAACCTTGCCTGCACAACCATGCCTGGCCTGCTCCTCAGTGTTGTGCCAAGGAGGGACCCATGGGAGGGAGGGCCACCTGTTAGCTAGCCCTGTGCTGTAGGAAGAGTGTCCCACCCTGTTAGGCACATTTCACAGCTCTCCAAATGGCAGGACTTTCTCGAGCTTTTATGTAGGCTAAGAGCTGATCAGAATTTTGAGTTCGTAAAGCAGAGTTGCAAATAATAAGGGCTGTCAACTGAGAGAAGCCAGCACGTATTTGCCTTGATAATGGCTGAGGCCCAGTGCTGCTAAATCCTGTTTACGCAGAGCGCTGAGGGCAAAACTGGCAATATAGCGCAGGGGCAGGGAGCCTCTCTGTGGAACTGCTGTGGAGACCTATTTGCCCCCAAGGTAAAGACAGGGAGGGAGCTGTGAAAACAGCCATTCCCAGCTCTGATCTTGTGATGTCTCCAGTGAACCAAAAGGGAAGCTTTAAATAGAACATTTTTCCCCCCTAATTACTAAAGCAACTCAGTCAGTGTAGAGAAAATTATGGAAAAGAACAAAATAGGAAAAAACCCAAATCGTCACCATTCGCTGTCAAAGATAAATAAAGCTGGATACCAGTTAATGGGGGGAGATCAGATACATTTTAATCAGTAATAGACTCTTGCAATAGGGGAAAAGTCCAACATGGATTGAATTCAAGTTCGTTTTGCACAGAGGGAACTAAATATTTTGAAGGGAGAATGAGGGACTAGGGAGGGCTGTGAGCAAGGCTCAACAGAGTTAGAGAAATAAAAAAAAATTACAAGAGACAGAAAAGTGTGGTTGATCACTGTGATTAAGTCATCTGGGTTTGCTGACTGGCACGTCTGGAAGTTAGGCTCCTACTGTTGCTGCAAAACTGGCCCCTGTACCCCGAAAAATGGATTGATACTCGGAGGAAGAGTTTTGGAAGCATCCAAAAAGAACAGCTTTATTGCTTTGCCAGGTAATGGGAGTTTGCCTTAGAGGCTGTGAATCCATCTTGGGGTTGGGGTCTTGAAGTTTTATAGAAAAACTGGATGGATCAGAAAAGGTGTTAACCATCAGGGTGCTTTACAAGGTGCTGCGACATTCCTCTTAACCTCGAGGAATCTCTCTGACATCACGGGGGACCTGCAGAGGGTCTGTCCATTCTTCTGAGACTACCAGCCCATTTCCTTCTTCCTGGAGCAGAGCCTAACCAGAAAGCTTTACATCTTCATTTCCATGACAATAGTCAGAACTCTGGTAAAGAACGTAAAGGGAGAAGCTTAGGGGTTGCTTAGCACAAAAGCAATGAGGGAGAGAAAGGAAATTACAGGATTTCTTAGAAAGACTCAGCAAACGGTTTTAGCGTCAGGGAGGGTGGTTCGTTCCCTACTCCTTCACAACCCTCCCCCAGAGGCTGAAAGCGAGGGGCCCTGGCTTCAGGTGTTGGCTGTAACAAACCGTAAATTCTTTTGGCAGCCTTGAATTTTCCCAGGCAGGCACTGCAAAGGGGGCTAGCATCACCTCGGGATGTGGCCTTGAGCTGTTAGAACTGTGTTAGTATTAATCCAAGTCTGTATACGCCTAGTTCAGAGGGCTCAGAGAAGCCTGGTGCTAACTGAAAATCGGCACTCGCCATCTGCTTCTACAAAGATTGCATCACGTTGGCAATTGCCGTCTAACTCTGCTTGGATTAAATCGTGAGCCACTGCGGCTACTGACCTCCAACACACCCTGAAAGGAGTTCAGGATGGAGGTCAGGAATGAGGCACTCTGTGCTCTGGGACAACTGGCTGAACAGGCCTTCAGATAGTTAGATATTTTCAGGAGAAGATTTGATGAGCCCAAATTCTTGCGTCTCCTCCTACCTAGGAAAACACTAAATTCGTCAGCGGTGACAGCTGCTATACGTAACTAGCAGCAAGCCTCTGCCTAAGTGTGTGCTTGACCGCACATACAACCCCCGCTTCACTGAAATCACAGATAATACTGAGTTCTCCCCTGCCTCCTCGGAACAGTTTCTCAGAGCTTTCTGGGACGCTGTCTCCTCATTTTGCCCCAAATAAAACTCTCATGTTGTGTGATTCTATTTCGGTCGACACTGGCAAGAGTTTGGCCAAAGACAGAGAGTCCTGATCATAATGTCTCAGAGTGGGACCTTCCTGTGTGTTTTCTCTGTGCGTGCACGCACACACACCAATGATATTCTCCGGTATATTCTGCAGCTGGCTTGCTCCACTCAGCATTTTAGCATGGACATCTATCTACATCAAATGTTCCACCCCATTACTGTGTTTATGGAATTACGGCTGTAGAGAATTCCATGCTTTGGAACAAAACTGGATTTTACCCTACTTGTTGGAACTTTCAGTTCCTTTTCAGAAGCATAAATAACTCTGCCATGATTATGCTTAAGCGTCTCTCTTGGTATATTTCTGATGATTTCCTTGGAGTATATTTCTAGGAGTGGAAATTTTAGGGCAAAAGGCAAGCAGTTCTGTTTACACTGGTCGCTGCTCTGCCCGCTTTCTCCTGATGTTCTCTATTCTCGTCTGGGGATAAGGAGCCTCTTGGTTTCATCAGACCTAGTCACTGCTTCCTGTATATTTCAGGCTGGCTCTGTTCCCACATGTCCCCTCTTTGAGGCAGCATCCAGGTCTGAGGGACCTGGGCAGGGTCCTTGCGGGCCTTGGCTCTGTGCCTGATGCTTCCCACCACTGAGCTTCTCCTCTGCCAGCCGAGAGCCCCCCAGGCACAGGCTGGACTCTGCTCCCTCCATGTCCCCAGGCCTGGCTCAAGTCCTGGACCAGCTAAGTGCTTGGGAGGTATTTGAAGGAATTTAGAATACACTGGGGCCCACTCTGTGCCAGGGACCTGGCCAAGGTGAGGAGTGGGGCCAGCATCCTTGGCCTCCCTCCAGACTTGAGTAATGTAGGCAACTGCTCATAAGGAAGCCCCAGCCATGGGCAGAGAGACAGTGGTGGCTTTGGGCATCTGCTGAGAGGACAGCCACTTGCTATTTTTCTTGTCTCTGTTACCTTCTGAGCACTGTTCAGCCAACAGCCAGTCACCCAGCACGTTTTCAGGCCATATGCTGTTTGGTGAATGTGTTTATAAATGACTTGCTGTCCCCAAACCAGAGGACATAAATCCAGATATGTATTAGCTATGTAGTGCTGTGTAACAAATTGCTACCAACTTGGCAGCTTAAAACAACACACATTTATTACCTCCCAGACTCTGTATGTCAAGAGACAAGCAAGTCTTACTGAATCCTCTTCTGCAATCAAAGTGTCAGCTGGAGTCTCATTTGAAGGCTTGACTGGGGAAGGTTGTTGGCAGAATTTAGTTTCTCGGGGGCTGTTGGACTAAAGGCCTCGGTGCTAGCTGGCTGTTGGCCAGGGGTCACCCTCATCTCCTTGTGGCATGGACCTCTCCAACACGGCAGCTCCCTTCATTAAAGCATGCAAGCCAAGAAGGAAACAGTCTACCAGCAAGACAGAAATCAATCTTTGTGACCTAACTGCAGAAGTGACATTCCACCATCTTAACCTTTGCTGTATTCTTTGGGTTAGAAGCAAGTCACAGGTCTTGAGGGGCAGACCTGTGCCTCTCTCACCCTCTACATTGTCCCGAGGATAGGAGCTACTGACTCTCGGGTACTAAATGCACACTTGACGGGTGAATGTGCAGGGAGAGAATCGGGCAGAGCCATGTCGCCTGCCAGCACACCCAGCTCAGTCAGAGCAAGAGCTGATGGTACCGAGGACAGACTATGCAGGGCTGCACTCTGGGTTGTGCTCTCTGTTTCTTTCGATGCTTCTGCAAAGCTCATCTCTTCAGGAAACCTAGTTCTGTTAGCTTCACTCCAGCTTCTAATCCTTTCTAAACCATTCAGTTGGGTTTCCTGGTCCTGACACTGACAGTGTTCTCAAGCTTTGCTTTCCAGCTTAGAATCAAGGAGGTTCCCTCTTCTTAAATGCTTACCACCCCCCCAACCCCACCTCCTCCCCTGTTCCCCACACCTACACGAACACCCACACATGATGCCCCAGCTCCTCAGCCCCCGATGATGTTTGTTTTCATGAAGCTGCTACAGTGGTACTTCTCAGTGTTCTGAATTTTCAAGGAAACTTGGAAATCTGGACTTTTATGTACATTTTTCCCATTGAAAAAAAAAATGTTTGCAGGTAAAACAAATGCATCTGTAGGCTGTATTTGGCCTGTGGGGCAACAATTTGTGACTCATGGCTACACTGTGTGTTTACCCAATGACAGCACTTTAGGATCTTTGAGACTGGGCCACGGTGCCTGCCCCAGAGTGTGCTCCCTCAGTGCTCGGCAAATGGTGCTCCGCAAACGACTGCTGGGTGCATGTGCTCTTTGGGCAAGGAGCAGGGGGGGTATCCACTCTGAAACTCTGCCAGAAAATCGACAACTACTTTTATTGCTGCCCGTGGGAATGCCTGTGTAAGAGAGCCCCTCTGGGAGTGGATGTGGCTCAGTGGTCCTCAGCCCCGTCTTTGTAGATCATGGAACCGCTCAGCTTTCAGCAAGCGAAGGAGCAGGAAGTCAGCTTCTGAAGTGCTGAGAAGCTTCACAGAAATAGCACTAAAAGGTTTATTTATACCCACGCTCACAAACAAATCAAAACGCATTTGAACAATCCAAAGTCTAAAATGTATTAAAAATAGTGCCGGGGGACAAGACAGCCAGCACAGAAAGTCCATTAGTGGCTGATCCACATTAATGACCTCTAGCGAGCCCGGCTGCCAACAGCAGGCGTTGGAGGTTGGGAGCCGTCAGCAGCCATCACTGCACAGGCCCTCTGTGCTGGCTTGGCCTCGGGACCACGTACAGCCATCCATGCCACTGTCATTTCAGAGAGCAAGCAGCACTGGCTTTCAGCCAAGCTAGGGAAGCCTCTGTCAGAATGTCAGAGCTAACGTGGGATGAGAGAAATTCTGGGGATCAGAGTGGTGGGGGCGTTCTGCTTTGCTTGCTAGCCTCGGGTTGGGTGTGGGACTTTTCTGGCATAATGAGAGAATAATGAATGAAAACCAAACTCTGGGACAAAGAAGAGTTTGGTTTTGGCAATAGAAGCTGAGGGGGAGCACACCCATGACCATGCTTTCCAACCCAGCAGCAGTGAAGTACCAGGTTTTTTAAGTTTCCCATCAGTCACAGACCAATAATCTTGCAAAATACAATAAAAAATTGAGTTATGAGAAAAATGAGATTGAAAGAAAGCCATACAGAGTACAAACCCTCAATTTTTTATTATTAGATTGAGCAGTCATGCTCTGTTACTTGTCAGATTGTTAGTGAGGTTTCTAAACACCCCTGATCTCAGGGTTTCCTCACGATCACACTCAGGCAGGAGTGAACCACAGCTCACCTACATCGGGGCTGCCCCTCTTTGTGTTCTTGCTGGGCTTCCCCTCTGCTGGGAACTATCCATTCTCATCCTGTCCTGCCCTGCATCTGATGGGTGCCCACGAATGTCCTCTCGGCCCAGAACTGTGCCCCTGAGTGTCCACATCTGCCTCCCTCCGCCCATCCCCGAAGCTGGGATCCATCCTCTCCTACCTGGATCTCAGCTCCCCGGCTGGGGCCCTGGTCTCCTACCCCTGCCATGGCCTCCCGCACCACCCCCACAAAGGTGCCAAAGAGATTAACTTCTTAAAACACGAGGCTGATGACATCACCTGCTGGCTAAAGTCCTTTAGCAGCTTGTAGGCAATGACAGTGTGGGTCCCAAGTGCCCATCTGTGGGCTGGGGCCCCCTCAGACCCACTGCCTCCCTCCTGGCTGCACCCTTAGTGGGCGCCAGCACACCCGTGCAACTGTCAGGCCTCTTGCTGCACTTGGGTGGGCCTGCTCCCTCCTGCCTTGAGCCTTTGCTGTGCTGTTCCTCTGGCCTGGTCTCCCTTCCCCTCCCCACTCCTTCTCTGCAGAATTTCAGACCCAGGCCAGGTGCCCCCTCCTCCGAGAGTTCTTCCCTGACATTGGGGGTTGAGCTGGTGAAGCCCACCATCCTTGCTCCAAGGCGAGTTCTGCCTGCATCTTTCTGAGCAGGGGGAGCCCAGGCCACAGGGTACCCTGCTCTTCCCTCCCTGCCTGGCATCCCCGCTCCCTCTCGGGCTTCTGGGCATCACCTTCCACGTAAAAGACCTGCTCTTGGGCTTTTTGTCTCACGTCTGTTTCTGGGGACCCAGGACCGAAACTCAGCGGTTGTTACCCTCCTGTCCCAGTCTGGTGCCAGAGGTGGGAAAAGTGAATCCCTGCAAGTCCTAACGAAGACTCAGGAAAAGGCATCAGGGCGGGAGAAGAGTATGACGTTGGGCTGTGCGGGTCAGAGAAGGCCTGGGTGGCCAGGTGACATTTACAAAGTCGCCATCTCATGCAACAAAGTGTCGGTAGGGGTGGTGCTGGGGTCTCAGAGGAGCAGGAGGGGCCGGAGCTACGTGGGGTCAGGGGAAGTTTCACAGAAGCGGAGAGCGATGAAGCTGAGTAGTGCCGAGTGTCCACACCTGAGCAAGGCAGCAGACGCCTGCAGTGGCGTGGCTGACACACAGGCTGCCACTTAAGCCGCTGTCCACGAGGCAGGCCTGTGTGCCCAGCCCTGGGCTGGGTGTGTGTTGCCGACGAAGTGAATCACTGGCTGCTGTGGTGCAAAATGTCTCCCGAGATTCGGGTTTCTTAATTTTTTATACCATCTACACAAAGGAGTAACTCTTGCCAAGCACAGAGAGTAAACATTTTTTAGGTTGACGTATGCGCACTACATCAAAGGCTTCCTTATCTTAATTACACTCAGATTCTCCTGTTCCCAGGCCTGTTCCTTTTGAGGAACTAATAAACATTCTTGTTTGCAAGCAATGTTTCCCCTGGGAATGGGCAGAGTCACTTGGCAGGAATTTCTGTTTGCAGACAAGTCCGGCCACTTCTGTGAAATGTCCCGCGTGCAGGCACATCCACAGCTTCTATACTAAGTTTTCCTTCAGGTGTGTTACGTGCATCACCTCGCTAAGTGCCCACAGCAACCTTCTGGACCATCCCCGGTTTACAGAAGAGGAAACCCAGGCTCGGCACCTTGGCAAGGTGGAGCCAGTGGGTGGGATCAGAGGCAGAGAGAGAGGCAGGGAGGACCATGGTGGCTGCTCTTCATGACCCCATCTCGATTTCCTGTCCATGAAGGTTCCCAGAGGACCGATCCTGCACCAGGACCTCTGCTAGGCCTTGCGTTCCTGGAGCTGTGTCCTAGGCTCTTTCTAGATTAAACATTAGCGTTAATGTTTGTCTCATGCAAGTATGTTTGTGTTGGGTGAGATGTGACTAATTTCTGTGGCTGTGAAGTTGTCACTCCAGGTTTTGGGGACAATGCTGCTCATCTCCTTGCTGTATCGCTAAGGCCAGGAAGCCTGAACATACTCTGAACTGAGACAAGGTGGCCTTGGCCTCCCTGCCACCTGCTGTCAAGGAGCAAAGCTGACTGGGAGGCAGGTGGATGCACAGAAGCAGAATGAGTGAGTCCCTTGGGCTTGAGTCACACAGGGACAGAACAGTACCTCCACCATGCAGCGCACTGCCCAGATCCCCCCCTCCTCCCCGGGAGGCTGGACCTCTTTTGCCCAGGAAGCTCCTGACTTTTGTTTGCACTGATGGCTCTCTGCCTCCCTATCTCTCCATCTGTCACTCTGTCTCCATCTCTCTATATAGGTCTCTGTTTGTCTCTATGTCTCTCTGTCTACTTCTGTCCTGTTTTTTTAACTGTCTCTGCCTCTCTGTGCATGTCTCTATCTGTCTCTCTGTCTCTGTCTGTCTGTCTGTCTCTCTCTGTGGCCCCTGACCATTCTGTTCACCATGCACCACTCTGGAGAGCTCAGCCCTCACAGGTGGCCAGACTGATCGTTATTGGCTCAGCTCTAATGGAGTCTCCTCTCTTCAGATGTGTCCCTGACTCCTGTCTCAGTGTGGGTTTCCCTGAAGCATGGCCAGAGGCAAGGCTTTGGGAGGTGGAGCTGGGAAGCAGGAATGAGGTACTGGGCCAGTAGGACAGGGAAGAAAGGACATCCAACTGAGAGTGAATTCTTGGGCCGGTGACCACCATGAGCAGCAGTGCGGGGCCCCATGGAAGTGCCCCTGAGAATGCATCTGTCGTGTGCCTGGGACACACCTCTGTGTGAAGAGGGGGGCCTGGGCACACCTGCCTCCTGTGGTTCGGGACTTTGCTGCACTCTGGGTTTCCCTGGGAGCACCACAAATCTGGGGAAAGGCTTGGGGCAGAAAAGTGCAGAAACTCAGCAGTAGAACTGCTCCCCAGATGCAGCCTGAAGTCTGAGCTGGGCCCAGGCAGGGCCCACACCTGGTACAGTTCCTGGCTGCCTGCAGAATGGCAGCCACATTCAAGTCCCATGACGTGCTTTTAGTTGGACAGCTGACCCCTGTTGCTACCGCTCCCCTGGCTGCAGCCAAGGCAGCCTGCTCCCTTGGTCATGACAGCTTTCATGCTGACCTATCTTACAGCCTTGGTGTCACCATTTCCGCATACTGGGATGTCCCCAACCCCTACCCCTTGCCCCCACCCAAATCCATCCATCTAATGCCTTTGTGTCTTTCAAACCTCACCGCTGTGCAGAAATCTTTGGAAGCCTCTCTAACCCAATGTGAACTCTTGGCTCTGCACTCAGGGTCTAAACTGCCAATTTATTACTGTCATTTATTAACTCTACCGTCTGCATTTCTTTTTCACTTGCTTTTCTTCAATTAAATTCCTTCACTATTACCCACCTTCAATTTGCTGGACATAATGCTAGAGACCGGGGCATGGAGATGCATGCTTGCCTCCAGGAGCTGGCAGTACCCTGGGGCATCTGAGTGCAGGTAGAGCGTGAGTTCTTATTCCAAGAACTGTCTTGCCATCCTGTGCTGACTAGAGCTCAGCAAGGTGCCGCTGTTTCACTGAGTGTATAGCTTCTTCCTTTCCCCAGTTAGTCTAAATCCCTCAAATGAAATGGCACTCACTTTGCCAAACCTTGTCTAGTCCTGCAGCCTTAGGGATTGGTGGAGCTTCCTGGTCCTGCTGTGAAAATCCTCAGGTAGGCTGGGCCTGTGAGTGGTTGCCATCGGTCCTCTAGTAGAGACTGCAATGGAGGGGGACAGGGGACACACGCGTGGGAGAGAATCAATCACCCAGGGCCAGGCAGCTCTGTCAAACCCTCCCAGAGGGGAAACTGCATTCTCTTGACCTTCCTCAGTGGACCCTTCCCTCCTCTGGCTGCTAAGAATCCTTTCATGCTGGCTCCTTTGGAATCTCGGCATTGGATAGAAACCTCCAGGAGGCTTCAGGAATACTGAGCCTCATTCCAGCATTAACATCATCATCCCTTGGCAGGTGGCAACTTAGCAACTACAGAGAGTGTGTACCAAACCCAGAGGAGACCTGGAAGCTTTGCCTTTCTGCCAATCCTCAGTGCAAGCTGAGATGAGCTTTAAAGGATGTCTGATGGACTAAAGACTCTGGCTGATTAGGTGGGAGGATCTGAATTTGAAACGTTTTAAAATTGTGAAATACATTATATCTAAAAATATATACAATGTATTTAGAGTTTAAAGTAATAAAACAAGGAGCTGCATTCTCACCATCCAGTTTAAGAAACAGAACATTACCCTCTGTGTCCCTCCCTCCCCAGCTGCACCCTTTTCCCTTCTGTACCTGCTGAGGTGACGATTACACTGAAATTCATGTTTATATTCCTTACTTTTCTTTATAGCTTTATCACATTAAATGCACTCCCAAATAGAATTTTAGTTATGTCTATTTTTTAAATTTAAGTGTTTCTCCCATGTATATGTGATCTGAGTTTTGTAACTTGCTGTTTTTGTTCCATACATTTTAAAAATTTGTCCACACTGATGAATATGGCTATAGTTCATTTATTTTCACCGTTACGTAGTATTCCACAACATGAATTTACACATGCATTTATCCAGTTTGCTATTAATGGAGATTTGGGTTGTTTTCAGTTTTTTTTTTTTTTTTATGGTTTTGTAAGTCATGCTGCCATGAATCCTTTCACTCATGGCTTATGCAACTGCTCATCTTGGGGTGGTGGTTCTCAGCACAGGTACCCCCTTTTGTGACAAATATTTTGTGCTGTTCTTTTTACTGTCTTGAAATTAATCTCTTAAATCCTATACTATAGTGTACTTACTCTTTCAATTTCAGGAAATCAATCTAATACTCTAGCTGTAATATAACAGAAATGAAACAAAGAGATTTATAATAAAAGATGATTATACAAATATGTAAATTTGGGTGACAATTACACCAGGAGCCAGATTAATGATGTTAGATGCTTGCACCTGTGTGTAGAATCACAATGATTTTTCCAGCTACAAATACGAACAGACATAGGTGTATTGAATTGGTGACCCAAATGCCATGTGCGAGATTCCCAGTAGAGATGATTTTCTGAACTGTTGACCAATTCTTGGCAAAGTTCTGAACAGCAACAATGTAAAGCACCCTTGTCCTTCAATTTAGAAGGTAGTTGCATTCCTAGAAAATTCAATTAGATTAAAAGCCATGCAACTAGCTTTTTATATGTAAAACAAAGTTAGAGTTAGATTTTAGGATCAGATAAGCATGAACAGATGCTCATCTGTGTTAATTATGTGGTCACGTGGGATGCAGGCGGCTTCACCTTGGTGTGGGACTATCTCAGAAACTGCAGGACACCTAGCGTTCCTTACTTTACCTGTTAAATGCCAGTAGTGCCCCTCACTCTTTGTGACATCCGCAGGTTTCCAGAACTCCCCATAGGGTGTGGTAATGACCTTGTTGGGTACCACATGTCTAGGTTGTTTATTTAAGAGTGAAAGTACTAGGTTAGAAGGCAAATGCACATTTAACTTAGTAGGTAATATCAAATGGTTTTCCAAGATGGTTAAATCAGTAACACTGTTCCACTATCAGTGCATGCATGAGGATTTCTGTTTCGTTTCCTTCTCTGCACTTGAAATTGCTAGACTTCTACCTTTCTTCCTGTCTGATAGGAGCAAAATTGTCTTTCGTCAGCTCTCTTAGCTTCCCACATGGTTGAGCACTTTTTATATGTTTATGGATCATTCGTGTTTTTTCTTCTCTGAAATTGACTGTTCATGTTATTGGCTCGCATTTTCTTGTTTGTAAAGGGTTTTTAAAATTTTTATTGGACACTAATTATGTGTATGAAAATATATTCTTCCAGTTGGTGACTTTGTGTTTTCACCTATTTTATGGTATTTTTTGATGGGAAGTTTGGAATTTTAATTTCATACATAGACATATATGAAATTATCTAGTCTTTTAACTTTCTCTTCGGAAGGGATCATCTGTTGGGCTCAGTGAGCTCCCTATTTGTCCATATTTCTCTGTCTTAATGAAATCTCTCACTCCTCTCCTCCACCTCCCCGACACATGCACACTTTGCAGTTTTTGCATCCGTGAGGCAGATTTCCTTAAAAGAGTTGTTGGCAGGGTGGGATCCTGTTCTCTCCATCGGCCTCAGTGTTGCTTTAACAGCTGGCCCTTGGTCAACAGGGGATAGAAGTGCTGAAAAACAGAGCTGCCTCTGACTCCAGCTACCCTGTGGTGAGGCAGGGGTCTTTCTGAGGATTCCAGAGTTAACTGAACCCTCAGAATCATCCATCCCATCTGACGTAGGGTCTGAGGGAGGCTTTAAAGACTACAATGCCACTGTCTCCAGATGTGTAAGGGGAAAAGATAATAAACTGAAAGAGATCTTGGCCTCACCTGCCAGTCCCAGCTTCCCCATCTCTGCAGTGAAGTTGCCCCCTGAGAGAGCTGGGTAGATGGAGGAATTGATGTGAATAGGGAATCTTTGAAAGCGAGAGTCTAGTGAAGATGGTATGAGGCAGGTCCACTTGTTTTTCTCTCTAAAGTTTATCACCTCGTGGGTAAAAATGTGAAGAAAGTTGGCCAATTATAATGACACAGCCCTACAGGGAGACAACTGCTTCTCATGTAAGCAGTCAGTTTTAGTCTCTTCCAGAGGTCCTGGAATACTTTACAAGGTGACTTTCCCCAAGCTTGTCCACCCCCCGGGGCCCAGCTTACCTCTGTGCTGAGGACTGGAGCCCACCAGAGCTGGCTGCAGAAGCTGTCAGCATCAGACCTCTCTGACGTCCGATTCTCAGTGGGTGGATTTGTACTTAATACATCTTCCAATCAATGCAACAACTTGAGAGCTAATTTATGAAAATTGAATATGGTGACAAAATGCCGCATTAAAACACTATTTATCTTTATGGATTAAAAATTAGTGTTGGGGGTAGATTTATAGCTGGCTTGAGGAGCCCACAAGACAAGTAGAGAACTCTCTTTCCTCTTTCCTTGTGCGTTGATGGTCATAATGGTAAGAAGAAGACTGGGAAATTGAAGGATCTTCCCAGGGGGTGGGTAATAGCTCTTCCTTCCAGTATGTTTCAATGCATTACCTCTTATTTTTAATTCCGATGACAGAACACAGACTCTCTGGTCTCCTAACCAACCCCCACCTCCAATCCCATCACTTAATAATGAGACTTGAGAATGTGTCTTAAGGTCTGAGCTGAATTCCAAGTTCCAAGTGAGCCTGTTCTCTTTCAAAGAAGGACCGCTTTCAAGTGGTCCTGACCCAAGTGCTCCGTGTATCTGAGCACCTGTCCCTGCGCTCTGATGCTGGAAGGACAGTCTGGCAGATCTGTGTTACTGTCCTCTAAAAGGCTTTAAAATACAAGCTAACAGCAACCTCCCATCCCCACCTCCCCCAAAAAATAAATAAATAAAAATAAAAACCCACAGAAAACCTGAAAGCCCTTTGCAAATCTCATCAGAAAACAGGGGGAGGGGAGAAATGCTTGTTTTATTGCGTTCTGTTTCTGTAGGGCCAGTAAGATTGCACAAGAAGAAAGCCTGAATGTCTTTGTGGTTAGTATGAAAGGCAGCATCTGGCAGAGGAAACGCTCCCTGATAGGACATGGGTGCAAATGCTTCTTGACAATTCTAATCAAGGAGTGTTCTCGTTAGCATTCAAAATGGCTGGGATGATAAATTATATGAATAATTTTGGTTCTTTGTCAGGACTTGGATGATATCTTCCCACGACGACGCATCTGTAGCTACGCATATTTAATTACCAACTAAAGAACAGACAGGAGGCATGCAGTGCTGGCACAGCCTTCTGCTGCAGAGGGGCCCATGTTAGAGAAATAAATGAGATAGCAAGCTTTTCAACTAGGGCCTTCCTGGAAGCCTTGGGTGAGCAGAGGACTGGGCCTGTCACTTTTAATCTGGGAACAAGAGTGAGGCTTGGGTCTGAGCAGGGTTAATTTGGGGGTGTGGGGTGGGTCATTGCTCCATTCAGATCAACTTTGCATTCTCTAATTCAAATAACACACGAGGACCATGACCAGTTTGAATGCTTAAAGTGTGCCACGCATCGTGTGAGTACTTCATACGTGTCATTGCTATCACTGGCTTCATCAACTTCAGGGACAGTACTTGAAAAAATAACTTAGCTAAAACTCTACATGCTCCATTAGGAGCAAGTCTCCTTTCATGTAAGGGGAGGAGTCATTATTATCTGACAATTTATCATTTGATATGCCATAATATGATGATCTTCTGGCCCTTATAAAATTAGTCACCACTGAACATCCTCCTTTTATTTTGATTTAGAAATGGTTTCAAACTTACAGAAAAATTATAAGAATAATACAAGTTTTTTCAAGAATAATACATTTTTTCTTCGAACCATTTGAGACTAAGTTCCAAAAAAAAGTCCTTCTTACCCCCAAATACTTCAGTGTATATTTCCTACAGATTCTCCCACAACAATATAGCTATCAAAAATCAGGAAATGAACACTGATACATTACTACTTCTAATCCAGCTCCATCAATTATCCATGTAATGCTGAGCATCCTCCTTAATTTAACACTGGCTGTCCTCATTCTGTCTATTGGGTCAATGTTTTTTTCCCCACTAACTTTCCTGCTCCTTGTTCACTGCTATAAACTTCTGACTACAACATGTAAACAGTTCAAAATAAAATTACAGATCTTGGTGATTGGATAAAGGAGTTGTGGTATGTTTATACAATGGAATACTACTCAGCCATAAAAAAGAATAAAATAATGCCATTTGCAGCAACATGGATGGACCTGGAGATCGTCATATGAAGTGAAGTAAGCCAGCAAGAGAAAGGAAAATACTATATGAAATCATTTATATGTGGAATATAAAAATGACACAAATGAACTTATTTGCAAAACAGACTCATAGACATAGAAAACAAACTCATGGTTACAGGTGTGGAGGTAGCAGGAGGTGGAGGGATAAAGTGAGAGTTCGGGATTTGCAGATACTGACGACTATACATAAAATGGATAGACAACAAGATCCTACTGTCGAGCACAGGGAACTATAGTAAATACCTTGTAACAGCATATAATGAAAAAGAATATGAAAGGGAATATATATATGTATAACTGAGTCACTATGATGTACACCAGAAATTAACACAACATTGTAAACTGACTATACTTCAGTAAAAAATAAAGTATTTAAAAAAATTATAGGTCTTAGGATTGGAGAAAAATTTGGTGACATTAATGAACAGGATGTTCAAATCCCATTGCAGCCCCCATGACAAGTGAGGATCTGGCTGAGGTAACTAAGTAACAGTGGAAGAGAATGCTAACAGGATGATAACAGCAAAGGCACTTAAAAAAGAAATAATTTGAAAATCAGAGGATGAAGAGAGGCCCCTGGGAAAACTGAATGAAGATTTTTGCAACAGTCATCTTTTTATAACAGTGTTTAGAAAATAATGCATGAAACAAAGGATGATGTATTTAACCATCATACTTATTACCAGCTCAATGGTCCTTTAAACACAGCCACTGTTGAGGGAGGGAATCTGGAAGAGCCTTCACATTAGCCACAAGCTGTGCTGGAAAAGGCCTCCTCATGCATGTCCCCTTCTTGCCACATAATTTAACTTCAGAGCCTTATTACCCTTCCTTACCACTGAGCCTTGGATGGCCTCATCTGGACCCCCCGACCAGGTCTGAACCTTAGAGAGAGGGGTGGACGGATGTAGCAGGTGACTCACTTAGGCTAGTGAAATGAGTGGAAGGGTCACTTCCAGAAAGAAACTGTCTAAGCCCCTGTGTGAGCTGCAACATTGTTTTTTCCCACGTGGGAAATGCTCAAGGGAGCAGGTATAGAGATGAAACTCAAAAATAGATCTTCCTCCAGGTAACATTCTCTGCCCACCTATTCTGATGTAACCTCACTGATTATATCAGATCTTTTAGCCTTGTTATGATTTTTACTGAAACATTCAATTAATAGTATTTAAGTATTTCTGCAACCTGCCCCAATCCTCCCCCCAGTTCGGGCAGCCTGTCCTGTCCCCCACCTGCCGCTTTGCCTTTAGGTCTGGGGGTCATGGAGACCCTCTCTGCCCATTTAACTTAGTTCTGTCGGTCAAGGGCTGCTCCATACAGATCTGAGCCTCAGAGGTTCCCCCTCCATCCCGCTGACCTCTGCATTGGAGATGGGGAGACACAGTGAATGAGCGCTATTCCTCCTTTGCTGCTCCCTCCCTGTGGGACCGGGCCCACACTGTTTTGCTTTTCCTTCTTTCTTTTTTCCTTTTCTTCTACCAGATTCGTGGCGTCCTTGTCTTTTGAAGAGGGAGATGTTCTGTTGGAGTTCAGCAGGTGCTCTGGTTAGCTGGGTGGGTCCGTGGATGTGAGTTTTGGTGTATTTGTGGGAGAGAGTGAGCTATGAGCATCCTTCTACTCCACAATACAAATAAAAGCAAGAATAAACAAATGGAACCTAATTAAACTTACAAGCCTCTGCACAGCAAAGGAAGCCATAAACAAAACAAAACGAAAACCTATGGAATGGGAGAAAATTTTTGCAAAAGATGAAACCGACAAAGGCTTGATCTCCAGAATATATAAGCAGCTCATACGACTTAATAAAAAAAAAAACAACCCAATCCAAAAATAAGCATAAGACCTAAACAAGCAATTTTCCAAGGAAGAAATACAAATGATCAATAGGCACATGAAAAAATGCTCAATATCACTAATTATCAGAGAAATGCAAATCAAAACTACGATGAGGTATCACCTCACACCAGTCAGAATGGCCATCATTCAAAAGTCCACAAATGACAAATGCTGGTGAGAAAAGGGAACCCTCCTTCACTGCTGGTGGGAATACAGGTTGGTGCAGCCACTGTGGAAAACAGTATGGAGATTCCTCAAAAGACTAGGAATAGACTTACCATATGACCCAGTAACCCTGCTCCTGGGCATATATCCAGAAGGAACCCTACTTCAGAAAGACACCTGCACCCCAATGTTCATAGCAGCACTATTTACAATAGCCAAGACATGGAAATAGCCTAAATGTCCACTGACAGATGACTGGATAAAGAAGAGGTGGTATATTTATACAGTGGAATACTATTCAGCCATAAAAATGACAACATAATGCCATTTGCAGCAACATGGATGTCCCTGGAGAATGTCATTCTAAGTGAAGTAAGCCAGAAGAGAAAGAAAAATACCATATGAGATCACTCATATGTGGAATCTAAAAAAACAAACAAACAAACAAACAAAACATAAATACAAAACAGAAACAGACTCACAGACGTAGAATACAAACTTGTGGTTGCCAGAGGGGAGGAAGGTGGGAAGGGACAGACTGGGACAGACTGGGAGTTTGAAATTCATAGATACTGACAGGCATATGTAGAATAGATAAACAAGATTATATTGTATAGCACAGGGAAATATATACAAGATCTTGTGGTAGCTCACAGTGGAAAAAGAATGTGACAATGAATATATGTATGTTCATGTATAACTGAAAAATTGTGTTCTACACTGGAAGTTGACACGACATTGTAAACTGACTATAGCTCAACATTGTAAACTGACTATAGCACAACATTGTAAACTGACTATAGCTCAATAAAAAAATGTTAAAAAATAGTATTTAAGTAACACTGTGAAAAACTAAACGTTTTATGCTGATCATATCATTTAATCTCCACAAGAAGTTATGAAACAGCTTTCGTAAATGCCATCAATAAAAGATAAGGAAACTGAGGCTTGTCATTTGGTCAATGGTCACACACACTGGGGTTTGTTCTTCAGTCCCCCTAACATCAACACATGTTCATTTCACCTTTATGACCTTTCAAGGTTCTGACAGGGCCCAAACCTTCCACGCATGTGCGAAGGGCTACCTTTATGCTTGATAGACACGACCAACCTCCGTTTTGCCAATCCGCCACTATTTCAGGACAAGCCCAGCCAACAGCAAGTAACAACTTCCACCTTCTGCAGAATCCACCAATCAGCATTTAACCTTCGGCTGCATAACTTACTGCATAATACTTCATCTGCATAACAATTTCTGCCTCCCGGGACTTGATAAGAACTACAGGCTGGACCATTCCTCCCCGCCCCTCTCTCTCTCAGACACGCCCCTTTCACTTTCAGTATACCCACCAATCAAAACTTACCTCTCAGCATCCCTTATTTGCATAAGAACCCACCAATCAGCTCCTACCCATGGGAATAAAGCAAGCCTGTATGCAGAAGGTGGGGCTTCAGTCCGACTAGGGGCTTTAGTTCGATTAAAGACTTTCTGGGCAGGTTTCTCTTGGGGCCTGTATGTGGAGCCCTGGATTCAGTCTAACTGGCCACCCCTCTGCAGGGTTCTAAAAATAGACTCGACTCTGCTGTTGAGCTTTTTCTCCTTTCTTTCTCTCTGAGTCTAGCAATGCTTGCTAGGTTTGTTCCTGAAGGGCTGTGCTGGCTGAGTGCTCTTTGCTGTTGGCTTAATAGGTCGTTGAGAGTTTGCAGCTGTGCACGAGCACACATACACAGCTGCCTTGAGAATACATGGTATGTGTGCCTGTCACAGTGTACTTACCGTCTTAAAGGTTCTGAGCATTTATTATGTGACATCTACACGCATCAACATGGCAGGAGGCAGCCCACGGCACACGGGCAGGCGTGTGGTTGTGGGTGCGTGGTCTTATGGTTTTATGCTGTATCAGACAGAGGCATTGGCTTATGTGCTCAGCAGAGCAGCTGTGCATGTTATTTAATTGCTGTTTTTGTGTTACACCAGTTTCTCAAGGAATGGTTTGGACCTGACCTTTATTCACAATCCTGCTGAAGTGAGACATGAGTCAGACAAGGGCTGACCTTCCTGAGGCTGTCAGTTTATCTTTCCACATGCTCTGGTCGTGCGTCAGGCCCTGCACTCGGGGTGTGTGTGTGTGTGTGTGTTGGGGTTTGGGGGGAGAAAAACATGAGGGAGAGCCCCCACCCCCACCGCGTACAGTTCCCTCCCTGTAATGCTTGAAAATAGCTCTCCTATGGATTGATAAGGAAGCCTTTCTAAGAGATACTACATGGAAACTCAAATGGCAGAATTGAATGTGGAGTATACATTTATTTCTGGAAAAAAATATGATTTAAGTAAAATTTGATTCAAGTACCTATCCCATGAGCAGTAGGTCCCATGGAGTCTTGGGGGAAAGTTGACCTGCATTTTTTCTCCTCACCTCTGTGTCTGTTTCCAAGGTTCTGGCTGGATCACTGAGCTCACTTCCTGTAACTTGTATCTTCCCAATCTTCACTCTCCTTGAATGGAAATCAGTCATTTCCCTTGTTCCCCATACCTGCAGATGCTGGCATGGCCTTCGGAAGGGGAGCTGCTGCCCATCTGCAGAGGTGGTGAGGCCCTGCTCCGTGTGGGGCTGCCTCAGCAGCAGGCGTGGGAAGGGGGCGGAGTTACTCAAGGGTGCCTTGTTGTGGAAAAATCGGTGGGCAGGTAGAAGCTCTGTGTGAGTTGGAGCCGGGAGGTGGGGAGCGTGGCCATGGTAAGAAACAGTCCTGGTTTGGAGAGTGTTCTCCAGGACCAATGGGAGACTGGCTGCTAAGGCACCAGAGCTCAGGTCTTGCCTGGTCCTCAGATGCTTGGCGCACCTGATAGCACTTTGTCCAGTTCCACTTGAGAGGCACAGACAGCCTCTGAGCAGACGGCGCCAAGCCAGGCCTGAGCCCTGCTGTGATGAAGCTCTTTGGAGGACGGTGCAAGAAAGAAAGACTGGTCAAAAATCCATCTTCACAGTCTAATGGGAGAAAACAGGCCTGAACTAGGGGAGTGGAAGCAAGGGCAGAAGTGGGGATGAATGCAGGAGAGCTCAGGTGAGGGGATTGGGACAGAGAAGGACACAGGCCAGAGGCTACTGGAGCCTCTGGAGCATGAGAATAGCTGGATCCATGGGAGAAAAGCCAGCGGAGCTTCCAGGTTGGCTGCTGCCAGGAGAGAGACTGATGGCAGGCCCCTTGCCGGGACTTGTTAGTGCTCGATGCAGACATGAGCTCACACAGAAAGAGTTCCAACCTCTAGGGGAGATAAAACCATCAACAGATGCTGGACAGCCTGTTGCTGGATGGGACACACCTCTAAGGAGCAGTGGGGGTCCCGAGGAGAAACCCTCATCTGTTAGGGGAGGTTAGGGTGCACCACCGAGGAGAGGGAGTTGGAGCTGGTCCTTGGAGACTAAGGAGTTTCACAGGCAGGAGAGAGGTGAGGTTGTGGGGGCGGAGGGCATTGTGAGCAGAGGGGACCGCCAAGGATGCAAATGGACCGATGCTCTCAGGGGTCCCAGCTCTGGTTTCAAGTACCCAGAAGGATGTTGTTGGTTTCCTTCTAGAGAGTGAGAGGGCCTTAAACCAGTCCTCTGGTGTCCTGCCCCAGGACCAGGGTTCTCCATCAGACCCATGGAGCTCCTGGCTATGACCTTCTCATTTGCAACCCAGGTCAAACAGGGACAAGGTCTGACCTGGGATGGCAGCTAAGAGAACTAATATAGGAGAAGGACGCAGCACAGCTCCATGCACAGTAGGTGCTCGGCATTTGTCTCTATTATCAGCATTGTTATTTTATCAAAAGCTCTCCAAAAGACAGATAAAAAAGTGTTCTGTGCATGTAAGTCCTTAAGTGTCCAGGGAGTTTATGGAAACCGTGACACATGAGCCCTGAAGGCACGTGGCAGAGGGATCACAGGGTTCTGCACACACAGTGTCTTAGCTTCCCTCTAATTGCTTCTGACTTGTGATCAAGGACACGGATGCGTGTGAATGCCTTGAGTCACAGAAGGGGAGCATGTGAATGCTGCCATCCTCCAAGTGTGGACAGAAAGGTTATCTTTTGATCTGATAAGGTTCAAGGAATCTCTTAATTCTTGCACCATGTGACAGGAAGGAGGATGTAACATCACAAAGCACTGAAAGGCACAGGCTTTGGAGCTGGGCTTTCTGAGTTTAAATAAAACCCAGCGCTACCAAGATTTTACCCAGCCTAGCCAAGTGATATTGGACAGACTGCTTCACCTTTCTGTGCCTCGGTTTTCCTCGTGTGTAAAACGAGGCCTTATAAGGAAGAGTTAAAGAAGATACTGTGCATTTATAAAGTGGTTAGCATATAAAGTCTGTTAAATGTTAGTTGTATCCTTGGCTTCCTAAAGGTCCTATATTTAAAGTCTTACATTTTGATCTTACATTGATGTAAACTGAAATTTAGCAGCAAACAGGACCATCTTAAAGTGTGTAGATTGCTTGGTGAGCCCACCCTCTATTATGATATTCGAAGGAAGGATCGGGCTTCCAAGACTGCCCCTGGCTCATCCACAAATATTTCCCCGATCTTTTCACATACTGGTTAAACCTTTTCTATATCACGTGCAATGTGAATGTGAATGAATATGTTTGGGGAGATTTCATGTTGAGGTTCAACAGGATTTCAATATTTAAATCTGCCCTTGATGTTAGGGGTCACTGCCGCCCCCCTGGTGGGGCCTGGGCAGTGGGGTGCGGGGGGAGGGGCTCCTCAGGCAGAGCACGGGCCCCTCCCTTCACGCTCAGTTTCCAGCAGTGCTGGGAGCTCAATATTCTTAAGTGCTGGCTGCTCTGCGTGATCATTTACATGCCAGCTTGGCCATGAAGGAAGGTTTTATGAACATGCACTTTTCTTATTGAATTGGGATGAAAAGCAGATCAGGCCTTGTATAACAGCCTCGCAGCTGCTGAGGGGCTGTCTCCGTCAAGGCAGTTAGGGTTAGACAGATAATCCTAGAGGGACAAGCCAATAAAGATGGTTAAGCTCATTTCCTTATCTTGCAGGTCAGAAAATTTAGACCCAGGGAAAGGAGGAGATTTCTTAAGGTCACAACCCATTCACTCCGAAGCACTGTGTGAGCAGCTCAGGCAATAATTGGCTCTGTGGTTTAATTTTTGCAGTTCTATATGAAAAGTTGCTCTCCTGCCAATGGGAAATTTTCTCCTGGGCTCTTGGAAGCAAAGAAGGTCAAATGGCTACAATTTGAAGGAAATCTTAAGCTAGGAACTCAGCAACTCCTACAGGGGGCAGGTGGGCAAGGGAGGGGCCACAGGCAAGTGGGGTGGCCTAGCCCTGTCCAAGAGACCAGCTCCCACTCAGTGCCAGCAGTTCTTGCCATGAGGGAATTCAGGCACAGAGTCACCCATATTGTAATATTTCCATATTTCACTCTTGCTCTAATTTTTCTAGCGAAGCTGGGAATCCAGAATTTTATGCAAAACCCTCAGTTTTCCAGTGTTGGCAACTCAGTGGGCCAAACAATTCATATCAGCAGAGCCCCGCCAGTTAGGCATGTCTGGCTTGAGCGCATGGCGGGCTGGCAAGCAGCCTGCCGCTTGGGTGAGTAGCTGTCACTGAGGCCTCAAGCTCTTTCTGCGGTGCGCACAGCTTCCCCCAGCAAAGAGAAGATGGATGATTCCGTACTCTCTCTCCATCATTGTCTTATGTCATCGAGGATGACACTTTTCCCATTGATTCTGAAAGCAGAACTTCCAATCATTTCTGAAGAACTCAGAGTCTCAGAGTGTGACGGGAGTAGCATGCTTCACTGTCTACAACTGCAAAATAGTGTAGAAAAACTCTGCCCATGGCACTCCTTCATATAGATGCTACCCTGTGACATCCAGGCTTTCCTCGCTGGCCTTTGCTGCCACCCCTAGTGGGGTCTGGACAGGCTAATGTGTGCCAGGAAGATGGGTGGATATTCAGGCAGAACACAGGCCCCCTTCCCTCACTCTTGGATTTGAGCGGCGTCAGGAACTCAGTATTCTTAAGAAGAGTGCCCCTGAACCTGTCTCTGTCCAGAATCCAAACACTGCAGTTCCCTGTCCTATTCCTTATGCCTGAAGGGATCAGGTGGCTGGTCTCAGAAGCCAGTCCGTGCTAGTGGGAAGGCGTGAACACCAGAGATCATGCCCTTTTGAAATTGAGGTGTAATTTACAAGCAGGTCCAGTGTACTGTCCAGTTTTGCCACATGCACATCAAGACAGACTATTTACATCATCCCAGTGTGTGTCCACCTTCCCAGCCATCCCCTCCCCCATTTGGCATACACAGGGGGTTTATGTAAATGGATTCGTACCGCACAGACTTTTTGTGTCTGGCTTCTTCCTCTCAGCATATTTTTGAGGTTCAGTTTGCATGTATAAGTACTTTATTCCTTATAATTGCTGAAGCAAATTCTACTGTATAAATATATCACGGTTTATTCTTCTGGGAATAGACATCTAGATTTCTCAAATTTGGAATTATTGTGAAGAAAGCTACTATGAACAGTCTGTGAAAGACTTTGTGAATACATAGTTTCATTTATTTTGGATAAATACATGGGAGTAGATTAGCTTGGTTGTAGCATATGTAAGTTTAACATTTTAAGAAACTGCTAAACAGTTTTCTAAGCGGTTACACTATTTTATACACTTGACAGCAATAGATGAGGGTCTGATTGCTCCACATACTCTCAAACAGCTATTTCATTGTGGTCATTCTAGTGGACTTGAAGTAGTGATTCGTTGTGGTTTTTAGAACATGCACTTTTGGCTTCACAGTAAAATTGAACAGAAAACACAGAGATTTCCCATATATTCTCTGCCCCCTACATACACGTAGCCTCCCCCATCACCAACGTCCCGTACCAGAGAGGTGCATTTGAACCTACACAGTCGATGAACCTACATTATCTCTCACAGTCCATAGTTTATATGGACTAAGGTTTATAATGTTCACTCTTGGTGTTGTACATTCCATAGGTTTAGACAAATGCATAAGGCCATGTGTCCATCATTATAATATCACACAGAATAGATTCACTGCCTTAAAAGTCCTCTCTGCTCTCCATATTCATCCCTCCTTCCCCCTAAACCCTTGGTAATGACTGATCCTTTATCTCTCTGCATAGTTTTGCCTTTTCCAGAATGTCATACAGTTGGAATCATACAGTATGCAGCCTTTTGGGGTAAGCTTCATTCACTTAGTAACATGCATTTAAGGTTCCTCCATATCTTTTCATGGGTTGATAGCTCATTTTTTTTTTTTAGCACTGAAGAATATTCTATCGGTCTTTTATCAGATACGTCTTTTGCAAATATTTTCTTTCAGTCTGTAGCTTGTCTTCTTATTCACTTGACAATGTCTTTTGCAGAGCACACGTTTTTAATTTTAGTGAAGTTCAACTTATCAATTATTTCTTTCATGGGTTGTGCCTTTGGTATTGTAGCTAAAAACTCATCATCATATCAAAGGTCATCTAGGTTTTCTCCTATGTTGTCTTCTAGTAGTTTTATAGTTTTGTATTTTATATTTAAGTCTATGATCCAATTTTTTTTAAGGATGAAATTCTTTTTCTAGATTCATGTTTTACCTGTGGATGTCCAGTTGTCTCAGCACCACTTATGGAAAAACTATTTTTCCTCCATCGTATTGCTTTTACCCCTTTGTCAAAGGTCAGCTGACTATATTTATATGGCTCTCTTTCTGGGCTCTCTATTCTGTTCCATCTATCTGTTGGTTGGTACTGTAGCTTTATAGTAAATCTTGAAGTTTGGAAACATAGTCCTTCAGCTTTGTTTTTGTCCCTCAGTATTGTGTTGGCTCTTCTGCGTCTTTGCCTCTCCAGGGAAACTCTAAGATCAGTTTGTTGATATCTATGAAATAAGTTGCTGGGACTTTGATTAAAATTTTATTAAATTCGTTGATTAAATTGGGAAGAACCAATGTTTTGACAATAGTGAGTCTTCCTATTGGCAAACATGGGCTACCTCTCCATTTATTTAATTCTTTGAATTTTTTCATCAGAGTTTTATAGTTTTCCTAATGTAGATCTTGTACATATTTTGTTAGATTTAGACCTAAGCATTTCTTTTTGGGGATGTGCTAACATAAATGTCATTGTGTTTATAACTTTAAATTCTATTTGCTCATTAATAGTATATAGAAAAGCAAATGGCTTTTGTATATATAGACTTATATCCTGCAACCTTGCTATAATTGCTTGTTAGTTTTAGGAGTTTTTTTTTGTTGTTGATTTTTTTCAGATTTTTTACATGGACAATCACATCATCTGTAAACAAAAACAGTTTTATCTGTTTCTTACTAATCTGTATAACTTTTTTCCTTGTCTTATTGCATCAGCTAGAACTTGCAGTACAATGTTGAAAAGGAGTGGTGAGAGGGAAAATTCTTATTCCTGATTTAGCAGGAAAGCTTCTGGTTTCTCACAACTAAGTACAATAGCTGTAGGGTTTTTGTAGATGTTCTTTATCAAATTAAGAAAGTTTCTTTCTATTTCTCATTTGCTGAGAGTTTTCTTTTTTTAAATCATGAATGCTGGATTTTGTCCAATGCTTTTTCTGCATGTATTAATATGATCATGTGAATTTTCTTCTTTATTGATGAGTTATGTTGACTTTCAAATATTAAACTATCCTTGCATATCTGGAATAAATCCCACTTGGTTGGGGTGTATTAAACCTTTTTATATATTGTTGGATTTAATTAGCTAATATTTGGCTACAGACTTTTGCATCTATGCTTATGAGAGATATTGGTTATAGTTTTCTCTTCTTGTGATATCTTTGTTTTGGTTTTGGTGTTAGGGTAATGCTGACTTCATACAATGAGTTACGAAGTATTCCCTCTGCTTCTATACCTTCTATGTTTGGTAGAATTCACCAGTGAACTCGAGGTCTGGTGCTTTCTCTTTGGGGAAGCTTGTTATTTATCAATTCAATTTCTTTAATAGATATTGGCCTATTTAAATTTTCTCTTTCTCCTTACATGAATGTTGGCAGATTTTTTCTTTCAGTGAATTTATCCATTTCATCTAGATTGCCAAATTTGTGGGCGTAAGTCATACATAATACCCCTGATTATCCATCTAATATCCGATCTGTAGTGATAGCCCTTCTTTCACTTCTGATATTAGTAATTTATGTCTTCTTTTTTTTTTTCTTATTTAGCCTGGTTAGAAGCTTATTGATTTTATTGATCTTTTCAAACACTAGCTTTTAGTTTTCTTGATTTTCTTTATCAGTTTTCCATTTTCAGTATCACTGATTTCTGCTCTTATTTCTAATTTTTTCTTCTGCTTACTTTGATTTAATTTGCTCTTCTTTTTCTAGTTTCCTAAGATAGATGCTTGGATCATTCTTCTTTCCTAATATATGTATTCAGTGCTAGAAATTTTGTTCTAGCACTGCTATCATTTCATCTGCTCAATTTTGATATACAGTGTTTTCAATTTTACTTCAAAATATTTTAAAATTTATCTTGAGATTTCTTCTTTGAGCCATTTATTATTTAGAAGTGTGTTGCTTAATTTAATATAGTTTTGGATTTTCCAACTATATTTCTGTTATTGATTTCTAGTTTAATTCCACTGTGGTCTGAGAAAAGACATTGTATGATTTCTATTCTTTCAACTGTGTTTAGATATGTTTTATGCCCAAAATATGGCCTATCTTAATGAATGTTCCATGTGAGTGTGAGAATAATGTGTATTCTGTAGTTGTTGGATAAAGTAGTCTCTATGCAAATTATATTCAGTTGATTAATGATGCTGTTAAAATTGACTATGTCCTTGTTAGATTTTCTGCCTGTGGGATTTGTCTATTTCTGACAGGGAGGTGTTGAAATCTCCAAGTTTAATAATGGGCTCATCTATTTCTCCTTGTGGTTCTATCAATTTATACCTCACATGTTTTGACACTGTATTGTTAGACACAGACACATTAAGGATTGCTAAGTCTTCTTGGCAAATTGACACCTTTATCATTATGTAATACCCCCTTTTACCCCTGATAACTTTCCTTCATCTGAAGTGTGCTCTGTCTAAGCTAATGACTACTCCCACCTTTTAAAAATGAGCGTTCACATAGTATTTCTTTATTCGTCCTTTTACTTTTCTTGTTCTTTTCATCAATTTTATTTTATTGATCAATGCTTTGTATATTCCAACATGTTTTATCAAACAAGGGTTATATCCTCCTAGCAAAGAAGCTCCTTAATCAATTTTAATGCATCAGTTGATAAGATATAATTTTGATTTTAAACAATCACTAGATAATACAGTGTATCTGTAAAAAAAGGATTATATTCTTTTTGTTTGTAGTCATTCTAGCAAATTTCCTGGAGGAATCATTGAGAAAGGATTTTTTAAAAATTACTTTATTGAGGCATAATTGACATTCAAAAATCTGTACATATTTAATCAATATAACTTAATGAGATTGAAGATAAGTATACACTCATGAAATCATCACCAAAATCCATGCCATAAGCCTATCCATCTCCCTCCGAAGTTTTCTCTTGCCCTTTTAATTGATTTATTTATTTTGTAAGAGGAACACAGCATATATTTACCCTAAGCAAAAGTTTAAGTTTATGATACAGTATTGTTAACTATATGTACTGTGTCTATTTGCGCCTTTATATTTAAAGTGGATTTCTTGTAGAAAACATATAGTTGAGTCCTGTTTTTTGATCCATTCTGACAACCTCTGTCTTTTGGTTGGTGTATTTAGACTATTAATCTTTAAAGTGATTAAGGATATAATTGGATTGTATCCAATTATCCAGCTGATATAACTGTATTAATACCTCTTTATTAGTTGTATTAATAATGGTAACCATATTTGTCACTGTTTTCCATTTGTCGCCCTTGTTCTTTGTTCCTCTTTTTGTCTTCTACTCTGCCTTTTGTGATTTTAGTTGGGCATTTTGTATGAATCCATTCTCTTTCTTTTCTTAGCATATCAGTTATACTTTTTCAAAATTTTTCTAGTGTTTGCCCTGGATTTTGCAACTAATCATTTGCATTTACTACTAATTAAAGTCCACTTTCAAATAACTTTGTACCAATCTATAGGAAGTGCAAGTATCCTATTGTTCAGAAACCTGAATCCTGTTGAGAGACCAAGTGACACTCGGAGAGTTGGAGAACTCAGGTTTATTACACTGGTGGGCCCAGAGTAGTTAACACTCCAAGCTCTGGACCCCGTCTGTAGGTTTACACAGGATTTATAGCGATTTAGGTTTTGATTTTTGTGCCATATGCAAATGAGGTGTTAGAAATGGACCCATCAGGAGTGAGCTTCTGGGAACCAATGGAATTTTAGGGCTAAGCTTCATTTTCCTAGAAGCAAGCCATTGTATAGAAGCATAAAAGCGGGAAGGCAATGGCCCTGCCTGGGAGGTCTTGCTGGTCCCTTTGTGGGTTTTGCCTCTTCACTATAATTACAAAATATTTCTAATTCCTGCCTCCTGTTCCTTATAGTATTGCTGTCATTCACTTTACTTGTACATAAATATACATGAGCATACAGATAAAAACAGGCAGACAGGTAAGCAAACAGAATTGAATATGCTGTTGCTATTACTACTTTGAATTAATTGTCATCTGTTAGATCTATTAAGAATAAGAAAAAGAAATGCTTTTATTTTACTTACACTCTTTCCTTTCTGATGCTTTTCCTTTATGTCAGTCTGAGTTTCTGACTTATACCAATTTTATTTTCTCTTAAGAACCTCTTCTAACATTTCTTACAAGGCAGATCTGCTGTCAAAAAATTCCCTCAATTTTTGTGTGAGAAAATCCTTCTTCACTTTTGAAGAATGATTTCACAGGGTATGGAAGTCTAGTTTTGTGGGTTTTTTCTCTCAACACTTTAAATACTTGCTTCTTACTTGCATGTAACCTGAGGAGAAATCAGATGTAATCCTTATCTTTTCTCCTTTATAGGTAAGATATTTTTTTGCCTCTGGTTTCTTTCAACATTTTTTCTTTATCTTTAATTTTCTACAGTTTACATATGATATGCCTAAGAATCATTTGTTGTTATTGTTTGTCTTGGTATTTATCCTGTGTGTGTTCTCTGAGCTTTCCGGATCTGCAGTTTGGTGTCTAATATTAATTTGGAGAAATTCTCAGTCATTATTCCTTCAAATATTTCTTCAGTTCATTTCTCTTTTTCTACTCCTTCTGGTATTCCAATCACACATGTTACACCTTTTGTAGTTGTCCCATGGTTCTGCTCTGTATGTGTGTGTGTGTGTGTGTGTGTGTTTCCAGTTTTTTATTCTCTGTGCTTTTCTGATTTGGAAATTCCTACTGATATGTCCCCACCCACAGAACTTTTTTCCTCAGCCATGTCCAGGCTACTAATGTGTACATCAAAGACATTCTTCATTTCTGTTACACTGTTTTAATCTCTAGTATTTTTTTTTTTTGATTCTCTTTTAGAGTTTCCATCTCTTCTTATATTATCCACCTATTCTTTCATGCTGTCTACTTTACCCATTAGAGCATTTAACATATTAAACATAACTGTTTTAAATTGCTGGTCTAATTTCAATATCCCTGCCATATCTCTGTCTGGTTCTGATGCTTGCTCTGTCTCTTCAATGTTGTTTCACTCTGTCTCTTCAAACTGTGTTTTGTGGCTTTTTAGTATGCTTTATAAGTTTTTCTTGACAGCCAGACACACTGTAATCAGGCCTTTAGAAACAGAGTGGTAAGATTTGGGGGAGGAAAAAGCATGCTATAGTCCTACAATTACATCTCAATATTTTAGGTACCATATGCCTCTGGACTATGAACTTCACACGTGCTTCTTAGTGTCCCTTTTAGGGAGGACAAGAGAGCCACAGTGAGATGGAGTTGGGTATTTCTCGCCCCCTACCTGAAAGGCCAGAGCAGGCTAAGGTTTGGTATTTTCCTTCTCCGACAGGGAAGGCTCAAGGTGACTGGAGTTGGGTACTTCCCTTCCCCCTGGCTGGTTTGGCTCTGAAAAAACCTCAATAGTTTAGGCTCTGGTAAATAAACTAGTTTCTCTTGAGGTCAGGCCTTTTTAAGAAGAAATTAATGCTCTGGCATATTTCAAAATGTTTCCTTTTCCTCTCTCCTTGTCAGAAGCACATGAGATTTATCTTCAGTATTCACTATGAGGCCCTGGTCTAGCTCTGGGAGGTGAAATTTACAAAAGTATTGGGGCCTCCCTATGACTGGGCCTCTCTGGACTTTTTAACTCTCAGACTTGTTTGTATTGAGCCTCCAGCAATTTGTAACTGTAGTTTAGCTTCTTCTATTGTTAGAGCAGGCAGACAGCTAGATATAAGCAGAGAAAGGGGAACTCAAGCCAAATGGCAGGATGAGCAAAAATGCAGAAGGGCTTGGACCAAATACAGGAAACTATACATCATGTAAGCACTAGGGGTCCCTGGGCAGAGGAAGAAAAGCAGGACCCTCTGGGCTGATAAATGGTCACACATTTTGGGATGACAAGTGGCCTGGAGGCCTACAAAGAAAGATGGGAAAAGGCAGGAATCTCCAGTATCCCAGTGTAACCTTTTGCTCATTATGCCCTCATTTCGATAAAATTAACACTGCGGATTACAAGTACCCATCATGCACCAACGCCAGGACACTTCCGATCCAGGCTAAATAAGGACAAAAATCTCTCCTCCCTTTGGGAAGGTGAAGTTGGTATGAAAATCAGGGAATATGATCCCAAACCCTTCCCTCCCCAATGAATATTCTGTCCATTCATTTTTACACTCTATGTAACCAAATTATCAAGGAAACTCAGGGCAGCTGCTCACCTGAGCCTGCCTGCTCTCCCCTTGAGAATGTACTGTCTATCCATTAATAAATCCCCACTTGACTTCTTTAACCTCCGCATCCTGTCTCTGAATTCTTTCTGGGACAGGACAAGAACCTGGACCCCAGCTACATCTACCGGCAACACTGTCCTGGCACTGCTTCTCTGGGAGATTTCTGCTTATGGATAGCTGCTCCAATCATTTGTGATTATATTTGCCTGTCTATTTCTCTAATTTGGGGGGAAGTGTTTTGCCCTGTTACCTCACTTGTCTGATTGATCTATGAAGAATTGTTGATCTTTCAGTTTGTTCAGCTGTTTATTCACTGTTGGAATGGAGTGATGGCTTCCAACTTCCCTTCATGCCAGACCAGAAACTGCAAATCAGAACATGCATTTTAAAATGATTTATTTATAAAACTTTAAGAATTATAATTTTATAAATCTTCCATATGGGCAAAAGTGTAATCACTTTTTTACTTAAGTGATAGTAGTTTCCTGAATTAAAATAAGAGAAAGTGCAAAGTTACTTTGAAAAAAGACAGAACATCTTAAATGTGGTTCGAGACAGTCACTAGCTGATCATTTAAAGACCGAGATTCAACCCTGTAGGAACTCAGTGTTATGTTCAGAATGGCTGGGTGGTGGGGTAAAATCTAGCACATGGGAGAAGAAAATTACCAAAATCCCCTGGAGGGTGCTTTTCTTACTGTCAGTGAAGGATGTGGAAGGCCAGAAAAATCCCTTGGCAGAAGGTTTCCCTGAGATGGGGGTCCCTGCATGCTCTCTGGAAGCTCAGGAAATGCAGGTGCCCTTGCCTTGTGATTCCCTAGCAAAATAAATATTGAACTGTAGGAGAAGTTAGATTAATAAATTCTGGGTGCAAAGGCTATAATATGATTAGAGGAGTGGAAATATCTCTTTGAAGATAAATGGTATCCTTTGATGAAGGACTATGTGGAAAAGACGTGATGTCGCATGATGTATTTCAAAAGTAACACTGATTATTTGATGGGTTGTGATTTAGGTTCTAGTAGCTTTTGCCTCTTGAATCAGTTTCAACAATTCATCCAGTTTTGCATGTTTATTTTTCTATTTTAAGCTCTCCTTCTACAGAATCTGTTTTGCTCTGAGGCATAGAGTTGGGCTTGTTCAGTTTTTCACAAATCGCTTCTATACTTCCTGTTTGTTATGGTTCTTTATAATGACTGGCATTTTTTGAGGATTACTCTAGGCTCTCATGTTTCTTTCAGTTAGTTTGATGAGTTGAAAAGCAAGTTATTTATATTTCTTTATAGCTGTTTTTTTTTTTTGTTTGTTTGTTTTTAACAGAGTGTAAGTATCTCCAAAATCAGGTAACTGGGACAACTTTTTCTTATTGTGCCTTCTTCTCTGTTTTTTCAGGGGATGCTAATACAATCTAGAAGAGCGTCTCTATGAAGCACCGAAACCAAAACCCTGAGCTGGTCACAGTCCCTTTACAGTTCCAAAGTCCACCACAGAGAGCCTTCTGGTTGCATTGCCCTGCTAAGCTGTACTGTACCACACAGAAAACCATGCATATTTCTCCTCAAATCAAACCTGTGCTCGTTTGTTTTACTGGCACCATCATTCTTTCATGTAGCTCAGAGTTTCCATCTGGTATCATTTCCTTTGAGCCTGAAGAATTCCTTTCACTTTTTTGTTGTTTAGATTTGCTGCCAATGAATTCATTCTCTTAGCTTTTTGTACCTGAAAATGTCTTTTCTGTGTTTATTTTTGAAGGACATTTTTGATGGATATAGAGTTTTTGGTTGTACGTTTGGTGTTTTTTCCCCCTTCAGAATTTAAAGATGTTTTCTGACTTTTATTATTACTCATCAGCCATAATTTTGTTGTTGTTGTTGTTGTTTGTTTGTTTCTTTGTTTTGGAGGGGGAGGTGATTGGGTTTACCTATTTGCTTTTAGAGGAGGTGCCAGAGATTGAACCCAGCACCTCCTGCATGCCAAGCTCTACCACTTGAGCTATATCCTCCCCACTGATGAGCCATAATTCCTATCATTTTTTCCTCTATTGGTAATATGGCTATTTTCACTGAATAGTTTATATTTAGTAGTCAGGAGTTTGAAAATGGTGAGCCTAGATGTAATTCTCTTTGTCTTTACTTTTCATGGGTTCTGTTGAATTTTTTGGGTCTGTGGATTGAGGTATTTCACCAAATTTGAGGAAAATGACGCATTAGTTTTTCAAATATATTTTCTTTCCCATTCTAGCTCTCATTTTCTTCTGGAACTCCACGTGCATGTATTTTATATCATTTGATTTTTTAGTACTGGTTATAGATGTTCTACTTAGCTTCTTTTTTTTTTTTTTTTTTCTTTTTGATTATTTTTCTTTCCATGCCTGTGTTTGGATTATTTCTGTTGATTTGCTTTAGGTTTAACAATCTTGTCTTCTGCTGTGTCTAATATACTTTTAGGTCTCTTGACTAAATTTGTTTAACTCTTAAGCCAACATTATAGGGCTGTAATTTACATACAGTAAAACGCATCAATTTTAAGAGTCTCATTTGATGAGTTCTGTGTAACTACTACTCAAGTTGAAAGAGAACATGGTCATCACTCCAAAAAGTTCCCTTGGTCTGTTATGAAGTCAACCGTCTGGCCAACAAAACTAGTCACTTGATTAATGGAAGTTTTGAAGTCAGGTAGTAAAGATCTTCCAACTTTGTTTTTTCCCTAAATAATTTTTACCATCTTAGGTCTTTTGCATTTCCATATAAATTTTAAAACAAACACCTTAATTTCTATTAAAATTTCTAATGGGATTTTCATTAGGATTGTATTGAATCTATTTCTCTTTGGGCAAGAACTGACATCTGAATAAAATCAATTCTTGCTTTCTGTGAAGATGGTATATCAGTATATCTCTCTATTTAGACCGTCTTTAATTTTGCTTAATAATGTTTTAAATTTTAATATGTAACTCTTACACATATTTTAATACATTTAGCCCATGAGCTTTTTATTTCTATTTTTGAATGCTATTGGAAATACTTTTTAAAAATATCTTTTTTAAGGAACAGCATAGTTGAGATATCATAAAATTCACCTATTTTAAGTGTACAATTAAATGATTTTTAGTATATTCACCAAGTTGTAAAACCATCACCCCAATCGATTTTAATACATTTTCATCAATCGCTAAAGAAACCCAGTTGTACCTATTAGCAGTCACTCTCCATTTTCTCCTTCCCCTTGCCATCTCCCTCTAAGCAACTACTTGTTTATATCGGAAATTTCATATAAATGAAATCATACAACACGTAGTCTTCTGTAAACATCTTTCTTTCATGTAGCATAATGTTTTCCAGGCTCATCCAGGTTTTACTATGTATCAGTACTTCATCTCTTTTTATTGTTCAATTCTATTGTATAGGTATGTCATATTTTATTTATACATTCAACAGTTGATAAATATTTGGATTGTATCTATGAATAATGCTGCTATGAATATTTGTGTATATGTTTTTTTTTCTGTGGACATATGTTTTTATTTCTTTTTATTATATACCTATGGGTGGAATTTCTGGGTCACATGGTAACTCTACATTTAGCTCTTTAGGAAACTGCCATGTTGATTTCCAATCACTGCACCGTTTACATTTATATCAATAGAGTATGAGGGTTTCAATTTTTTAATCTCCTCATCAGTATTTGTATTTATTTGACTTTTTGATTGTAGCCATTCTAGTGAGTGTGAAATGGTACCTCATTGTGTTGCATTTCCCACTTCTTAGTGATTTGCATTTCCCTCATGACTAGTGACATTGAGTGTTCTTTCACGTGCTTACTGACATTTGTACGTCTTCTTTGGAGAAATACGTATTCAGATCTTTCACTCATTTTTAAATTGAGTTATTGATCTTTTTATTTTTGAGTTTTAAGAGTTATTTATATGTCCTAGATGTAAGTTATTTATCACATATATGATTTGCAAGTACTTTCCCCCATTCTGTGGATTGTCTTTTCACTTTCTTAATGGTGTCTTTTGAGGCACAAAAGTTTTTTATTTTAATGAAGTTCAATTTATTGATTTTCTCATTTACTGCTCGGGCTTTTGGTGTCATATATAAGAAGACGTTGCTTAACTGAAGGTCATGAAGGTTTATGCCTGTGTTTTCTTCTAAGAGTTTTATAGTTCAATTCTTACATTTAGATCTTTGATCCATTTTGAATTTATGTCTGTATATGGTATGAGGTAGGGATCCAAGTTCTTTGCTTTACATCTAGATAACCAGTTATCCCAGCATCATTTGTTTAAGAGGTGATTCTTTTCATCAATAAATAGTCTTGACACCTCTGTTAAAAATCAATTGACAGGAAATGTGATGTTCTGTTACTTTTCAAATTTTAATTTCCAGGTATTTGCTTCTAGTATATAGAAATACAATTTTAAAAATATAGACCTTATATCCTTTAACCTTGCAAAACTCACTAATTTGTTCTCCTGATTTTTTGTGTGTATGCGGATTTTTTAGAATTTTCTACTTAGATGATCTTGCCATCTTCCAATGAGGATAATTTTACTTCGTCCTTTCTAAACCAGATGCTCTTAATTTATTTTTCTTGCCTTATTCCATTGACTAGGGTTTCCTATATAATATTGACTAAAAGTTTTGAACACAAACATCCTTCTCGTTTTTCCAGGTTGAGGAAGTTTCCTTCTATTTATAGTTAGCTGAGATTTTTTTTATCATGAATTATTGTTAAATTTATCAATAATTAATTTTTTCTTCATTTATTTATTTATTGAAGTATAGTTGATGTACAATGTTGTTTTAGGTTCTGGTGTACAGGAAAGTGATTCAGTTTTATATATGTGTGTTTGTGTGTGTGTGTGTGTGTGTGTGTGTATACATACACATACACATATATACCTACACACCTGAATCTGAAATTCAGACCTGAATTATGTATATATTCTTTTTCAGATTCTTTTCCATTACATAAGGTTATTACAAGATATTGAATACAGTTCCCTGTGGTATACAGTAGGTCCCTGTTGTTTATCTATTTTGTATAAAGTAATGTGTATCTGCTAATCCCTAAGCTCCTAATTTATCCCTCCCTTGCCTTTCCTGTGTGGTAACCATACATTCGTTTTCTGTGTCTGTGAGTCTGTTACTGTTTTGTAAATAAGTTCATTTGTTGCATCTGCTTAAATGATTATACATTTTTCCTTTTTTCAGTATGTTAATATAGCTAGTGACATTGATTGACTTTTTGATGTTAAATCAACCTGAAGTTCTGAATTAAACCCCAGTTGATCATATTTTATTATAGTTTTAATATGTTGCTAGATTCAAACTCTAAAATTGTGTTAATGATGTTTGCATCTATACTCATGAGATATATTGATCTTTAAAATTCTTTTCTTGAAATGTTCTTTTCTAATTTTGGTATCAGGGAAATGCTGGCCTCATTAAATGAATTGGGAAGTTCTCCCTTCTCTTCTGTTTTTTGTTCTCTATATCTGTGAGTCTGTTTCATTTTTGCTATATACACTAGTATGTTGTATTTTTTAGATTCCACATATAAGTGATACCATATGATATTTGTCTTTCTCTGTCTGACTTATTTCACAAAGCATGATACCCTTCAGGTCCATTCATGTTTTTTCAAATGGAAAAATTATTTCTTTTTTATGGCTGAGTACTATTCTAGTGTGTGTGTGCACGTGTGCGTGTGTGTATGTATCACATCTTTAGTCATTCGTTTGTTGATGGACACTTAGATTGCTTCAACGTCTTGGCAATTGTAAATAATGCTGCTATGAATATTGGGATACATATATCTTTTCAAATTACTGGGGTTTTTTTCTTGAATATATAATTAGGAGTTGAATTGCTGGGTCATACGGTATTTCTATTTTTAGATTTTTGAGAAACTTCTGTACTGTTTTCCACACTGGCTGCAGCAGTTTACATTCCCACTGACAGTGTACAAGGATTCCTTTTTCTCCACGTGTTCACCAACATTTGTTATTTTGATGGTAGCCATTCTGACTGGTGTGAGGTGATACCTCATTTTAGTTTTGATTTGCATTTCTCTGGTAATTAGCGATATTGAGCATCTTTTCATGTGTCTGTTGGCAATTTGCATGTCCTCTGGAAAAATGTCTGTTCAGGCCTTCTGCCCATTTTTCAATCAGGTTGTTTGTTTTAATAATGTTGAATTGTATGAGCTGTTTATATATTTTGAATATTAACCCTTTATTGATCAAAGCATTTGCAAATACTTTTTCCCATTCAGTAAGTTGTATGCATTTTGTTGATGCTCTCCTTTGCTGAACAAAAGCTTTAAGTTTAATTAGGTCCCATTTGTTTATTTTTGCTTTTATTTCCTTTGGTTTAGGAGACAGTAGGAGACAGATCCAAAAAAAATTACTACAATTTGTGTCAAAGAAAGTTCTGCTTATATTTTGCTCTCGGAGTTTTATGGTTTCCAGTCTTACATTTAGGTCTTTAATCCAGTTGAGTTTATTTTTGTATGTGGTGTTAGAGAATGTGCTAATTTTATTCTTTTACATATATGTATAAATAATTTAACCTGTGGATTTAATTTCATAATTTAATTTCAGGTTCTCTGTCCTTAAATGAGCTTGGGTTGTTACAGTAGTTTGGTAGTTCTGTCTCTTAGAAATTTGCCCGCTTCATGTGCATTAATTAATGGATATAACTTTTTTCCCAATGTTTCCCCCCTTTTATGAGGAAAAAGCCTACCCTCAGAGCCTTTCTAGTTCTGAGGGGCTACTGAGAAGAAGGGAGCAGTTCTCCTTTTTGTGACTCCAAAATGCAGAACTCTTGAGGGATACGTATAGGGATACCCTGTGTCCTAATCATAAAGAAATATTTTTCTGAGTTTTATATGGTTTGACAGTAGAAAAGACAGGAAAATGTGGTGAATCCTTCATCACTGGAAGTAATTGAACAGTACAGAGGGGTACTTGCAAGAGTGATGTGTTCCAGAATGAATATTGTCCTTTTGTTGGGGAAATGGGACCTGGGACCATGAGATAACCTATGTAGACATTTCCATCCAGGGAAATATATGACACTGGAAGCAAAACAGTGGTGTTTAAGGGAAGCATAGATCATGCTGTTGAGGAAGATTTTTATATTTTTGAGTAATTATTATGTGCTGTGAACCTCAGATATTTTAGTTTTTATCCTTGGAACAGCCCTATGATGTAGATATTATCCCATTTTACAGATGAGGAAACTGATACTCTGAGAGTAAAGTGTGATGCTTATTTTCTGCCCTCATCCCTTCCTGACATACACTGATTCTCCACTCTGCTTTGTGACCCCAGGAGGCTGACTCCTGTGAGCTGCAGAAGCCAACGGGAAGAGCCAGCCGGGGACTGGAATGTGGGAAGGGAGGGAGGCTGGGCGTTCCTTTTCTGTTTCCTTCTATGTCTGCATCCTGTCTCTAACAGTGGCTAGCCCCCTGTTTCCAACCCTTGCTGGGCTCCAGTAGCACTCCTTCCTCCCCTTGTCCCTTCAGCCTGTGGGAGGTAATGTTTTCCTGTGGTTACTGGTTCCTGGCTGCCTCCACCAAGGAGGTGACAATCACTTGTTAGCTCCTTTGACCCTGTCTTGAGTCTCTCATCTCTTTAAACAACCACTGCATTGAAGTCTAATGAGTTGCACCATCTGATTTGCACCATCTGAATGGCAGATCCCTAACTGATATGATAAGCAAAGGGTCCAGAATTAGTTAACTAAATCTAATTGTGGTTGAACAGTTCTGTCCCTAGTGGTTGGTTTGGGTGAGCAAACAAGTCAAAGACAGGGCAGAGACAGTGCCTCATTCTTTCATTCAGCCAAGTGGGGGAGGGGAAAAGAGATTTCTTTTGTATAGCACAAAGAACTATGCTCAATATCTTGTAATAACCTTTTATGGAAAAAATAGGAAAATGAACATTTGTATGTATATGTAAGACTGGGACATTGTGCTGTACACCAGAGATTGACACATTGTAATTTACTGTACTTCAATTAAAAAAAAAAAAAATATATATATATATATATATATATATATTTGTCAGCCAGGGGTGAGATGAAATGTTGGCTCCAGCAACACTGGGTCTAGAAAGAAGAGGTGGTGGGGCTAGACTAGAGGTTTGGAGACCCTGGTTTTTATCCTAGCCCTAATTGCAGGATAAACTGCAGAGTCATCTCGAGCTTTTCATTTCTGGGGACCCTCAGTGCTCAAATTTCAAGGGCAGCTTTCCCCCATCTTGTGGTTTCAAAGAGGCGCTAATAAGGAAAGAACTTTGAAAAGCATAAAGCAGGACAAGTATATAAGGTCATTTTGTTTCTCTGGGTATCAGTAGTGGAGGCTGCAGGCTGCGGGGTTAACTATTTTCTGTCCATTTCAGTCCTGAGCTTGGAATAGGATGAGAAAAAACAGGGGCTTTCATCTCTTGCTCTCTCAGGGCTGCCCCATTTTTCTTTCATGCTGGGTTTTGGGGAGGGGGGGAAATCTGCCTGATGTGGCCTCACATGACCCCCATTTAAGGCTTGTTTGGGTCCTGCTGGGCTGAGAGGGGATTTCTAGCTTTTAAGAACAGGACAAATTAAATCTGCAGCAGCAAGGAGCTTACCTTGGCATTTTTCATGACTTTCTGCAGCGTTAAAAACTTTTGCCGATATTTGCATTTAACAGCTTCTGCACTGGTGAAATTATCCAGGTTCCCAACTGTGATTTCAATGGTTCTTAGAGTAGGGGCCGTTTGTAAATTGCTGCCAGAAATTGATAGCAACCTATGAAAGAGAAAAAAAAATAATTGAACAGGAGCTAGTGAGTGAAGATTTAAGTGAAAGAAAGGAGAAGAAAGTATGTGTTTTTGAATAGACAGCTAGATAGATATGTAGCTATGTATATATATGTATTTTTTACTCTGATGGTTTACTTATTTGATATAGCAGGGAAACCTGATTAAAAAATTGTCATTTTCTGCTGTGGCGATTTATTTCACAGAGGAATGAGAGAAATCCCTGTCTTCACAACACGCCCCCTCACCCTCACCCCATGCACTTCTGGAAACTGGCCCCAACACTTTTGCAGAAGCTTGTTGGGGCCTTTGTATTTTGCATACAACTGGAGATTAAGTGCTCCCATGCTTCTGATTGGAGCCATAAGCTTTGAATTCTATGTAAAACCTTCCATTTTAAAGGTTGGAAACAAGTTTTTGTTAAAAGCGCATACTATGCAGACCCAGACAAAAATATTAGGGTGAACCTATGAAGTTGCCACTTTGTGGGGCCATATGGTGGCTGTTTGCCACCTTTTTAGTTTAAGCTAATACATTTGTAGGGGAGGGCACATTTTTAAAACTGAGCTATCACACTGTTGACAAATAAAATGCACACAACATAAAAGTTGTGAGTTAAGTTTTATTCAGGGAACTTACTGAGGACTATAGCCCTGGGGACAGCCTCTCAGATAGTTCTAAGGAACTGTTCCCAAAAGGTACGGGAGGAACCAGGATATGTGTGTGTGTGTGTGTGTGTGTGTGTTTGTGTGTGTGTATTGAAACTTTTTTTCTGGGGAAAAAACATGTAGTCAAGCATAAAAAGATTGCTGCTAATCACAAAGAACAGATGTTTCAAGTTAATGATTTTAGTGCTTCCTGTGTATGGGAAGATGCAAGAATCTGGGTCATTGAAATTTTTCCTTAGCTATGTGTCTTGACTTTCTAGGGGCCAGTATATCCAAAGCACAGAATGCTTCCTGGTCTTCTCCATCCTGAACTCCCACTGTCAGTGGGTGACTACAGTGGCCAATGGCTTGATCCTTGCAAGAGATAGAATGGTAAGCAACATTTTCCTTCTTTATGATACACAGAGCAACATGTGTCTAATGAAACCGAGACCAACCTCCAAAAAAAAAAAAAAAAACGAGTTCCCTTACCTAGTTTATGATGAATCTCTCTACACAAAACTTTATTCCCTTTCTTGTCCCCTCTGACCTCAATCCTGTGCTAACTGAACACTAATCAACCAGTTAGATGACTCAAATTGCTGTTGCCGCTAACATTGTTAATGGACTAAAATTGCTATTAGAGACATCATCATTAATGTACAAACTCAGGTTGTTTCTCCAGGGAAAGATGAGCTATCAGACCCCCAAGCCATGGACCACCTGGCCAGATAATTGTTAACCAGGAACATCCTGACTCCCGAAACAGCGATTAAGAAATGTCACATGATAATTGATCCCAGCCTTTTTGTTCTCCCTTCTAACTCAAAGACCAAGTTGGAGTGGATCTGGGGCTTGTCTCCCATTCCTTTGCTTGGTGCCCTGCAATAAATCCTTGCTTTGCTGCGAATGCCCACTGTCAGAGTTTGGCTTTCTGGCCCACAGGCACACAAGCCCTTTGCTCGGTTAACTAGTGCACACACGCTGAATGTGCAGCTCCTTGAACCTCACGTTTGTACATGCCTGTGTCTGTGTGACCACTATCTAGGTAGAGACCCTTTTGGAATGTTTCAGTATCCAAAAGGTCCCCTGTGCCCCCTCCCTTCCAACACTCACTTCCCCATTGAGGGGCTCTATAAAGAGAGGACATGGCTCTATAAAGAGAGGACATAGGGGTGGGAGGCAGCAAGCTTTCTTAAGAAAGGGGAGATAGGGTTTGGAGGGGGGTGTTGGGAGATTGGATGAAGACATGTACCACCTTGCACATATCCTGGGACGTTGAAGAGGGGACAGCTCTGTGGCATTCCTAGAGAAGCTTTCCAGATATGAGGTTTCCTGAATCTGAGAGGACTAAGGGCCCCGAGCTGGGCTTGGTGTGGAAAGACTGGAAGTGCAGCCTTGGAGTCAACCTCATGGGCCGTTGGGCAAGCAGGGAACCCAGGAAGTAACCACCCCCTGGGGTTGAAGACATTTGAGGATGTGGATTGTGTAGGCACCCAGGGTTCCTGCAGACCCCGAGGGCAGGGAGAGCCCCCCAAGGCAGTCTGGAGGTGCTGCAGCCCACAGACAGCTGACGGTGAAGGACTCAGGAGGCGGGAATGAAGGAGCCACATTCAAGTATTTAGCATAAAGCAGACCAGAATGCTCCTGTTTCTTGTGCTGCATGTTAAAGAGCAAAATCACATGTGTTATGTTTATTTTGTTTGAATTCTCATTAGCAGAGCCCAGCCTGCCAGGCTGGGGCCAGGCCGTATTAGCTGAAGTTCTGGTCCAGCCTTGTGTCTACCCTGGGGAGGGGTTCCACAAATGGGGCAAAATTTCTGCTGCTTCTCAGCCCGTAGGTAAATTGGCTCCCAGATTTAATTGTTTTCCCACAGGTCTTAAAGGCCCGGCAGGGGATTCACGCCCATCAGTGAAGAACTAGTAAGGGTTGCAACTTTTGTCCAACCCTGGAGGGAATGGGCACCCTCCGTGGTGAGAAAAGATGCAGATGCCTTTTCCCCTGTGAAGTGGCAGCAGAGGCCAAATTTTCACCTGGTGACTGCTTGCACTGTATTAACGATGCTTGTAAATGTCTTCTGAATTTCCTCTGCTTACACATTCCCCTCTCTGAGCCCCTCCGATGAGAGCTGGCTTTGTTCAGGTGGCTGCTGACCGCTTCCATTGTCTCTCGGGCTGCTTCCCTCTTCTTTCCACTCCCACGGAGCAGACTTGGATCCTGTTCTTTGATTCAAGGCCGCTGAGTAGGCAGGATGCACCAGGATGCAACAACAGCTCTCTTAGCCAGGTCGGACAAACAAGCCTCTCTCAGGCCAGCTCCCCTTAGCCTCACACCTCTCTTTCCCCTGGCATTCAGAGGGCATGGGAGCTTCCTTGTTCAAATGAGGCATGGGGGGCTGGAAACCCAAGCCCCAGATCTAGCAGCCGCAGACGTCCCTATTCCCCTGGACGTGACTGTCAGGCTCTGTCCTTGGGCAAGTGTGGTGGGAGTGGACTTCTTGACAGAAAATAAAATCACATCCCACAGATTTTCCAGTTCACCAGGAGCCACAGGCACAAATACACACAAAGGGGAGGCCAGGGCTAGCTACATAATTCGTGGAGCCCAGTGCTAAATGAAAATGCAGGACTCCAGGTTCAGAAATTTAGAGTGATAACTGAGATTTAAACCAAGAATGGGGCCTATGAGACTGCACAGGTCACATGCCCAGGAAGCTGGCTCTGCATGAGGCAAACTGGGTGTGATACACAAACACACAAACGAGCAAACAGAATACCGAAGAGTACACTTTCTAAGGGGAGGAGCCAAAAGTCACCTCCAGCAGACTTTGACATGGGAAAGTGCAGACCCTGTATTATCAGATCTCAGTTTTCAAAAGAACCCACTAGAAATGTGACTTTTAGTGAGAAATTGCCTAATATTTAACTGTTTTTTAAAATAACTTTTAAAAAAGTTTTTCTTTGGAGGGGGTAATTAGGTTTACTTATGTTTAGAGGAGGTACTGGGGATTGAACCCAGGACCTCGTGCATGCTCAGCACGCACTGTGCCATTTGAGCTACACCCTCCCCCTTAACTGTTAATTTGCCCACCTAGCACCCATTCTCCTCTTCTTACTTGATAAGAGAATCACAATTTCTTCAAGGCAGAAATATGCTCATCTAAAAACTGCATTTCACGGACTTTGTTGTGGTGAGAGTGGCCATGTGACATGGTCTTGGTAAGCAGATGTCTGCTGGGGACTTCTGAGAAAGTTTTGCTTTCCTGATGTAGGTGCCACCTCCTCCTTCTAGATGTTTCTCTTTCCTCCTGTCTTCTTGACTGAGGTGGAGTAGCCAAGGAGTGCCTGTGATAATGAAGTGCGTTTGAGAATGAAAGCATAAGCTGAGGATGGTGGGACAGAAAGACAAGGACCCTGGGCTCTGGGCCACAGCTTGGAATCACAGTTCCAGTCCTGAATGGCCTCTGCTGGATCTGCTGTCACACTAGAAAAATAAACCCGGTGAGGTCAAGCTGTGTTGGTTGGGTTTCTGATACATGCAGCCGCAGCAATCTCTAACAAATACAGCAGCCAGTGGAAACAATTTAAAAACCCAGGGAGCACAGCAAACCAAGGCAGGGAGGAGTCCTGCCTTCTCCGATGCAACCCAGGCTGGGACGGCCAAGCTCCACACCTTCAGTGAGGGGATCTGAGCAGGAGTCGGTAATGTGCATCTCCTCCCTTTGAGCCACATGTCCTCACTGACCCTTTCAGTGGTCAGTCTTGCCCTCAAGCAGTTACGCTTTCTTCCTGTCCCCACCATGGTTGGTGGACATCACCAGCGCTCACACACAAGTGGTCTCTTCTCTTTCTAGACATGCTAAAGGCACATCTTCTAGGCCCCCTTGGGCAGGGCCTTGGGGTAACCTCTGGCTAGTTGGCATAGGTCATGTCTAGGCTGAAGCTCAGAAGAGGGGACACAAGATAACCGCCGGGTAAGAGTGTTTCCCCTAAGGTGGTGCGAGGACTTCTTGTGCTGAGATGGCAGATTGGCAAGACCAGGGCCACTTGGATCGCTGAGTCACTTCACAGGGCCCCGCTGTCCCAGAGTGTCTCCTGGATTCACAGTGACCTTTGCAGGGGTGAGAAATGCCTGAGTTTTAAGCCAATGACATATTGGATTATTTACTCTCCCAGCGCAGCTCAGTCAAACCTAACTGGTTCACCTCCGACCTCTACCGCAGAGCCTGCACTCATGTGAAGGACTTCGGAGCTGAGGTTTGAATGCTACCTCTCAGGATGCACTGCTCAAGCAGGCGTGCCTTAACTAAACGGGGAGATTTGGGCAGCATGGAGTGCGTCAGGGCTTAGGAGGAAGTGGCATACATTCAGGTATCTTTCACATTACAGGTACCAGTTATGACAAAAGGCAAAAAATAACCAGCCCCGAGTTTAGCGAGTTGGGGGCTAGGTCCCCCCGGTACCCACACAAAGCTCTTTGCTGCTAGTTACTTTCTCATCTACCCGTGGTCACTGTTTAAAGTGACAGGGTCCTGCTTCAGCTGGCTGATGCTAAAAAGGGAATGCATTGGCTCAGCAGCAAAGAGGTTCCAGGTTTCAGATATGACTGAATTGAGAGGATTGACTGATGTGATAAACCTGCTCTCTCATTTTATTGCTGCTTCTCAGCTTTGCTTCCTTTGGGTTGGTGTCGCTCTAAGCAGGCTTTTTCTTTTTTTTTTTTTTCACTGTACTTTTTTTTTTTATTGAAGTGTAGTCAGTTTACAATGTCGTGTCAATTTCTGGTGTACAGAATAATGTTTCAGTCATACATATACATACATATATTCTTTTTCATCTTCTTTTTCATTCTACCAGGCTTTCTTGATACAGCGGCTCTCAGCAGCTCCAAGCTTTCGTCTGGCCAGGTGTCCCCGCACACCTCTAGCGCCCTGATACAGTCAGTACCTGGGCTGGGGCTTGAGATGTTCAGAGAAACCAGCACACAGATTTGCCTTTGCCTTCGCCTGGGAGCCTCCAGATACTTCCCAGCCTCTGGGAAGGATCCTCCAGGTCTCCTTGTGGCTCTTAGCCCTCTCCCTGTCTTGCCCCACCCTTTTACAGGACCTCGGTACATCAAGAGAAGCGTAAATGTGACAGGTGACTGTGCGGCTCAGTTAACCAACTTACGGACACATTGAGAAGCTGCATATGCAGAACAGTCCCAGATGTCTGGTCCCTGTGCTTGGGACACGTCTCAGAGCAAGAGAGATCAGGTAACGTTGCCATGGGATCATCCAACGTGACTCACAGGGGAATCGACTCTACTGTGTGTGAGGGATGTTCGCTGTCTCTCAGGGATGAACTGTGTGTGCGTGTGTGTTGGCACGCACGTGTGTGTCTGCCTTCCAGGGATTTATGCACTGTTTGTGCTTATGTACTTGGCGTTGCCACTTGGAGGGTGTCCTAGAACAGTAAGGCAGCGATGACTGCTGGGGTACCAGTTATGTGTAAGGCACTCTGTTAAACATTCGACACTGATTTAGTAGGAGGCGTCCCCAGGAAAATCCAGAAAGGAAGTGAAAGTAGGGCTGGGATGAAAAGGATGTGGTATCAAGCCAGTTTCCACAGAAGAGGATTTTGGAGACTGTGAATATTGGATCTCAGAACTGCCTAAATCCAGGGCAAGAGGCCTGGTGCATTTACACTCATTGATACCCCTGCATTTTCCAGCACTGGTTAAGGGCTGACAGGAGTAAGGGAGGTGTGTATTATCGAGGTATTTTTGACTCTTCTTCCTTGACAGCAGGTGAGTGAGTTTTCAGCAGTCTAAAGGGAGACACAGTAAGTGATTCCAGGGAACATGGGCAGAGCCTGACAGCATCTGATATAATGTATTATTTAATCCTGAGAAAATTCCACCCAATCCAACCTAAAACACTCACGCCAAATGCTTGTAATTCCTATTATATCTTTGGAGAAACTGAGGCTCTGCAAGGTGAAGGAACAGGACACGCAGCTGGTGAGTAGAACAGCTGGCATTTGAACCCCCCTCTGTATGTGTGTGCGCGTGTGACTTCGTGGGCCCCAGCTCTGTGGCTGACCTTGTCTGAATGGAGAGTGACGTGACGAACAAGGGTCATGGTCTCACAGAGACCGAGAGGTTTGCTCCAGCAGTCGGAAGATCCCCAGCGCAGGCCCAGCTCTCGGATGTACAAACTGAGGTTGGGCCCCCTTGCTCTTCTTAGACTGGTCCTTGGAGGTGGAGCTAGGGGCAGGGGGAAGACCTGGCCCTTGTGAAGAAAGCCCTCTTCTCAGTGAGGCCTCATCCTTGGGCCTTGTCACTGGCCCCTAGTCTGCTTGTAGCAAGAATCCTGCCGAGTCGGTGTGGCAAGACTCCCTCCATGCTTGACACCTGATAACCCTATCCTGACTTCAGCAAGGATCCAGGTCAGTTTAACAAGAATCGCTCCCTACCCTTGATGTCTACTCTTTGCAATTTTCCTCCCACAGATCCCCTCACTCTGCTCTTGGCTAGAAATCCCCACTGTTGTATTCAGAGCTGAGTCTCTCTCCTCTGGTGCCCTAGTCTTAACACCTCTCAGAACAGTCCTGTGTAATCTTCCTCACTGTTTTAGCACCTGTCAGAGTAACGTTTTCTCTAACACCCCATTTCCCTACAAGTTTCACCTGAGAGCGCTTCCTCTAGAAAAGACTTGCATAAGGCTCTCTCTTCCAGGCTGTTCTTCAAGGGAACCTGATCTCGTGCAGAAGCCAAGCACGGGAAGGTTACAATCTCACGGGAAGGTTAGTCCTAGCCCCATCCTGCGCAAACTGCACCCCAGAGCTTGTCCCACCTCGAGGCACAGAACACTCACACGGCTCACTGGCTACAGATCACGGGGGGGCCGGGTGGGGGTGGGGAGCAGAACCTCCCAGGCACCTTGGGCTGGTTGGGTGGGTGAGCTGGCTTGCAGGACCCCCAGGCAAGGTTCCTGAAGACCACCGCAGGTGGGACCCTTTAGTAGCAAAGTCCACAAAATAGGAGATAGGCATATGGGGCCAGGAAAGGAGAGATTCAAGGGGGCTTAAGCACTTTAGCTGTAGTGTTTACCTCATAGGGTAAAAGAAAGAAGGCTGCAGAGAACTCTGAGGGATAAGAATTCTAAATTGGTACTAGCTGAACTTTCAGCAGTCAGGGTATTCTGATGAGCTGACAAGTTTCAGTTTACCAATTTATTGCTACTTAAGTAGCAAGAAGTACAGAACACAGTACTCCTAAATCCTTGAAATGAAATATTTTCCCTTTATTGAGGCAGTGTTTATATAGATGCACATTAGTTTAAACTTTTCGACCTCATTTGCATTCTAAAATTACAGCACCATAATTTTCTTTTCCCAAGCGCATTCCCTCTTAATTAATCTTAACCACTCTAGAGCTTTTCTGGTTTCTATTATCACTATTTAAAGTTGAGAAGACTTTTAATGGATCTAAATCACATATTCAAATCAGTTTCTTTTTCTAAAGTTATAAAGACCTGAAATTTTATTTGATTTGGGCCTCGAGTATTACCTGAAAAGTAATTTGATTGTTTTATAATTTAAATGATCTGTGTGGAATAAAATTCATTAACCTTATTTACATGTGCGTAAAAATTATGACACTTTAACCAATTAACATCTTTGAAAAGCGTGCAGTGTTTTACAGCATAAAGTTTTTGCAGCAACTCGATTATCTACATCTCAGAAACCATTTGGTGCCAAAAAGCTGGGGTAAGTGTTGATTTCCAACTTTGGCTAAAACATGTTGTCAGCCCAGACAGTGTTCATGGAAGCAGTGTCTTCTCAGGGACTGAGGGAGCAGTGGCTCACGAAGTCCATGTTAGCATAATCTTCCTAGGATGACCGAGGGGCACTTAGCCCCACAAGGCCTGGTCTGGAGGCCGTAATCTGGGAAATGTCAAACCTTGGGCTGGGACTCCTTTCTTTCACAATGCCACCCTGGAAAGGCACAGACTTGCTATTCTCTGGACACCCCTTCCTTGGCACAGCGCTGGAGAGCCTTTCTCAACAAGCCTCAGGGAATGGACTGGGCAGTGTGTGGAGTGGGTAAGAGCGGTACCCATGAGGCTTAGGGCGGTGCATCCAGCCCAGGCTCTGTTCTGCCCCAATGTTATGCTCTCGTTCAAATCCCCTGTCATCTGGACGACTGACATGGACTCTTCACAGTCCCTGGCACCCTTGCTGCCCCCACCTCCGATGTTTCCTTCACTTTACAGCCAGGAGGATTATTCTGAAGCATGCGGCTGACTGAGTCGCCTACTTAATGAGCTTTCCACAGCTTCCTACACAGAAGACATATAGGGACAGAACCCTTTCCAGGACCAACAAGCCTGCCTCCCTCCACCCTGCCCTCCAGCCACTCTGCCCTTCCTCCGTCTTTGTGTTCACCCCTCTTCCTCAGGCTCCCAAGCTTTTGCATGTGCCGTTCCTCTGCATGCAGTGTCCCTGCCTCCCTTCTTTTCCAAGTCATCTCCTCCTCATCATTCTGGTCTCAACTTGAGGGTTCACTTCAACTTCCCTGCCTGGGTCACATCCCCCGCTGCAGGCTCATGTGGCGCTCCCACCGAGAAAGTCACATGTCTCTGTCTTATGCCCGTACTGCAGTCAGTCTTCCATTTACTATTGTGATTGTATCATTTCTCCTCTAATCAAAGGCTCTGAGATGGCAAGGGCCAGCTGGCTGTTTGCTGCTGCTTTTTTTTTTAACAATTTTTTTTTATTGAGTTATAGTCATTTTACAATGTTGTGCCAATTTCCAGTGTTATATATATTCATTGTCACTTTTTTTTTTTTGCTGTGAGCTACTTCTTTTTTTTAATTGAAGTGTATTCAGTTTACAAAGTATCAATTGCTGATGTACAGTGTAATGTTTCAGTTATCATTAAAAAGTCCACAAATAATAGATGCTGGAGAGGGTGTGGAGGAAAGGGCGCCCTCCTACATTGTTGTTGGGAATGCAGTTTGGTGCAGCCACTATGGAACACAGTATGGAGATTCCTCAAAAAAAAAAAAAAAAATAGACTTACCCTATGATCCAGCAAATCCCACTTCTGGGCATATGTCTGGAGGGAACTCTAACTGGAAAAGATACATGCACCCCAATGTTCATAGCAGCACTATTTACGATAGTCAAGACATGGAAACAGCCCAAATGTCCACTGACAGATGACTGGACTGCTTTCTCTTCTTTACCCACCACAGAGCTCAGTGCCTTGCTCCTTAGTTAATATATGTTGAATCAAGGCTGAAAAGTATGACTTCAGGGTTCTCTCACTTTAAGGCAGGGAGAACTTATTCTCAGAGCATCCTTACGAGGTCAGTAGTAAATGAGAAAACATATGTAAGGTGCCTAGCACAGCCCCGTGCCCCGAGCCGTGTCCATCCTCCCTTGGGGATATTTAGGCTTCTGAGGTGGGAGCCAACTGTCGGAGGTGGCAGGGCAGGGGGGCAGGGCTGGGGTAAAAAATCACAGGTGGGAGGGTAAGGAAACCACAGCAGGGCCTGGATCCACACCCCAGTCTTTGATTTTCTATTTCTAACACTCTGGGCAGTAAATCTCATCAAGAATGAATAGTGAAGAGAATGAAAACAGTTCGTTGCTTGGGGAAGCTTTGTTTTGGATTTCAGATTCCTCTTGAGGTCAGAATCACCCGTTTGAGATGAGAAAGCTGGTTGAGGCTCTCCCACCCAACAAGTCCTGCCCCTCGAGACCCTGCATTTCCCAGGGCTCTGGGTAGAGCCGAGCCTCCTGCCTCTTTGTGGGCTGGGCCATTTATTCAGGAGCATCACTGTTGGGGACTTTCCTGGCTTTGGCTGAGCTTGCATTTTGTGCGTGACTATGACAGTGAGTTCTTAGAATAGTCCCTGCAGTTTCTGGTCCTCAGTTTCTCACCTATCAATGACAAGAATGATGCTTGGTTGGTACTTCCAGAAAGCTCATGCACGTATTTGGGGGCAAATTTCTGCAAGACAGACAGCGAATTCTGAGGGCTGTTACCCAGTCTAGGTACTCAACAGAGCTCGGCAGGTTATACTTTCTTTCAAAGAGGGATCAGTGGCCAGAGTGGGCCAGGCTCCACAGAGGATGTGAGCCCCATCGTTGGTTCTGCCAATGACTGACCTGATGACTTTGGCCTGTCACCTCCTCTCTCCCGGCAGTGGGTTTTCCTTTTGTAAAATGAGCATGCCCATGTTGGGTTAGATATTGTTGCCTGAAATACAATGCACAGCCTAAAAGTGGACAGTTATGTTTTACTCAGTGGACATTTCTGAGGACTCAGACCCCCCAAGTCCAGAGTGACAGCCTCTCAGATTGCTCAGAAGGACTGCTCTGAAGAGGTAAATGCGGAGCCAAGATATATAGGGTTGTTTTTTTGTTTTTTTGGTTTTTTGGTTTTTTTTTTACAACAAAGACCACATATTCAGAGCATCAAAAAGTTACTGTTAATTAAGGAAAACCAGATATCTCAAGTTAAGGAATTTAGCACTTTTCTAAGTATGGGATGACGCAAAGCTCTGGGATTGAAATCATTCCTTTTATGAGCACCATAGCTCTCTAGGGCCAGTCTCCTGTTCTTTCATGTCCCTCAGGGGGCACCGCTGGGGGTGGCTGCAGAAGCCAGACTGCCTGCTTGTCTGCATCCTGAGTCCCCCCAATCACTTTCATGGGTGGTGGTAGCGGCTGATGACTTGATGGCCACAGCCATAGCTTGTGATATGTTTCATCTATAATATCTTCTGAAATCCTTTAGTCTACTCTCATTTTCCAGTGTCTCCTGACACTGGCTATTTCCATAGTAGTCCAGGAAGTTCTGGGTCTTTGGAATTCCCCCCAACCCACTGCTGGACTGTGTAGGTGAAGGCTGAAGGCTCTTCATTCACAATCTTGAGGCATGATGGCTTTATGTCTGCTACGACACAAACTCCCTGCTAAGATGCTTCTTTTTCATCCATGGATTTAAGGCAACTCTGTTTCCTGTAAGGCCCCGCCTGTGGTTCTGCAGGGCTGGGGAGGAGAGTGGGTGTGCCCAGTGTCATGCCTGCAGCTCTTGGTACATGTGAGGTCATGCTGGCTCGTTTGAGAGTGACATTCAACAGCAACCCTTTAGATTTCCTTGTGCCATGAACTCTGCTAATGCCTGGATGCCCTGCCTCTTTGCTGTTTGGTTTGCTTCCATGTGACTGCGCAGTTATGATTCCAAGATCTCACTGGCACTTCCAGGACCTCAGTAGTCCTGAAAACATGCCTACCTTGTGACTAAATGCAGCAGGAACCTGAGTCTCTCTAAGTCTCATGGCTCACAGATGAAAGTCGGGTTGCAGAACAGTAATAATTCAGCCTTCACTGGCCCTGTGAAGGGCCCTGGTTCTCTGAAAACTTTCCTCTCTGAGCAGTTTGGAAAATACCTGCAGTGTGTCTCACAGTGACCTGGAAACATTCATCGTCATTGGCAGAGCTGAACTGAAGAGTGTCCTCCCAAATTCATGTCCCCCTGAACCTCAGAATGTGACCTTACTTGTTAATAGTGTCTTTGCATTTGTAATTAAGATAATATCCTACTGTATGAGTGTGGGCCCTCAATCCAATGACTAGTCTCCTCACTAGAAGGAGACAGACACGCAGAGAGACAGACACAAAGAAGCGTGTGTGAAGATGGAGACAGAGACTGGAGTGATTCAGCCACAAGCCAAGGGATGTCTGGGGCCACCAGGAGCTGGGAGAGGCAGAAAGCTTCTACCTGAGAGTCTTTGGAGGGAGCACAGCCCTGCTGACACCCGTGGATTTTGGGCTTCTGGCCTCCAAAACTGTGAGAGAATAAATTTGTGCTGTTATAAGCACTGTTTGTGGTCACGGTGTCATAGCAGCCCTGGTAAACCGGTACTGTGTCCTTACACGCCAGCCCTGCACCCAGGTTGTGGGGCTGCTGGCACTCTCCTAAGCTGCTGTAAAGTTTATAAAAAACCCCCACCCCTGGGCTCCCTGTGTGCCTGGAGCCTATTGCCACCTTAACCCCACTCCCCACTGCAGGACCCTTCGTGTACCTGCATTTCTGAAATATAAACACATCCTCTCCTGATGGGGATTCATCCTAACAAAACTAAACCATCCCAGGGAATAGCCTGACTCACAATACCCAAGGGGGGCAGGCCTCACATCTTGCTCTTATCAAAGTCAAAAATCCTATTATTCAGAGTAGCCCTTGATTTTACAACCAATCAAGTACCTGTGCATGAATTGATCATGCAGCCCCTACTCCTTGTGTGCACAGCCCCCTCTCCCCAATAAAAGATCCAGCACATTCACCCCAGTGCTCACAGACACCTCTCGTCTGTGTGGCTCGCTGTCTCCTGTAGCAGTGTATCTATTAAACTTTCCTTTTTTTTCTGAAATTCTCATGGTCTTTGGTAAATTCTTTTACCACCTGCACACCAGCCCGCTGTGTGCCCCATGACAGACGTTCTCCTTCGACAGATCCACTCAGAGTTTCCAGATGCCACTGTCCTTGTCATCCTCTACAACAGGCCAACCTCTCCGCTCTGTTAGGAAGCATTTGGTTGCACGTAAGGTTTCCTGGGATAGCAGTAGCTTAAACAATAAGAACTCATTTTTCTATCATGACAATAATTACCAAGGCAGGGCATCCTAGTGGATTTTCAGCAGCCCGGAGTCCTCTGGGATGGCTTTTTCTCATGGTTTTCTTGATCCTCCCCTTGTGGTTGCAGAATGGCTGCCAAGATCTAGACATCACATCTTCACACAAGAGCACCCCCAAGCAGGAAGGAATAAGAGACTACCCTGTCATCTCTCTTTCTCGCTCTCCTTTAACCAGAGAAGAAAATACTATCTAAAACCTTCAGAAAGTCTTCAAGCCCCTTGGCCAGAGCTTGGTCACATGCTCTTGCCCTTCTTTCAAGTGAGATTTATGAAAACAATGTCTGTGGTTGGTTGTCTCACTCATGAAGGTGAGATGTTTAAAAAAAAGGGTGGGAGATAGTTGTTGTCTAGGATACTGATTATTGGGTGGTGGTTGCCATGCCCACCCTGGGAGTGGCCTCCCTGGACCCACCTGTGCTGGGCATGTGCACATCAAGCATAAATGTGGAGAAGCTTCCTGTTCACACTCTGAAGTCACAAGGCCTCTGCAGTAATCTGAATAAAGGCCCCCAAAGATGCCCATATTTGAATCCTCAGGACCCATGAATGTGTTGCTTTACATGGCAAAAGAGACTTTGCAGATTTGGTTAAATTAAGAATCTTGAGATGGAGATATTATCCTGTTGTGTCCAATGTAACCACAAGAGTCCTTATACGGGGGAGGAAGGAGGATCAGAGTCAGAGGAGACATAACTATGGAAATGAGGTGGGAAGCCCCATGAAAAAGACAGCAGGACCCCCAGGCAGGGCCATTACTCTTTTGCCAGAGCCTTCCAGTTCCCTGACCCAGCGGCATTATCTCGCTTTTTGCCTCTGAAATGGCTTACTTTTGGGAAAGTGGAACTTACCCCTAAGATTCTACTGGTTCCCTGAGCTCAGTCCTGATTGGTCCATTTGTAGCACCTCATTTGCATGGAGCTCACTCCTGATTGATCCATTTCTATCATTCCTGATTAGTCCATTCCTACAAAGCTCATTCCTGATTAGTCAACTTTGTTACACCTTATTTGCATATGATGTTGCAAAGTCTAGACTGGCAGCCTATAAAAGCCTGTGTAAACCTACAAGCAGGGTCCAGAGCTTGGAGTGTTAACTCCTCTGGGCCCGCTGGTATAATAACCCTGAGTTCTCCAACCCTCCGAGTGCTGCTTCATCTCTCGCCTGGATCCAGGTTGCTGTCACAACTGAGCTATAACACTGAGCTGTAACACACTTGGCTGCAACAGAAGAAGAGATGGAAGTGATGTGGCCATAAGTCTCCAGGCGTTGGATATCTGGGTGGCCTTTAGAATCTGGAAAAGGCAAGGAACAGATTCTCCCTATATAGAGCCTATAGAAGGAGCAACGCTCTGCCAGCACCTTGATTTTAGGCCAGTGTGACCCATTTTGGACTTCTAACCTCCAAAATGGTAAACTATAAATTGGTATTGTTCTAGTCCACGAAAGTTTTGGTAATTTGTTACAGCAGCAATAGGAAACTAATTACAGCCCTGGAATCATGCTGCCTGGGTCCCTGAGCCTCACAGAGGGCCTGGGAAGTGGCCCTTTCATCCTCTTCCAGAACCTCCCTTTCCCTGGAGCCTCCAAGTGTCCATAGGTCCAGATTAGAAAATGTGTACATGCTCCCCACCCCCACATTCTCCACCTCCTCCATTCGCCCGTTCTCCCTGTCCTCCCTTCTCCCTAGCCTCCCCACCCCCTATTCCTCATCCCCCATCCTCCCACCCGCCTCATCGTCCCAGTCAGCCCCACCGTTCTCCCCATCCCTACTTCTCCCCATCCTTCCCACTCCCTAACCCTCCCATGCCCATGATACCCCTTTTTCTATCCTCTTTATCCCCCATCCTGTCCATCCCCTTTCCCCACATCCTCCCCATCTTCCCCATCCCCTCTTCCTCTCAATCTCCCTTCCCCCAGGCTTCCATTCAGACACCATTTGTATGGCTGAAGCCCTGGGGGTTTATTCTGGTCTACAGAGGTGTGCTCAGTCAGGCCTGCCTCTCTGCTGAGGCCCACCCAGGGCCTTGTTTTACAGCACTCCTCACTTGTGGGTGTCAGGCCCCCTTTCCCCTCATCTTCACAGTAAAAAGTTCTCATGATTTGACTCCCAACCCTCAGCAAAGAGGTACCCATGGCTAGAAGGCCACTGGGGCTCAGTGCCCAGTGGCTGGGTGGTGCCAATAAAACCTCCAGGCCCACAGGCCTTGGCTCTCCTGTAAGGACTAGTGCCAAGGTGGAGGAAGGCTGCTCTCCAGCTCGGCTGGGGCCTGAGCCCAATGAAGCAGGAGAGGAGAACTGGGATGTAGCCAGTGTCCAGGTTCTTGTCTCATCGCAGAAAGAATTCAGGGACAAGACATGGAGGTTAAGAAGGTGAAGTGGGGGTTTATTAAAGGATGGACAGTACACTCTCCAGGGGAGAGCGGGCAGGCTCAGGTGAGCAGCTGTGCTGAATTGCTTTGGCAAGTTGGTTACACAGAGTGTAAAAATGAATGGGCAGAATACTCATTGGAGAGGGGAGGGTTTGGGGTCATATTCCCTGATTTTCATCCCAACTCCACCTTCCCGAAGGGAGGAGGGATTTTGTCCTTATTTAGTCTGGATTGGAATTGTCCTGGCATCAGTGCATGATGGGTACTTCTGATCTGCAAGGCTAATGTTACTGTAATGAGGGCATAATGTGCAAAAGGTTACATTTGGATGCTGGAGACTTCTGCCTTTTCCCACCTTTCTTTGTTGGCCTCCAGGCTGCTCATTCAGCCCAGAGGTTCCTGTTTTTCTTTCTCTTCCTAGGGACCCCTGGTGCTTACATGATGCATTTGGCTCATACCCCTCCTTTTTTGCCCAATTCCTGCCATTTGGCCTGTGTCCCCCTTTCTCTGCTCATATCTGCCTGCTCTAACAATGAGGGCAGGTGGCCCTCTCTCTCCTCCCCCCCCCGCACTCGCCCCCACTCCTGTGGATGAAAATCGTAATTCAGTAGCTGTGGTGCTGAGTGTGCAAGTAGCGCTGAACTTCCTAGGACTGCAGGAAGAGCTTTCCTGGTTCTGAGTGAGACAGGGGTTACCGGCAGGGAAGCAACACAGAGGTGGTTTCTTCAGGCCCTGCTGGCACCTCTTCTGGGGTCTGTGGCCCTGAAGAGCAGGGCTCTCCTGGCTGCCTCAGGGGAGGGCGAGTCTCCTGGAGTGCTTAGCCCCACAGCATCTGCGAGTCCAGCTCTCCCGCAGCCTGCCTGGGCTCTCTCCTGCACACTGCAGCTTTATTCTCCTCTCTGCAGAGTAGATTTCTCTGCTTACTCACTGCCTACTCCTGGCCCAAAGTGGAGGCCAAACTGTAATAGAGGAGAACAAACCTGACTCCATATTGGATCTGTTCCTTTAGTTTTAACCACTGCCCTGCTGTCTAGGCTCAGTCTTGCCAGCTCTGCCACTTTTGTGAAACAGTTGTTGCCTTTGGCCTGAAATATACAGGAGAGCCTCTTCTCAGGGCTCTGACCTTTAAGGATGTTAGCTCTTCTGCACTTATGTAGAGATGGCAAGTTGCAAAATAGAGGATAACCTTTGTTTTGTTGGAGGTTTACCATGACCTGGCCCCCGGGGATGGCTGCAAGAACAAAGAATTCCCACAACAAGAAGTTTGCAACAACCAACCACCCCCCCTCCCCTGTTTTTTGTATAAAAGGAGCCTGTATTCTTACTGGAGTAGGGTGGTTCTCCAAGACATTAGTCTGCCATCCTCTCGGTCTGCTGGCTTTCCGAATAAAGTCGCTATTCTTTGCCCCAACACCTCATCTCCCAATTTACTGGCCTGTCGTGCGGCGAGCAGAATGAGTTTGGACTTGGCAGCACAACCTTTCTCTGTCACAGTGTTCTGCTGCAGATCCTCACTGGCCCAAGGAGACTGCAGCAGAGGGATTAGGCCGACCCAGCTCACATCCTGTGAGGCTGGGCTCACTGCCCATCCAGCTGCTCATTGCCAGGAGCTCACCCACCCAGCAGGGCCGGTGAGTGCGGGCAGATTTTGTGAAAACAGGCTGTGCTCAGGGTTGATGCACTAACGTGTGTCCAATACAAAGTTTGTCCACAAAGTATTGCCCAGAAAGAGGGTGAATGTCCAGAGAATGGGCCAGTCTCACCCAGGCTGACTAGGAGATTTAGGGGCTTATCTGTCTTACTTAGGTATATTAAAAGTAAACCAAAAAATAAAAAAAAAAAATGTATCTGGGCAAGGAAGCATTGCACTTAGAACATGCTTTTCTCAGCCAATGAGCTCTTCTCATTCTCTTTCCTATGTAGTTTATTTTACACATTGTAGCCCAAGTCTAGGATGTGTCTTTTGTACAGAGCACTCCTAGACATACTGCTGGAGCCCTAGAAAACACCATGGAATTCCCAGAGCTAAGACTTAGGGAAGAGGGCAACCCAGCACCCTTTCCAGCAACAAAGGATTGGGACACAATTGAATGGTCCTCAGCCTTCCCTCTAGGAGAGTTATTTTGACTGAAGAGGACAGCCTTGCCTAAGGCCATGTGCCTTTCCCAAAGCAGCCCACATCCAATGACTGATCAGCCTCCATTCTAATCAGGAACATCTCTGCAGGCCTGCAGCTATGGAGTTCCCTGCACGGTTGGCTGAGGCCTCTGTTGGTCCTGCATCCCTGCCCAGTGTTTCCCTCTGCCTAATTCTTCTCTTTCTCCCCACTTCCAATAGATGTTATTCCCAACAGTTCCTGTTAATAAATATCCTGCCTGTTCTTCCTCATACCCAAGTCTGCTCCAAGGGGCACCCAATCTGTGATGGAATTCCCTTGGGTTTACAGTCAGTCTTAGTGCCATGAAGTCAAACCCATGCTCAGAACAGCCCAGGATCATTACAGATACTTCTGAGCTGAGGGACAAGGACAGGGACTGCTGATGGACAAGAGGCCTTGCCCCCTAAGTCTTGCTCTCTGTCCAGCCTCTTCCAGGAAGCTCTCAGAAAGTGTAATCAGACAAGGTGCTGCCAGATGGCCTGCCTGCCCAGGTCCTGCTGGCACGGATGCCGGTGTGTGATCTTGTGATGTTCAACACCATGAATGCTGAAGGAAAATGGTGGTGGAGGAGAGGCCAGTCTGCTTCATGTACAGCCCTGGTGGGTGGAGCTTGGCCCTCTTCCATGGGATGACCCCTGGATGAAATGTTGGTCTTCTGGACGTCCAGCTCCTCGAGGTGGCTGAGTAGAAAGTCCATATCAAGAGCAGTAGGAGGGTGACTCCTGAAGGGCCCCAGGACTGAATGTAGTTTTGGTGGGAGAACCCTGGCCTCTTCATCCCATTGATCACAGAGAATTAAATTTCTTCCTGCCTGTCCACGGGTCTCCCCCACCCCCTCCATAAATGAAAAGAAAAAAGAAGTGATAAAGGCCCAGGAAGAATTCTTCATTCATGTTGCCTGATTTGCAAAATCAAGATAAGGGCCACCAAGGGTCTTTGTTATTTTTATGACACAGCGATAAACCATTTTGCACTCCCCTCTGTCACCCAACAAGCTCACAACCACTCATCTTTTTGCAAAGAGAAGCAACTTTCTGGAACTTTATTCCTTTATTATAACCAGAAGCATTAAAACTGCTCCCAGTGGGTTTTGGTCTTTAAATGACAGTCTTTGGTTCCCCGTTTTTTCCTGCAATATCCTCTCCATTTATTTTGTGTCTAGTGGGGTCATCAAGGTGCATTTCACTGGAAATGAATCACAACCGACTGTGGTTTTCTAAGGATTTTCATCTTAATAATTCCCCAAACATTAAAGATCTGAGCCCTTATGAGACTGGAAAGATACGTACCTATAATTTTGAGACCCACAGTCCTCATTGAGATTTTAAAATGAGTCTTAAAAGGTTGGGGTCTTGGTGAAAAATAGCATGCTTAATTTTGTGTCTGGCCTTGGGAGTTATAGCCACCATTCTCCTCCTGACCTGGGCCTTTGTCTTGGGAAGTATATTCACTTGGGTTCTCCAGAGGGACAGAATCAATATGCACAAATTACTGTAAGGAATTTGCTTATGTAATTATGGAGGCTGAGCAATCCAAGATCAGCTGGAGACCCAGGAGAGCCAACAGGATAGTTCCAGACTGAATCTGAAGGTCTAAGAACCAGGAAAACTAATGGTGTAAGTTCCAGTTAGTGTCCAAGTCTGAAGGCAGGACTTATGTCCTGAAATTACATCCCAGCTTGAAGACAGGCATGCAGAAAATAAAAATTTCTTACTCAGCCTTCTGTTCTAGTCAGGCCTTCAACAGATTGGATGAGCCCCACCCACACTGGGGAGAGCAATCTGCTCTACTCAGTTTACTGATTCAAATGTTAGTCTTATCCAGAAACACATTCACAGACACACCCAGAATAATGTTTAACCAAATATCTAGGCACCTTATGGCCCAGTCAAGTTGATACATGAAATTAACCATCACAGGAAGGAAGAGCTGATCATAGGATGGATGATTGAAAGGAACCCTCCACATCTGTCAGTTCCTTGGCTGGACTGGGACTAGAGAAGAAAAGAGCTCCTCGAATGAGGAAGAGGTGGGCTTTGGGGCTGTAGGTGAACAAGAGAGAGCGTGGTGAGTGCCTCTTGGTGCTTTCAGTCTTTAGAGAACTGGGAGGGCCGTCTGCTTGTATCACTTTCCCAGGCTTGAGCCTTCCCCAGGCCCTGCAGGTTCTCTGACCAAGTGTCCCTCACCAGCTCCTGGCAAAATTGAGATTTTCTCCCCCCGCCTCCTTTTTTTTTTTGGAAGTGAAGTATAGTTGGTTTACAGTGTTGTATTATTTTCTGGTGTACAGCATAGTGTTTCAGTTACACATGTATGTGTATCCTTTTTCATTATAGGTTATTTTATTTCAGGTATTGAATATACTGTGCCGTGCCATAGGAACCTGTTGCTTATCTATTTTATATATAGTAGTTAGTATCTGCTTATCTCAAACTCTCAATTTATTCCTCCACCCACAACCCCTTTCCTACTTGGTAACCATAAGTTTGTTTTCTATGTCTGTGAGTCTGTTTCTGTTTTGTAAATAAGTTCACTTGTGTCATTTTTTTTTTCAGATTTCACAAATAAGTGACATCATGTGGGTTGTTTTTTTTCTTCCTCTTTCTGGCTTTCTTCACTTAGTATGACAGTCCAGAGCCATCCAGGGATTTTCATATTTGCTGGGTTCACCCTGGTGAGACATGGCAGCTGGGGGCTTCCTCCTAAGGTCTTACAGAGAAGTTGAAGGTCAAGATTTTCATCTGGGAAAAAGACATCTAATAAGAAGGGAGGCATAAGTTGATTCTTTGTTTATCAATTAGGAATTCTAATCTGGTCCGAATAGTTGACTTGGTAAAATAGTAGCTTAAATTAGCACACGCGTGCGCGCACACACACACACACACACACAAACGCCAAAAGAAAAAATCCACAGTAGTTTTCTTTCAGGTAAGGAGAAGAGTAAGCAGCCCAGAGCTGTAAGGTGGCCCCACACTGCCATTAAGGACTTAGACTCCTTCCACTTCATGGTTCTGCTCATCTTCAGGGAAGGGTCCTCAAGTTCATGATTTTCGCCTGTCTGAGTAGCAGACAGAGGGAAAGGGCATGGATGTGACTGGGCGGTAGGTGCGTGTTGGGCAAAAGGAGCCTGTCACCTCCACTAGCCCCTCTTCTCTTTTAAAGAACTTCTCAAATGCTCTGCTTCATGATTTTAGCTCATATCTCATCTGCCATCCGTATCTGTAAGGAAGCTGGACACTCTTGGTGGAACCATGATTCTGGATATCAGTATCCTGGCCTCCTGCTTGGTGGTGCCCATATTTAATGGGGCCACCTGATCTCCTCTGCCCTCTCAGCCTCTGTTTTTTCCTTAGCAAAAGTTTTAGTATGATGTCAGACCATTTGTTCTTTCCTCTGCTTGCTCAGAAAATACCTGTATTATAGTTATAAGGGATAGAAACCTAAGATAATAATTTAAGCCAGAAGGGAAGTCTGTTGGCTCAAGCAACCATACTGTGGAAGAGCAGAGGTGAAGTTCTCCTTAGTAATTCCTAGAACCATGAGCTTGGGGCCCATCTAGTGTCTCTCTCTTTCTCTTTGCTTCCTTCTCCATATGGACTTTGTCTGTGTTCTATCCTACTAAAATCATTTTCTTCACACATCAGAGGAAAAGGGGTGCACATAGACTCACATGTTTACAGCTCTGCAGCCAGAGCAGAGGGGACCATCCCCTACCAGCTTCAGTATGAAAAATCCCGAGGAAGACTCTGATTGGTCCAGATTAGTCAGATGTCCTTCCTTTGCACAATCATGATAGGCAGGGAATGAGGATCATGTAACAGGATCTATTACATCTCTTCAGATTCTATGGCTTGATCAGGGTGGGGAAAGAGAAGTCAGGAGGAAATACTGTTAAGGGATCCCAAAGAATGAGGGGAGGACACAAGACACAGGCATAATTATTGAAGGAATTATGTTGAGTTAGGCAGCAAGCCCCAAGTCCTATGGGCCATGCCTTCCTGCGTCACTCCTGTGTATGCTTCCCCACTGATGAATATTTTGCCCTTTCTCTGCTCTATTCTGTAGTACAAGGGATCTGAGTCTAGCAGGCTGCCTTCTACAGATTTCCATCTTAGCTTCCAAATGGATTCAGCCAGTGATGTAGATTGGAGGATGGGAGAAACGTGGTGTTTCTTCTCCTTCCTCTCTGACCTGGGCAGTTTCTCTGGCAGCAGTCAATTTCCTCTGTGGCTTCAGCTCTGGCAAGTGAGTCCCCCATGGATGGAGTTTCACAGAAGTGACCTTGGTCCCTGGGCTTCACAAACTCTGCCTCCTCCATGAGTCCCATCGACCTAGGAAAAGTACTGAATTTCTGTTCTTGCTAATCTCTGACTTTATATCATTTATGCAACCACTGGGCTGCATTAAGCTTCTCCTGTTGAAAAAGCATAAAGGGAGTTGTTTTCTTGGTTAGACCTGATTTATATACCTCCTTTCTCCACGCACAGTCCTCCTCCCCCTCCAATAGACATTTGCAATTGAAACCTTTTCTCTAAACTGGGAATAAAAGGTTGTGTCTCCTGCAAATGAATTTCAAACTTCAGTGAGCAGCTGCAGAAGTCTACTCTGAAGACGTGGCTGTCTGTGGGCACCCAACACCCACCATCCATTTAAGAGCTTGGGGATTTGCAACTGGTCTCAATTAGTTGTGAGTGGATATGCCTGGAGAATCTGCACTGAGACCTTCCTTCCCTTCCTATCTCTACCTGCCTATCAGCAGAAATGAAGACTTTTTAATATGAGCAGCAACAAAGCCAAAACAGAAAGTAAACTAGCAGCAAAACAGCCAGTGTTTAAGGAAATCACAGCACAGTGGTTCAAGGGTTTTGTGTGACCTGCCTTCTCTGTTACACAACCGATGGAGAGTTGATACAACAATGGATTTTTCACATTTGATTGCCTGTACCCCGGATGCCAATCCAGGTAAAGGTCCTGCTCCTGTTAAGCTAGCTGCAGAAACAGTTCTAAACCACTTTTTTTTTTTTTTTTCCAGCAGTTGGTTTTGGGGAAACGAAATAGTGTTTATATTGTTTTTCCTTCTGGAATATCACTACATGTGAATCTATTCATTTTCTCAACACCAGACCCAAAACTGCCTTAAATTTTGTCCCTTATCACCTTCTTTCTTCTTGTTTTAATTAAGGAAGGATTTCTGTACCACTGAGGATAACTGGTCTCTGCTGTGGTAACATCATTCTAAGTTCTCAGAGGCTTTTAGCAATAAAAGCATTTCTCACTCATGGGGCACATCCACTGACGGCTGGGGCACTGCTCCATGTGTCCCCATTCAAGGACCCAGGCTAATGGAGCAGCAGCTCTTTGGAATAATGCTGGTGGCTGTGGCAGAGGGAAGTGCCAAACATTGCTCTGATCATATTTCAAGGTCATAGAAAGTCACACAGTGACATCTGACTCCTTGCAACTATTTCTATTTTCCCCAAACTGTCTTTGTCTCAAATGAAATCTCTGCTTTATTTTAACAGAAATCTCAAAAGTGATGTCAACAAAATGGAACTCTGGATTTTCCATGCTCTCATTAATCCCCATCTCAGTAAATGACACCACTTTCTACCCAGTCGCTTGAGTCGGAAATCTCGGCATCATCCCTGACTTCTCTTTTTCACTTGCCACATGCATCCCATCTGCAAGTGTCATTGATTCAACCTTCAAATGGTTTCAGAATCTGCCTGCCTGTCCCCAAAGCCACTGAGGCCACTGTGTCTTAGTTGAGGTTTCCCCCAGAGGGAGACCTTGATACAAAGATCAAAATGTAAGTCATTTTTCTAGGAGGTACCTGAAATATTGATGGAGGAGTGGGAAAATGAGACAGGGAATAAAAGGTCAAAAAAAAAAAAAAAAGGAGGGAGTCATTATTGAGACAAATCCAGCTGCAGCTAACTAAAGCTTAATCCTCAGGGGTACTCTGGGGAACCTGCCTTAGCATTATGCCACTAGAGTGGAGGCTATATCATCAGTGGAGAGCAGCTCCTGGGGGATGTTAAATTTTTTTGGACTTCCAGGCTGTGCTGCAAGCAGGCAGAGTGACTTCACATGGCTTTGGAGATATTGGCCATTTGAAGTCAGCTGCCTCATTGAAGTGATTCAATTAGAAGGAGGGATGTGGGTGGGGCACTGACACTGTCTGCTGGGGTCTCAGGGCCACTTGGGACCCACATTAAGTTTACCCTTTCTAACAACTACTCTTCAAGACAGTTGCCAATCACAGTTAATAAACAAGCAAGGAAACAAATAACATAAGAAGAAAGTTCATAGGACAAGCTGCAGGTGGTCAGTTGGTTCTGAGGTTGGGTCTTGCTAGAATCTCCCTCCTCCACCACCATTTCTGGATTCGCTTCCCCCTGCACCAGCACCGCAGTGGGTATAAGCTGCTTTCCTGGTGACCTAGACTTTCTTGGCTGATGGATTTGAGCATCTGAATATCAAACCTTCATTAAGCCATGGTTCGGAAGTTACCCACTTGTAAATTTTTAACAAATAAGAAATCACGAAAAGTTACCACCCAGGTAAACTCGCTGAGATCCAGACAGACTCCTCCTGGCTTCAGTTACATGGCAGCAACTCTGTCATTCACAGTAAGTGGGGCCAATCACTCCAAAAGGTTAGCACTTTGGCTAATTTTAATCTACCGATGTTTTAACAACTGCATCTCAAAAGTCCTGAGTACTTAGCAATCAGCTCTCCTGAGTCAGTACTTAGCTGGTTCTAACAAACTCTGACGAGCCCCCTTCGTCATCTGCCACTGTCACACCACTTTCACTACAAATTTGGTCCCTTGGTCAGAGGCGATGTGATGTGTGACTCTCCTGACAGTCAGGCATTGTGAGACGGCAGGCAGATAAGGCAAATCTGTAACAGCGATGTTTTGCCTAAGGGTGAAGCAGTACCCTCTCCCTGGTACAGTGTTCTTGTTGTAACCAGCCTGCCCACGTGGCTAGTTGGTAACTGTGGCAGTTTTGGAGGAACCCTGCTCAGATCTCTGCTGCGGGTGCCTTCAGACTTTGCCTCTGGTTTCAAGCTGAAGGCACAGATTTCTTGGGCAAGGGTGCAAGGGCTCACAATTCCTGACCAGCAATTATTTTTTTTGCCTGAGGGGTGCCTCTTGGGCTGCTGGAGACATCCTTATAGTTGACCTCAATCTTAGGTCTCTTCCTAACCACTCTTTCCTCTCCCTCCCATTTCACTGGTGTCAGATTTGCATCACAGCCAGCAGGTTCTTCCTGACTGTTCTACCTCCTCTTTCCTTTATCTTTCACAACGATCCCCATCAATTCTCTTGTATTTCTAACTCTATCTGGACATCTGCTTCCTGGAGAACCCACTGACATAGTGTCCTTGAGGGGTGGTACCATATTTTGGGCCCACTCGATACATATTTGCTTTTTTGTGGGGTGGGGGAGGTAATTAGTTTTCTTTCTTTCTTTCTTTCTTTCTTTCTTTCTTTCTTTCTTTCTTTCTTTCTTTCTTTCTTTCTTTCTTTCTTTCTTTCTTTCTTCTTTCTTTCTTTCTTTCTTTCTTTCTTTCTTTCTTTCTTTCTTTCTTTCTTTCTTTCTTTCTTTCTTTCTTTCTTTCTTTCTTTCTTCTTTCTTTCTTTCTTCTTTCTTTCATGAAGGTACTGGGGATTGAATCCATGACCTTGTGCATGTTAAGCAAATGCCCTACCACTGAGCTACACCCTCCCACCCCCACATATTTGCTTTTATCAGTCTGACATTCGATAAGGCAGTGGCCTGATCAGTCCTAGTGAGAAATCACCCAAGCTGTTGTAACTGTGCATAACCTCCGCCACTTCCACCACAGCTATTCTGGGCCCAGTGTGCAAGCACTGGTCTACCTAGTGGAGCAGCAGTGTCTCTTCTGTAACCTGTGCTCTCTAGTGGGTAGTAACAGCTGATGCAAAGATCCTCACACTTTGAGGCCACTCTCCTAAATCCATCTGTATGCTTCTTCCTGAGACCTCTTTGTCACCTCTCTTCCAATTTCTCAGCCTTACCCAAAGTTCCTGAACAAACAGCTAAGCCATTAGCAACAGCTGAAAGTCCTGAATAGTCCTATCTCAGACCACCTTTGGCTCCAGTCCAAGTTAACAAGCGGGTGTGCTGCTTAAACCTCTAGCCACTGAGAAGTTTTCTCTGGACCACCTCTGAAATGCTACTACAGAGAAGCAGCCATCCATTTTTGGCTTGCATCAACATGTGCTAACTATTGTTGATCCAAAGATTTTTTTCCCCCTTTTTCAGCTGGTCAAAATAAAAACTCACAAGGCCCTCGCTATGAAGGAGACTCGTCTGTGCAAGAGAGATAGGCGATATGAGCATCTGGGTCCAGTGTTAGTTTATCTATGTTCACTGGATCTACTCGGACTGATCCCAAATTTATCATTGCCGGTTTATGATGAAATTATGTTGTGCCTGCCCAACCTTGTGAATTGGTGTGTTTTGCTCAGCTCAAGAGGCAGAGCGCAGATCATGTTGGGAAGCAATTTGCTGTCCTGGGATCAGGTATCCAGTCTCTCCTCGGGCCTGGTAGTATGCAGGAGCTGCTCTTCAAATGGTAGGTAATTTTCTATTGCAGGCGTGCTGTGGACTGAACTGCATCCCTTCAAAATTCATGTGTTTCAGCCCTAACCCCCAACGTAACTGTGCTTGCAGATGGGACTTGTAAGGAGGTAAACAAGATTAAATTAAGATTAAGAGGTCATAAAGGTGGAGCCTTAATCCAATAAGACAAGTTTACTTACAAGAAGAGGCAGAGAAGCCAGAAATCTCTCTTTCCCTCTCTCTCTCTCTCTGCACATGGAGCAGAGGCTGTGTGAGGACACAGCAAGAGGGTGGCTGTTTGAAAGCCAGGAAGAGAGGTCTCACCAGAAACTGACCCCGATGACACCTTGATCTTGGACCTCTGGCCTCCAGAACTGTGAGAAAATAAATTTCTGTCATTGAAGTGACCTGATCTGTGGTGTTTTGGGATAGCAGCCCTGATAGACCAATAAATAACGGCACTGCCTTGCTGTAAAGCCCTCGGAGTCTCCACTGAGACTCTCCCATTAGGACTTGCCGAGATGCCCTGTTCTTAGTCCCTGTGAGGACCCCTAGTGCCCTGTCACATGGCTCATTGGCAGAACTGATTGCATTGCAGCCTGCATTTGCTCTAGAGCTATCCCTGCTCTGGGTTCCACTAGAAACTGGCATCTTTCTGAGTCATTCAATAAATGGGGTGTTGGATGTTTTCCACGTGTGGTTCTGTGCTACTTCCAAAGTTAAGAGGCTTATTAACTGTTGTGCCTTTTTTTTTTTTTTTTTTTAATGGTAGGAAGCTACAAAGCTTCCCAGCATCCCTCAGATCACCTTGAATCCATGTAGGGTTTATCTCTCAACCTCTTGAGTTTATCCATTATGTGTCACTTCATACTCCTCAGTTTCAATTAATGTTCTGTCACGGACATAGTGACTGTGCAATGTCAAGACAGCCACGGTCTAACTGGACTGTATTGTGACAGAGAGCAGGAGACTTAACCCAGACTCCTTGCAAGACTGGGGATGTGTGCTGTGGTCCTTTCCAGATGAATACAAATGTCTTTTATTCTTCTTTGTGATAGGAGTGGAAAAGAATGCATTCACCAGATCAATAGCTGTCACTTATGACAGAGATTGGGTTGGTCTATTCTAGTAAAAATGCATTATCTGCTACGCCTGCTACAATTGGGGCTACATTTGATTACATTTGTGGTAGTTGTACTAATTCCCTATGGCTGCTGTGACAAATTACCACAAACTTAGTGACTTAAAACAACATGCATTTGGGAGGAGAATATAGCTAAAGTGGCAGAGTGCATGCTTAGCATGCACAGGGTCCTGGGTTCAGTCCCCAGTACCTCCATTAAATAAATAAACCTAATTATGCCACCCCAAGAAGCCCCTCAAACCCCACACGTTTATTCTTTCATACTTGTGGAGGTTGGTCAGAAATCTAAAATTAGTTTCACTAAGCTGAAATTGTGGTGACAATAGGGTTCCCTACTAAGGGAAGTAGATTTCCTCGTCTTTTCCACTTTCAAGAGCTGCATTCCTTGGCTCATGGCCCCTTCTTCCCTCTTTGAAGCCCTCAGTGTAGTATCTTGCTCCAGGGGTCACGTTGCCTTCTTCTGTAGTCTAATCTCCCTCTGCCTCCCCATTGTTAGGACACTTACTATTACACTCAAGACTCACCTAGATAATCAGGGATAATCTCTTCATCTCAGGAGCCTAAACTTAATCACAAATTAGTCTACAAACTGCCTTTGAGATATCTATTAACACAGATTCTTGAGATTAGGACCTGGATTTTCTAGGGGGCCCCTTTCAGCCTACCAGTCTTTTCTCATCTACCATGATGAGCTTTCAGTTTTTTTTTTTCCAGATCTTCATTCTAAGTGAAGTAAGCCAGCAGAAGAAAGACAAATACCATATGATATCACTTATATGTGGAATCTACCGAAAAAAAAAAAAAAGGACCCAAATCAACTTATTTACAAAACAGAAACAGACTCACAGACATAGAAAACAAACTCATGGTTACCCGGGGATAAATGGGGTGGGGAGGGATAAATTGGGAGTTTGAGATTTGCAGATACTAACTGCTATATATAAAATAGATAAACAACAAGTTTCTTCTCTGTAGCACAGGGAACTATATCCAATACCTTGTAGTAACCTATAATGGGAAAGAGAATAAAAAGGAATATGTGTATGTACATGTATGACTGAAACATTATGTTATACACCAGAAATTGACACAACATTGTAAACTGACTAGACTTCAATAAATTTTTTTTTTTTTTAAAAATCAGGGTGAATTCCAGGTAAATTAAAAATCAGGAATATAATGCATCCTTTAATTTTCAAGGGCAGCACTGATCCCTGCCATTTCACTTGGAATGTGGCATTGCTTCTGATTCATTATCTTGGCCAAAGGGGCAGTGTCAGGAGTTTGCATCTGGACTTCCCTCCCATACCCTTAAATGATCTTGACCCTCAGGCCATATTTTGCTGGTAGCACCCTCTGTTTAAATTCCATCCAGGCTTTCAGATCCTTGGAGGTAATTTTTCTGGTTGAAGAAGCTGAAGATGAGAAACAAATTTATTTTCCACACCAGAAAATTCTCGTTCTTTCATTATTTCCTCTAAATTTTGCTTGCAAACTGAGCAGTTCCTTCTCCAGTTCATCCCTCTCTTTCTATACTTTCCCATACACAGATTAGAAATAAAAAGCCAATTAATATGTTCTCCATACTGCCTGGTGCCCTGTTCACATGTTCATTAGATACATTTTTTGTCTGCCAACCTACCACAGGCAAGTCTTTGCAATTACTCCACTACCTCACAAACCTAGCCTCTGCTATGCACCAAAGGCAGCCTCCCTTCAGCTTCTTCTGGAAATTTTCAGCCTCCATCAGCAGCTCTCTGGAATTCACCTTTACAGCTACTGTCTGCTTCTCAGTCTCAAAATTAATGCCACATGTCTTAGGTTTTTGTTAAAGCTGGATGCCATTTCTGATATGAAATTGAATTGCTTCAGTTAGCTTTTATTGTGTGACAAACCACCCCCAAGTTTAGTGGCTTAAAATAACTTTTTTTTCCCCCCTCACAATTCTGTGAGCTCTTTGGGCTGTTCCTTTGCTGATTTTACCTGGAATCCCTCATGCGACTGAATTTAGCTGGAGGGTTGGTGCAGTGGGCAGACTCCAAGTTGCCCCCTCAGTGATTCCCATGTTCTGGTATTCACAACTTTGTGTCATCTTTTCCCCTGGAATGTGGGCTGGCCTAACAACCTGTAACTTGCTTCTAACCCATAGAACATGGCAAAGATGGTGGGATATCACTGTCATGATTAGGTTACAAAAGATTATATTTTCCATCTTGCTAGCTGACTTTCTCTGTTGACTCTCCCTTGCTGGCTCTGATGAAGCAGATTTGTCATGTTGCATAGGCCCATGTGGCAGGGAACTGAGTGCAAAGTAGAGGAATGGTGTTCCCATCATCCTCACCATCAAGACTACCACCACCACCATTATCTTCATCACCTCCACCACTACTATCACTCTTCTTCATAGCCTTGATTCTTTTTTTTTCTTTTTTTTTAAACAAAGGTATAGTTGATGAACAATATTATATAAATTCCAGATGAACATAGTAACTCACAATTTTAAAGATTATATTCCATTTATAGTTATTATAAAATATTGGCTATATTTCCTATGCTATATAATATATGCTTGCAGCTTTTTAATTTTATACATAGTAGTTTGTACCTGTTAATCCCCTACACTTTTTTGCCTCTCACTCCTCCTGCCCACTGATAACCACTAGTTTATGCTCTATATCTGTGAGTCTTTTTCTTTTTTGTTATATTCACTAGTTTGTTGCATTTTTTTAGATTCCACATATGTGATATCATACCAGTATTTGTCTTTCTCTGTCTGACTTATTTCACAAAGTATGATACTCTCCAAGTTCATCCATGTTGTTGCAAATGGGAAATTTTATTCTTCTTTATGGCTAAGTAGTATTCCATTGTGTGTATACGTGTGTGTGTGTGTGTGTGTGTATCACATCTTTATCCATTCGACTTTTGAACATTTAGGTTGCTTCCATATCTTGGCAATTGTAAATAATGCCATTGCGGTTCATGTATCTTTTCAAATTGGTGTTTTTGTTTTCTTTGGATAGATACCAAGGAATTTAATTGTTGGGTCATATGATAGTACTATTTTTAGTTTTTTTGAAGAAACATCATACTGTTTTCCACAGTGGCTGCACCAATTTACATTCCCACCAACAGTGTTCAAGGGTTGCCTTTTCTCTACATCCTCACCAAATTTTTTTTTTTTTGGTGGTCTTTTTGATGATAGCCATTCTGACAGGTGTGAGGCGATATCTCATTGTAGTTTTGATTGTCATTTGTCTGATGATTGATGATATAGAACATCTTTTCACATGCCTTTGGCTATCTTTATGTCTTCTTTAGTAAATGGCTGTTCAGGCCTTCTGCCCACTTTTTAATCAGGTTGCTTTTTTTATATTAAGTTGTATGAGATGTTTATATATTTTGGATATTAACCCTTTATCAGTCATATCATTTGCAAACATTTTCTCTCATTCAGTAGATTGTCTTTTTGTTTTGTTGATGGCTTCCTTTGCTGTGCAAAAGCTTTTAAGTTTAATTAGATCCCATTTACTCAGTTTTGCTTTTGTTTCCTTTGCTTTAGGAGGCAGATTCAAAAAAATATTGCTGCAATTTATGTTAAAGAGTGTTCTGGTTATGTTTTATTCTAGGAATTTTATGGCTTCTGATCTTACATTTAGATCTTTAATCCATTTTGAGTTGAAATGATGTGAGAAAATGTTCTGATTTCATTCTTTTACATGTCGCTGTCCAGTTTTCCCAGCACTACTTATTAAAGAGACTGTCTTTTCTCCATTGTAAATTCTTGCCTCTTTTGTTGTAGAGTAATTGACCATAAGCTGTGTGTTTATTTCTGAGTTCTCTCTTCTGTTCCATTCATCTATGTGTCTGTTTTTGTGCGAGTAACATACTATTGTGATGACTAGCTCTGTTGTATAGTCTGAAGTCAGAGAGCTTGGTTCCTCTAGTTCTGTTTTTCTTTCTGAGAACTGTGTTGGCTATTCAGGGTCTTTTGTGTTTCCAAACAAATTTTAAAATTATTTGTTCTAGTTCTGTGAAAAATGCCCTTGGTATTTTGATAGAGATTGTGTTGACTCTGTAGTTTGCCTTGAGTAATATGGTCATTTTAGCAATATTAATTCTTCCAATCCATGAACATGGTACACCTTTCCCTCTGTTTGTGTCATGTTCAATTTCTTTTATTGGTGTCATAGTTTTCTGAGTATAAGTTTTTTACTTCCTTAGGTAGGTTTATCCCTAGGTATTTTATTCTTTTTGATGCAATTATAAGTGGGATTGTTTCTTTAATTTCTTTAATAGTTCATCATTAGTGTATAGAAATACAACAGATTTCTGTGTACTAATTTTGTATTCTGCAGCTTTACTGAATTCATTGATAAGCTGTAGTACTTCTTTGGTGGTGTCTTTAGTATTATCTATGTATCATGCTATTAGTATTATCTAGTATCATGCTATTTTCAAGCAGTAGCAGCTTTACATTTTTCTTGCCTTGATTCTTGTTGGGTCATTCTTAGCCATTGACTGGCTAATGGGGAAGAGCTGGACTTAGGATCCTCTTAATTCAGTTGATTCTGGAGTCAAAACGGGCTCTCAACAGCTTACTCCTCATTGATCTAATTTCTCCATCTCCAAAAAATAAATAAATAAATAAATAAAGTTCTGGACTTAGCAGCCAGTACCAGTTGTTAGCTAGGATCTTGGCCTTTCCTCTCAACTGACAAGCCTCTCTTAGAGCAGATCTCCAAGACTCCTGCCTTCCCCTTCTTGGGAAGTAGAAGGAGGTGATTGCTACTTAGTTTATAATCCTTGCTTGGCTAACAGGAAAGACCAGACCATGACCTAAGGGGCCCAACTTCCTGGCCTCTCCTATGAGTTAGGGGGATGTTTTAATCAGGCTCTGGGAGTGAGGATGCAGGATCATAAGGTTGTATAGTTCGACCTAATTTTGCTCAGTGTTACTCAAAGAGCCTCTAGAAATCCTTTTTTCCATCTGGTGCTCAAGGTAGACAACCCTCCTTCCCCACAGCTAATGAGGCCTCTTTGACTGTTGAAGAGACTCCGGGAAGGGGAGGCTGCTATTTGCTTCTTTAAATCCCACAAATCCCACCCTATCTCCCACTCTCCACATTTTCCCTCTGCATCTCTCTCTCTCTGCTTTGTATCAGACATAAATGCAAGAGAACAATACCCAGATCTGTGAAAGAGAGACAGGATGGGGTGCCAGAAGCCAGAAACAAGTGTGGGAAGGAGACAAAGGAGCAAAGTGAGAGGAGCAGATGTGAGGCATCCACCAAAAGGGACTTATTTATAAATTGTTAAGGAGCCCAGGTTCAGGGCACAATTTGATTCAGGAATAATTCAAATGTAGTTTTCCATTATTTTTAAAGGAAGTTTTCTATTGGATTAATGAGAGATCATTAAACATTTGTAATTAAATCAATATAAGCATAATCATTCATAAATCTTGTTTTCAAATTCATGACTTCTTGATCTTCACGTATGAAAAAATTAGGATTTTCTTGGACTGGCCTATTTGTAAATGAACAACTCATCATTCACAGGCCTTGCCATACCAGGTTGGAGAGAAAGAAAGCCACAAAGTGGCACTTTTTCGTGGGGCCTCCCCTGACCACCATATTCAGAGTTATGTCCTGAGCATTCCTCACTCTCAAGTTAGGGAATTTTTTCTGGTTCATTAATGTAGTCCAAGTGCCTGGTTCAGTGCCTGGCATACAGTAGGTACTTAATGCATGCTCTTAAAGGAGTTAAGAAACTTTGGTCAGATATTCTATCCCCTAATTATGTAGATGAGGACACTGAGAGAGAAATGATGTAATGCTGAATGACATGTGGCTGGAGCCAAGACTAGGACCTGTGTCCTGCCACCTGATGGGGTGCTGCTCTTTGTGCTCAACCTGCAGGGTTTTCCAGCTTCTCATCAGAAGCCAGCCCTCTCTTCCTTCCCTGCAAAGGCTGGCATGCACTTCCCCATCACCAGGGGTGATCAGACCCCAGCACCACAGACCTCTGGGTGATCTAAGGAGTGAGAAGATGCTGTCTGTGTCCTGAAGACAAACATCTCCCTAGCTGGGGTATGGAAAATGGGGTGGGAGGTTTCCTCTGAGAACATCCCCCAGTATGACATCCTTCTAGTAGGTCTTTTGAAGATAATGCACGGCCATGACGATTGTTGTGTCCATGATGGGAAGTCTGTAGAGGAAGCGGAATGAAACAAAGACCAGGAGGCTTAGAGAAGATTGTTACAGAGGAGTGGGTTATTTTTAGTTAAAATAATTTTTTAGTGTATTTATTGTGGGGAAGTTAATTAGGTTTATTTATTTATTTTAATGGAGGTACTGGGAATTGAACCCAGGACCCCATGCATGTTAGGCACACACTCTACCACTGACCTATACCCTCCCCTAGGGGAGTGTTGACCAAGGTGGTAAGATCCCAGAGCCTCCACCAGGCTTGTGTCCCCTGATGTTAGAACCCAATGAAGCTGCTGCTCAAAGAGGCCACCACTGCACACTTCTCAGCTCCTCTGCCCTCCCGACCTATGTGCTCCTGCATCTTGCCATCACTCTGCATCTGCTCCTCACCTTCCATCCCTGCTCTACTTCTGCCCAGTACAGCAGGCATGAGTGACCTGCAAGCAGGCTCCCTCCTGCGTCCTTCCTGGGCAGCTGCACCTAGGGCAGTGTAAACAGACCCACTCTGGGCTCTTGGCCATTTCCTCCAGCAGGGACTCACTCTACTTACCCAGGGCTGATTTCACTGCTGGGAAGATGCCCACTACCACAGTCTGCTGCTTGTCATGCTGTGTGCTCCATGGTTTTTATGGATTTTTATTATTTTTTAATGAGTCTGGAAAATACTTGGGTATAAACTTCTAAAAATTCTAATTGAGTTTTAATCTATATGCCCTTGTGTGCCCAGCCGTGAGTTAGGTACTGAGAGCAGCCACTGGCCTGGCTTGGGAGCTGGAGATATCCCTGGTAGGATGAGGCAGATGACCAGTGTCCACCATGAACCAGAATGGAAGCAGGGAGGGGTGAGCTGAAGCAACCCAGGAAGGCTCCCTGGGAGTGGTGGGCTGTGACAAAGCTCTGACTGTTTTCTTCAATGAGACTCCATAAGCTGGCTTTTCCATGGAAGCTTATGTTCATTGGGTTTAACCAAGAAAGGGAATACCCCCACCCCACCCAGCCCCGCCATGTGTAAAGGGAGGTGTCGCCTTGCTGGGCATCACCAAGCTCAATGCAGTCCGTTGGTGCCCAGCACCAGTCCCAGGTTGGGATGTGGCACTGTAAGGCTTGGGCAGGAGAAGGGTCTAATGGGCACCCTGCATTGCACTGAGCAGTGGCAGTACCCCAGCTTATGTATGCCTCCCAAGGGGATGAGCTGGCATATAGTAGTAAACATGGGAAACCGCTGCTGAGTACATTGTCAAAAATATGGGAGCCAACCTGTGTCCACTGGTGTGTCCTTGTAATCTTTCCATCTCCATATTTTAGGTAGAACAACTGGCTTAAATGATATACACTCCTGATAATTCTCATCCCCTGCAACCTTTATTTCCTTTTAAAACAGACAAATGGTTCCCCAAGCTGGGGAATGTTGATGCAATGCCTGCAGTAATTGCCTGCAGACATGGGAGCAAGGGGTGGGAGGCTTGACTGCAAATGTGTGTGGTGGGGCTGCCATGCTCTCTGATGGGCAGCAAGACCCTGCCCGCATCCCACACCAGGAGCCCAGATAATAGCAGCAACAGCACCATGGGAGGACTTGCTTTACATGGTGGGGCTGTTCCTGAAGAGGCAGAAGGGAATTCAATATACATGTTTTGAGAGCATCGCAAATCCTGTATAGTGTTTGATTTTAAATACTTCATAGTTCATCAGATATTTTCCTAGAATTTCTCTTTTGTTCCTGACAATTAATAGCGAGATAGTTAGAGGAAAGATTAGTGATCCCATTTTACACAGGAGGACACTTAAGCCTTAGAGAAGATGTGTCCAGAAGAAGTGGAAGTAAACCCTTAAGGCCCTGTTTCCCAGCATACCTGGGTTGAACTGACACCGATATGATGGGGACACCGATATGATGGACACAGAACATATCTGTCTTCAAGTGGCAGTCTCTGGGGAGACCTCACTAAACAGACATTGCTAAAGACAGAAATCCATCTGTAAACCTGTTTGTGAAGTGGTGGCTTTGGTACAGTGAGGAAGCACTTCCTGGCTGGTATTGTCTGCTCCTTTCTCTGCAAGCTGGCTCGTTAGAAGGGAACGTGAAGGTTCTAGCTCCCTGGGTCTTATTTCCAAGATGCTACTGACCCTCAGCAGCTAAGATTAGCAAATCAAAATATAAAATGCCCAGTTACATTTGCATTTCAGATAAATAATGAATAGTATTTTGGTGTAAGTATACCCCATATATTGCATGGGCCATACTTATAAAAATATATTGTTTATATAAAAGTCAAATTTAACTAGACATCTTATATTTTCGCTGGTAACCTTATCAGCAAGTTGAGGCACTTGACAAACTTTGTTTTTGCAGCCACCCACCACTCCTCTCTAATGCTCCACATTCTGGCTCTTCCTTGCCTGGGTCAGGCCGTTTATCCCTCCTTGACAAGAGCTCTCTAGAGACAAGATGGGTGGCTCAAAGGAGTGAAACCCATGGAGAGATTTCAAGCCAAGTTCTCCTTGGCTGTGAGGGTTCCAGGGAGCCCAAATTCACATGAGAGGAACAGCAGTGACCATACTGGCTTCTGCCCAGTGGATCCCAGATGGCTAGGCAGAAAGGTTTCAGCAGGGGTGGGGTCACACATCTCTCAACTTTTCTCTTTCTCACTCCTAAAACTGTTACTGAACCTGGACTTAGGTCTGCTCACCAGTGCACAGTAGAGCCAATCTACTGACACCAGGTTGTGGTGAAGGAGAGTACAGTGTTTATTGCAAGGTACCAAGCAAGGAGAACAGGGAACTAGTGCTCAAAAGACTCTAACTCCCCAATGATTTTCAGGGAAGGGTTTTTAAAAGTGGTGTGAGGGAGAGGGCTTCAGGGTGCATGATCAGCTCATGTGCAATTCTTGCATTAGTTGGTATCAAGATGAAATTTTGAGCATCACCAGTCTTCTGGTTTCAACTGGTCGGGGGTCTACATGCTTGCGGTCAGCAGTTTTCATATGATGGGGGTTTGCTTCCTGTAAAAACAACTTACAAATGTGAGTCAGACTTTATCTATAGCTTTCTAGGAACTGGGAGTTTGGAGATTCTGCCATGTGGCTGGTTTATAGTGTAAATTGTTGTCAGCTTCCCAGCTCAATAGCTATTCCTTGTTTCTACATCTTCACATTTCCTAGTCATTAAATCTTGAGGTTGCCTTTTGAGACTTAGACTTAGAAGAGGCCCTGGAGACTAAAGGAAAAGCCTTTTACATCAAAGAACAGGAACACAGGGGCTTGTATGCTGTTTCAAAATCACTGGACAGACTGTTTTTAAATACATGTCATGTAGAATTCTAGGGGCCTCACCAGAAGTAGGTCAGGCATCATGGTCCATGTTCCTCCCTCAACACCAGCACATGTGCCCTCAGTCCAGCAAGTCTCACCCTCCAGCACGTCCACGTCCACATCATCTCACACTCTGCCAGTGGCTGGTGGGGTTGGCCTGTTGTCACACAAAGCCCTCTTTATAGTTGCAGATTTAATTTAGATTAACATGGGAGAAAAATTATGGACTGCTTTTCTGCACGCTGAGTGAATACCACTTAATTTCAGGAAGAGATAAGGCGGAGTATGGTCTAGGGAAAGGGAGGAAGCTGGTGATTGCTGGTATTCTGGGGCTCTGTCCTACATCCCTGCTGGACTTATCAAAATAGGGTTTCTGAGAGTGCCATGGGCTGAGCCCTGGATACCGGGTAGTCACGGACACCAGGTAGTCACGGACAATGTTTCTTCTCTGTAATGGTAGGTGAGTTGGGGGGCCTCACCATAGACAGACTTGGGGTGGGGCTGTCGGCTTCCTACCTACTACCCTTCTCCACCAACCTTTGCTTCCACAACCAGGCATGTGTGTTTCAGTCCTGGGAGCAGAGGGGCTAGGAGGTCAGGGGTAGGGAGATCTTCACTTTGCAGGGGCCATAGCACTGGCTCTCTTGGCTGAAGGCACACATGATGGAGGTGTGGCTCCTCTCTCTGCAAGGGAAGCCTCTGGACCTTGCAAAGCTGGGCCTCCAGATGGAAGAGGATGGATGCCAGACTCAGTCTCCCTGGCCTCAGCACAATTGCCAGTTGCCAGAGCACTGGTTTTTAGTGTTATTATCACTTTAGTTTAGTTTGTAGCATTCCTGCCCTTTTCTCCACAAAAGGGCCGAATTAAAATGAAGTGAGGCTTGTACCAGGACTGGCCATCCCTCCTCAAAGCCTCCGAGAGTATTTCCATTCTGATCAGTGTAATTTTGAAATGAGATTGGGTTTTCGCTTCCGTCCTGTAATATTTCTCCACCCAGATTCAATTTAGATTAAGAAGAACAAAGGTAGGGTATGTTTGCCCTCAGTTCAATCAATGGTGCGGTGCTGTATAGGTTAGCTGTCACCCCTCTCCACCCACCGTCCTGCCTCACCCATGCCTCTCAGTCCTTCAGTCTGGCAGGGGTTGGCAGAAGGAGGGTCTCCCTGAGTGGATGGGGTGGGATGCTCCTGGACGCTGAGTGGATGTATTCTCATCACCCTTGTCTGTCACCCATGGCATGGGTTCCTCCTCCAGGGAAGGGATTTCCAGGCCCTCGCCTCACCTCAGCTACCTGAGTTCAGCAGCTCTAGGTCCCTTCACAGTCCTCTACTGACTGGTTTTCATGTTGAAACCAGTACAGGATGGTCTTGCTTGGTGAGGAAGTCACAGTTCCCTCACCCTTGTATGGTGGGGCCACTCTGTCCATTTCCTGCTTGACCAGTGCCTGCTCCCCCTACACCCTCCTCCCCTGACTGACCTTCCTACATACTTGCCCCCGCTCCAGCTAGTGATTGTTCTCATTAAAAGGGTGGTGAGGGGCGTGACCCTCTGCTGTTTCCCTGGTAACCAATGCGCCAATCTGATGTCAATTCTCTCTATAAATGCTAACCCCCACCCCCAACCCTAAGAAAGAAGACTGCCACCATGTCCTGCCCACTGTCTACTGCATACGGTGGGGAGTGGCTCCAGGACCTTGCTTCAGACATGTAAGCTCCCCCATCCATTAAACCAGTGATGTCTCTGTCACTGACCTGGGATCTTTCTTCAGTCTTGAAGTTGGCTGAGTACAGTAGGGGTGTATGGGTGCAGCCCAGCACCTCTTCTCAGTACCCTCATTGCTCCCTGCCACCACCTAGAACCCACACTCTTTATCTCATTTTTCTCAGCCCTACCAGTGTTCTCATCTGGGCCCTGCCTCCATGGCAGCTGTGACAGAGGATGGCTGGCACAAAGGATGCTACTGGCACCTAGTGTTTGACCAGGGAGGCCTTAAGGTTTGATGACCAAAAGCAGAGCTTCTAGGTACAAGTTGCCCAGGTGAGACCGTTGAATCCAAACTTACAAGCCACCTCGTGCAAGCCACTGACTCTCATCATCCATCAAATAAGAAACCTGAAGAGGTGCTTTCAGATGTCATTGTACTCTGAAGTTCCTTGGTCTTCCTCCTGCCTTCCAGAGTCCTGATGTGGAAGGGACTTGCAGGCTCATGCTTGAGTGCAGGACTTCCCTTAGTCTCAGATAAGATGGAGCCCCTTTCCTGGTCTCACACTGTAGAAGGTCCTGCTCTGGCCTCTCCACTTCTCATGGTGAGAAGGATGGAAGGGTTGTCGACTGAAATAAATGCACAGCCTAAAAGTTGAGAATTATGTTTTGTTTGGTGGACATTTCTGAGAACTCGAGCCCAGGATGACATCCTCTCAGATGGCTCTGAGGGACTGCTCTGAAGAGGTAGGGGAGGAGCTAGGATATATAGGAGCTTTACAACAAAGACCAGGTAGTCGGAACATTAAAGGTTACTGTTAAAGAAAACCATACATCTCAAGTTAAACAATTTATTGCTTTTCTATGTATGGCAAAGAGCAAATGTTTGGGCTCATTGAATTCATTCCTCTGACAAGCACCTAGCTATCTGGGGCCAGTATCCCATCCTTTCTCATTCCGAGTCCCCTCAGTAGGTACTATTGTAGGTGGCTGCAGAGGCTGGGCTGCAGGCTTGTCTTCACTGTGGGGGGTGGCAGCGGCTGATAACTTGATGGCTTCAGCATTCTTTGTTTACTGATAATGCTTGCAATATTTTTCATTCACAGTTCAAAGGGCATATGTCCACACAAAGCCCATGCTCCCCTTCCAATCCATGCTTTGTCTACTGAGGACCATGAAATTTCTGCTCAAGCAGCCTTAAGCCTGCTTCCAGGATCTGCACAGGACATTTCCTTGGGTCTGTCCTCTGGAGGATGGACTGCTCTGCACTCTGAGTGCCCTTATAAGGGGAGGGGCTGTCTCAGTCCCCACGTAGACAAGGCTTCAGCTCTCTAGGACTTGAGACTCTGGATAGATTAATGATCATGGCTGGTCTGAAGGGAATGGAATTGTTAATAATCTATTCCTGATAGAATAAGGCTGTGCTTCCCTCCCCCAGCCCTATCACTGGCTGGGGAAGGCTGGGGAGGGTCCCATTAATCATGCATTCTGATGTTCCTGCCTGCTCAATAGTCACAGGAATGAATATATAGCTCGGAAAATTCAGCAGGGATTGTTACCACACAGACACCATGAAGGCATTATTGCCATTGTCAGATTGCTTGATGGTTTCATAATTTTAATAAAAGAACAGGGCTTTAGGCTCAAAGGAGTGATTAATAAAGGAGTCCACAGATGCTGGATGATGGCTAAAGTGTAACAAGAGAGGGCTGAGTTCTTGATGGGCCTGAGGGCTCCCCTGCTCTCATGTGTGTGCTCCTGACTCAGACTCGAGCTCCCCCCACCACACACAGAGCACTCCTGCTTGAGGCTGCACAGTGACATATTTGCACCTTCTACATGGAGAGAAAAATAAGCAAATAAGAAGCCTTTAACCGCTTGCATGAGTCAGGACTTTCTCAGATGTCTGTGATAGAACCCCAACTCTGGTTTAAGAAAAAAAAAAAAAAAAAAAAGCAGGGTGAGGAGGGTGCAGGTGGATTGGTTCAAAGGACTCCACAGACCAGAAGGGTAGGTGTCTCTTTAGGCAAGGCTGAAGCCCAGGACAAAAGTGCAGTTGCCAAGACCCCAGCCCTTTCCTCCCATCCCCGGCTCAACTTCCTTCTGTGCAGGCTGGTCCTCAGGCCACGCCAGCAGGGGCAGCCCAGCACCTCCGCGGTAGTGGAGAAACTCCAAGCTCCCGAGTTCCAAGCCTCTATTCTGTCTTCTTTGCTTCGTAAGCCCACTCACCTCTTCCTTTGTTTGTTTGTTTGTTTCTTGTCTCCCCCTGGTGAGAGCAGGGGCTTTATGTGTCTGTCACTTTCCCCTCTGAGTTGAATAAATAAACGAGCCCTAGGAAGTATGTTTACAATCTTCACCTTCTAGACAGAGAGGCAGAGATTCAGAGAGAAGTAAATTCCCTGAGGTCACTCAGCACACACCTGACAGAGCTGAGGTTTAAACTCAGATGACGAGACTTCAGACCCTCTGGTGATGCACACTGCGTGGTGGAGGCTGGCATTCGGGATCTACATGAGCTGGGGCTAGGAGATCCTGGAGAGAAAGAGGGAAGAGGGGAGAGACAGAGAGAGGCAGAGGGAGAGGAGGGATCGGGGAGGGGGGAGAGAGAGGATGGAGGAGGGGAGAGGAGGAAGGGAGGAGGAAGAGCCGGGTACCAGCACAGTGGGTAGCTCAGCTGGTCCATCTCAGGGAGGGAAGCTGATGCCAGCTCCCTCCCACCACAATCGCACTGGGATGTGCCAGTTTAGGAAAACCAGAGAACCTCTCTACAAAAGGAGCATTTAAAATTATTAGCAAAAGCTAATTATTGATCAATTTCATTTCCCATGGGTCCTGCCTGATCATTTACCTCAAGGCACAGATTCATTTTCTATTCACCTCAGTATCAGCCCACAGCATGGCCTCTCTCCAGCCTGCAGGGATCTCCAAGGTCAGGGCTGGGTGGGAATACAGCCCAGAGATGGCTGCACCCCAGATACACTTTGCTCTACCCAGAGCACTGGTTTCAGAGCAGGGGCTCAGGAATCGGACAGATTGAGGCTGAAGCCCAGCTCTGCCCTGCTCAGACTCTGTGTCTTTAACCTTTCTGTGCTTAAGGCTCTTCTTTCACAGGGTTGTTGAGGAACAAGTGGACATCCTCCATCTGCGAGAGGTCAGCATGTGACTCCTCTCAGAGGGACTGAGTGCAGGTGCACACAGCACATGGGGACCTGCCAGAGCCAAGGCCCTGCTGCAGCAGCTGTGACGCCTTGCCTGTGAAGTGACAGGCACATCCTCAAAGTTCACTGGCTCTCCCTCCCTGCCACAAGGTGGCCACAGAGTAGGCTGTCTCATTACGTAGCCGTTAGATGCACATAAAGTGGCTGCTACAAAGCCCATTAGTTAATTACAAAGTAATTGCAAACACACTGAAAGGAACATCTGTTTGATTTATTCTAATTGCTTCGACATGCTTAAGTCCTCCCGATTGGAGTGCAGGCCTTTGGAGAATGGCAGCCTCCAAATGCAGGGCCGCCTGGCACTGAGCTGGGATGGACTGGGTCCCAGGGCTCATGGGCCAATGCACTGAGTGAGGAGGGCAAGGATCTGGCCTGAAGGGGCTCAGGGATGGAAACGTCTTTGGGGTCTGCTGGTGCCTCTGGGCTGCTGAACAGGTGCCATGGTTACATATGGGGCATACTGAGAAGGAGGGGCCGGGCTCACAGCTAGCCCCCAGTTCTGCTACAATCCTGCATCTGTCCCCCCAGGCATACCCCCAGGCACAGTTCCTCAGACATGAGTTTGCTTGGGCTGTATAATAAAGTGCTGCAAACTGGGTGGGTTAAAGCAACAGAAACTTATTCTCTCACAGTTCTGGAGCCTAGAAGTCTGAAATCAAGGTGTCGGCTGGGCCACATTCCCTCTGAAGCCTCCAGGGGAAGATCCTTCCTTCCCTCCTCCAGTTTTTGGTAACCTCAGGCATGCCTTGGCTTGCTGCTGCATCACTCCAATCTCTGCCTCCAACTTCACATGGCCTTTTCCCTGCATCTCTGTGTCTTCCTGTGGCCATCTTCTTAAAAGGACACCAGTCATATTGAATTGGGGTCCAACGTAACTCCAGTGTAACCTCATTTGAAGTAATGACTTCAGCAGTGCTCTTATTTCCCAATAAAGTCACTGGGAGTTAGAACTTCAATATAAAATTTTTAGGGGACACAATTCAACCCATAATACCCTCTTACAGGTGGTATATTTGTCAAAGCACAAACGTGATTTCACACTTTTTAGAGCAGAAGGGAAAAGGAAATGCTCTTACATGAATATGAGGATGGAACTGTTTCCTGCTAAGTGTTGCCCCTCCCTCTCATCTCTGCCCTCCATGGTACTGTTATGGAAACCTGAATCCCATCGAGAGACCAAGTGACACTCGGAGGGTTGGAGAACTCAGGTTTATTACGCTGGCAGGCTCAGAGGAGTTAATACTCCAAGCTCTGGACCCATCTGTAGGTTCACACAGGCATTTATAGGGTTTTAGGTTTCAATTAAGTTTGCACCATATGCAAATGAGGTGTTAGAAATGGACCAATCAGGAGTGAGCTTTTGGAAACCAGTGGAATTTTAGGGGTAAGTTTTGTTTTCCTAGAAGCAAGCTATTTCCCAGAAGTGCAAAAGTGGGAAGGCAATGGCCCTGCCTGAGAGGTCTTGCTGGTCCCTTTGTGGGTTTTGCCCCTTCAGTACTCTCATCTACAACAGGGAGGGGTTGATTAAGGCCAGTAGCCAGAGGCTCAGGCTTCGAGATACTCTGCTCCAGCTGCCCAGTGCCAGGATGTTGTTGGTCAATGTGAAGGGTGGGGTCTGTTGGGCTCATGGTTTACATAGCCGTGTAAACCTGTCCCCCCATACTGTCCTGGGTTGTACCCCACCCCAAGCCCCCTGTGTCTGCTTCCACATCACTTTAGAATGAATGAGAGAGGAAGGATAACAGTGATAAAAGAAATTTTTACATATTGAGATACAGGGAAGTCATTCTGTCCTCTACGTGAGTTAACTTGAATTTGATGCTCATTAAAATAGCCTGTGGCCCATCAAACATACATTGTACATTGGCTTTAATTATTAAAGTAAACAGTGCATTGACCAGGAGTAAAGAATGTCCATGTTAAAAATAAAGATTAAATGCCTCCCTTCCTGAGGCCCCAGAGCTGGTCCTCCTTCAATTAGAAGACTCCCTTCCCAGGTGCCAAGGCCATACAGACTTGCTGTGTACATGCTGGTCTATTTATTTATTTTTTCTGATACCTTGAAGAAAGATAATCCTGGTTAGTTTAATGTTCTTTGGTCAGACAAAATATATAAAGCAGTGCTGAAAGCTTTGCTTCTCCAGAGCAATTTTTCAGTCATCTGGGAAGTGGACTTCTCAGCTAGTCCTCAGTTTGGCTCAAATAAAACTCTTTTTAAATTCTTATTATTGATTGTTTTTTGATTATTTTTGTCAACAACAGTAGGACCCTGTGGTCCTAATAGACTGAGTGTCCTGCCTCTGCCCTGATCAGCGGGCACTGCCAGGCTGTGCTCTGTCGACTGAAGTAAATGCACAGCCTAAAAGTTGAGAGTTATGTTTTATTTGGTGGGAGAATTCGAGCCTGGATGACAGCCTCTCAGATCCCTCTGAGGGACTGCTCCGAAAAGGTAGGGAAAGAGCTAGGATATATAGGAGTTTCACAACAAAGACCAGGTAGTTGGAACAATAAAAGATTACTTGTTATCTAAAGAAAACAAGGCATATGAAGTTAAAGAATTTAGTGCTTTTCTATGTATGGGAGGAAGCAAACATTTGGGCTCATTGAATTCATTCCTTTGACAAGCACCCAGCTATCTAGGGCCAGTGTCCTGTCCTTTCTTATTCTGAGCCCCTCAGAGGGCACCATTGCGAGTGGCTGCAGAGGCTGGGCTGCAGACTTGTCTTCACTGGGGGTGGGGGCAGCTGCTGATGACTTGATGGTTTCAGCAGTCTTTGTTTACTGATATGGAATGCAGTTTTTTCCATTCACAGCTCAAATAGGTGGCCTCTACCTGTGATGGTCTGATTAGAAGGGCGATGCCGGGGAAAGCCGGCCAAGCGTGTCCCTCCTTAGAAAGCAGAGATCAGAGATTATTTTCCAGAACAGGTGATTCTTCCATTAAAATAACTACCTTACTCTTTTCTTTTTTCTTTCCTCACACATGATCCGTCTTTGGAATGATGTTGCAGAACAGAATAAGGGACTTTCCTCTCCTGAGAAATTAGCTGCAAATTGACTTGTATTTTCTCATTGACTTTCATTATCAAATCAGAGATGTGTTCTCTGATCACCTGTCGGGCCTGCACGTTTCTCATTTATGCTTCTCTATCTCTTTCCCTTCCACGGCCTTCGTTTTAGGCTCACATTGAGTCTGAGGAGTAGAATACAAATAGGCCCTCCCTTTGCCAACTCTACCCTGTGTTCCACCCCAACTGTGGCATTCCCATGTGGCCTTCTAATGCCACACCATCCACCTGAATCCCACGGCTTCCCACAAGGGAAAAGAGCAGATCTGCAGACAAGCATCCCCATGACCTGCTTCTTTTGTGCATCAACCAATGGTGCTCTCTTCATCCCTGAGGGACTTCAGGACACTACATGAACCCTTCTTCACCACACCGTGAGTCTGCCTTGGGAGCCATTCCAGTTTTTATTTTTTTTTTTTGCCTGGATCTTCCTGCTAATTTGCTTCCAAGTGAAAGAGTAGAAAACTAACAAGATGGCTTTTGAGTTGTTCAGGCCTGTACTTCTAGCTAAATTGATCTTATGACTAACAGGGCCCCCTCCCTGTGCACTCTTTTCTTAGAAAAACTTATCCTTTTACCCTTCTTGAAAGGAGGCCATGGACTGAACATCAAGAAAATGGGCAGACCCTCCTAAATTCCTCCATAACAACAGCAAGTTCTTGTCAAGATGACGAGAATGTAGCACCCTGTAAAACGCCCTAATTGTTATCACCTTTTCTGTTCCAGTTTTTCTATAAAACCTCAAGACCCAGACCCCAAGATGGGCTCACAGCCTTGAAAGCATAAGTCTGTTGTGACACTCTTTGCCTGGAAAAGCAATAAAGCTGTTCTTTTCTATCCTCCCAAAACTCTGCCTTCAACTCTCAATTCAGCTATCAGCGTACAGCGGCTGTTTTTTTTTTTTTTTTTTTTTGGCAAAACAAGCATCAGAATTCCATCCCTCATAAAGCCTCTGCCTCCTTCATAAAGCCCCAGTGATGAGAGAATGTCTGCCCTTGGTGAATTCCTGCACCCCCAGCAGGAGGCAGGACCGAGCATGGCCAGAACCAGGTGACAAGACCAAGACAGACTTGAGCATTGGTCTCCTCCATCTTGGACTGGGCTCAGTGTCTCTTCCCATTCCTTCTTTCTAAACAGAAGCACCTGCAAAGGGAGTGGTTTGCTGCATGGATGAGATGAAGGATCAGGTCTGGCCAACAGGTACCCATGGGAAACAGGTATATCCTTGGACCCTCACTCAAAAATGTAGCTTCCCTTCCCAGAAAGGAAGAAGCCCAAGTTGAGAGGTGAGAGTCAAACATTGCTTTTGACAAAATTATACTTTGAGTAGTGTGGTCTGTGGGCTGGCATTATCGCCATCACCTGGGAGCTAGTTAGAAAAGCAAACCCTCGGGTCCCTCCCCTGAATCTCTGGGAGTGAGATCCAGCAGAAGAGAAGCAGCTCTTCAGGTGAGTCTCACAGCATAGTAAAGTGTGGGATGCACCCATCTGGGAAATGCTACCAAGATTAAATCCTGCCTATTAGTTTTGATGGTCTTTGTAACTTTATACACCAACAAGTGGGAGGATTATTCCAACTACTTTTGGGGAAGGGGCTGGGGTTGTCAGGAATTGGGTCACCACTCACTTTTTGACCTTTGATGGTTAACCTCAGAACTGTCATGGCACCTGTGGGAGTGCCATTTCCCATGCTAATACATTATAATGAGCATATAATGAAGCTCAAGCTCTACTAGAAGTCAAATCTCCTGCCATCTTGAGCCTCAAAGCCTACTGGAAGTTGAATGAACCATTTTAGTGTTAATTGCTGTGTCATTAGTTGAATGGCTGTGCCCTGCCCCCTTTCTGCCTGTCTCAATCCCAAGGAATGCCTGAAAAATGGAAAAATTGGGAGCTGGGACTTCTCTGGCAGTTAACTATGGCCAAAGGATTCCCCAACAGCCTTGCTGGACATTCCCTAGACTGCACTGTGGTCTAGGATGCACCCACTCAACCTTCCTTCTGCTTCCTTTCACCTGGGGCCAGATTTGTACCACTGATGATTTTTCCAGCCTCCCCAATTCCTTCCTCATTTTCTAATAAAATTCTTGCATGCATAATTGCATTTTAGTGTCTACTTTTCCAAAGACATGAACTAACACAATCTGACTACAAAGTGTCAGGAGAAAATTTGTGCACTGTGTGAGTGTGTACATGTGCATGTGCATGTGAGAGAGAGAGAAAGAAAGAGAGAGGGAGAGGGAGAGAGAGAGAAGAGAATAAAGTGGTTATAGGAGATATACAAGCTGAGTTTAGGATGAAAAAGATTCAGCCTGGAGATATAGAGCAGGTTGTTGTCAACCAAGAAAAAAATGCACAACATAAAAGTTGAGAATTGTGTATCATTCAGTGGATTTTCTTAGGACTTCAAGCCTGCGAGGCAGCCACTCTGATACCTCTGAAGGATTGTTTGAAAGAAGTAAGGGAGGACCCAGGATATATAGGAGTTTTGCAACAAAAATGAGGTGATTGGAACATCAAAAGATTATTGTTAATTGAAGAAAACCAGACATCTCAAGTTAATGAATTTAGTGCTTTTCTATGCATAGGAAGTTGCAAGAGTTTGGGCTCAATGAAATCACTCCTTGGATATGCACCTTAACTATTGAGGTCCCAAATGCTGTTCTTTCCCATCCTGAGTCCCCTCAGAGTGCACAGTGGGGCAGGGGATAGGGAGCTGCTGTGGCTGAAGGCTTGATGGCAGGAGTTCTGTTTGTTTACATCTTGAGTACCCTCACGACTCATGGTGGGAGGGTGGTGGGGGTGCAACTGTAGTGGCTGATGGGTTGGTGGCCACAACATCCTTTGCTGATATGGCAGGCAACATTTTTTCATTCAAAGCATCATTAGTATTATTAAAACCTTGGGGAAGAATTAGATCACTTAGAGAAGGTGCCATAAAGAAGATGCTAAGAGGAAGAGGTTGGGGATAGAAAGCTGATCACCAAGTTTTACATACCAGTCATGAGTAAATAAATGAACAGCAGAGGACCCAGAAGAAGTGGCAGAGAAAGGAAGGAGGCAAAGTAGCAGACAGTGGGGTCAGAATATCCTGGAAGAGAGTGGAATTCCAGATTCTGGTGCAAATGCTAATCTAGTTTTGTGTGAGCTGAGTGTCTGGGCTGAAAGATCAGGGAGGATTTGAGTAACCTGGTGAGAGTGCTGAGGGCAGCAGCCAAGATGCAATCAGGTAGAATGTGAGTAAGGAGGTGAGACAGGAAGGAAGGGGGCAAGGGACAGCCATTCAAGAAATGAAACAGCAGTTAACACCAAGGTGGTGGAAAACTCAACTCCTAACAGGACTTGAGGCCCAAGATGGTGAGAGATTTGGCTCCTAATATACCTCATTATATGCTCATTGTGAAATATTAACATGGTAAATGGCACTCCAGCAGGCACCATGTTAGTTCCGGGGCTGATCATAAAAGGTGAAGCAGTGGGCGGTGGCCCAATGCCTGGGACTCCCAGCCCCTTCCCCAAAAGTAGTTAGAATAATCCCCTGACTTGTTAGCACATGAAGCTACTAAGCCCATAAAAACTAACATCCCTCACACCCCGTGGCCACTCTCCCTTCTGAGTGAGATGGCCCACACTCTGTGGAGTATGTATCTCCTGAATAAATCTCTCTTTACTCAACTGTGGCTCATGGTCTTGAATTCTTTCCTGTGCAAAGCCGAAGACCCACACTTGGCAGGGCACATCCCAGGGACTCAGTCAAGACCTGGGACATGGCCCTCCTATCGCCCCATGTTTTTTTTTGTTGTTGTTGTTCCCTTTATCAGAGGGAGTGTCTCTGGAAGTTTAACTGGGAGGAAAATATGGAGTTGAGAGAAAGGCTTTCAAGGTGGGGAATCCAGAAGCCCATTTTGGGGTTGGTTAAAGGGAGCCAAGGCAGGTAAGGATCAGAACATGCCCAGTGGAATCTGCCTTAATGAGGAGGAGATGAAGCACTGCTTTGAGGAAAAACCCAAGGAGAAGAGCTTGACTGACAGGTTTGCAGGCAACTTTTGAAATGGGAAGCAGAAAGTTGAAAGGGTTCCCATCTGGACCCTTTGTAATAGAGAACAAACCTGACTCCATATTGGATCTGTTCCTTTAGTTTTAACCACTGTGCCCTGCTTTCTAGGCTTAGTCTTGCCAGCTCTGCATGTTTTGTAAAACAATGTTGCCTTTAGCCTGAAATATACAGGAGATCCTCTATTCCGGGCTCTGACCTTTAAGGATGTTTCTGCACTTATGTAGAGATGGCAAGTTGCAAAATAGAGAATTAACCTTTGTTTTGTTGGAAGTTTACAGGGACACCATGGCCTGGCCCACGTGGACGGCTGCAAGAACAAAGAATTCCTGCAGCAAGAAGTTTGCAACAACCAACCACACCCCCGCCCCTGTGTTTTTGTGAAAAAAGGAACCTGTATTCTGACTGGAGCAGGATGGTTCTCCAAGATACTAGTCTGTCATCCTTTTGGTCTGCCGGCTTTCTGAATAAAGTCACTATTCCTTGCCCCAACACCTCATCTCCCTATTTATTGGCCTGTCTTGTGGTGAGCAGAATGAGTTTGGATTTGGTAACACCTCTATTTTCTGCCATTTTTTCCTGTATATTGGAAATAGAAATTATTTGTTGAGTACTGTGGGAAAGTAGGAGTAGGGCAGTGGTTGGGGAGGTAAAAGAATGATGCACTAGTGGCCAAGAAGAATGAGAGAGAGTGGGCAGGAGGATTTTGGTGGTTCAATTTGTGTGTCAGCTTGACTGGGCCATGGGATGCCTGCATACTTTGGGTATATCTGTGAACATGCTTCTGGGAGAGACTAGCATTTAGATCTGTAGACTGAGTAAATCAGATGGTCCTTCCCAAGGTGGGTGAGCTTCATCCAATTCTCAGAGGACCTGGAATGGAATTTCCTTTCTGGCTGACTTCTTGAGGGACATTGATCTTTAGTCTTCAATGCTCCTGGTTCTCAGAATGTCAGTTTGTACCACCTGCTCTCCTGTGTCTCCAGCTTGCAGAAGGCGGCTGTGGAAGCCAATGTCTTATGATAAAGCATATATATGCTTTATCTATACTATATATAGTTACTGTTATATTTCTGTTTCTCTGGATCCCTGACTACTACAAGGATGTAGCAAGATTCCTGGGCAGCTGGGGACCTAGGTGTGAGGTCTCCCTGATATTACTCAGTGGCTCTGACTGAAGCCAGGCTAGGGTTTAGCTGGGGTGAAGCAGAAGCTGTGACAGAAAGGCAAGGACCATCACAAGAGAGGGTTCACTTGGTGGATCAGGAGCTCTGGAGGATACAGAAAGGCTGTCAGTCCAGGAGGGGCAAGAGGGAGAAAGTAGAGACCTGGAGAAGTGTGTGTGGGGTGACCAAAGAGGGAAGCAGGGAGGATGGGAGAGTGTGATCTGACGATGGAAGATGTGAGTCTTCTGGGGGTGGGAGCCCTGCTGGGGGTGCTTACGTTCACTGCAGGCCTGGGAGTGGAGTCAGGTGGGGAGAGGGGAATGGCCCTCGGGAAAGAGCACCCTGGCAGGGCTGCCCAGTGAATATTCGGGTTCTTAGGGAAACTCCCTTTCAGTTTTGGTGTCTGCAGTATTGGTCTGATGGAGGAAGAGCCATGCTTTCCGTGGAGGGCATTTTCAGGGCTTTTATGGACTATTGCCTCAGGTGGGGTGTGGAGTAATTATTTTCTTATGACTGTTTGTAGATATAATTGTATCCTTGCTACTCAGGGTATGTTCAGAAAATAATTACTGTTGGATTAACTGCATTGACAATCTTTTAATTCTACCGTCAACACTGTTTGCATTTAAACTGAGTTTCCTCCTTGCCAATCTGATGTGTCTGCTACAATAAGCATCTCAACTCAATTAGCATCTCAGTAACAATCAAATTATCTTTAATATGATGTAATTACTTTTTTTTAAACTAGGCTAAACTAGAGATCCTGAGCTGTGAATGTCTAGCATAGCTTTGAGAAGTGATTAAAACAAACTGAGAGGACTTTCTAAGAAAGGAGTATATTTTCCAAAAGTCCCATTTAAAAACATCACGCGTGCTAATCCACTTCTTGCAGGAAGCCTTCCTGACGCAGTCATGCCTCCCGACCCTCACGAGGGAGTTCATGTGCAAATGCACCTGCTGCTGTTGCCTTCACTGCTTCCTCAAGCAGTTGTGCATGGACCTCTCTGCTAGGCTGAACCACCGGGCTCGTCATCCTAAAAAGAGTTAATGTTTGTTGAGTCCACTCAACACAAAGCATTATTCAGGGTTGAATTGCCACCCCTCATTCATACATTAAAGTCCTAAGCCCCAGGATGCCTCAGAATGTGACCTTATTTGGAGATAAGAGTCTTTACAGAGTCATCCTTATAAGAAGGAGAAATCTGGACAGAGACACATACAGAGGGGAGACGTGTGAAGACACAGGGAGAAGATGGTACCTAGAAGCCAAAGGGAGAGCCTGGAACAGATCCTTCCCTCACAGACCTCAGAAGAAACCAACCCTGTGACACCTTGGTCTCAGACTTCTAGCCTTCAGAACCATGAGAAAATAAATTTCTGTTGTTTAAGCCCCCTAATTTGCAGTCTGTTGTTACAGTAGCCCCAGGAAACTAACAGACATTAACCACCATGTTTAAGAGCAAGGCACTGGAATCAGGATGCCGGAATCTGAATCTCAGTACAACCATTCATCAGCAGTGGGCAATTTAATTATGTGCCTCAGTTTTCTCATCCTTAAAATGGGGATAGTAGTAACATCTGCCTCACAGGGTGTGTGTGAGTCATATAAAGAGCTTATTGTAGTGTAACAAATGTCTCAGCATGTCTGGTGGTGTTGGTTTTTACTCTGCACCAGGCACGGGATGAAGTGCCTTACATGTGCTCACTCTGTTAATCCTAGCCACAGATCTAGGAAGTAGGGCTTATATTTCTCTGTGAGTCAGAGAGGTTAAATACCACATGAGGGGTGGAGTTAGGATTGGACCTGATACCTTGATCACCAGGTGGCCTGCCTCAGGCTAGCCTAAGGGACACAAGGTGTGATTACGGGGTGGCTGTGATTTTTCAAATTATCCATTTATTTAGTTTGACTTTGTAATTTACTTTTAGTTCAAGTAACATATGAAAAAATTATACAAAAATGAGAAATTCAAACACAAAGAGAAAAATCTCCCTTTGGTGAAAAGTGATTGTTTTTATGCTGCTTAGCCTTAAATTTTTATTTTTTTATTAAATAATTCATTCAACACATTTATTGAATACCTACTATGTGCCAGTCACTGTAGTAGATGCTGGGAGCGCTGTGATGAACAAGACAAACATGGTTTCCCTCCTCTAGAACTTAAATTCCAGTTGTAAGTTACAGATAATTAACAACAGAGTAATGTGTTTTGAAAGTTTAAAAAACACCAGCAACAACCATATTTCAGGAAACAAGTAATTAGGGTGAAGTGAGAGTACTTCAAACATCTGCTTTCCAGAGGAAGGAGAGGAAGGACTTCTGAGAATTTGACATCAGATCTGAAAATAGAAGGGTGAGAATGACCCAGCCATTTGAATTCTTTCCGCTTGGTGGAGATGAAACTAAGATAGTAGCCCAGAGGCAAAACATCGCTAATATGAGTGTAGGAGATGTGATTTTTCTGCTTAGGAGTTTTGCAGTCTTTAATTATGTACTCTCATTTCCTCCAGAGGCTATGCAATTATTATTATTAATTATTATTATTATTATTATTAATTTTACCATTTTCAGTGTTTTTAAATCAGAAATCTAACTTCAGCATAACATAGTTGAAAAAAATTGCAGTTACTGTGTTGTTTTCTTCAGACATACTAATTAGTTCTCTGCTGGATCTCTGTTACTTTTACTGTTTATATTCACAATTTACTCTAATTTTTCTTTCATGGGCCCTTTCTTCTTTATATGTGTGACTTTCTTAAGCCTGTCCACTACATTATGGATTTTGTTTTCTCTAATTTTCTCTTTTTTCACTGCTTCTAATGCTATTTACGTTTTCCAGTGATGTTTCTTTCCCTGAATTTCCATTGCCAGTTCTCCTTTCTGCTTATATTTTTGTCATATCATCTCATCTTTCACCTCTGATTCTTGACTACTCTCATTTCCTTTAGACATCTAAGTATTTTCTCTTTTATCTTTTTAAATTATTTCAGCTTTATTGAAGGATAATTGACAAATAAAATTGTGTGCCTTAATTAAGATGTATAACTTGATGCTTCGATATTCATATACATTGTGAAATAATCACCACCTTCAAGCTAATTAACATATCTATCACTTCACAGAGTTCTATTTTTTTCTATGTATGTGACGAGAACCCTTAAGATCTACACTTTTAGCAACTTTCAAGTATATAATATTAACCATAGCCATATTGCTGCACCTTAGATCTTCAGACTTACTCAGCTTATATAACTGAAACCTTAACCCTTGGATCAATATCTCCCCATTTTCCCTTCTCTCAGCCTCTGGAAACCACCATTCTGTTCTCTGCTTCTGTGAATTTGATTCTTTTCTTTTCTTTTTCTTTTTTTATTGAGTTATAGTCAGTTTACAATGTGTCAATTTCTGGTGTACAGCACAATTTTTCAGACATGAATATACACATATTCATTTTCATATTCTGAACTTGATTATTTTAGATTACACATATAAGCAAGGTGATGTGGAATTTGTCGTTCTGTGTCTGGTTTATTCCACTTAGCATAATGTCCTCTACGTTCATTTCTGTTGTAAATGACAGGATTTCCTTCTTCGTAAAGGTTGAAAACAACGTGAGAGTGCAGACATCTTTTTGAGATACTAATTTCATTTCCTTTGGATATATACCCAGAAGCCCACTGGATCAAATGATGATTCTGTTTTTAATTTTTTAAGGAAGTTCCATAATGTTTTCCACAGTGGCTACACCAGTTACCAAGAACATTATGCAAGGGTTCCTTTTTCAATATCCTCCCCCAACACTTGTTAGCCTTTGTCTTTTTAATAATGGTCATCCCAACAGGTGTGAGGTGATATCTCACTGAGGCTTTGATTTGCATTTCCCTGATGATTATTAATAACCCCTTTCATATACATGTTGACCATTTTTATGTCTTCTTTTGAGAAATTTCTGTTCAGGTGCTTTGACCAGTTTTGATCAGACGGGGATTTTTTTTTGGCTATTGAATTGTATGAATTTCTTATGTATTGTGGGTATAAACCTCTTATCAGATATATGGCTTGCAAATATGTTTCTCTCATTCCACAGGGAGATTTTCACTGTGTTGATTGTTATCTTTGCTGGGAAGAAGATTTTTAGTTTGAAGCAGAATCCCACTTACCTATTTTTGCTTTCACTGCTTGGACATTTGGTGTCAAATCCAAAACTAATTGCAAGACGTATACCATGGAGGTTATCCCCTCTGATTTCTTCTAGTAGCTTTACAGTTCCAAGTCTTACATTAACATCTTTAACCCATTTTGAGTTTATTTTTCTGTAAGGTGTGAGATAGGGGTCCAATTTCATTCTTCTGCATGTGGATGTACAGTTTTCCCAGTGCTGTTTGTTGAAGAGACTATTCTTTCCCTGTTGTGTGTTACTGACATCTGTATTAAGATCAATTGACCATATACGCATGGTTTTATATTTGGCCTCTCTATTCTGTTCCATCAGAATATGCATATATTTTTATACCTATACCATACTTTGTTATGTTTTGATGACTATATATGTTTTGATGACTATATATTTGTAATATAATTTGAAATCAGGAGGTATGTTTTCCTGAGTTTTGTTCTTAAGATTGCTTTGGCTATTCTGGGTCTTTTGTGGTTACATACAAATTTGAGAATTGTTTTTTCCTTTTCTGTAAGGAATGCATTTGGGGTTCTCACAGGGATTGCACTGAATCTATAGATCTCTTTGGGTAGTATGGTAGAATATAGAATATTAATTCTTCTAGTCTGTGAACATGACATGCATTTCCATTTATCTGTGTCATCTTTGATTTTCTTCATCAGTATCTTATAATTTTTCAGTGAACATGTCTTTCACCTCTTTGGTTAAGTATATTTCTAAGGATTTTATGCTTTTTGATGCTGCTGTGAATGGGATTGTTTTCTTAATTTCTTTTTCAGATAGTTTGTTGTTAATGTATAGAAATATTACTGACTTTTGAATATTGAATTTGTATCCAGCAACTTTACTTAATTCACTTACTAATTCTAACTGGATTTTTTTTTTTCTTTTGATGAGTCTTTATCGTGTTCTACATGTAAATGATTATGTCATTTACAAAGGGAGATAATTTTACTTCTTCCCTTCTGGTTTGGATGCTGTTTTTCTCTTTTTCTCGCCTAATTGCTGTGGTTAGGACTTTCAGTACTGTGTTGAATAGAAGTAGTGAGAGTGGGCATCCTTGCCTTGTACTGAATCTTAGAGGAAAAGCTTTCAGTTTTTCCTGACTGATTATTATATTGGCTATGGGTTTTTCTTATAAGGACATTTTTGTGTTGAGGTCATTTCTTTCTTTATCTAATTTGTGGAATTTTTTTTTTCATTATCATAAATGGATATTGAATTTTGTCAAATGTTTTTCTGTATGTATTGAGATTATTATGTGATTTTTATCTTTCATTCTGACAATATGTTGTAGCATATTGATTGACTAGTGTATGTTAAATCATTCTTTCATGCTAGGGATAAATCCCACGTGGTCGTGGTTGGTCATTTCAATGACCTGTTGATTCTGTTTGGTAGTATTTTATTTAGAATTTTGGCATTTGTGTTCAACAGGATATTGGCCAGTTTTTTTTAAATCTTTTTTTTCTTTTTTTTTCATTTTACATTTTGTATTGAGTAATAGTCATTTTACAATATTGTGTCAAATTCTAGTGTAGAGCACAATTTTTCAGTTATACATGAACATATATATATATTCATTGTCACTTTTTTTCTTTTTGCTATGAGCATCCTATTCCGCCATCTTGCTTCCCACCATTTTTTTTTTTTTTAAATCTTTAGGTGTGTTTGTATCACTTTGGTATCAGTGTGATGCTGGCCTCATGAAATGAATTTAGAAATGTTCCCTCTTCACTATTTTGAAAGCATTTAGGAAAGAGTGTTATTAATACTTCTTCGAATTTTGGTGGAATTCTCTTTTGAAAACCTCTAGTCCTGGGCTTCTTTTGTTGGGAGGATTTTGATTACTGCTTATTTCTTCTTTTTTTTGTGTGTATGTGTGTGTATATATATATATATATATATACACACAGCTACTTTACTTAATTTCTTAAATTTTTTCTCTCTCTCTATATATATAGAAGTCTAGTCAGTTTACAATGTTGTGTCAATTTCTGGTGTACAACATAATGTTTCAGTCATACACAAACATACATATATTTGTTTTTTATATTCTTTTTCACTGCTTACTTCTCTTTATTTGTCATTTGCTTATTTGTGCTTTCTGCTTCTTCTTGATTCAGTTTTAGGAGGCTGTATGTTTCTAGAAATGTACCCATTTCTCCTAGGTTATCCAATTTGTTATGAATATTTCCATTTTCTTACTGTTACTAATTTCTAGCCTATTTCCATTGTGCTTAAAAAAGATACTTGGAAATATTTTTGATTTTCATGAAATTTGTTGAGACTTACTTTGGGACCTATCATGCGTTCGTTCTATCCTGGAGAATGTTCTGTGTGTGCTTGAGAAGAATGTGTCTTCTGATGTTGAGTAGAATGCTGTATATGTCTGTTATATCCATTTGGTCTATAATGTTGTTCAGGTCAGTTGTTTCATTACTGATTTTCTCTCTAGATATTCTATATTCTATACATTATTGATAGTGGGATATTGAAGTCTACTACTATTATTGTATTGCTATAAAATTCTCCCTTCAGATCTGTCAAATTTGCTTTATACATTTAGGTACTCTAATGTTAGGTGTGAATATATTTACAATTGTTATATCCTCCAATTGAATTGATCCTTTTATTATTAAATAATGATCTTCTTTGTCTCTAGAGACATTTTAAACTTAAAGTGTATTTTCTCTGATATATGTCCTGCTTCTTTTTGTTATCGTTTCCATGGAGTATTTTTTTCTATCCCTTTGTTTTCAGCTTGTGTGTGTTCTTAAATGTAAAGTGACACTTTAATAGACAGTATATGGATGGCATTTTATTTTAAAAATCATTTAGCCACTCTATGCCTTCTTACTGGGTTTTATCTATTTACATTTAAAGTATCTCTAGGTAAGAAATTACTGTTGCAGTTTTGTTAATTTTTTTTGTCTGTTTTGCAGTTTTATGTTTTTGTTTTCCTCTCTTGATGTCCTTTGAAATTTAATAATTTTCATAGTGATAACACTTTGAGTCTTTTATGTTTTTATCTTTTGTGTATCTATTATATGTTATTTCTTTGCATAAAAGCTTTCATAATTGTCTATTTTCAGTTGATAACAAGTTAATTTCAATTGCATACAAAAACTCTACATTTTTACCCCAGCCCTATGTATTTTGTACTTACAGATAGTTTACTTCTTTTTATAGTGATACCAATTAACACATTTTTTCTTTAGCTTTTATATTAAGGTTAAAACTAATTTACATACCACTATTACAGCATTATATTATTCTGTTTGCCTGTGTATTTAACTTTACCAATGAGATTTATGCTTTTATGTTGCTGTTTAGCACGTTTTTGTTTCAGTTTGAAGAATTCCCTTAAGCACTTCTTAGAAAGCAGGTCTAATGGTGATTAAATTCCTCAGGTTTTGTTTGTCTGGGAAAGATTTTATCTCTAAACTTTTTTGTGTGTGGAGTGGGGTAGGTAATTGGATTTATTTATTTATTTATTTATTTAATGGAGGTGCTGAGGATTGAACCCAGTACCTCATGCATGCTAGGCATGCACTCTACCACTGAGCTATACCCTCCCTGCCCCTGTCTCTCAATTTTTAAAGAATAATTTTTACAGGTACATTATTTTTGGTTGACAATTTTTTTTTCTTTCAGTACTTTGGATGTATTCTTTCACTCTCTTCTGGCCTACTACGTTTTTGCTGAGAAATCTACTGATAGATTTATAGATGAGGATTCCCTTACATGTGATGGGTAAATCATTTTTCTCTTGTTGCTTTTGAAATTCTCTCTTTATCTTTGACTTCTGACAATTCAGCTATATTGTGTATCAGCAAAGACCTTTTTATTTTCAACCTATGTAGGATCACTTAGGCTTCTTGAATCTGGATGTCTATTTCCTTCCATAGATTTGGAAACTTTTCATTCTTTCTTTAAATAAACATTTTACTACTTTCTATCTCTTTTATTCTTCTGAGAATCTCATAATATCTATATGGTTCATTTCAGGATGTTTCATAAATCCCTTAGACTTTATCCACCCTTTTTCATTCTTTTTTCTCTTCTGACTGGAAAATTTCAACTATCTTTGAGTTTGCTGATTGTTTCTTCTGCTTGATTGAGTCTGCTCTGAATTTCCTTACTGAATTTTTTATTTCACTCAGTTGTGTTCTTCATCTCCAGAATTTCTGTTTGGTTGTTTTTCATGCTTTCTATCTTGTTGTTGAACTTCTAAAAATATTTTTATGTATTATTTTCCTGGCTTTATTGGTTTGTCTATTTGTATTCTCTTGTGACTCACAGGGCTTATTCTTCTTTATCTGTTTTTAAATACACTTTTAAAAGAACAATTAATTTTACAACACAGTTGAGAGGAAGATAGAGATTTCTTATACAGTCTCTGACCCCACACATGCATGACCTCCCTTATTATCCAAATCACTCACCAAAATGGTCCATTTGTTACCAAGGATGAACTTACATTGACATGTTACAATTACCTACTGTCCACAGTTTACTTTAGGTTTTATGCTTTGTGGTATACATTCAAAGGGTTTGAATAAATATGTGACATATATCCATCAAATAATATCATACACAGTATTTTCACTGCCCTAAAAAATCTATGCTCTGCTTTTTCATCCTTCACTCCACCCCAACTCCTGGCAACCACTGATCTTTCATTGTCTCCATAGTTTTGGCTTTTCTAGAATGCCATATAGTTGAAGTCATACAATATGGCGCCTTCTCAGAGTGGTTTCTTTCACTTAGTAGTATTCACTTACATTTCCTCTGTCTTCATAATTTGAGAGCTCATTTAGTGCTTAATAATATTCCATTGTCTGGATATACTACATGTGTTTTTCCAAATACCTACTGAGGAGCATCTTAGTTGCTTCCAAGTTTAGTCAATTATGAATAAAGCTTCAGTAAACATTTGTGTACAGATTTTTGTGTGGACACTAATTTTCAAGTCATTTGGGTAAATATCAAGGAGTGCTATTGCTGGATTGTATACTAAGAGTGTGTTTAGTTTTGTAAGAAACTGATAAAATGTCTTTCAGAGATGTACCATTTTGTATTCCCATGAACAAGGTATGAGAGTTCCTGCTGCTCCACATCCTCACCAGCATTTGCTGTTGTCGGTTTCCGAGATTTTGGCTAGTCTAACAGATGTGTAGTAGTATCTCGTTATTGTGTTAATTTGCATTTTCTTGATCACAATTGATGTGGAGTATCTTTTCTTATGCTACTTGCCATCTGAATATCTTCTTTGGTGAGGTGTCTAATAAAGTCTTGGGCTCATTTTTTAATTGAGTTGTTTGTTTGCTTATGGTTGAGTTTTAAGGGTCCTTTGTATATTCCAGATAACAGACCTTTATCAGATGTGTCTTTTGCAAATGTTTTCCTCCAATCCATGCCTTGTCTTCTCATTCTCTGTAGCTGAGCTTCTTTGAAACAATTGTTTCTAATTCTTTATCAGATTATTTATAGATCTTCATTTATTTGGGGTCTGTTACTGGAAACTTATTTTGTTTCTTTAGTGGTATTATGTTTCCCTGATTTTTCATATTTTGTGTGGCCTTTCATGGGTGTATGTGCATTTGAAGAGGAGTCACCTGGGAAAAGACCTTTACTTGCAGGTTTGCACAGTGTTACCAGCTGAGCAGGGTGCCGAGCAGTGCCAAGTCCCACACTGGTTCTGGAGGCACATAGGTGTGCCAGTTCCATGGGCATGCAGTGACACTAGTTCCAGTGGCATACGCAGCGTTGAGTCCAGGAGATATACAGTAGCATGAGGTCTGGGGGGTGAACATGCACACTGAGCCTTTAAAAAAAAATTGTGATAAAAACAAAACACATAATATAAAATTCACCCTCAACCATTTTCAAGTTACCATTTACCAATTTTTGTTCTATTTGTATAGAATTTAAGTTTTACAAGATAAAAATGTCCTAGATCTCCTTGGCTCTTAATGTTGATATGTTTAAAAACTTGGTTCTTTCTTGGTAAGAATATTTCTAAGACTATTTTTGTCATAGAATGCAGTTCCTGGGCTGAGAGCCAAGGCAGGAGCAAATGCTATGGATTTTTTATCTTCTCTTAGATCTTGGGACATTATTACATGCACTCAGTTAGCCTCAGTGCCCTTCCCAGCCTCTGGTCTACTTTTTGTGTAGCAGGTTAGGACTGGGAGAGAGAAGTTAGAGGTTTGAAACTAGCCCTGGCACTGAACAGCACGTGGTCTGGGCAGCATCTCTTCTTTGTCCATACTGTGTCACCCGCTTATGGTTTTTCTGCTCTGTAGCCTGACAACAATTTTGTACCACTTTTTGTTTCATTTGTTTGTTTGTTTTGCATCCTCTTGCCTTTTTCATTTGCTTCAAGCTGTCTTCTCAGAAGACTGTAAACCCCTATGGCAGAGAGTCTGGCCTCTCTTCCCACACAGTAGGCCTTCCATAAAGATGTACTTGTTGATTTATTTCTCCTGTGCTGTGCACTATGATAGCCACTGGCCATATGTGGCTATCCAAAGTTAAAATTAATTAAAAATTAAATTAAATTAAAATATTTAGCTCCTCAGTTTCACTGCTACATTTCTTTTCTTTTTTTTTTTTGAGTGTTCAAGTCTGTTTTTTATTACCATAACAAAGAAACAATGAAGCTCAACCAAGACTGAGACATACAAAAATTAATGAATATAAAACCTAGAATAAAATGTGAGATGGCAAACAAATCTGAGATTACACTAAACACAAAAGATGATGCTAATCTCTTATACATACTAAGAAAGTGTTCAGTTTATAAGAATATACCCTTAAACTGAATCTTGGGTTAAAAAGCTTATTGTTGTCTTATAAACAGAGGCACTGAGTTATCAGACAGTTGAATATCAAGTCCTTATCACCGTCCATTCCCCTCATCCCATGAAATTGGAATTTATCAATTTAAAATTTAACTATAATTAGAAAATAGCGATCATAACAGTTCATCTTCAAGATGGAAACAGCATTAGACAGCATCTATCTTAAATGAAGAAATCAAAACCCAGAAATCAACATTATAAATTAATTAAAGAAAATAATGTGGTGTATATTTTTAAAGACAGTTAAAACTGCTACATTTCAAGTGCTCAACAGGCACATGCAGCTAGTGGCCACCATGTAGGACAGTGAAGACATAGCATAGTTTCTATCATCTCTGAAAGTTCTGTTGGGCAGCTGCTGCTTAACTGAGGGCATCTTGAGGCTTTGTCATGAATTAGGCAGTTTCCTGCACTGAAAAGATCACCCAGGAGGCAAATCCAGGTTGATCCTCCCCCCACCTTGTGACCACTGAGAGTCTCTCTTGATTGTGTCATTTAAAGAAGACACTTCAGAGCATGAGGAATCTTTTGAGGTTGATGGAATTGTTTGGTATGTTAATTGTGGCAGCAGTTTCAAGGATGTTTACATCTGTCAAAATCATTCAATTGTACACTTCAAGAGGATGCAAGTCGATTTTATATAAAATATACTTCAACAAGTTGAATGAAAAATAAGGAAATACCCCTCTTCACCGAAAAAAAAAAAAAATCATTTATTTGGAGCCCATCACTAACCTCCAGCAGGCTTTTTTCACCAGAACTAAACCAGAAAATTCCCAGTTAGGTGGTGTAACTAACAGCAGTTAGGAAGCCCCAGGAAGGGGAAAGAAGAATTTTCTGTTCCGTAATTGAGCTGGAGAGACAGAAACAGAAGTGCCAGCTACTTCATTCACTCAGCAGACACTTGCCAAGCCTTTCCTCTGAGCCAGCCATGGTGCTGAGCTCATGGGAACCTAGAAGGGACTGAAGCAGGACTGTGACCTTTGGTGGCTTCCCTGTCCAGTTGGGGAGCAGAGCTGGGTGCTGGCACAGAGTTCCGGGGAGAACATTGATACTGCCAGCATCGGAAGACCACAGGCTAGTGTTGAGAAAGCCTCAAATTGAAAAGAGAATGTGAATTCAGAGTTTAGCTCTATTTCAAAAGATTTTCAAGATAGAATAGAGGCAAAAAAAAAAAAGTCCTTGTGGATCTTGTAGATAAGATGGTAAACATCACTGGGGGATAGAAAAAGAATAATATCCAGGAATGCCGATAAAGCCTGGGTACATGAGAATTAGGTGGGTATATGAATGTATGTATACGTTAGGTGTATGTGTGTGTGTGTGTGTGTGTGTGTGTGTGTATGTAAGGAGAAGGTAACAGGACAATAATGGCACTTGGGAATAAGATAAACATTTCACAAGGGAGCCCTATTTGGCCTTCAAGTTACACAAATCCATCAACCAGAAAACAACTGATGTTTTCAGCAAGACACATCACTAATTGTCATAATGTCCCACATCTGAGGGGCATTTAGCCCTTGTGTTAGGTGCTGGGTAAACAGCAAAGGTATTAAATCTTACAACAACTCTACGAGGCATGTGGCATGTTTTGTGACTAAGAACTTAGGGTTCTAGAGGAGGGGCCCGTAGCCTAAGGCTCCATATTTAGGAAGTGGCAAAGCCAGGTCATTGACATCGGGCTTCTGACCCTCAACTACTTCTCAACCTCCACCCCAGAGCTTAGATTTTGGCTCCATTCAGCAGCTAACAGGCCCCAGGGCAGTTCCCAACTCATACCCTTGAAGGTCTTTCCTCTTCATTTGTCAAAACCCTCAGTGATTCTTGGCATTCAGTGTGCATACAGATCACCTGGGAGCTCATTAAATGACAATCCCTGCCCCTTCCTAAGCAACTCGGCCTTGGAGGGTTTGGCTCAGGCCCTGGGAATTGGCATTTTAACAACAGCCCTGGGTGATTCTCCTGCGTTGGTGCTTGGACCAGACTTTGGAGAACACTAATCTCGAGTTTCTTCTGTATCTAAAGGATGTATGGACATCTCTCTGCAGTTTACAGACTAGATCCTGGGGCCACAATTCGGGAAGCAGAGAGACCAGTCTGGAGGCCATGGTAGTCACCCAGTGGAGACAGGACTAGGCTGCAGTTACAACACTGGAAGTGGTTGGATTGTCAGAAATTGTAAACAAGCTATTGACATGTTGCTAATGGAATGAAGTAGCACTGAAGCCAAGGATGACTCCAGGGTTTGGCTTGGTCACTGGGATGGAGATGGTGACACAAAACAGGGCTGGCATGTGCCCAGATGAAGTTCAGGTGATGGGGCAGTATGAAGTGTTGGGTTTTGGACATGTTGAGAGAGAGCGTGAGGACAGGGAGGATCCTGAGTTCGGTGAGGATGGGTACGAGGTAGGAAACGTTAAGAAGCTTGGTGGTATTTTGTGGGTAGAGACCTGGCAGAGAAGAAATGGCAAATGGCCCAAGGAGAAGAGGGGGCCATGTGATGAGATAAAATAAAATAGTTGGTGCAGGTTTAAAGTCATTGCTGGGTGGTAAAAAGAACAGAGACTAAGAGTCTTGGGTGGAGTCCTGGCTCCTTCTTTACCAACTCTGTGAGCTTGGGCAGTCACTGGTTCTGAGCTCAGGGTTCCCCCAACTATAAAAGTGAGCTAGTGCCTGTGCTGTGGTTCCAGCGGGGCTGGAGAATCCAGTGTCCAAAAGCGCATAAAAGTCTCCAAGAGAGTGTTGCTGTGAGCAGATCTTTCTCTGTATTCACCCCTTGGGATCTCTGCTATTGACCCCAGGGGCTAGTTCTGGGTGCAGGGTCCTGAAATCCTCTGGCAGAATGGATGACTTTATCCCTTGAGGGGCAATGGGGACCGTGAAGTGCTCAGGCCTCAGATCTGATGTGCTGCCCTCAAAGTCTAATTCTGCCTCTGGGTGAACTTGGACCACCTATTCCACCACCTTGGGCTGCCGGTGCTCCCCTTGGCCCACCCCTGCTGAGGGAGGGCCTGCTATAGGCCTGGCTGTCAGCCCTGTCCCCGCAGGGTGCGTGCTCACAAAGCCCACCTCTGCCAGAGCCACGTTCCGCTTTGAGCATGCTGAAAATGGGGCTCCTCGGGTGGACCCACACCCAGTCTTGTGCGTGCCAACAATGGCAGCCTGGACCACACTCCGGTCCCCTCGGGCTGCCTCTGTGCAGCTAAACTGAGTCCTCTCCCAAGGCCCATCTGTTAAAGCCCAACTTTCAGCAGCCAGCCACCATGTGTACCAGCAGGCGTGCGTTTCCAACTGACAAGTGCGGCGATGTGGCAGCTGTGAGTGCCGGTCTCTCTCTGCTCTGTCTGCTAGCAAACCGGCACCCTCACACTCCTCTTGAGCAAAGCCCAGGCGACTCCAGCTCCTTATCTGTCCCACTGGACGTCCCAGCTGGGAAGGGGATTCCCAAGGAGAAGGAACCTTTCCTCTTTCACAGCTCCCTCCTGGGGTACAGGTCTCATCCTCATTTTTTCTTTTTTTCTTTCCATCCTACCTGGTCCTGTGGCCATCTTTCTTGCGGCTTTGGTTGTATAAGAGATTCTCTGTCAGGCTTCAGTTTGTATTCTGTGAGAATTGCCCCACATGCAAATGTATTTTCGATGTGTTTGTGGGGGTAGGTGAGTTCCCCATCCTACTCAGAGCCATCTCGATCTCCATCCACCTCAACACTTTAAATACGTCACTCTCCTTGCTTCTTGTTTGCCTGGTTCCTGTAAAGAAGTCAGATGTGACTTTTATCTTTGTTCCTGTATATGTTCTTCCTCTGGCTTTCTTCAGGATTTTTTTCTTTGATTTTCTGCTAAAATGCCAAGGTGAAATGTTTTGACATTTACCCCGCTTGCTGTTCTTGAATTTGATCTGTGGTTTACTGTCTGATACTAATTTATGGACACCCTCTCATTATGGTTTCAAATATCTTTTCTGTTTCTTTAATCTTTCTTCTGGCATATCCATCATGCATATGTTATAACGTTTGTGGTTGTCCAGCATTCCTTGGATTTTTTGATCTTTTTCTCAGTCTTTGTTCTCTTTGCTTTTTGATTTTAGAAGATTCTATTATATATCCCCCTAGCTCAGAAATTCTTTCCTCATCTGTGTCCCATCTATTAATGAATCCATCAAAGGCATTTTTCCATTTCTACTAGTGTTTGTTTGTTTTTGTTTATTTTTTTCTCTCTAGCATTTCTTTTTGGTTATTTCTTAGGATTTTTGTCTTTCTGCTTACATAGCCCATTGGTTCTTACATGCTGTCTACTTTATCAATTAGATCCCCTAGCATATCAATCATAATTATTTTAAAGTCCTGCTCGGATAATTCTAACATCCCTACTATTTCTGGTTCTAATGCTTTTTCTGTTTCTGGTTCTAATGCTTTTTCTGTCTTTTCAAATTGTGTTTTTGCCTTCTGATATGGCTTGTAATTTTTTTCTTCAGAGTTAGACATGATGTACCAGGTAAAAGGAACTGCTATAAATAAGCTTTTAGTACTGTGGTTGATACAGAACAGGACCCTGTGCAGTCCTCCCTGATACAAATCTTTCTGTGTTCCTCATTTCCTGTTTGTAGGAAATAGGTTTCATTCAGCCTCCTCAACCTTCCCTGAGTCCCAAAGGGCAGATTCAAACAGTTGCTAATCAGGGAAGGGAGGGGATGCAGAAACAATGGAGGAACGATCAAGAAACAATAGTGAACCTTGAGGCAGGGTCCTGATTACCAAGGCTGTTGCCCCCAGCATCAAACCCCTGCCCCTCCCTCGAATAGAAACCAATTATTCTTACCTAAGTCTCAGGAGGCAGCTGCAAAGGGAAGAAACAAGAACTGGTTAGACCCTGTGAAGTCCAAGATGGCAGATGATTTGACTTCCAGTGGACCTCCTTATATGGTCATTGTAATTCATCGTCATCCTAAGTGACACACCCACCAGCGCCATGACAGTTGACGATTGCCTTGAGAACAACTGGAAAAGCCCATGTACAAGGGCAGAAAAGAAAGGTGATTAGCTCCAGCACACCCGGAACAAGGACATGATTGCAGAAGCCTCCCACAAAAGTCCACGTGGCCCAAGCCACAGCTGGAACTTTCTCAACTGGCCCTCTTGGCTGACAGCTTCCCACTCAAGTACCTTTTCCTTGTTTGAGCACCTTTCTTTCCTTTTCGCCTTCTGAGCAATAAAGTGTCTGTTCACTTTGTCTCCCTGCTTCTGCTGCACAAATTCTTTTACTGCTGGTGGCAAGGACCTACACTTTGGTAGGCTTCCTAACTTAGGGGGTCTCTCTATCCACTAACATGTTGATAACATGTGTGTAGGGAGAGAGGGCATTTTATGGTCTTGTGATTAGGTTTAGCCTTTTAGTGAGCATGTGTCTCTGGGGTGTGAACTGCACACGTGTTTCTCAGTGTTTTTCCCTTCTTTTAGGTGAGAGAGAATGGCTGGAGTGGGGCTGGAGTTGTATTTTCCTTTTCCACATGGAAGGCTAGGGCCAGCTGAACTTGGATATTTCCCTTTTCCAGGTCAATTAGGATAATATCTTAAATATGCTGTTTCAAAAATTTTGCTTTAAAAATTATTGATGTATATTTGATTTACAGTATTAGTTTCAAATGTACAACATGGAAATCCAATATTTTTAGACTATACTCCATTTAAATTTATTATAAAATATTGGCTATGCTCCCTGTGCTGTACAATATATCTGTAGTTTACTTATTTTATATATTGTAGCTTGTACTTCCTAATACCCTACCCCACTGGCAAGATGGTGCCCCTCCCTACTTCCTTCTCCCTACTGGTAACCATTAGTTTGTTCTCTATATCTGTGAGTCTGTTTCTGTTTTGTAATATTCATTCATTTCATTTTTTACATTCCACATATGAGTGATATCATACAGCATCTGTCTTTCTCTGTCTGACTTATTTCACTAAGCATAATATCCTCTAGGTCCATCCATGTTGCAAATGGCAGAATTTAATTCTTTTTTATGGCTGAGTAATATTCCACTATATTACACACACACACACACACACACACACACACACACACACACACCACAACTTCTTTATTCATTCAACTGTTGAAGGACACTTAGGTTGCTTCCATATCTTGGCAACTGTAAATCATGCTGCTATGAATATTGGGGTACATATATCTTTTCAGGTTAGTGTTTTCATTTTCTTCAGATATATAACTGGGGTGAAATTGCTGGATCATATGGTAGTTCCATTTTCAGTTTTTTTGAGGAAAAATCCATTCTGTTTTACATAATGGCTGCACCAAAGGGTTCCCTTCCCTTCACATTCTCACCAACACTTATTCTTTGTGGTCTTTTTGATAACAGCCATTCTAACAGGTGTAAGGTGATATCTCATTGTGGTTTTGATTTGCATTTCTCTGATGATTAGCAGTAATAAGCATCTTTTCATGTGCTTGCTGGCCATCTGGATGTCTTCTTTGGAAAAAAATCTCTATTCAGTTCTTCTGCTCATTTTTTAATTGGGTTGTTGTTGGATTTTTTTTTTTTTTTTGATACTGAGTTGTTTGAGCTATTAATATTCTTTGGAAAGTATGCTATTTTTTATATTCCCTAAAAACAAGGTGACTGTTTACTGGAAGATCATTGGCTGGAGGGGAACACTGCTGGACTGAGCTGGTAGAACAATTGGAGGTGGATCTTTTCCATGGCACCTACCCATGGGGAACCCTAACTGTGTATGAATCTTGTCTTATGCACTGACATTAGAATCAAACTCTGTGTCTGATAGGACCCTGCTGAATATTTTTGTTTTCCACTTCTCCTGGGTGAGGATATGAGAACTTACAAAACTTAGTGTTAAAAACAAGAACTTTTCAGCAAGGTGGTTTGCTTCATGGAGGTAGGTCTCTTCTTTGGGTGTTGCTGCTCTTTGATTTGTAGAATGTCCAGTTGAAGTTGCCAACTAAATAATGTTGCTCACCATCTGGCTCTACAAGAATTAGGTCCATGAGCCACTGTAGCCACTGACCTTTAACACACCCTGAAAGGAGTTCATGGCCAGAGATCAGGAGTGAGGCACTCTGTGCCCTGGAAAAACTGGCAGAACAGACCTTCAGATAGGTAATTTTCAGGAGAAGTTTTTTTTATGAACCTGTCTTGCATCTTCCTATACTTTGAAAAGCTCTAAAACCATTAATAAAGACATCTGTTCCTTGTGACTAGCAGCAAACTTCTGCTGAGGTGTATGCTTGGCTGCATGTAACCCCTTCACCAAAATCACATGAATTGCTGACCTCTCACTCTACCACCTTGGAGCAGTTCCTCAGAGCTATCAGAGAGGCTGTCTTCCAGGCTAGAGTTTTCAGTAAGTCCCCCAATAAAGCTGAAACTCACAGCTCTTATGTTGAACATTTTTATTTCAATCAACAAAGGGAGGATCCAAACCTTTGGTCATTTAGGTGAGAAAACCTGAGACCCAGAGTTAGAAAATGCTTTTTTCAGACCCATGATGAATTGCTAAAAGAGATGGAATGGAAAACCCAGCCCTGGTTCTTTCCACTCAGACAAATACATATTCATTTTCTTTGTTTGACATTTTTGACTGGAGGTTCCAACTAAAAATAGTGACCCAGTTAGCAGTTAGGAAACTCAACCTCAGGCATCAGTAGCTATATGATTCTGGCCTTACTCTGGGGGCACCATTAACATATGCATCCCTCTGTAGCTGCCTCTGCGTGTCAGGATGATTGAAAACAAAAGGAGATGGTGCTGAGGGAAGCCGAGCTTTATCAAAGGATTCAAACTGTATGCCTCTAGTCTGGTGGTTAACTGCCAGATATCAGCAGCTCTGAAGACTTGAACCTAAGAGTGGACAGTCATGGACAGTCACTGCCTGAACCAGTCACGTGTTCAGGTTCTGAGAGGTGCCTTCCATGTGTGGGGCCTGGCTGAGATGGGGAACACGGGAAAGGAGGCAAGGTGGGGCACCGTACTGAACGAGCCTGGTCAAGACTTACTCTGTATTGGACATCTGGCCAGCTTAATAAAAGTCACTAGGCACACAGAGCTGAAGCCTGGCCTTTTCATTCAAGACCAAGGGTCCTGTTAGGAAGTATTAGAAATCCTCCTGGAAGGCAACACCCAGAGCTCCCAGCCTGTCTTCCCTGAGCACACCTGAGTAATGCCTCATTGCCTTTATGTATGCAGCTTTGTCCTTCTTGAGGCCCAGGGCCCCTTGAGGATAAGGGCTACAGAGCCTGTGTTTCCCTTCTCAACCCCAGGGCCAACACAGAGGCTTGTGTCTAAACCATATGCTTTAGTCCAAGATAGCTGACTTTTTTAACTCAGAGGAGAGCCTGCTGCCCGCTTTCCTACTCACATCCTTGGGTACCCTCCTGTGACCATCCCAGACCTTGCTTAAGGTATGGGCCTGAGTGGGAGAAAGGTGCAAAATGAATGTAGAAGGGGCCCATTTGCTCTCACAACTGAGAACTTGGGGATTCTCTTTCTCCATTTCTCTGGATGAGTGAAATATTTGTTTAGCCAACATTATCCTTGTTTAACTAATACTTGCTTCCCAGAAAAGTACATTTTTCCATGGAGACTTTTATTCCTAAACTTGGTCATCTGGAAAAATCCCTCCCCCCACCTTTTCTTTTTTCACCAGTGAAGCAGAAACAAAAATGCATTTTGGCAGGGTGTGAAGAATTCTCCTGGAAGTTAAAATTCCAGAGGAAGCCGGTCCAAATGTTCATTTGCATATCTGAGCTTCTTGCATTCTCTTCCTTTCTGCAGGCTGGAAACTACAAAGAGGTACTGACTCTGTTCCCAGCACTGCCTTTTATGAAACTCAAACCAAGTTGATTAGTGAATCAGTCATACAAAAAGTGTTTCCTACCAGAAATAATTCTTCCAATTCTGAGAGCTACCCTTGAGCTAGGAAGAAAGGACAAGGAAGGCGAGTAGGTAGACCTACCTCTGCCATTCGCTGGCTGTTTTTCTGAGTGATGTTCTTTTCTGTGCTGAGGCTTATTGTCTTCATAAAATGGGCACACCTTGTTTTCTTTCTTTTTTTAAAAAACACCTTTATTGTGATATGGTTCCTTTACAGTAGACTACACATATTGCAAATGTGCAATTTAGATGAGTTTTGATACATGTATACACCAATGAAACCACTACCACAATCAAGATAGCTAACATTTTTAATCACTCCCCAAGAGGTGCAATTTTCGAATTCCCAATTTATCCCTTCCCACACCCTTTAAACCCTGGTAACCATAAATTTGTTCTCTCTGTCTATGAGTCTATTTCTGTTTTATAGATAAGTTCGTTTATGTCCTTTTTTTAGATTCCACATATAAGCGATATCATAAGGCATTTTTATTTCTCTTTCTGGCTTACTTCACTTGGGATGATGACCTCTAGGTCCATTCATGTTGCTGCAAATGGCATTACTTTATTCTTTTTTATGGTTGAATAGTATTCCATTGAATATATATATCACAACTTCTTTATCGACTCATCTGGTGATGGGCATTTGGGCTGTTTCCTTATCTTGGCTATTGTAAATAGTGCTGCTGTGAACATTAGGGTACATGTGTCTCTTTGAATTATATATTTCTCCAAATATATGCCCAGGAGTGGGAACACTGGATCATCTAGTAAGTCTGTTTTTAGTTTTTTAAGGGACCTCCATACTGTCCTCCAAAGTGGCTGCACCAATTTACATTCCCACCAGCAGTGGAGGAGGGTTCCTTTTTCTCCACACCCTCTCCTCCATTTATTATTTGTAGACTTTCTAGTGATGACCATTCTGGCTGGTGTGAGATGATATCTCGTTGTAGTTTTGATTTGCATTTCTATCTGGGCACACCTTGTTTTCTTGATGCGAAGACACTTTTTTTTTTGGTTGGGTAGGGGAGAGGTTGTCACATTTCCATGTATTGAAGCTGACTTGCTCCTCTCTTGGTTTGCCAGGTACTTTTTTCCTTAATAGACTCCTCCTGCAAACCCACTTCTGTGGAAGAAAATAGCAGGGTCTACATTTGGCAGGATGGGAGCTGGGTTGGGGGAGGCTGGAGCAGTGGCTGCTTCCAACTTCTTGCTCACTGTCTGGTGATGCCACTCTTCCCCAAGGGTCCTGCTCGAGAGTCCAAGGTGATGGTTATATTATCTCCCCTGCTATGGGTCCTAGTGTGGCTGTACCTCCAGGCTCCTGGACATTTCCAGAGCTCCACAGTGTCCTCCACACTGCTGGTAGTGGCATGAGACCTCAACTGTTCCCACTGTTCTCAGAAATGCTGTGAGCGTCTTATCCCTGGGAATCGCCAACAAAGAATGTTGCCTGCCATTCCAGTAAATAACAAATATTGCCCACTATCAAGCCATCAGCCACTGCAGTGCCCCTCCCACCCCATTCTTCACCCCTCAGTGGTGAGCTCTGAGGGGGATTCTGGATGGAGAAAGACAGAAAGCATTCTGTGATTTGGATACTGACCCTAGACAGGGTGCATATCTAAGGGATAATGTCAATGAGCCCAGACTATCATAACTCCCATAAAAGGACTAAAATCATTAACTTGAGATGTCTGTTCTTGGTGATGAGCAGTAATCTTTGGATGCTTGACTACATGTTTTTACTTTTGTCTTTGTTTTTTCCCAGCCAGAAACTGTTAATCCTGGCTCCTCTCTTACCTCTGCAGAGCAGTTCCTCCGAACTTTCTGAGCGGCTATCTCCTGGGCTATAGTCCTCAGTAAGATCCCCCAATAAAACTTAACTCCCCAACTTTTAGGTTGTGTATTTTTCTTCAGTGAGGAGAATCACCCTGAGCCTGAAATTCATATCCCTAAATTCCAAGGCAGATTCCAACGAAGCTTCCTCCAGATCTTCCCCAACCCTTCTGTCCCTTATATTGTAAAATGTGTATAAATAGCAGTTTCTGAGGCCCTGGGCCCCAGTCTGACTCCAGGACAAGTTACCTGAGTCCTTGAGCAGCCTTCTGACCTCTCCTCACCACCCCCAGGCCCTTTCTCTTTCCTATGAACTAACAAGGATGAAATGGGTGAAAAGACATAATGTTGGCAATTTGCCTTAACAATGTATGTGTATGGGGCAGATAAAATGGCAAAAGGGGGGATAACTATTGAAAATGAAGCCTTGTCATATTATTTTCTCTACTTTTGAGACTATGTGAAAATTTCCCTAATGAAAAGTAGGAAAAAAAAAGAATAAAAAGTTAGAAATGGATCACTGAAGGACTGCCCTTGGATGTGCACACCCCCACTGGCGTTAATACACAGCTGTTGCTCAGAGGAAAGGGAAGGGGCTGGAACATGATTTTTCCTAATCCAGTTTAGTCCTGAACCTAATTACTTGACTCACTGCAGGATGTACGAACCTAGGAGATGTGCTAGGCCAGGGGCGCAGGTGTCAGGAATCAAGCTAGCTCTCCTGTTTTGCCATCTCTGTTTGGAGTCCCACTGCCCCCTGGAGGGTCCCAGGACAGAGATGCAGAAGGGAGACATACAGGGAGGTGATCTCCCCCATGTCCACCTTCTTCTATTTTAGTGTCTAAGGGGAGATGACGATGATGGTGATGCTAAGAGTGGCTAACCTTTTCCGAGGACCTGCTCTATGAAACGCTCTGGGTATTTCAGTTACACAGAAGTCCTCCAAGGTGGTCACTGCCACCAGGGCTTACAAGAGGGGAGTCTGAGCCTCAGAGGGACTGAGCATTGATCCTTGACAGGATATATACCTAGCTCTCTCCAGGGAGTCCTCCTACCTGGGGACCTGCCCAAGCTCACCCAGGTGGCTGGAATCTGAGCCAGAGCAAGAACCGGGTTTAGCAGCAGCAGCTCTGATCCTGTCTCTAGTGGGAGAGAGGCCTTAGCCCGACAGAAGGTGAGGACCCTCCAGCCCCTGGGGTTCCCTGGGAGTCATTGCTCTGTCCCTGATAGGGTGACAAATCACCTTACAAGCCACCCGGAGGCTGTGTGGTGCTGATCCAGGCCCCAGGTGTGGCTCTCGGCTCACCAGTCCGTCTCCGGGGTGATCTGCACTTTCTGCGTGTACCTTCCCGGAGTCTGGTCTTCAGAAAGCCCTGACAGCTTGGGTTTGAACGTGTGCCAAGAGCGCCCAGTGGTCTGTGTCATGGGTGCCTGCCTCGAGCAAGACTGATAAGCTCTGACATTACAGGGTATTACATCTGACCTGACATACATTAGAAGAGAATCATAAAAATCTCTGCACCGTCAACAGCTCTAGCCCCAACCTGATCACCTGCTAACACCAACGGCTGTTATTATTCAGCTGTTCCAAGGCATTTTCTATTTGGAAAGCCCAGAGAGGAAAGGTTCTTGTGTCTTCTCCTCTGTCTTATTAGGCTGTCAGCATCTGCCCTGGAAGAGAGGTTGGCCAGGCCTTAAGCTGCAGGATGGTTGAGTAGAAAGATGCCTACGTGTGGAGCGAGAACCACCCGAATTTGAGTTCTAATTGTGACACAAACTGGATGCGAGGTCGAGGCCAGTCACTTTACTTCTCCTGTCCATAAAAGGGAAATGACTCTTGACCCTTCCAGCAGCTTTGCTGTGAAGACTGAATGACCTAACTTTTGAACGGTAACGTGCCCATGTGTTCTAGTCATGGTGGACCTGGCAAATGTTCTTTACAAGTAAACTCACATGTCCTGTCCTCTGTAACATAGCGTGCCATGGGAGAAACAAGACAGAGACTTGTGATGGTTTCTATTAATAGTTAGGGACTTATATTTCAAGGTAGAATAAACTATTGACCTGACAATAATGGACCTCAAGAGCCAAGGCTTAAATTCTACATTAAATTAAATTAAATTACAACAAGTGGTACAGTTTGTGATGGTATAATTTATTCCTCGAACTGGGACACTGTTAGGAGTGAAAGGGGGTGCCCTTAGTAATCAATGCCAGGGCAACAGATGTGAACAGGGTCTGCCCTGGGCACACTGGGGTGAAGAGGCACACCAAGGACAGCCCGTGTTACTTCATCCGTGGTACAGCTATGTGCATGTTTAACTGTCCTCAGAGCACCTGCCAGGCCCAGACATGTGCACTTTCTGGCATCACCTAGGCCTTTGTGAGTTGACGTGTCCACAGATAAGCTTACGTCTCGATCAGTATTTCAGAACCTGTTTCCTGGGGGGTCGATCCCACAAGCCTCTCATCCTACCTGGAATGCAATCCAAATTTCTGATCGTGACCTGCAAGGCCTTGCCCTGGTCTTGTTCCTACATCAAATGCTCCCTCTGTCCCCTCCCACTGGGCTGAAACCCAGTGAGATGCTGCCATCTCAAGCCACTGCATTAGCCCTTCTTCCCACCTGGGGCATGTCTCCCTCAGCCTTCACACAATGTCTCAGCTCTGTCATACAGGCCCTTAGTTTGAATGTCATCCTTTGTAGAAGGCTCCCATGGCCATCTAATCCCAACCAGCCTCCTCAACCTCTTCCTCACTTGTGTCATTGTCTCTAAAGCACTCAGCATAGACAACACACACTTTTTTTTTTTTTTCAAAGGCAGCATTTTACTTCCTTGCTCAGGTAGGCTCCAAACAGGACAGAACCATGCCCGTTCTTACATCCCATGGCATCTCCATGCTGAAAATAGACCTGGTCCATCTAAAAGACTTGGTGAGTGAGTGCTCCAATGGCATACTGGGGAGTTTTTACACAGAAGCACAAGGATTTCTTTCTGGAGAATCCACCATAGGCCAAGAGAGCAGAGAACAAGAGACAAAAGAAGAGGGACTATGAGGCAGGGCTGTGCGATGTGGAAGGGGATCTTGGAAAGGGCATGTATATCAGGAACCCAGTGCTCCTGTTGCAGCATCGCCACAATCTGCTAGGGACCTTAGGCAAGACACTTTTTCCTCTCTGAGTCTCAGTTTCTCTGTCTTTAAAATGGGGAGAAAAGAATTTGTCTAGAACAGGGCTCTGTCAACCTTTTTTTTTTTTCTTTTTTTTTTTTGCCAAGGACCAGATCATAAAGGTTGTAGGCTTGTCAGCTATGCCATCTCTGTCACAACTGCTTGACTTGATTATTGCAGAGTGAAGGAAGCCATGCCCAGCCTGTAAATGAAGAGATGTGGCTGTGTTCCAAGGAAGCTTCATTCACACAAATAGGGAACGGGTCACATCTTGCCTGTAGGTCTTAGTTGCTAAACCCTGGTCTAGACTAGCAATTCCCAAACTGTCTTCTTTGAAAGAAGTTCAAAGAAATTTGAGAAATGTTAAGTTCAACAGTCTTCTTTATTTTGGGGTCTCTCAGAAGCCTTACTATGCCAGTGAACACTGTGACTTTCCAAAAAAGGGATGTAGAATGGGGGTGGGTGTCCTTTATCTCCCTTGACCCCAGAAATGTGGGGGTAGGATGTCACAAAAAATGCTGCCAGTGTCCTGCCCACACCTCTCGGCACTAACTGTCCCCATGTGCTCATGCTGTCCTGCTGCCAGACCCAGTTCTCTGCCTGAGCACCTTCTCTCCACCCACACAGAGGCAGTTCCACAAGTGCTGGGAAGGCACCACCCCTGGGAGCTACCCTCAGCCAATGATGAAGAGCAATTGGGTGATGAATACCCCAGCTTTTTGCTCCTTGGTTATGGAGGGGGAGAGCAACCTCCAAATGTAGTCCTGGGACAACCAATGTCAGTGATACCTGGAAGCCCATTGAATCAGGGACTCCAGAGGGTCAGCCCGGACTCTGTTCTAACAATCCCTCCAGGTGGTTCTGATGTGCGCCAGTTTGAGGACCACTGCCTTGCACTGTCTTTCACAGGCTCCCAGTGGACAGAGCCCCAGATGCTCATTAACACACCTTGTTTTGGCTTCCCTCGTTTCTCTGTCTCACTTCTTCGCCAGTGCTTCCCGCGAGTGTCTCAAGTGTATAAGCCACTTGACATGCAAATCCTTGACTCAGAGTCTGCTTCTGGGAGCTCCCAATGAGACAGGCCCTCGTATTCTATCAATTCTGATCTAGAAGCTCTTGGAGACCCCCTCCCAGAAATAGTCAGACAGTGAACATGACATTTGTGTGGCCTGATCAGTCTGCTTCATCAATCAGTGTGCATGGGTTAAGTGCCTATTGTTTGGTTAGCATTATACTAATTAGAAAAAAGTTTTAAAGAGGATCTAAGTCAGTCTAGGATTTCTCCTGCATCTGGGGTGACAAAAGAAACACACATGACTGAGCAGGTGGCAGTTTGTCACTGAGCGTTTACTGGGTTTGTCTGAGCACCCAGCTGAGTGTGTGGCTCCTAATGGATGAGCAAGTTGTTTTAAAATGTAGGTTCTTTTTTTTTTTTAATTCAGGTACAATTGGGAGACAGTTGCTATTGAAAAGATAGTTTGTTACTCATGGTTCCTAAGCAGGGGTGGGGATGGTGGTTGGGGGTGGGCATGCCAGGCAGGGCCACACGGGGAAGAACCAGGGTCAGTTAGGAGGCAGAAGGAGTAAGAGGAAAATGTGGACAAAAGTCTTTCTTGTGGTTTTCTGATGGCAAAGCAGGGTAAGCAGATTTAGGATTTGCTGGTCAGATCATTTCAACAGGCGCTGGGGCACAGGGGCTGTCTCCAGTTGTCTGATACCTGGCCCTGGAGTGATTAGGGCTGGGGGACAGAGGTCCAGTGTGTGACAGCCTGATAATTGAGTTGGTTGGGGCATATGGGCTCTGGATTGGTGAGTTTGCATATGAAAGCACCTTCATTTACTGTTTCCAGGAATTGGCTAGGCCTGGAAGGGGCAATCTCTGCAGGTTCCACGAGACCCAAGATATCAAAATAACAGAAATATAGAAATTAAAAGGCATGATTAATATATAAGTTTTAGTCAGCAAGGCTGTAAGCTTCCAGAGGAAGTTGTGCTGGGCCCTGGCCGGCAGGCTCCGTGCAGATTACAGCTACCAGAATACACAGGTGGGGGGCTTCCCCTGGGTCTGAAGGGCATTGCAGTACAGAAGATAAGTAGTAGCATTTAAAAACTAGAAATAACTTTACTTCTCTTTTCTAAAATGTAATCCATGCTTACGAAAGAGAAGTGAGAGATGTTATGCCAGGAAAAGGAAGCTATAAAGCATCATCGTGATTTTACCATCCAGGGATAAGCGCCAGGGAACCTTTACATACAGACTACTATGTGGATGTACAACTTTTTCAGTTACAGGAAACAGGACACCAAGCCTGCATTGGCCTACAATATCAAACTGGTGTAAGTGATAAATTCAGAAGTTGGGCTAGCTTCAGGTGTGGTTTGATCCAAAGACTCAAAATGCAATCATTTCTCTGAAATTCACTCCTTTGGGTATGAATTTTGCCTTCAGATCAGCTCCCTTTCTGCCTGCAATAATTATTTTAACAGTCACAATATCCTCACGGCAGCTAGGTCAGTGGAAAGAGGGACATTTCCAGAAAAACAAAAAAAAAATCCTGGGTTTACTTTTATCAGACAAGTTTGGGTCATATGCTTACCTGCAAATCATGAAGTGCTAGCCACTAGGGGCATCTGTAGTTCAGGGGGGTTTGTTTAAATCATGTAGAAACCACAATACCTAGAATTCCCTATGAATCCCAGAACTGCAGTCCCTCCATTCTCAGTCCTGTATGTTGAACAGAGGAAATGAACTCTGGGCTGCAAGCAACAAGTGTGTCTGCACATGATTTCACAGTGCCTTTTTAGTTAGCTTTCCTACTGGGAATAACCTTATAGCTGAATCTTCACACTCATGCTTGGTTAGGAAATATTCTGTCTTCCCACTCTTTCCAGTTCAGGTAGTGGGGTTATAACGAAGTCTCTGGGGACTCACCTAGGGTAGAGGAAACCGTAAATGTCAGGTACAAATTTTATGGCCAGGAGAGTTCTGGCTGACAAATCAGTGCTTTGGGGATCCCCCTGGCTGCAAGGTTCCAGGGAGGAGTGTGGCTTTCCTGGCGCTAATGGACTGAGATGCCTCCCTATCAGCTTTCTTCCCCAGCATGCTCCCCAGCCCTGCCCACAACCCCTGGCCTCCCATAGGGGTGCTGTCTGGGAGGGACCAGCTGCTGCTGTCATCCAGTCCTGTGCAGGAAGACTGACTGGGCTGGAAGGAGAGATCACAGCTTTCTTTCCAAACCATATGACCAGCTAAGCAGCACAGGCAGAAGGTAGGCTGGTTTGTCACAGTGACGGCTTCGCTTTCTCCCTGATAGGTAACAGTTCCTAAGTTGGCAGCATGTTAGAGCAGACAGATAGCTAGATATAAGCAAAGAAACGGGGACACAGACCAAATGGCAGGAATTGGGCAGAAAGGAGGGGCACAAGCTAAATGTAGGAAACCATACGTCACGTAAGCACCAGGGGTCCCTGTGCAGAGAAAGAAAAGCAGGGATCTTTGGGCTCATAAGGGGCCACACCTTTTGGGGTGATGAGTGGCATGGAGACGGACAAAGAAGGGTGAGAAAAGGCAGGAATCTCCAGTGTCCGAATGTAATCTTTTGCTCATTATGCCCTCATTTCAATAAAATTAGCCTTGCAGATCAGAAGTACCCATCATGCACCGACGCCATGACACTTCCGATTCAGAATAAATAAGGGCAAAAATCCCTCCTCCCTTTGGGAAGGTGGAATTGGGATGATAATCAGGGAATGTGACCCCAAACCCTTCCCTCCCCAATGAATATTCTGCCCGTTCATTTTTACAACCTATGTAGCTAACTTGCCAAAGAAACTCAGAGCAGCCGCTCACCTGAGCCTGCCCGCTCTCCCCTTGAGAGCGTACTGTCCATCCTTTAATAAATTCTCACTCTACTGTTTTCAACCACTACGTCTTATCTCTGAATTCTTTCTGGGACGGAACAAGAACCTGGAACACCGGTTGCATCCACCGGCAACAAGAGCTTCCCGGTGCTGCTGATGCTGCCTGAGCCCCACTAGCTCCTGATGCTCCTGGGCTCTGGCTTTTGTGCCCTGTATCCTAAAACACCACCAAGGAAGCCCTGCGCACTGCGGGTCCACTCTGGCTCCAGGAGTATTTGGGGTGTTTGTACACTTAAGGGTTAGCTGATGGCCACAGGAGCTGGCTGAGTAGCCTCTTGACCTTGGATCTTGAGGGCATTGTAGGAGAAGAACTCCAAGCCAACCCCACTCTGCCCTCTGCAGCCTCTACCCCAGATAGGAGGAAAATACCTGATCTGAGCTAGAGGATTAAGCATAGCTTATGGCTCCTCACCTGCCTGTGGGAGGAAACTTAGGGAACCTTCCTCACTGTGTATTAACAAGAGGCGGCACATGGCTGAGTCCCAATCCCATTATGTCTGCTTTGCCCCTTCATGTATCTGGTCTACTCCACTTAACAGGCATAGTTAACCTGGGAAGGATGACACGCATTCATATCTTAGCACGGCCATGTTAGTCAGACCTTACCCTTTCCATGGAAGGGAACTGCAGACAGCCTGAAGGGACTGGGCACTGAAGGGGCAGAAGCAGGTGCCAAGGGAAGTCCTGTCAAAGCCCCCTCTCTGGGGTCCCCTGCCCAGCCCTGCCTTATACTGCTGCTCTCCGGCCCCAGCCCCAGTGAGAACTTCCCTTGCAGGGCTGCTGAATGCCTGCTGATCTCTGATGAGAGTTTGCTCCTGGTCAGATTCTGGTCTACTCTGGTGAACACCCAGGGGCCTACAAGGTGGGAGCCACCTGGCTTGGTGGTGGAGGCCCTGGCCTTGCAAGAACTGCTGTGTGACCTCAGGCAAGCCGCTTCTCCCCTCTGGGCTCTATTTCCTACTAGTGTTGAGGACCAGGTCCTGGGGATACAGGAAATGATCCCAACCGTCACAAACTTCCTACAGGGAGGCAGAAGGACGTTGAGGATGAGTTGCCTTCCCACCTTCCTGTTCTGTTCCAATAACCACTGTGGCAATTTTCTCTAGAAAGACAGCTTATGCATATTCATGAATCCTATCATTCTGAACATACTACTGGGGGCGGCCTGTTTTTCTGTCAAACAGCATTTCATCAAAACAGCAATCTCAACTGCTTGGGTACGTTCCAAAACCCTCGCTGGCTGGCTTGGTGTCTTGGGATAATGACGTTTAGGTGTCTGCACAGAGCACCTTCCAAATGGTGAGTTTCTGTGGCAATGCATGGGCAGAGGTGGCAGCAAGATCTGGAAACCAGAAGTTTCACCCAGCTATGCACACACAAATCCCTAGGCCTGCAGGGCTGCACAGGTGCCCTTCCTGGCCCTGCCTGTCTGATTAGCTCCAGAAATGTTCTTGACCGTCACAGGTTCTTCCTGTCCCTAGCAGGTGCTTCATCCTCGCCTTCCTTTGTACACCTGTGGGCTGGTGGAGTTTCAGACGCTGGCTCTGTCCTGGGCAGCAATATGACCCCAGTTTCCTCTCCATAGCTCAGGTCTCATCTGCAAAATGGGGTGGGGATTACCATATACCCCCATGGGAATCTAGCCCCCACCCCCCAAATCCATCCTCTCATCCTCCTCCCTCTCCTCCTCTTCCCTCTCCTCTGCCCCTTCGAACCCCTTCTTGTTCCCTTTCTCCTTTTTCTTCTCCTCTTCTTCCTCCTTCCCCTCCTCCTGAAGGTGCTTAGCTGGTGCAGAAGACCTCTGTATTTCCAGGCCTAGGCTCACGCTGTTTTCACCTTTCACCAAAGGTCAGGGTCATTTGTTGCTGCTACGTGCACAGTGGGTGAGGAAGCATTTGTACAAATGCTGGTTGAGAAGAGCCCAGGGTTTCTGCTCCTGCTTTTTTTTTTTTTCCTGAATCGTTGATCGCAGGCCAGAGTAAATTTGCCTGTTAGTCTTTCATTCACACATTCATTTGTCAAGCACCCATGGTGTGTATCTCCTGTCCTAGCTGATGGTTTGAAAATACAATCCAGTCTTACAGGGCTGTGATCCCTAGTGAGAATGCTGGGCAGCTGAGGCCAGCCCAAGTCTCCTCTTCTTTACTCCCCATCTTGTAGTCAGAGGCCAACCCCAATCCCCAGCCTCCATCCTGGTCAACAGACAATTCATAGGCCAGTTCCCACAGTTCCCCTGGGCTTTGAAGTGCAATTTAAATGTTTCCTTGCCTAAAACACATCTCTGACAGGAGTCTATTTCTTGTTACTTTACAGCATGTAATTAAAAAAAAATTAAATAGCAATACAAATTTCTCTGAATAAAGTTTGAAAAATTCAAAAGTATTAATAACAAAATAAAAAGTCAGCTGTTATTCCACTGCATAGATACAACCACTGTTACCATTTTACAGAATAAATTTTTATTTTTAAATACCTTGCCAGGTAGAAAATTTTACAAAATTGAGATCACCAAAATATATAATTTTGCACCTTGTTTTTTTTTTTCCCATTTTACATTATTTGTATAACAGTGAAAATTTTCCTTCTCTTCAAACTTTTCCTGAAAACATGGTTCTAATGACAAATGGCGATTTCCATATTTAAACAAAATATTGCACATTTTTGGACATTCAAGCGGTTTTTGGTTTTCACTGCTGCTGATTTCATTCAACTGGTGTTTGCTGCCTAGTCCGCATCAGGCACTGGAGCTCAGCAGTGAGGATGGTGTGAGCTAATGTGATCCCATCTTCAGGGACCTGTGACAGACGATAGAGAGGTAATAGGAGCTTAGAGAAGTGCTTCTGGCGAGAGCTGATGGCGTAGTAACAACAGAGCTGGTAAGGAGTGGTTGTATTCGGGATTTACCTGGAAGGTGGTGCAGTGCAGACTTAACGAGAGGATTCCATGAGAACCTGCAGGTGTCTGATCTGAGAAATTGTGTAAATGGCAGTGCCACTGACTGAAAAGGCAGGATATGAGAGAGGCAGGTTTTGGAGGGGGACCAGGCATTGGAATGGATTTGGGATGTGTTAATTCGGAAATGTTTGTTAAATATTCAAATAGAGGTAACTAGTAGGCAGTCAGAAAAACAGGCCTGGAGCTCAGAGGAGAAGCTGGGACTGGATACATTAACTTAGAAGTTTTATCAGGGTGGAGGTGGCTTTTAAAACTATGGGAGAGTCAGAGATCCCTTAGGAAGGGAGAACAAAAGTAGCCATGGGTCCTGACTCTCGGTCCCCCAGCTTCAGGGGGCAAGTAGAGGATGGTGATGAGTCAGCAGGAGGATGCGAAGGCCCATAAGGTGGTTAAGAAAACTCATGTGGTGCTAGGGAAGGACAGACATATTCTGTTCATTTTTGATCATTTCTTTAGAATAAATCCCCAGCAGCGGAATTACTAGGTCAAAAGGACTATGAACACATTTAAAACTTTTGCTCAATGTTGTCACATCATTTTCCAAAAAAGTCACATCAATTTATATTTCCATTATCAGTACCTGGTTTCTGCCCATGGCAGAGAACAGAGAACCATTACTTCTTTGCCAATTTAATAGGCAAAAAAATATGACACCCTGATTTTAACTTGTAGTTCTTTGCCTTCTAGTGAGCTTGAACCATTTTTATTTTCCATGCCTATTGCTTATTTGTGTTTATTATATAGGTTATCTCTTAATATCCTTTTCTATCATGGGTACATAATATTTTTCTAATTGTTAGAGAATTTGTTAAAAAATAATCCTTTGCTGTATTTCTTACAAATTTTTTTGGTTTGCTGTTTTCCTTCTAATTTCACTATAGTGTTTTCTGATATAAGGTTTGACATTTTTTACTTAAGTACACCTATCCATCTTTTTCTCTTTGATTTCTTGCTTTGCCGTTATGTTACAAAAAGCCTCCTCACCACCGTTTTTTGGGGAGAGAAGGTAAATCAGTTTTTCATGCTATTTTTGTTAAATTTGGTTCACATAATTTCCTCACAAAATAAATTGAGTAGCTTTTTATTTTCTTCTATATTCTGGCATAGGTTTCATAGTATGGAAATTATCTGTTCCATCAAGTCTAGAAAAGATACACCGGTAAAATCATACAGCACACAAGCACTTTCCAAGGCAGTGTGTTGACAGCATTTTCTTATCTCTTCTGGGGTCATGGGTTTGTTCTGGAATGTTACTCCTGTTGAGATATTTTTCCTAATTTACTATTTTCACTAAATATTAACTTTTTATATGTTGATGGACTTTATTAGTATATAACTGTGCCTAATGTTAACTCATAATTATAATCACTTTTATCGGCAAATGTTATGCCTCTTTTCTTATTTCCAATATTTTTATTTCTATTTTTTCTTAATTAGATTTGTTATTAAAGTTTTATATTTTATTGGATTCTTCAAAGGGTCAACTCTCAAACTTACTAAATAATCTTTAATGTTTCCCCTTTCAAATTTATTAGTTTCTGATTTAATCTGTATTATTTCTCCTGATCTCCACAGGCTTGCCTTGCTTAGCTTTCTTCATTCCTCAAACTGCATTTCTGTCCTGCACAGACATGACTGCCAGCTAACCCCACCCCCACTCTCTCAATTTTCGTAAGACAGGATTCCATTGCCTCTAGCCTTTTGATGGTGCAGAGAAGTCTGAGGTCAAAAAGATTTCCATCCCTTTAAAATGATTTTTTTTTTCCTGTCTAGATGTTATGGGCTGTTGTGGATTGAATGTTTACATCCCTCCCAAAATTCACATATTGAAGCCCTAACCCACAGTGTGGCTATATTTGGAAACAGAGCCTCCAGTAAAATAATTTATGTTAAATGAGGTCATAAGGGTGGGGCCCTGATATAATAGGATTAGTGTCCTTATAAGAAAAGACACCAGAGTGCTCCCACTCTACAGGTGCACAAAGAAGAGGTCACGTGAGCACAAAGTGAGATGGTGGCTGCCTGCAAGCTAAGAAAAGAGGCCTCAGAATGAAGCCTTACCATGCTGACACTTTGATTTTGGACTTCAGTCTCCAGAACTTTGAGAAATAAATGTGTGTTGTTGAAGCCCCTCTGTGGTATTTTGTTATGGCAGCCCACATAGGCCAGAACGGTATTTTGCCTGTCTAGAAGCTTGTCTAGTTTCATTTTCCTTGAGACTCTACAATGGCAGTTCCAGAATGACACAGGCAGCTGACAGCAGCCCCCCTCTCTGTGGTCTTTCTGGCGGGCCCTGAGCTGCCCTGTGTGCTGAGGCCACATCCAGTGTTCCTACTACCTCTCAAGGAAAGCCAGCCCTGAAGGCGGCACACATTTGCCATCCCTGGTTGAGGATGTGGTCCTTTCTCATTTTCTCTGGTGCTCAGTCAATACTTTCAATCAACGGATTTGAGTCTTTCTTCAGCTCGGCCAAGTTTCTGATTTGCATTTTTTTGATATTGCTTCTGTTTTATTTTAACTGATGAAAACCATCTGTTTTACTTTAACCTTCAAAGCTATTCTTTATATGGGAATTGGGACTCCTGGGTTAGCGCTTCATATCTATTATCCTTTCTCTCATTTTCTCTGCTTTCATTTTATTAACTCAAGGAGATCTAACATTAAAACAGTATCATTTGGGGGGAAGGTATAGCTCAGAGGTAGAGCATGTGCTTAGCATGTATGAGGTCCTGGGTTCAAACCCCAGTACCTCCATTAATAAGCAAACAAACAGCCTAATTACCTCCTCTCCCAAAATGAATAAATAGATAAAGTACAAAGTAGAAACAAGCAAAAAAAAATTTAAATAATAAAAAGTAAAGAAAAAGGAAAAAAATAGAAGACTTATAGACTGCAAAGAAATCTATAAAACCAGTTCTTATTTGCAGATGACACCATTGCAAACTTCCATGGCATCTACAAAAAAAAAAAAAAATCATTCAGATTGAACAGAAACATGCGGTCTCAAGATGGCTTGGCTTTGCTTTGTTCTTTTCCTCCTCAGGTATTTGGCTTAAAGCATGTTAGGTAAATGCAATATTCCTAAACTTAGACCTTGCTATAAAGGTGCTGAATTGATGTTTTTCCCCCTCTGGACCTAAAATCCAGAATGATATTATCATGGACTGTTAAGGAATTTTCTCATAGCTCATTTACAATTTATCCATTTATTCAACAAATATTCATTGAGTACCAACCTTATTCATTCAACTGTTAGAGCTGTAAGGAACTTTATCGAGCACTGTTCTAGAACCTAAAGTTATGGTGTGACACAACAAAGTCTCTCCTGGAGCACACATTCAGATGGAGGGAGGCACACAATCAAAACTAGAAACAGATCGTGGTGAAAAGTGCTTTGAAGAAGGTGAAGAGAGACAGGGACGGAGAGGGACAGGGGTGGGTAGGTAGCATGTTTTATAGATTTGCTGTTTCTTGATATGATGACATTTGAGCAGAAGCCTGAAGGAAGTAAGCACGTGACCTCCAACCTAACTGGGGCTGTGGTGAGCCAGGGCTGTGGGCTGAGGGTGGGCAAGAGGACAGGTGTGGTGGGACAGATGAAGTTGGGCGGGAAGCCAGGGGCCACCAAATCCGAGTCTCTTAGGCCACAATAACAAGTTTAGAAGCCAGAACAAGCTAGAAAGCTCTCCAGAAGCTGAGAACTGAAGACAGTCTGCAATCAAAGGATCTCAGGATGGAAAAGCAGTCATGGGAAGAGAGGAGGAGAGGAGGAAAGAAAAAGTCAGACGAAAGAGGTACCAACTTTGAGAAGAGCTTCTGAGACTGGTCACTTGTTCATTCACATATTCAGCTAGTCTGCTCTCTACAGCCCACAATGTTCAGACTGCTGCTGCTTCAAGATAGTTTACTCCAGTTTCTTCGACGCAATATCTTTCAAGAAAAAGAAAATACGACTCCTTGCGCCAAACTTATTTCAGTGATAGGCCATTCCTTTTAATCTTCCTCCTTCTAGACTGTAGGATCTTTTCACTGGTCCGGTGATTGTCTCTGAATTCCTCCTTTAAGATGGAGCCAAATTCCCACTGCTGAAACTTCTTTTATCCTCCAGCTCTCATCTGGGGCAGATGTTCTTGGCACCTTAGCGTTCTGGGGACATGGCCCTCCTCATGGTCGCTCGTTGCCTCTTGGTGTTGGGAACTGTGTAGAAATGAGGTCTTCCTCGTACCCCTTGCTTCTCACATTCTGTGCTGTCTCAGGAAAACAGCTCCTGGATCAATCTTACATGACTTTAAAATCTGGTTCACATTTTACCATATAGAATTCCTTAAAGTTCACACAGAGTAATGAAATCTTGCCTAGTTTCTAGTAATCATTCATATATATGTATCTCACTGATTATTTCCAAGGACATTTGGAAATGGAGACTCAGAGTGATATTTAAAACTATTTAACAACTAGTGAGGCACAGGATCCACACAATCAGAATGGATTTGGCTTCCAAAACCAGGATGGCTGGACTGAGATGAACTGGTGGAATACTAGTCTTCACCAGAAGGTAGATTCCTGGGACTACTTAACTGTCTCAGCCAGAAGCCCTGGCCAGAATGAAGTTTCACACTCGGGAGCTAATCTATGGCCTGTGGTGTACTCAGTAGCGGTGTGAGTTTTCCGGAGAAGCCAGGAGACATTTAGGCACATCAGATGCGTTTGCAGCATTCCTTTGACTGGCCTACCATGAAGGCGCTCACTTCTCAGCAGAATGTGTTGTTGGTGCTATTCTTGTCTCTTCCCCTCTTGTAGCAGATTTCTCCAGAGCTCTAAGTGGCTCCTATCCTTTCACTTCCTGTCGTGTTGTATTCTGGGGGTTGTAGTCTTTGGCCAGATGTCCAGAGAGGGGAGTAGATGAGCAAGGTGGGCAGGTAGACGAGATGGCCACTTATTGTCTTCTTTTCTGGAATGTTAGTTCCATGCAAGCAGGTTCCATGCATGCCTGTTTTTAAATTTGTTTTGTTTATTTTTTTTAACACTTTATCCCTAGGACTCAGATCAGGTGTTCAGCAGAAAGCTGACTACCTGAATACAGGAGTGAACAAGGAGTTCAATCCCAGGTGCTCTTCTCAGAGTCACTGCTTCCTTTCCTCCACTTGTCCTTTCCTCCAGTGACTCCTTTTCTCTCCTCCTGTCCTTTGCTGCAGTGTCTCCTCAGGTCTCACCTCAGGAGGGTTCCTTGGCCCTGTGGTGGGCCATGCCTGGCAGGAATCAGAGTGCATGGCTGGCCGCCGTGTGACTGGCCTCCTGCAATCAGCCCTGGTCCCTCAGGAGAGACCCTTGCTTTCCAGGCTGGTGCCTTGTCAGGAGCAGGGACCACTTGAGGCCTAGAGCCTGGGAACCAGTTCTCAGGAGGGTTCCTGGAGTCATCATGTGACCTTGCCTGCTGGCTGTGTCCTACATGTCCTGAGGGCAGCGTCAGTGTCTTACTATTTCCATACTGCATGACAACCTAGCAGGTCGCAAACATGTGTTTGTTCCATTGAATTGAATTCATATAATTTTGGTGAATCATCCACTCACAATAAGGACAAATAAAATCAGCCTCCCCACGGTCCCCTGTCACCTCTGCCATTTCAGGTAAAGGACTCTGGAGCCAGATTATGTGGCTTTGAATCCCAGCTCTGCCACTGGTTAGCTGTGCCATCTTGAATCCATACTATGTTGCTCTGTGCCTTTATTTCTCTATAAGCCAAACTAGAACAAAAAACAGCACCCTACCTCATAGGGTTATTGAGGGAAGTAAATGAGTTAATATGTGTGAAATACTTAGAACAGTGCCAGGCAAGTATTAACTGCTCTGCAAGGATTAACATGGTGATGATTATTATCACTGGAGAGAGATAATCCCCGATTCTATAAACTATTTCTGATCTGGACTACCACATTCAACCAGAGACACACACGTACATCCTTGGTGCTTTATCTCCTTCGCGTCAAGCAGAGCTTCCTGAAAATTTGCCTTTGACCTTGACTGTAGGTTTCACCTGGACCACAGGGTTATGGTTGAGTAGAGACCCAGAGGGAGCAGGCTCAAGGCTTGAAGGATGAGGCCCAGAGGGCACAAAGAGCAGCTGACATGGGCTACTCAGGGCAAGCGGCCCCCTCTTTGGGCTGCAGAGCCTGGAGGAAGTGCCCCTCCTTGCCCAGTGCTATAAGGATATCTCAGAAGCCTCCCAAGCGTGCACGGCCCCTGGTGCAGAATGGAAGGGCTGAGTGGCTGCACACTGCCCACCTCTGGCCAGAGGCCCTTCCTACCATGTACAGGTTTGCTTGGGCTCTTGCTCATGAACCCCAGAGAGCAGTAATGCCTGTTTTTATAAGCCCACTTGGGCCTCACTTTGGATAGAATCCTCTGATTTTATCCAGCTCTCTCTCAAACATTATTTCATTGAATCTGGGTCTGAGTTCCAGCCCTAGCTCTCTCTAATCTTGAAATCCTTTGGTTCCTGATAGCTTCTTTTACAGACTTGTTCTTTGGATTGAATCCGAAAATGTATATAAATTCTTCGGCATAGCGTCTGGTACCTGCTGTGTGCTCATAGGTGCTGCGTGCTTCTTTGGAGCCTTAACATAAACCCATGAAATGCCAGAAGTGTCTCCCTCTAAAGCACCTCAGCAGTAGATAGATCTGAGATCCAGACCCCAGTCCGGGGTCCGTTTCTCAAAGTATATCTTCACTTTCCATTTGGAGACCCTGGGAGACCACCAGGGAACTCCTCTGTCCTGTCCTCAGCATGGCCACCAGCTGGAGAAGCTCTTAGCCACTGGCCACACTGGATGGGCTGCCAGTCACGCCTGTCTAGGTGCCTAGGCCCTGGCAGTAACTTTCCTTTGTATATGCAAGTGATAGAGAACATTGTAAAACCCCCGAATCCTGGGCTTTTCTCAAGATTTCTGCTGTAATTCCAGAACAGCAGCCTTGGAGTCACTCTGGATTAAATATAAAATCTATTTTCAGATACCTCTGACCATGATGAATTAATGTAGCTAATCCATCCTTCTTTGTTTAAGGCTGCAATATGGTAAGTACACCCACTGCTCGTAGAAACTGTTCCTTCCTGTGTAGGCCACTTAACATGCTCTTCAGGGCAATATTCTGGGTCATGTAGAATAGAGACCTGCAACGCTATACTCTTATTAAGCGTCAATTACATGATCTGTGAGTAGCCTGGGGATTGTTTTTGAAAGTAGTTTGCATGTTTACTGCTTGTGAAGCAATGTGCTAAGTGCTTTGCAGTCTTCTTTCATTTACCTTACTAAGTAGGAAGTCCTGTTAGCCCCGTTTTAGGCATGAGAAATCTATAGCACAGAGTGGGAAAGTGATACAAGGAAGATGATGTAGCTAACCCACAGGAAAGCCAGGAATTCGACCCCACTGGACGCTTTGGTTTTGCTTTTAACTGCTCTGCTTTATTACCCTTCTTAATAATCACATTTGGTCTTAAGTTGCATTTTTCTGATTAGTAGTTGGTTGAGAATCTTTTACTTACGGCCTTTTATGGATTCTCTTCTTTGACCTACATTTTAAAATTATTTTTTCCCTTATTGATCTTTCTTAGGATATTTTTAATAATAATCTTTTACTTGTTTCATGGGTTACAGATACCTTCTCTGGTTAGTAACTTGCTTTTTCCTTTTATTTATGGTATCTTTTGATAAACAGAAATTCTATAATTATAATGTCACAACTGTTATTCATATTTTTTTATGGTTAGCAGTTTTTGTGTCTTATTTAAGAAGTTTTTCCCAACTCCAAGGTCATAAATACATGCTCCTGAACATTTCAAGCTTTGACCTTTTACATTGAAGTCTTTAATCCGTCAGGAACTGGTTTCTGTGTATGGAATGAGGTAGCAATTTGATGTAATGTTTCTTTATATAGGTAATCTGTATTGGCTAGTCCACCTGGCTTAGCTGAGTTCCCCCAAAGGCAGAGTCTCAGGTTGTTTATCTGGGAAGTGGCTGCAGGAACCAAGAGTGAGGATGTGAGGAGAGCAAGACAAGGAGGGGCATGATCTTAGTTGCTACCATGGAAAACAGGGTTCAAGTCTGCTAGGATAGGACCCCCCCAGACATGAACAGAATGTCTTCCTGGATCATCCACCTGGAAGACAGGAAACAGGATAATTGGTCATCGTCTCCTCTTCTTATTTGGGGCCTGTACCCAGGGGTGTTAGGTCCACACTCCTGGGCTGCCCATAGTGCAGATTTCGAGGTCTCAAGAAATCAGACCAAGCACTGGGGCAGAAAGTAGAATGACCTTGAAGTGGGACACACCAGGGCCAGGTGAACAACCGGGCATGGAACTCCAAGTAGAGGCGAGCTGAGGAAAGGATCTGACCCAGGGCACCAGGAGCATCTGCTATGCTCTCCCAAGGCTGAGCTCCAAGGTGTCCTGCCCGGAACTGGCCTGTAGGAGCTTCTCCACCTTGCTCTGTGCTTGAGGGAGAGACCTAAGTGACTGGGGAGGGAGGGAGGGAGCAGGGGACTCAGAGCATTTATTCCTCTTGCCTCCTCCCAGCAGTGTTGCCTTGGGTTGGTTGAGTTCCTCTTTTCAAGACAGTGTGTCAGAAGGGGGAGGGTACAGCTCAGTGGTAGAGTGCGTGTGTTTAGCATGCGCGAGGTCCTGAGTTCAATCCCCAGTCCCTCCATTAAAAAAAAATTTAAAATAAGTAAATAAATCTAATTACACCCCCCCCCCCAAAAAAAAACCCAACAGTATGTCTATAGAACTCTGAGAACTGGGAACCTCTTAGTCCTCCCTCCCTACATGCCTTCAGACCTGTGTGGTCACAGCTCCACCCAGACCTTTGCAAAACGTCACCTGATAAAACCTTCTGATGTTGAGGTGCGGTCTGTTTCTTCGAGGACCGTGACTGATATGCCAGCACCTCTGTCTCACCCAAACGCAGGCTGCAGACACGCACAGGAGCCCAGTCTCACCTGTCCAACCTGCGTGCCACCCCCAAGCCTGCACATGGCTCAGGGCTATGGGGGTCCAAGTGAATTTACACAGCTCCTGCCTTCAGAAAGCTTCCTGTCTAGTGAGCAAGATAAATGAAAAGGGGAAAAAGGCAAGCCCGAAGGATGGCAGATGGTGCTCAGAGTGAGTTTGGGGCCGAGTTTGTTCAGCATCAGAATGAGCCCTGCCCCCTGCCTCCCAGGTCCTTTGAAGTCAGACCTGTACCCAGGCTCTCCGGGGCAGCATCCCCCATCCAGCCCTGCTCCCTCTCACCCTGCTCCCTGCTCCGCCCTGCCTCGAGTTGGCCTTTTCCCTTATTGTCTTTCATGGCTGTAGTTCCAGAGGTTTCTGCTGACTGACTGGTGTCGCTTTTATAGAATTCATATGACTGAAAAACAGGCTTCAGATGCATAAATACCATATTGACAAGAGTTCAAAGAATGGGGAAATTCATGGTCTTTTCACCAAGCACAGGGATTTTGTAGTAGCATTTTTTTCCCTCTTTCCCTTCTGAAATCTGCAGAAGCTGTTATACTAATAGCTGTGAATTGCATAATTTCTGGAGTAAAGCAGAATAAGAAGCTAGGCTGCAGGCAGACAGTCTGACTCTGCTGGTACAGGACAGGGCCTTGTATTACTGGGACGTATGTCAGTCCCTGAATACCTGTGAGATGAGGCAGTGTGGATGGGATGGGTACTTGAGTTAGAAGGTGGCTCTAAGCCACTTGTCTACAACAAGAGTCTCAATCAGTGACTGGAAGGGGTGGGGAAGGGGACTGCCCTCACCTGCTCTCATAAGGAGCTCCGGGTCCAGGCCAGCTCTGCACAGTGGCTGGTGTGGAGTTACACAGACATCAGCTCTCCTTGTTGAGGGTAAGTTCTCTCTGAATTGAAGTTCATGGGCTGGAGGACTTAGGAGAAATCAATCTTTGTTAAGTCGATGCTGTAATTCTTGCCAGGCTCACAATATGATAAAAGTCTCTGCCTTAAATGGGTTAAATGTTTACCCTTGACGCACCACTGAAGCGGATCCCTGCAGTAGAGAGGAAATGAATGCGCCTGGAGTGGGAAAGAGCAGGCTGCCCCTGGGTCCTAGGCCAGGTGAGCTAGTCTGCTTGAGAACAGAAGCAGTGTGGCTCTGTGCGGTCCCTGCGATAATGTAAGACTGCAAAGGAAATGAACCAAGCCCAGTGTGTGCGCTCACTAAATGGTGCTCTTGTTAAATTTCATTTTAGTGAGCTCCTTTGTCAAACACTTCATTCAGAGTCTGTGCTGAGCAGTCTCAGTTGGACAATTTATCAGTTGCTTCTGAAAGACAAGAGTCATTGTCGTAGGTGTTTTCTGACAATTCCAAATTGTGTGAACTCCCCACTAGAAGGTCTTATTGTTTGCACCACCTACCACCTCTCGCTCTTTTGAGGATTAAAATCCTCTTGTTGGAGACAGGCTGATTGTGACAGATCTGTCTGCCGCGGATCCCAAAGCCACAGGCAGAGAGGCCCAAAGGAGGAATGTGGGACCTTGTCCAACTCAATGGCCGGAGAGTCTCGAGAGTAATTAACCAGGAGAACAGATGTGGAAGTGATGGCAGGCTGAGTGCTGGCGCCAAAGGACTTTATCCTCTTTTCCCCACTCTCTGTCAGCTTGCTTCTCATTCCTCCCTGGACTACTACTGTTATTAACGTTCAGATTTTAGAGATAATGGTTTTAATTAAAGTACTTTGCCGTTTACTACTGTTTTGGGAATTTGCTAATTAATCTTTATGTAATTGTTTTGCAATGGCTGAACAGCAAAAGTTCTTAAATTATTAGTTGAAGCTCTCACAGAGAATCTAATTTCTAATCAGACTCCCATGTTAATAAGCAACAATGAAGGTGGGGGAGGGAAGTTAACCATTTAAAGTCCCTTCCAATGGAGAGGTTGTCTGCCTTCACCCTGGCAAATTAACCACGCTGGGAAGAGCCCCACATCGGTCTCTGCATTTGGAAGGTGCCGATGGACCAGCTGATGTCCTTGTATTAAAAGAGTAGCCCTTCTCTCTTAATTAGCACCAGGAAGCTAATTCTGACCCCATATTTGTTGAGACTACTTCTGTGAAATGTTTATTCCTAAGAGACCCCTAAGGCCACCCTTTATAAAACCCTAGACTTTTCCTCTTCTACGTGGAGCCAGTGTTGGTAAAAAGTCCGTGGGAATCACATCTATCAAACTTTGGAAATGAGCAGTAAATTGTAAAAAGACGTCTGAGTGTCCTGCAATATATAAGAAGTGTGACGCATTTCTGATGCATATCGGAGGTGATTTTTTAAAAATTTCTAAAATAAGAACAGCTCCCAAGTACTCCTACAACTTGTGTCTCTACCTCAGTCAGCATCTCCCCTTGACTCGAGATTCTGATCCCAAGGTGCATGGAAAGGACAAGCTACAGGAAGGTCTGGTTTCCCTCTTGATATGATCTTCTAGGAGGAGATGCATTATCTCAGTATGTTGTCTCTGCCTGCAAGTCAGGCCCTATTTGCCAGCAGAGAGCACTTCTCCGCATCACAGTGTTCCAGTGAGGGGCCTGGCCCCTGGAGCCCGACTGCCCGGGCACCTCTGCCTCTGCCTCTTCTTAGCTGTGTGATCTTGGGCCACTTAATCAGCCTCTCTGGGTCTGTTTCCTCATCTGTAAAATGAAGTGTTTTTTTAAAGAGCCTTATAGTACTGTTATGATGACTAAAGGAGATGGAACATGGCATCTTATTGGCACACAGTAACTGAGTATTACTGTTATTATCCATGAAGCCATTTAATCCATGGTTTTGTCTTCAGCCTCTGCTCTAAGTGTGTGCTGGCTCCCAAATGGGCTTGCTTAATTTGCTTTTAGCTATGATCCTCCCGGCACCAAATTATTTCTTCCTTATTGTGTTTTTCTAGTTTGGAGGCAAGTCTGATTTCACATCCTCTGTGCTCCTAAGTGCGCTCAGGGACTGCTGATGTTAAGAGGTCCTCAACCATAGAAGGATCCGGTTCAGAGGGGACAGGCACTGGGCACATTTTCTCACAGTGACCTCGCCCACTGATCACAGCGCTCTTGTCCACCAAGTCTGGGCTCCGCTCAGATACTTTCCTCAGCACACTTCCTAGGCAGCTGGAGTCTGTCTGAACCCAGTAAACAGAGCACCAAGCAAAGCTGACATGCTGATGCTTCCTGGGGAGTTGCAGTCCCACCAAGCGACGTGAGGGAGGGAGGGAAATGAAGCAGCAAGGAGAGAAAGCAAATAAAACATGGTATATTACCAAGTCGACCACGGCTTCTCAAGAGCTCCAGCTGGTTGCTCAATCTCATGCAATCTCTCTCGGAGGACATGTAAAAACAGTGTCAGAACATCCCATCTTAAGGGAGGAAGGTCAAGCTATTTATTTTCTGGCTTCTTTCCATTTCCTGTCTGTCACTACTCAAAGTCCACCTTGTGGGCCTTCAATGCCTCTGCTTATTCAGGTTGTGACAACTGACCTCCTGGTATCCAGGCAGACACTGAAGAAACCAAAGCCTCCATGAATCCAGTGGAGAGGGACTAGGTACTCGAACTGCTCCAGCTCCTGCCACGGCAAGCGCAGCGGGGGCCACGCATAGCCTGGTACACTCCCCAGGGGAGGCTGAGCCCACTGGGATGTTAGGCAGTGGTAGCTGGAGCTTTCGACCTATGGGAACGGAGCCTTGGCAAGTGGCTGGAGCTGAGGAAGCTGGGACTGTTGAGGGGATCTGGGTGGCTCATGGATTTTCTCCAGTGCAGTTGGCATGTGGTATAAAAACTTATTTTGGCATTCAGAGTTTGGTTGAGAAACAACCCAGGGGCTTTGGTCTTCAAAGTCTTTGTCCCATTCCTTCCTCATTTTCATCTCCTTTCTCTAGTTCCATAACTTTCTGTTGCAGTGCAGGGACCACACCTGTCCAGGGCATACAGTGCACTCTAAGTCCTCACCCAGGCCCTGCAAAGCCATGGTGGCCCCACAGGAGAGAACACAGTTTGGCCAGTGGTTCCAGAATTTAAATACCCTGGTGTCCACTTCCGTGCCCCTCTGCTATGTCACATTCATCTCTTGTGCTATCACTATGCTCTTGTCAACAGGGTTCTACGTGCCCTGGCCCGCCCACTTCTTAGGTCTTATGTCCATCTCCTTGTCACCTAATGGTCTCTGGCCACACTGTCCTCTTTTTGATTCCCAGAAAAGAGCAGTTTGTGTAAAGACCTGCTTAGAAGACATATCTCCTGCTCATCTATAGAATGAGCTTTAAAAAGATCTTCCTGGGCCCCATGGTAGAAAAGAGGTCTCTGTTGTACCTCACATTCTCATCACCTTCCTCCATCTGTAGCAGTATTTTTAACTAGGTTGTTATTGAATTCATGTTTATGTCTTCCACTAAGCTATAAGCCTCATGAAGGCAAAGAATAGAATTGCTCTGGGTCGTAAGTTTTAGACACACACACACAAATACAAGAGTAAAGGAAATGAATAAGTGAACAACCAAATTCCTTGCTTTTTTAACTCTTTGTCTCCGTGAGTCGTGAGGTTGACAAGCGAATAATTCCCACAGCATGAATGAATGTCATTTTCTGTAACTGTTGTCATGGTGCCCTTCCAAAGAGTAATTGATTGAGTTATACCCTAAACTGACCCTTTGGATGGAACTGAAGGATAACTGAAGAGAGAGATATGCATTGGCAGTGCCCCATTGGGTCCAATTATCAGTAAAGAAAGTGACTGAGAATGATAAAAATCTACACTGCTCCAGGTTTGGGGATGCGAGAGTTGCTTCAGTAGCCCTGATTCCAGGGCCAGAGGTCAAGAAAGTAGTTGTCAAAGTTTGCCTCTGCCTCTGATGTAATGATGCAAGTGTGGTCTGCATGGAAAAAAATGGAGAGATGGTCATAATGGCCCTAGAGACCCAGGGGAAAAAATCAAGTGTGGACATAACACTTTCCTTGGCTGTTAGATAGCAAGGAGAGTCCCTACTGCATAGGGTTGTAATTAGTGCCAGAGAAGGGAACAGATACAGCTTTCGGTGAGTCAGTTGCCAGTTGACTCCGGGTGCAGAGGTTTAGGGGAAGCATCAAGTCTGTATCCACAATGTGCAACCAAGCAGGACGGTGTGGGGCCTTCCAGGGGCAGACGTCTCCCCCACATCCCCTGCTGCAGCTCCTCTCTGAGGCACCCAGATAATAGTATCTCATGCATATTTCCTGAGTTTTTCAGATGCTTAAACCCACCACCAAAGGGAAGAAATGAACTACTTTGATGACCAAGAGCCTGCGGCTCCCAGACCTTCTGGTGCCTAGGGATTGATAGTGTTGACCGCCCTGCTCCCTCAACATCAACCAATAGGAGAACTGTGCACAAGCTGATCACATACCTGCAACCCCTTCCCTCACCTGACCTTAAATATGCTTTGCTGAAACCCTTTGTGGAGTTTGGGGTTTTCTTGGGCATGAGCCACTCCATCCTGCTTGCTCAGCCCTGCAATAAACCTTTCTTTGCTCCAAACTCAGTTTGTTTCAGTTTCAGTTTGTTTGGACTCACGATGTGTTGGGCACTCGAACTTGCCTTCGGTAACAAAAGGGTGGTGCAACTGTCTGAAATTTCGGACTGGTGGTACTTTCTCTGCTCCTTGCACCCAGCTCAGTCTGCTCTGCAAGGAGCACTCGGTTCTTTCTCTCAGAACCTCTGGGACTTCGGGGCAAGTTTGCCGTATTCTCACTTTGTCCCTCTGTTTAAAGAAGCCTCAACAGTTGACTCAGATGCCTTGATCACTGTGCTATGAGCATCAGAAGATCCGGGAAGATCTACTCTCCCCATTCCTCTTTCCAAACCCTGACTTCCCTCCGAACTTGAAAAAGCTGGGATGATTGTATGATTCCCATGGACGTACAGAGCGTTGTTTTGTTTTTTTAAATGCTATGGAAGATCAACGTCCTTCTTTTTCTCTGCAATTAAGGGGGCTGTTTCCTGCTGCCTGCACTCCTTATTTAGGAAAAGTCCCTTTACAACAAACCCTGAGGAGAATGTCCTAAATCTCTGTTTGTATTTGAAAGTTTTGAATACATGAGAAAATATAAGGACTATACAGAAATTTACTATCTTACAGAGTCTTTGTTAATCATATCTTCTTTTACACTAACTGGAAGTGTTTGTTATTTAAGATAAACAATAAATGGGGTATAATGCATCTGACACCGCTTTTGAGAAAGGATTTCTTGCCTACTGAGGATTTTGTGCCCTGTAACATCCTCTAATAAGATGAGGGTGAAAAGACACAAATGTGTCCTTGTCCTGTAAGGAGGGAAGTGTACCGTGTCATTTTCATGCTGTGCACAGTCTCCCCAAATTACATGAGAGGTATAATGAACCTCTCATGTACCAATCATTCAGCTTCAACAATTACTCATAAATGGCCAATCTTATTTCAGTAAGGTTGTTCCAATCTGCTTTCCATACAGTGCCTCAGATCATTTTGAAACAACTCTAGATTTCTACCATTTTATTGGTAAATATTTCAGTCTGTATCTATAGATTTTAAGAAAACTTGTTTTGATCATTATAACTACAATACCATTTTATGCCCAAAATATTAGTATTAATTCCTTAATAACATCAAACAACAAGTTAGTGTTCACATTTTCTCACCTGTAATATGAATGCTTTTTAAAATTTTTAGACAGATTGAATACAGATTCAAAACTGATCTAGGCATTGGATGGACTGGTATATCTTTTATATTTCTTTTAATTTGCCTTCTCCCTTCATTTGTGTTTTCTTTACTACAATTTTATTTTGGTTGTTGTAATTGATACTATTTTTGTTGAAGAAACTGGATCTTTTGTCCTGGAGGGTTTCCAACAATCTGGATTTTTTTATTATACCCCCATGGTGTCATTTTAAAGTGCTAATTTGTCCCCTGTATTTTCTATATATTGGTAATTAAATCTAGATGTTCGGTCAGGTTCAGGTTTGACGTTTTTTTGGCAAGACTGCTTCAGAGATGGTGCTGCCAGGAGGCCCATGATATCTTATTGTCTCCCTTTGTGCGCTGTTAGCAGCCACTGATGATCATGCCAAGACCTCCTACTTTATAGGAGGCTACAAAGGAGGGTATTCTAACCCATCAGGCCTCTTTTATTTGTTAACTGGAATGTGTCTATAAAGAGAAATTTATCTTACCAACTCTGTGTTACACTAAAAAAACCCATGCATATAGGAAAGGAAAAAATGAGAGATATCTTTATAAACATCACGGAGTAAATCCCTAGGATATACTTAAGAGATTAAAATGACAGAAGGCAATGTGGGTAGAATGCTACCATTTACTTTTTAAAATGGGAATATATATATATATATATATATATATATATACATATAGCATAATTCTTTTCTTACGTTAAGAACTGCAACTCTTATTTGCCTCTTCCTTTGTATTCTCTCTTGAAACCAGTTATTATTAGTTTTTTTGGGGGGAAGGTTAGGTATTTATTTATTTATTTTAAAGGAAGCACTGGGGATTGAACCCAGGACCTCGTGCATGCAAAGCACACACTTTACCACTGAGCTATACTTTCCCCCTGAAACCAGTTATTTAAACCAGTTTCTTCTTAGTCCAGATAGTAGACTAGGCAAAACCGGCAATTTAATATTTTCCCATACGATGTATCATTTTCCCAATACTACTTTTTATTAGTTCCACCTTTCCCCACTAATTTGAGTTGTTGCTTTTATTATATACTAAATTTCCATTAATTGTTGGGTACATTTCTGAAGTCTTGATTTTGTGATTGGATTTTTTAAAAATTTTTATGGAGATAAGATACATTACAGTAAATCTGACTCTTTATTATAATGAGGTTGATTATCCAAAGAAGGAAAAATAAATCAGATGTGCTCAAAGACGCTGTCCAAAGTCTGGAGGTGTTAGTGCTCCAGTGTATGTTTAACTAATACAGAATTGCCCAGCGGTAACATCACTGGTACAAAGACAGCCTGGAAGTTGAAGGGAAAGCTCTTTGAATGGTGTCTATGGGTGATGGGCCAGGAGGCTACCAGGACGTTGAGCTGGCTGTCGTCTTTTGGAATCCTGTACCCAATACTCAGCAGGGATGCTCTGGAATGAGTTGAAGTGTAAGGGCTTTCTGGATCTCAGTTTACTTTTATGAAACTAAAACATAGCCTGCCCATAGAATTTTTTGATCCGCTCTCATGGCCATGCTTCAGGCAGTAGACTCAAAAGTTAACTATTTTTACCAATTTTTAGTAATGCATTTAGACATAATTACACATCCTGAGGAGATAATCCAACCACATTGAATAACTAATCTAGGGCCAGAGAAAGCTTATGTGAGAAGTGCAATAGCCAAACATCTAAAAGATGAAGGTTGGTTGGTTTTACATGTCATTTCTGGTGGTTAAGAATCCTTTACCAATTCACAACTGCAACTTTGTAAAAAGGAACCCTAAAGGTTTTAGCAGTGTCAACTATCATTTTCTCTAAATGTAAATTTTAGAAGTATTTTACATTCCTTCTCTTTAATGGGGAAGGTTTGATCTCATTGCTACTATAGTATACTACAGTATTGTATTTCCTTACAAATTACAATTTAATGACCCTCTTAGCTTCTTTTATAACCATACATAATATACATAAACTTCTATTTCTTGTCTTCTTTTTTTTTAAATTGAGGTGTAATTGACATGTAACATTATTATTCAAGTGTACAACGTAATGATTCAATATTTGCTTGCCTTCTTGATAGCTTGTAAGACAATTAATTTCTAGGTTTGAAATTCTGTATTCTCTACCAGAATTCATCTATTGTACTGGAAACAGATTGTCCACCCAGACTGTAATTGAGGAAAGTTGGATAAAGAGATTATTACAAGATGTGGGCAAGATTTAGGAAAACCGAAGGGCTAGTGGAGGACCCCAGGGCCCGCAAGAGCCGGGAGCTATTTCCAAGCCCAAAGAAAGGATAGGTGAATGAGAAGGCTTCCTGCCAGGAGCTATGGCCTCAGCAGAGACCCAGAGCCAACGCACAGTTATCCAGCAGGGAGGCCAAATATCTTGACTTCATCCTTTTTTCCCTCTTCAGTCTCCTCCTGGCGCCTCTCACAGTTAAAACACAACTAAAAAGCCAGAGTCACCCATGAGGTTGGGCTCTGGGGGGCCACCAGTCTCTATGTTTCTGTCTTCTTATGCTTAGTAGCACCAGTGAAAGATTTATGTGCTAGACTGAAATTTTGGGGTTCATTTCTGAAGTTTGGATAAATTTCTCTTAAAGGAGTTTTGAGATTTCATGGGGATGTTTATGTGTAAGTCATTTGGTATTCATGTTACCAGGAAATCGGTGGACACTTTAAATCTGAAAACCCCAGGTATCCTTCAGTTCCAGGAAACAATTTTTTGCTTGTTTTTTTTTTATATCTTCTCAAACCACCTCTACTGTTCTCTTGTTCTGGAACATTTTTCAGATGGCTGTTACCCTCGAGATGGATTGATTCTCTAGGCTTCTTAAACTTTCTTTTTCTTTTCTCTTTGCTTTTTGTTATCTATTTTGGGACATTCATTGGCTTTTTAGACTTTTAATTACATTTTTATTTTGGCCATCATATTTTTAGTTCCCAACGATTTGTTCTCATTTATACACATATATTTTTAATATAGCAACTTGTTCTTGAATATCTCTGAGGAAATTTATTTTTTCAACTTTATTGAGGTAGAGTTGACAGATAAATGCTGTGTATATTTAAGGTGTACAATATGATGGTTTGATATATAGATATGTAGATATAGAGATATATAGTAAAATGACCAAAATCAAGTTAATTTACAGTCCATCACCTCACATATTTCCTTTTTTATTTGTTTGATTTCTTTTTGGTGGAGTGAGAACACTTAAGATCTACATTTACTTCCTTCCCCTCAGTTCTTTATTCCCTCAAGGGCCACATGTTTCATTGATTATAGGAGACAGGGAAATTTCGTGGTTAAGAATCTGGGTATATATAGCGTGTTTACTAGTTTTTTGACCTGAGGCAAGTCACGTGGCCTCTGTGCTTTAATTTCCTGAGTGTAAAAAAACACCTCAAAGAGTGAAGATGGGAAATATATAAATTAATATCTGCAAAATCTTTAGAAAAATGCCTGATACAAAGTGCTCTGTAAATGTGAGCTGGAACCTCTGTTCATCTTGGTCTCTCTTCTGTGCTGCTGTTTACACATGATTCTTAATTGCCTAAAATTATTTATAAATAGAAAACAATGAGTTTCTAATTATTTCTGGCCTTTCTCCTGAAAGAGAAGGCTGATTGTGAGCTCTGGATAGATGAGTAGATCTTGTCCACTGGTAGGATTTACCTGAAGGGATGGGGGTGGACAGGTCTGCAGGCTGTACCAAGCTCATCTTATAAGTCCATATAATAGGTCACAAAAGGACCCTACGCAGAGGGACCAGTTGCACTTATAAGTAGATAACTCAATATCTTGATATAAACTCCCTTGCCAAATGTGTGTGTGTGTGTGTGTGTGTGTGTGTGTGTGTGTGTGTGTTGGGGAAGACAACTTGCTTAGCCATTCACCAGGCAGTTATTTAGGAAAATGCTATTTTTATTTTGGCCTTTTTTTTTTTTTTTTCAAATGTCTGTACCTCCTGATTCTGGAATAGCATTTTTTCCTTATCTCCCTAAAAGAGAGTTCTCACTTCTTCTAGAACCTTCTCCTATGTCAGAAATTGGGGTTTGTTTTCCAAAACGGTATTCATTCTGTTTCAGTTTTGGTGTGAACCCCAAAATAACAGGCACCAGTTATTCCCACATTCCACAGCAAGGTGCACGCTTATCTGTTTTAGACAAGGCAGTGCTTGCTGCTCTCCCAAATAAGTCCCTGTTTCCTGGGACTTAACAAAATGGAACTTTATGTCTCATCCACCTCACAGTCTAACACAGCTTTCTTCCACCCAGGTTCCTTGCAGCTTGTGTCTCTACCATCCTCGAGGGTCTCAGAGTACCCGCCATCGCCTCAGAGGGAAGGGAAGAGAAAACACGGAGAAGGCACACACACTTCTTGCATACCCTTTCCTGTCGCTGATATTCAGTATTTCTGCTTCCATTCCCTGGGCGAGAGCTGATCATATGCTTGACCAGGGTATCAGTGAGCCTGGGCTCCTCTCTGGGCAGTCACTTCCCAGAAACGACTCAATGAAATGAAAAGGAAAGCTAGAACTTTGTTAGACAGCTAACAATTGCCCCACTCCACCACAAGCGAACTTATAAAGAGAGAGGCAAGGACCATCTAGAAATATCCCCTGAAATGAGAAGGTGCAGGAAAGGGAAACGAGAGGGTCTTGTGAGTCTGCTGGGCTGACTCTCTTCCCATCCTCCATTCCATTTCACCCAACCCCAAATATTACATTTAAAAAAGTGAACTTAAAAATCTGAATTTTATCCTTGGACATACACCATTTCCTAACCTCTCTGGCTTCCGTTTCAGTGTCCACACAATGAGCACACTACTGACCACACAGTGATTTTGTGAAGATTAAAGAATGTCACAGATATGAAAAAAAAAGAAAAAGGTTTCCAAACTGTGAAGTGCTAGGTACCTTTATCTGAAGTTAACAACAAACTACTGGCTCTTCATCCTTCATCATCAAGTCCGTCCTGGTTACTATTTTGTGTGATGTAGATGAAACAGTTTCTTAATATCTTGACTATAGGGGAAAACTATAGCTATTAATGTGCACAATTAACTTACGCCAAACAGTAGACTCAAAATTTCTGCTGAATACCAAGTAGGTTTTGGTTAAAAGGAAAACCTGATGTGGATTTGGGATCCTCTCTCCAGCTTCCTCTTTACTCTGTTCCATCTGCTCCCAAAATATAATAATATGCTGATGAATTTGGAAGGAACTGAGAGTAAATAATGTAAAGGAGATCTGGGTCAACTGTAGAGTACAACTTCATGTTTAGCAGTGTCAGACGGTGGACTTTCGTCAGGACACGTAAAATCTCAGGCCAACCATGGAAAGAAAGGAGTGTTGTCGTGCAGGACAGCCTGGATGTGGCAGGTCTCCCACAGGCACCCTCGGATCTAACTTGAGGCCAACTTTGAAGCTCCCAAATGAAGCGCCCTTCACAGAGCAGTCGCAAGTCATGTGTTAGTGAAAGTTTCACAGGGAGATGCAGAAGAGGGTCTATATCACCACATAGCAGATGACGTCATAACCCAACCTGCAGATGTACCCACCATCACTTCCTCGTTCCTGCCATCAACTGCCATCCACTAAGTTTCCCCCGGTCCCACCCCTACTCCGTCTTCTCTACTGCTTTATTCTTCATTTCTTTCTCTTTCTCTTATACAGCAGTTCAGCTCTATTTTAGCTCCTCCATTCCAGTATCCATCACCTACTCAGCAAAGAGTCTCCATGATACAATTCTCTTCCCAGGGAGGCAGCTGGGGATGGTAACTTACTCATTTGCATGGGTTTTCCTTTCTCTTTACTATACTGTGTGTGGCACAGTGTAAGGCACTGTGACCCCAGCGATGATTAAAAATCAGATCTTGTATGGAAAGTTCTCTCCCTCTGCTGAGTTTTGCAGCTAGCTTTCTGTGTGGCTTAGCTTTTCATCATGTTTTTAATACTCATCTTCATTTGTGCTTTTAAAAACTGCACCACAAAGATAGGCTTTATCATCTATCTTTGGCAGTGGCGGACTCAGAACCATGAGCTGTGTCACAGTCATCTTGGGCAGAATAGAATCCAACTCCTTATGCTTAAAGAAAAGTGTTTTTGCTTCTGCAACAGAGAACTCATGACCATCCAAGAGAATTCCAAATGACAAAAGAGTAGTTTTTGCTTTCTTCTAATCTGTATACACAGGAGTGAACTGCAAGATCATATGGTAATTCTATTTTTAGTTTTTGGAGGAACCTCCATTAATGTTTTCCATAGTAGCTGCACAAATTCACATCCCAACCAACAGTGCATGTGGGTTCCCTTTTCTCCATCCTCACCAATATTTGTTATTTGTAACTTTTTGATGATAATCATTCTGACAGGTGTGAGATGATAGCTCATTGTGGTTTAGATTTGCATTTCTCTGATGATTAGTGATGTTGAACATCTTTTCATGCTCCTGTCGGCCATCTATATGTCTTCTATGGAAAAATGTCTACTCAGGTCTTCTGCCCATTTTTTTAATTAGGCTGGGTTTTTTTTTTGATATTGAGTTGCAAGAACTGTTTATATATTTTGGATATTTAACCCCTTATTGGTCATAGCATTTGCAAATATTTTCTCTGATTCAGTAGGCTTTGTCTCCCATTTTGTTGACAGTTTTCTTTGCTGGGCAAAAACTTTTAGGTTTAATTAGGCCCCATTTGTTTATCTTTACTTTGGTTTCCTTGGGCTTAGGAGAGAGATCTAAAAAATATTGCCACAATTTACGTAAAAGAGTGTTATGCCTATATTCTCTTCTAGGAGTTTTATGGTTTCAGAACTTACACTTAGGTTTTTAACCCATTTTGAATTTATTTTGGTATATAGTGTGACAACATGTTCTAATTTCATTCTTTTACATGTAGCTGTCTAGTTTTACCAGCACTGCTTATTAAATAGACTCTCCATTGTATGTTCTTGCCTCCTTTGTTGTAGATTAATTGACCTAAGCTTGTGAGTTTATTTCTGGGCTCTCTATGCAGTTCCATTGATCTATGTGTCTGTTTTGGTGTCAGTACCATGATTGCTGTAGTTTTGTAGTATAGTCTGAATCCAGGGAGCATAATACTTGCAGCTTTGTTCTTTTTTCTCAAGATGGCTTTGACAACTCAGGATCTTTTGTGGTTCTATATAAATTTTAAGATTACTTGTTTTAGTTTCATGAAAAATCTCATGGGTATTTTGATAGGGGTTGCATTAAATCTGTAGATTGCTTTGGGTAGTATGGACATTTTAACAATATTAATTCTTTCAGGCCATAGCTTTCAATTTCTTTGTATTATCTTCAATTTCCTTCATCAGTGTAATCCAAAACGATACATGCATTCCAGTGTTCTTAGCAACATTATTTACAATAGCCAAGACATGGAAGAAACCTGTGTTCATCAACAGAAGAATGGATAAAAGAAGATATGGTGTGTATATATATGTATGTGTGTATATATGTATACACATACATATATACACACACACACACACACACAATGGAATATGGTATATATATACATTAGAATACAATGGAATGGTATATATATACAATGGAACAGTCATAAAAAAAAGAATTAAATTCTGCCATTTATGAATACTTGGATGGATCCGGAGGGCATTATACTTAGCGAAATATGTTGGACAAAGAAAGATGAATATTCTGTTATCACTTCTATGTGGAATCTAAAAAATAAAACAAATGAATGAATATGATAAAACAGAAACTAACTCACAGATATAGGAAACAAACTAATGGTTACCAATGGGGAAAAGGAACTGTGAAGGGCCCAGACGGGGTAGGGGATTAAGAGATACAAACTACTATGTATAAAATAAATAAGCAGTAAGAATATATTGTACAGCACAGAGAATATAGCCAATATTTTGTAGCATAATCTATAAAAATATTGGATCACTGTGTTGTATACCTGAAACTAAAATAATATAGTAAATTCAAAAGAAAAAAAAAGACAGATAAGTTTTTTTTTATCACCAAATTGAGCACTTCCTCCTTTCTGGAGGCATCTGGAGCTTGGTGAGGCTTAGTGTCCCCCTGCCCTGAAGCAATACCCCTTCAGTAAAACCTCCTGCAAACCTTGGCCTCATGGTGAGGAAGACAGCAGGACCTTCCTAATGAATCTTGCCTTCCCCATGCACTCGCCGGCAACCAGCGGCATCTCCTAAGGAAAAAGAAACTTTCTGTGCTGAGTCTGGAATTTGGAGCCAGCTATCGTGGAGGGAAGAGAGAACCAGCTTGCTGAATATCCGGCCAGGGCAGTGGTCGCCTTCACAGTATCTGGGGTGCCTCTTCCTCTGGCACAGCTGCTGATGGGAGCTAAGCAGGGTGGATACCCAGGTGATTGGGCAGGTTCAATCATGGGTCTGCCTGACAGCACTGGGGCTGAGAGTGGTAGCTCCCCGTAGGTGATAGAGCTGATCAACGTTCCATTATCCTTTCATTCACTGATGGCCCTTTTCCTCCCCACTCTTCTCCCTCCTGCCTAGTTCATTCCATCACAGCATCAGAGCCTCAGCAAGAGAGATTGCTCCTGCCAGGCACCATCTTGCTTATCACCACAACCAGGGTACAGTTTCCCATCGGGGACTTGGAGGAGCCAGGAAGCTAGCTCCACCAGGCTGTCCTGTGGGAGAGGGAGAAGGGCAAGGCTTTGGTCCTGACCCACACAAGAGGCTTCACTATAGCCGTCCCAGTCTTCAGGGACTCTCCTCCTTTTCAGTGCAGTTTCCCATACAATTCAAGACAGCAGTTGAATGGGTTGCGTCAAGTAGTCAATGGGAGTTTCAGTCTCTCACTTCTAGTAGTTAGATTTCCCACCTTCTAGACCGACATTAGCACCATTGACATTTTAGGCTGAATCTTAGTCTTTTTTTAGTCCCAAACTGCACATTTCATATCTTTAAAATCTATCCTTTTCTATAAAAACTTTTTAAGGGCATTTTTAGGTTCACAGCAAAATTGAGAGGAAGATACAGATTTCCTATATATGCCCTGCTCTCACACATGCATAACTTCCCCCATTATCAACAACCCCTTCCCTAAAGAGTGGCACACTTGTTACAATTGATGAACCAACATTGGCACATCAATATCACCCAAAGGCCATCATTTATCTTAGGGTTCACTCTTGATGTTGTATATTCTATGGGTTTAGACAAAGGTATAATATGATACAGAGTATTTTCAGTCCCCTAAAAATCCTCTGTACTTTAGTTTTTCATCTTTCTCCTTCCACCCCTAACCCCTGGCAACTACTGACCTGTTGACTGTCTCCATAGTGTGGCTTTTCCAGAATGTCATATACTTGAAATCATACTACATGTAGCCTTTTCAGATGGGCATCTTTCATTAAGTAATATGCATTTACACTTTCTCTATGTCTTTTCATGACTCGATAAGCCCATTTCTTTTCAGTGCTGCATAATATTCCAGCATTCACCTGCTGAAGGAAATCTTGGTTGTGTCCAGCTTTGGGCAATTATGAATTAAGCTGCTATTAATATCTGTGGGCAGATTTTTGTGTAGACACAAGTTTTCAACTCCTTTGGGTAAGGACCAGGGAGTGCCATGGTCATCGTATGATAAGAGTATGTTTAGTTTTGTAAAAAATTGCCAAGTTGTCCTCCAAAGTGGATGTACCATTTTGTGTGTCCACGACAATGAATGAATTTCTGCTGCTCCACATTATTGCCAACATTTGGTGTTGTCAATATTTCAGATTTTGGTTATTTAGTAAGTGTGTATTAGTATGAATCTATATACTTTGATGAGTTTGGACATCGGCATACATTTATACCATCACTACAAAAAAAAGATACTAACATAGTTATTAACTCCAAAAATTTCCTTGTGTTCATTTGTAGCTTTTTAGTGTGATTGTTACACTTAACGTGAGATCTATCCCCTTAACACGTTTTAAAGTGCACAATAATGTTAGCTACAGGCACTATACTGTGCAGCACATCTCTGGAACTCATTCATCTCAAAACACTGAAAATTTAAACCTGTTAAGCAACAATTCCCCATTACCCTCTCACAGGCCTTGGCAACCACCAATCTATTATTTGCTTCTATGAGTTTGACTAATTTAGATGCCTCATGGAGGTAGAATCGAGCAATAGTTGTCTGTCTGAATCTGGCTTATTTCACTTAGCATAATATTCTCTAGGTTTATCTACATTGTTGTGAATGGTAAGATTTCCTTTTTCAAGACTGAATAATATTCCATTGTGTGTATATGTCACATTTTCTTTATCCATTTATCTGTCAATGAATATTTGAGTTGTTTCCATACCTTGGCTATTATAAATAATGTTGTAATGAACATGGGGTGAAAACATCTCTTCAAGATCCTGACTTCATTTCCTTTGGGTATTTACCCAGAAGTGGGATCGCTGGATCATTTGGTGGTTCTAATTTTAGTGTTTTTTTGGAGGGGGTAGGGAGGGAATTAGATTTATTTATTTCTTTATTTTTGGAGGAAGTCCTGAGGATTGAACCCAGGACCTTGTGCACGCTAAGGATGCACTCTACCACTTGAGCTATAAGCCATCCCCCCCTTATTTTTAGTCTTTTGAGGAACCAAGATATTGTTTTCCATAGTGGTTGTACCATTCTACATTCCTAGCAACAGTGTATTAATTTCTCCACATCCTTGCCAACACTTACTTATATTTTGTTTTTGTGATAGTAGCCACCCTAACAGTGTGGATTTTAACTGCATTTCTTTGTTGATTAGCGATGTTGAACACTTTTTTACACACTTGGTAGCCCTTTGTGTGTCTTCTTTGGGCCTGATAATTCTTTACTGTGGGGGCTGTCCTCTGCATTGCAGGGTATTTAACAATATACCTGGACCCCACCCGCTAAATGCCAGTGGCATCCCCCTCCTTCACAGTTATAACCACCAAAAATGTCTCTAGATATGCCAAATATCCTCTGGGTAAACTTCCCTTCAGTTAGAAACCACTGACATTTATGACCAGCTCCCGACCTGCCAGGACCAATTCTTTTGCTTTGTCGCTATCATCATATCAGCAGCAGCAGCAGAAGCAGAGCAGTAACAGTATCACTGTTGCTTTTGTCGTCACCGTGGTGACATCATTCCCATCAGCAACTGCACGAGCATTTTCACTTGGCATCATCACTAACATTTGTTCACGATGAGTCAGACTCTCATTCCTGAGCTTTACTGACCCATGTGCCTGGCTTGTTCCAGGAAATGTGTATGGACTAACCTGAGATTTCTCACAACCCTAAGAAGTGGGTACTATTTTATTCCCATTTTGAAGATGAAAAAAAATTTTATAGTTAAGGAGTTTAAGTACCTTTTCTCCACGAAGCAGCACACACACAATCGTGCATCTGTCTGACACAAGCAGGGAGCTTTTATTCACTTAGCTCATCTGCCGTGTGATTTTCTTTTGTCCCATTACTTGCATCTCCTCTAGCTCCTGGCAGAGGTCAGGCACAAGTCTGGTTTTCAAATAAATCTTTGTAAAGAACAAAAAGCAAATCACTCAGCTCAATTCGAGTTAATTTGTACCTTGTCTGTTGAGGCAATAAAAAATTGCTTTGCAACACAGGACTAAACAAACCTGGAACTCGGGCTCCAACCTTGACCAGCTGTGTGAGCTTAGACAAGCCACTGGACATTTCTAAGCCTCTGATACTTCAAGCAAATGAGTTAATATATAAAGAGATAAGAACCACACCTGGACACAGTTAACACTCAGTAAAAGCATCCTGTTGCTATTGGTGACAGACATTCTGGAGCCCAAATTCTTTATGTCTTCCTCGCCTGCCTCATCCACTCAGGGTGTATTTATGTCTTTCTCTTTGTTCTCTGTGCAGGAGTGATTGGGAAGCTGCTGTGTACACTTAGGAAAAATGAGAACTAAGGTGTTCTAGACCAGGCAGGAGGAGGACTGGCTGCTTCTTTCAACTTCTCCCCTGAGAGATGTCAGCCTCTCCTGGACACAGCCCTACCCCAGCCTCAGAGACTGTGAAGTCCAGCGCCTGCTCTGCGGCGGAGACCGAAGAGTCACGTACCCTCTAGGCCCCAGGTTCCTCATCTGCATGTTAGTCTAGATAATCTCAGGCCTCTTAGAGCAGCATGTTGTATAACAGAAAATTTGTCCGACTTGTTATTATAATGTATATATTGTGGTCATCTGTTCCAGCTTTGGGTGAGCTTCTCTTATGCTGCCTGGGGCTGGCTATATACATACACACACATATATATTTTTTTTCCTCTCTCTCTCTTTTCCTCTTATGGCAACAAATTCTTCAAACAAACCACGATCTCCACATGTACCTCTCTCAGGCATGCTTGTCTTAGATGGGAAGCAGAACATGTAGTGAGAATTCATGAACAGCTAATGAGACTTCATGGACACATCTGAAGGGCTGATTAGCTGGACACGTTTATTTAAAAACCACGTCCTCTTCACCAGTAACCTGAAGATTGATCCTGCTTAGAGCAAGGGCTGAATTGCAGGTCAATATCTCTTCCTACGAACCTTCGGACTTTAATTAGATGTCCTCACAAAGTCCTAGACTAGAGCTGAGGGACAAGTGATAAGGAATTAATGAAAGCACAGAGGTAAGCCACTGAAGGAGGTAAGAGCTGCAGGGAGCAGAAAGGTTTAGGAAATGAACTGAGAGGCATTGTCAATGTCCTGGGTGGCAGCAAAGGGAAGATTGCCTGTCTGTCCATCTGTCTGTCTGTCTATCTCTTTATCTATCCATCTGTCAGCACTGCCTTTTCTCCAGTGATGCTGGAAGCAGCTTGCATCATCACCTGCATTTACAAGGCACAGTGTTACTGGGAAGAGCGTAGGCTTTCCAGATACACAGACGTGCTTCCTATTCCCAGTCTCCCCCTCGTTGACTTGTGTTTGCTTCTCTGCTAAATGGGGATAAAAGAGCTCCTAGCTCATAAGGGGGCTGTTTAGCTCGAGCTTCCATAGGCTGCGGATGGGCAAGGGTGCGGGCTGAGCATATCCCAGGGCCACATGGAGGCAAGCTCAGGGAGCCCTGCCTCGTCTCTGAGCTCCCCGCAGCAGTGTGCTTACCCGCTGGGCCAGGAGGGGTTCACAAGGGGCGTCAAAGGTCATTGTGGGCCTCCTCAGTCAGCTCGCTTTGCACCTCATCCTTTCCAAGTTCTTTCACTTTTATTCCTTCAGGAAGAGTTGCGGGGAGCAAAGTGATGAGAGGAGGGGTCTTTAAGATCCAACTGCTACAAGCAAGGTCTGCTTACCTTCGTGGAACTCCTGGGAGACATGCATTGGACACATCACCACACAGGTGAAGAAAACATGCTTATAAAATGTGATGAGTGCCACGCAGGAAAATTAAAGTATTTATCAGCAATAATGAGCTAGAATGAAAAGCCAGGAAAGTGTTTTTCTGAGGAACTGACATTCCAGTAAAGACCTAAAAGATAGATGGAATTAACCAGAATGAGCCTAGCAGGGGTGGGTAGGGGTAGGGGAGTTCCAAGGAGAGGGGAGGACACGTGCAAGCCCCATGTAAGGAAGAGGTGGGTGGTTAGCCTGCTACACGGGCCAAGGGACCTGCCCAGCTGGGTCGGGGAGGGGAAGGGGCAAGAAATGAAGCTGGGGACTAAGGGAAGAGGATGGACTTGGGGTTTTTATAAAGTCAGTAAGAAGTTGGTACCTCAACTGCAAGGAGATGCTCTTCAAAATGGTATACGGGTGGTGATCCAGTGCTCTGACTTCCCTTTTTTTAAAAAACCCCACTCTCGCTGCTACAGAAATGTTGGGGTAGTTGGTACGACATTTCACCTCCCTAGTCCTTTTCTCTATAAACACATGTCACCCTAAATACTATTTAGTACCTGGCTATGCGGGCCAGGGCTGAGCCCTTAGGATTCCCCTCAGCCGAGATCACCCCCTGCTCAGTGGAGGAAGTATGTCATAACCCGGGTGTGTGAGACTTTTCAATGAGCTCTTTTCCGAACATGCTATGCTCCACAATCATTCCAACTTCCCAGCCCCTGCCTGGAATGTCCTCCTGCTCATCTGGCCACATTTGTCTTCGTCTCCAATAAAGCATGTCTTGCCTGTCCACTGTACTCGATTGGCCATTCAGTTTCCACCCAGCATGCGAACCAGCTGGTGCATTTGCTCTACACGTGAGCTCCACATCACAGTCTTTGACAAGCCCTCTTCCCGATCAGACGATCTTCTCTGTGCCCCAGCAGAAACGAAAGACCCAAACTGCGGTGCTGAGTGTGTGGAATCAGGCCGTGGACTCAGGATTGAATTGGCTAAGCAGGCGAAGCTGCTAAAGTGGTCTGCTGAGTGATACTGCTGGTTGGCTATTGGCCACTCCAACATCAGCTGTTGCCCACTTGCCTTTCTCAAACACAGTAGGGTTCATACAGTAAAGGCTGGACAACCATGCAGGAAATCTTAGGGCACAGATAGGTGTCGTTTCTGCTGGGCAGTTCTCAGTGGCAGGGGGTCCGCCCATTCTTGGGCTGTCCTCCTACAAGCCAGTGCCTAGGAAGAAAGCAAAAAGTCCACACATCACCATATCTGTGCTGGCTAGGATGATGCCTGGAGTGTCTTCAGGCCCTGCTTGTGCCTATAGGACTCTGTGATAAGGCCGAGGGAGCACCCTGGTAGGGAGGCATGGATGTCAGCCCTAACCCTTCTGCCCACGTGGTCCTTGGCTCTTCCCTCCAAGACCTCATCATCTGTTCCTCTTCATCACGTCCCCTTCTCTCGCTCATACCCTCTCCATATATAAGACTTTCATTTTGTCTGAAAGCTTTGTTCTTTATTGATTTTTCCTAATATATGTTTACTTATAAGAATATAAATTCTTTACACTTTACAAATTCAAAGTTTACTTATAAGAACTTATAAATTCTTCACACGTTACAAACTCAAAGTTTCTATTTCCTACAAATCAAGACTCTTGGTATCCAAGGACTATTTTGAAGCTCAAACGCCCAGGTTGCCTTTTTTTGCCCTAATGTAACTAGTCACCCATTCCCTGCGGAAGGCCCTGGCTGCCTGCATCCGTGGGTGCAGGGGACTCACAGGACCTAGGGAGACACGTGGGTGGGGAGTGGGAAGCTTGACGGTTGAGTCTTCAGAACATAGCCCTCATTGACGCTTGGCTTAACACTGAAACCTCCCTCCCACCAGATCCTTAAACCTTCTGTTAAATAGAAGTCTGCAAAGCCTACTTCATAGCATGAGGAGAGAAAGTATGCCCTTCCTGTGTCACTGCTCGTGTCAAGGCTTAGATCTGTGATGGCTTTAGTTTCCATCCCAACCACTTATTAAGAAATGTTTCATTTAGGTAGAGAAAAATTGTCCACTGGTCTTAACCAGGAGGTGGGAAGTCCAATGCTGATGGTGTTTCACATGCTTGCATGGATGGGATTCAGGCCATTGACTGCTCAACTTTTCTCACTTTGCTGAGAAAAACGGCTTTTCCAAAACAATGCTACTCCAAATAAACCATCAGGACCCTAGACTGAGTTTAATGCAGGCAGGTACACGCACCTTGAAAAGACCAGGTCTATTTTCCTCATCATTTTACCCCCAGTGCCTAGTACGTGGCCTGGGACATAGAGTGTGTGGAGTGTTCATCTGCAGGATGTACCAGCTGTACTTCTTGGCTGACATTGGTGAGGGTGGCACGGAGTGGCGGAAGGGAAAGACCCTGGCCTTGCAGTCAGAAGGCCTGGCTTCTAGTTCACTTTCTGTCTTTCACCTGTTAGGTCACCTTTGGGAAATAATTTTCTCTTCCTCGGTCTCTATTTTCTTATTGAAATAACTCATCTCTAAACCCTAAATGTTCCTCCATTTCTAACATTCTATTACTTCTTGACAGTCTGAACGCTGATTCCTTGTGACTCAGGTGACATGCATTAGGAGTGAGAGCTCATTTAGTAGGAAGGTGGCATCGGTCCCTAAGATGCATGTAGGGAAAGCTTTAAGTACAAAGCCAGTAGGCTCATGCTTCACTTTTTAGCTGACTTAAGTGGCCCAGAAACCAGGCTCCCAAGGTGTGGCTTTAAAACCAGATACCAAAACAAAACAAACAAACAAAAAACCCAGATACCAGCAATGAGAAGGCTTCCTTGCCAAAATGGGCCAGAGAATAGAATGGGTTGAATGGCATATTTTCTCCTATGAGTTTCTCTATCATTTAGGTGATCGTTTGTCAAGGTTATTTTGAGTTATCTTTTCCCTTGCCCTATATTGCCAATAAAAGGTAAATGACAGAGGGAAGGATGGCTGGACCAGAGAACTGTGAAAACTCACTCTTTTTCTTATGCCTTTCCAAATGTCGTCTGAGACCTCAGCAGGCCATGAACAGATTCACCTGATCCCATGAGGAGGCGTCCACTGCGTGGGCCGTAACTCAGGTGTGCATAAAAGAAATGCAGGTTTATTTCTTTACAACTGAACTTAGTTTCTGTCTCAAGATCCCATTCCTACAATAGCTGAAATAATTTTAGTCACGTAACAGCAAACTTGGTCATTTCACGGCTTTCCCCTCCCCTCCTTGTGAGGTGGGGTTGCAGCTAAGTTTCAGGAAGCTAGTGTAATGCACAGACTGGTTTTTGAGCACAGTCACCAGTGAGCACTGACATCCATCCCCTGGGATGATCTCTGCAGTCAGCCTCTGCAGTCTCTTCAGATGTGCACAAGTGAGGACACAGGGAAATTATCGGGGCTCTCCTGCACCCTGCGGGGCTGTGGGCAATAGAAGGTAGGGGCTTGCTGGGCCTTCGCTGTGAGACTTAGCCCCCAGCCATTCAGCTCTAAGGCTGCCACATGGCGCTGGTGGGGAAGTGCCAGAAAACTGCTGCTTCCCCAGGCCCTCCTGGATCGCCCAAGCTCTCAGCTCTTGGAACTCATCTAGGGCTTCACTTCCTTATCCTAAGGAACTCAGCCTAGAGGATAAGACGCCTTCATTAAGCACCCCCCCCTCAGCACCATGTTGCCTTACTTCCCTCCCACCTTTCCTTTGCTCTGGTCTTTATTCTGAGGGACTGAAACAGAGAAGGAAGCAGGACAAACTGTTCCTGAGGGCATTTTTATTTTTTCCCAATTTATTGCTATGGCATATACCTTTGGCTTATGGTCCTTCTAAAATTCATTATCTGAAAGCAATATTTGTCTGTTCTGGTGTCTTCTGTCTGCCCTTCGCCTCTGTGCTCTGAGAGGCATCCCTGTATGGGCGTTATCAGTGGGCTCCCTTGCCCCCTGGTTCCCTGCTGGTTGGGGGCAGAAGGGAGTGTAAACAAGATCTAAGGGAAGGAAAAGTGTGGATCTGGGCATTTCTACCCCTCGCTCCTCCTCTGCCTGGTCACTACAGGCTGCCTAAGTCCCTTAACTAAGCATCTCCACTCCTGCCAAGTAGCCCTCTCTGCAAGGCTCTCTCCTTCCTCTACCCTTTCTGGCTCAGAGCGGTGAAGGCAGCTTGGTGCAACTTCTCATGCGTCTCCCCACACATTGTGGTCCTCCTACACCTGGCCCACATCTTTGTAAATAGCCCGTTGGTTAAACTCCCCTCAGTTTCAGTCCTCTGTATGCTTCCTGCAGATCTCCTGGTGACACCCAGTCATTGGTTTCAGCAGCTTGATTTGATGCTGAGAGGTTGAGAATTGACTTTTCTTTCTCTTTGCCTTTCTGCCGTAACATTCTTTCCCTAAGGTAATGGACACCTCTGGTCTAGTCTGAATCAGGAAATTAGTGGGGAGAAAAGGAGTGGAAAGGGAGGCAAAAAGATAAAAAAGGATTACCAGTCAAAAAGAAAATATGGATTAATATTTTAAATGAATTTTCTACTACCTAATTCTTTGGTATTATTTTGCTATTTTTTTCACCAATAAGTGGAACTAGTTAGCTTAAGAAGAACGTAGGATTTTTTTGCCCCTTCTAAGTGAGCTGTGACTTGCTAAATGGAAGACTTGCAGACTCAGTCCAATTCTCAAATTTCCCATATGAGAAAACTGTAGTCCAGAAAGGGAAAATTTAATTCACCTGTTTATTCAAGTAATGCTCCACAAATACTTCCTGAACACAGGCTCTGTGCCAAATGCTAGAGATATAAAATTAACCAGTCCCTACCCTTTCAGAACTCAGAGTCATGAAATAGGATCCTTGTAGACTAAGCCTACAATCACCCACAGTTCCTCTGGTAGACCCACTATGTGCTGGCCTCTATACTAGGAACATAGCCAGACATAATCCATGCCCTACAGAGCTTGCTGCCTGGTGAGGACATGGACTCGAGAAAATAACCACCCCAAAGTAGTGGAACGTACCAGCTATGATTAAACTCTTTAGAGGAGTAGCAAAAGCAAAGAGAAAAGGACTTCGGGGAGACGACAGTGTGTGCAAAGCTCCTTGGGCAGGAGTGAAGTTGGCGTGGTGACTTTGAGGGCCTGGAGTGGAAAGTGGTTAGAGGTAACACAGAGAGGAAGTTTGGGGTCTTAAGGGCCTTGTAAGGAGTTCTAGGATGCGGTTGGTAGTGACAGGGTGATGTACTCCCTGTAGAGGGAGCTGACAGAAGAGTGATTTCCACCTGGGAAATCAGGAAAATGCCTGTGGGGAGATGATTCTGGTTTCTAAAGGCTGGACTGTCCCTCTCTCAGTTGAGTGTACTGAACAGCACATGAATGGCAAAGGACGGGGCATGTTCAGAAATGTTCCTGTGGCTGGAGGGCAAGGAGTGGGGGTAGAAGATGAGGCTATGGAGGGAGGTAATCTGGGGCCAGAAGAAAGCTCCAGCTTCTGGAAAGAGCACCCGGCCTGTGACTGGTAGGGTGGGGCCCAGGATTCAGGTCCAAGGAGTAGCTATTTCAACATCTTCCCTTTAAGAGACACTTAACATTCCTGACCTCCTCTGATTCTCTGATAAGATTTGTAGACTCAGCTATCCCAGCCTTGGAGACTTTTGGTAGGTAAGGCATGGTGTGTATATGTCACAATGTGCCTCAGTTTCCAGAGAAACAAAGAAGAAAATTTTATCCCATGCTTATAGATAAGATCGTTGCTTAGTTTCCTGAAGCTGCTGTAGCAAAGCATCATGTAGCTTAAAACAGCAGAAATGTACATTTTTTTAGATTCCACATATGAGTGGTCTCATATGGTGTTTTTCTTTCTCTTTCTGGCTTACTTCACTTAGAATGACATTCTCCAGGGACATCCATGTTGCTGCAAATGACGTTATGTTGTCATTTTTATGGCTGAATAGTATTCCATTGTATAAATATACGGCAACTACTTTATCCAGTCATCTGTTGATGGACATTTAGGCTGTTTCCATGAACATAAATACAAAACAGGAACAGACACATAGACATAGAATACAATCTTGTGGTTGCCAAGGGTGGGAAGGGACAGACTGGGATTTGAAAATTTGTAGATACTGACAGGCATATGCAGAATAGATAAACAAGATTATACTGTATAGCACAGGGAAATATATACAAGATTTTGTGGTAGCTCACAGTGAAAAAGAAAAGGTGACAATGAATATATATATGTTCACGTATAACTGAAAAATTGTGCTCTATACTGGAATTTGACACAACATTGTAAATTGACAATAACTCAATAAAAAATGTTAAAAAAAAAAACCAGGAATGTATTATCTCACAATTCTGAAGACCAAAAGTCCAACATTAAAGAGTTGGCAGGGCAGTGGTCTCCTGATGTCCCTTGGTTTGTGGCAGCATTACTCCAATGTCTATCTCTGTCTTCACATGGCCTTTGCCTCTTCTGTTTTTCTTCTCTGTGTGTCTTTTTTAAAGGACACTTATTCTTGGATTTAGGGCCTACCAGTTAATCCAGGATGGTCTACTTATCTTAGGAGCCTTAACTTAATTTCACCTGCAAGATCTTTTTTTTTTTTTTTTCCCCCGAATGAGGTCACATGCATAGATTCTGGGCATTATTAGCATGTGGGAATATCTTTTTAGGCACCATCATTCAACCCACTATATATCCGTACCGGCATTTACCAGGTGCTTATGGTCATCTTATAAGGCTTTCTAATGTATTAAATTGTTCTTTAGATTTTTATCTATGTAGAAACCAAAAAAGGAAAACAGAATTCTTTACACTGGCAAAACCTGTTATAAAACTCTTGGTTCCATCCTACACCAAAGTCCTGGACCCAAGGAAATGGGAGTGTCAAGGTCTTTTTGAAGATAATTTGTTTGTTTGTCTGTTTGTTTGTTTGTTTTGTTTTTTTGCTGGTGGAGGAAAGTAGGTTCATTTATTTATTTTGATAGTGATGCTGGGAATTAAACCCAGGACCATGTGCTTGCTAAGCACATGCTCTACCACTGAGCTATACCCTCCTCCTTGAAGATGATTTTTATTTAGTCTCGATATAAAAATCTGTGTCACCTCTGTAACCAAATAAGAGGCAGGCAACATACACTCATTGGAGTCCTGCAGTACCTTAGTGTCTACTTCTGAGTAAGAACGTTTATTGGTTGCTGGACTTGAAAACATGAACCCTGGCTCGTGAGTTGTGCCTGTTAACCAGCACTCTGTGGTTGTCTGGTGCCTTTCTCAACAATACCCTGGTTCTGAGAAATTAAATTAAACATGAAGTCTCTCTGCCACTGAACAGTTTGTTGGAAACTACCTAATAAAAATTCACTTGAATGTGCCACTCAGCAGAATTCTGTGTAATTCTAGACAAGGAAAATTATTTCAGAAATATGTTCCTGGATTCAACTGTGTAATGAATACAATTATCCTTATCCCCCAGCACGGAGGTTGCCACTGTTACTGCATGCTAAAGACTGCATTTGTTAAAGGGGTGAGTTAGATAATCCTGGTGGCATACGTAGCCATCAGTTCATTTGGGACCTGCCTTATCTCCTTTCTGTTGCTGAGATTGTGGGAAAGGGAGATAATGAGTTTTTCTTTTTTTTTTTTTTTAAATCATGTCACAAAAGGTAAATAGAAACTTAAGCCCCCAAAGAAATCTCTCCATTCACACAACTTTTGAAAAAGTTTTGCACAAAGAAGTCCATCAACCTACCACTCTAAAACCCTCACGGAAGAGAAACTTGGGAGAGGAACACGTGGGAATGTCTCACGTAAATAGAGTTGGCGTGTTCCTCGTGGCCCATTTGAGGCATCATTGTTCTTGCAGACTCTTCAGACTCTTCCCCCTGGGCTGTTAGGGGGTTGAGGAGGCTGGTCTGGTTTGCTGACGTTCAAATTAGACAGTATTTGAAAAGAAGTGCTATTTCATTCTGCCAGCTTAGAGCTATACAGAATAATGAAAGGCAGTGGCAGTGAAGGGTGGGACCAGTGGAGCCCCTGCTGAGCCTACTCCAGTGAACTGATAACAGGGGCTATAATTTGCAGCACTGACTTTCACATTATGTGTTAAAACCATGTTATTTCCTTACACAGGTTAAACATACCCCCTACAATGCTATTTTCCCCTGTTTCTGGAGAGCACACTTTAGCCTAATCAAGACCGAATTATTAGTGACTGACTGGATTTTTCATGTATGTAGATTCATATGTTTTATAGGTTCCTGAATTCCACATGTCAGAGGGCACAAACAGCTTATCATACCCAGTGACTTCTAAATGTACTCTGAATGTAAACTCCTGAGCTCTTTGAATTACCAGGATGTTTCAACATATTTACCTGATACATTTTTTTTCCTACAGCTTTACCTATAATTACAGCTATTAAAAATAAATTCCTTCCTTTAAAATCTTTCCATTACTGCCAATATCAGAAGAGTCACTTGAAGTATCATTCAAATTTTAAAGCATGTTAGGTCCAGGAACGTGTCTCAAAGTTGACATAATCTGGCCAGGCAAGGAGGCCAGGGGCAGAATTTGTGCAGATTCTCGCCTGCAAGCAGCAAATCTGTAAAAGCACTGCAGTTCTAACCTGATCCAAACGCAAAGCTGAGTCGGACAGATGGTGCCGTGCAAGAATGCCTTCTTCAAGGTAGGAATTTGCCAAAAGATGCTCACTAGCTGGAACTGCCAGTCACTTTCTTAGAGCATCTCAGAGTGATCATGAGCTCCTTTGTATAACGGAATCTATTCTGTGGAATAACAGATTGAAAAAGGGCAGATTCAGTGAGTGGTTTCCTCTAATTCACAAGCATTGTGCTTATAACACAGACTCCTTTTCTTCCTCCAGACTCATCTCCCTCTGTCTCCCTCATCAAGTCATGGGTGTTGCATGATACCCTTCCAGCCTACCAAGCCACAAAGCAACTGTTTATCCCCCTATTTTCCCACATTCCCCAAATCTGGCCCAAATCCTTGGGTCAGGGCTCTCTATTATAAATACTTTCTAGTTCTCTTTCTCCCAATTTCTTCCCTTTGTACCATTACCTTAGTTAGATGCCAGAACAAGCTTCTGAAATAAATCACTTGGTATCTTAGTGCTCTTTGTCATCCAGCCTCCTTGGGATGATCCAAGTCTTTTCACCATGTAGACCCAATTTGCTACCCTAACATCCTTCTTCTCATTCCCTTCCACCAATATGTGGCGCCCTTTTAAAGATGAGTTTGGCCATCTTTGGGCTCCTAATGAGGGATATAAGATCTATGAATATGTGAGTTGAGCTTCAGTTATTCTCAGCTATGAATAATTAAGCAGTTACCTCACTAATTATCAGAGAAGTGCAAGTCAAAACTACAATGAGGTATCACCTCACACCAGCTAGAATGGCCATCATTCAAAAGTCCACAAATGACAAATGCTGGAGAGGCTGTGGAGAAAGGGAACCTTCCTTCACTGCTGGTGGGAATGCAGTTTGGTGCAGTCACTGTGGAAAACAGTATGGAGATTCCTCAAAAGACTAGGGATAGACTTACCATATGACCCAGGAATCCCGCTCCTGGGCATATATCCAGAAGGAACCCTACTTCAAAAAGACACCTGTACCCCAATGTTCATAGCAGCACTATTTACAATAGCCAAGACATGGAAACAGCTTAAATGTCCATCAACAGATGACTGGATAAAGAAGAAGTGGTATATTTATACAATGGAATACTATTCAGCCATAAAAACTGATAGCATAACGCCATTTGCAGCAACATGGATGTCCCTGGAGAATGTAATTCAAAGTGAAGTAAGCCAGAAAGAAAAAGAAAAACACCATATGAGATCACTCATATGTGGAATAAAAAAAAAAAGAACATAAATACAAAACAGAAACAGACTCATAGACATAGAATACAAACTTACAAACTTGTGGTTGCCAAGGGGAAAGGGGGTGGGAAGGGACAGACTGGGAGTTCGGGAAAAAAAAAGAAAAGAAAAAAATAATAATTAAGCAGTTACCATATTAACCCCAACAACAGACATGAACAAAGCCCTGACACACAAAATTTACAATTTTTCCTCCCTGTGTCAGATATGGGTTGATGTCAAGGCACATACTGAAATGTGCTCTATCTGCTTCCAATCTGCATTTTCTAGCAGACTTGTAAGGTCCTGCAACATGTGGTCCCAGCTCAAAATGCCTTCACTTCTCATTATAAATTCAGCTTGCTCCTAAGCTGATTCTCTGCACATTGGAGCAACCATTAAATAAGAATTTCAGAAAGTGTGTTTCATGGTACAATAGTTCAGTTATAGGCTAATGACTGTTAATGGGGAAAAAAAGATTTACAATCTTTTCTTTTCTCTTTGTAATAACAAATTTCTAATTTGTTCTTCTCTAGGACTTCTCAAAGCCTTTAATAGCCATTATGATTCTTACAGGGAGGACGGTGGAAATTAGAGTATGTAAACCTTTCCCTACTCAGTGTTCTTGGAAATTTTCTTCCTTCCCTTCCCTTCCCTCCTTCCTTCCTTCCTTCCTTCTTTCTTTGTATTTTTTCTTTTTTCTTTTTCTTTTTTTGAGGAGATCTCATACTGGTTTTCTACAGAGCTCATTTTGAAAAATACCATTTTTGAGTTTTCTGCTGTCATTCCTGTAGGCCCATGGGAGAGTCTGCTATGAATTGCAACTGCAGAATAAAGCCCTGAACATCAAATGGCATTCCCACAACATTTACTTTTTTGGTTCCTGCATCGCCTTTTGAAATGGGAGGTCTGGCCCTCTGCTGTCTGTATGAGTCTGCTTGGGTTGCCATAACAAAATGCCACAGAGCAGGTAGCTTAAACAACAAATCATTTTCTCGCAATTCTGGAAGTTAGAAGTCCAAGATAAAGGTGTCAGAAGGCTTGTTTCTTCTTCTTCTCCTTCTTTCTTCTTCTTTTTTTTTTTTTTAACATTTTTGTCTTTACATTTTTGAGGTGACTATTTATTACTTTTTTGGGGGAGGGAGGGGGTAATTAGGTTTGTTTATTTATTTATTTTTGGAGGCAGTACTGGGGATTGAACCCAGGACCTTGTGCATGCCTTCCATGCTCTCTACCACTTGAGCTACACCCTCACTATAAGGCTTGTTTCTTCTGAGTCCTCTCTGTTTGGCTGGTCATCCATCTTCTCCGTGTATCTTCATAGGGTCTTCCCTTTGCACTGTCTGTGCCCAAATTTCCTCTTCTTATAAAGACACCAGGCATATTGGGTTAGGCCCGTCTCTAATGACCTCACTTTAACTTAACCATCTCTTTGAACACCTTATCTCCAAATAGTCACATTCTGATATTCTAGGTATTAAGACTTCAACACCTTAATTTGGAGGAGGAGGGGGATAGCCCATAACACTGTCAGAGCTCAAAAGCTGCATTTATAGGATAATTTGGAGTGATACGGATGTTAGGCCCAGGAAATAGAACACCGGAGACAGTCCCCTAAGGACTAGGCTAATATTTACTGTAATGATGCAGGATGGATGTACACTTTAGTACTAAGAAGGATGGGGAGTGGAAGACAGACATGGTAAAGGAGGCCTTACAATGGCAAAGCCTCAGCCAGGAATTGAACCAGTCAGTGTGCTCAGTATCTGGGCAGAAGACATGCAATGCCCTGCAGATGGATACTAGTATTTAATCGTCCAACAATCCTAAAAGGTAGGTACTATCATAGCCACCATATTGTCAATAAGATGTTGAGATCCAGAGAAATATAATAATTTGCCAAAGTTTGCAAATTAATGCGACACCTGGGATGTGAACCCAAGCAGCTTTACTCCAGAGCCCACATTGTGAGCATTTCTCAGCCTGCCTAGAATCTTACTAGCTGCATGTCTTTGAGAAAGTCAAATGTCTAGCCCCCAGCATTTTCCTCTGCCAAATGGACTCGAAACATTTCCCCTTTTCATAGGCTATTAAAAGCCTTTTTGCAACCTCAGTAAGGAAAGTCAGTGCAACTAAGGAGAGTGAGAGGGTTTAAGGTGATCTTCCAAAAAAACTCTTGCACTCTAGGATTCCTCCATGTTCATGATCAATTTGTTCTGTCATTCATTCATTCATTCATTCAATGTTCCAATATATACTAAGCACCTACTCTGTCAATAATAAAACCAATAATAATAGTTTGTATTTGCTAGATCTAATAAGAGTCTGGCCATTTCCCTCCTGCTTTCTCATATATTAGCCATTAAACTGCTGCAGATTCATTGTGAGAGTGACGGTGAGAATCGAATAATTTATTTCAATAGCTGAGTGCATAATAGGGTGGGGATCACAGAGAACGCTCTGTTTTGGGAGTACCAGCTGATAATGACACGAAAGTCACTTGAGCCAGAATGGGCCAGGGTGGGCTGCTATATAAACAAAATGAGAAAGCGAGAAAGGGAGAGGGGATGAAGGAAGGAGGGAGAAAGACAAAGAGAGAGAGAGAAGTCACACTCACTGCTCTGAGTAATACTTGAATCATACATGAATGAGCTACAGAGATTTAAAAAAAAATCACAGGAGACAGGAGGCCGCACCACAGAACAGAAGGTTGGATGAAACAAGAAATGGTTATGAGAGTAGAAGTGGCTGAGAGACCTTTAAAGGAGACTCATTAAGCCTGAAACCTGGATTGTTTGCGCTGGAGGGTATAATATAATCCCCTCCACTGCTCTGAATCTTCAGGGAAGACTGCTGCCTGCACACAGCTCTGAATTGCCACTGCCCCAAAAGAATCAGGACGGTGTTCACAAGGCAATTCAGTGAGCAAAATGGAAAGTATTCACATAAACCTGGTGTAAAGGTTAAATGCAATACAAACCAACAGAGCTCGTAGTAACTAGGAGAAATGAAATACCTCTTAGAATCCTTAAAGATACTAAAATTTCCATTTTACTTTTTTTTTTAATGTGCAGTATGCTTTAATAATCATTTTTATAAGGAAACAAAACAAATAGTTAACAAAAGCTGACATACCAGTCACTTGACGTATATTCAAATGGTGAACTGTTGTATTGCCATTAAAATTGTTATAATTACAAGGTTTAATAAAGAGAGAAAGTGCTCTTAATATAATATTAAATGAGGAAAATGAAGAGGCAGATCATGACACCAGTACCACCTTCTATTTGAGTGAGAGAAGAGATTGACCTTAAGAGATATTTAGGTTTTTCTCTTGGGACAGGTTGATTTCACAGGGACCGTATTTTAAGAATAAGATTCAAATGAGAAACAGAAAAAAAAAAAATCACCCATGACTATTGGCTTTCTGAACGATTGGATGATCCTCTTGTGGGTGTAATCTGCGGGCTTGATCTTTAGGACTCAAAACAAGAAGAGGCCTTGGAGACAGGACAGAAACACAATATGCTCCTCTCCACCCTGGGACACAATCTCAGTCAACCAGGCAGTCCCAAAGGGTGCCAGAACTTTGGGGAATAAACACTACACAGAAGTTGAAGGATGGAGCCCGCAGCAGGCATGATGGATGGAACAGGGAATTCATAAACCTGGAGAGTGATAAAGAAGGCTTTCTAGCCTTGATGTTCCACCAGCCTTCTATGAATACACTGGAGTCACAGAGAGCTACCTAGGTCTTAAATAAAAGACTCAAAATCAATGGAAGATCCAGGTCCCCAGAGAATTTATCTCAGAGTGCTCAGAGGGAGGGCATTGCAGGCAACATGAAGAAATCACTAAGCTCAAAGTTTCAGGACACTGAAGGTATGTAATCCAAGTGTTTAATCATATAGGAAACTTTGGAAAAGGAGATCCCACAAAGGAAAGGATTTGCTGGCTTTGGTGGATGTGGCAGGAATGACATGGCAGCATATTTCTATAAATCAGGATTTCAAAAAAAAACAGAACAAAACAAAACATAAACCAGAAGATAGCAGATTATCTACTTCATTATCTGACACACACATCACCTAGTTCTCCTCTTAGGACACAAAACCGCACACACACATACACATTCATATACACTCACACCTGGAATTTAATTTTTTAAAATTCCACATACATTATCAAAGAACTTTAATAGCTATTATCTCAGCTGGTCTCTGCAGTAATCTTATTAAACAAATACAGGTAAATTTATTATTTTCCATTGACAGATAAGACCACTCAAAGTCAGAAGAAATTAAGTAATCTTCCTAAAAGATATTCCCCCAGGCTCTTCCTATAAACCTATTAGGACGCTTTGGGTTGCAAGTAGCATAAACTCAGCTCATACAGGTTTTAGTAAACAGGGGGACGAATTGGCTCATGTAACTGAGGTCCAAGGGTAGATCTTCCCGCCTAAAGGTACAGCTAGGTCCAAATTTGGAAACACTGTCATCAGCAGTCAGTCTCTCAGCTCTGATTTCTTGGGGTTGTCCTCATTTTCAGGTAGCTTTTCTCCTCTTGGTAGCAAGCTGGCTATCACAACCCCGGAATTATTGCCTATCATCTGGGCAACCTCAGTAGAAACCATGTGCCTCTTTTCCACACAAAACATGATTTGTTTTAGAGATGAATTTATAATTGTGGGGTGTTTTTCTCTTCCTATAGGCTCTCCTAGTGGATTGTCTTTGTTGCTAAGGGAAGCATTCAAATTTCTTTGTACCTTTATTCTTCCATTCTACATCCATGGCAGACATCACTAGAGAATCATGACATGTTTGTCCAGTGCACTCTGAATATTCTTTGCAATACTTTTCAACACAGAAACATGAAAATGTTTCCAATCAGTAGGATCTGGTATGTCCGTTGAGACCTTAAACCTCCTGAAAGCAGGAATGCGCATTCTGCTGTCATTACCTCTTAGTTTGTTCTTTTGGTTGAAAATTCATCAATCGTCTGATTTTTTTTTTTTCCCAGAAGGCTCTCTGGCTGTCAGAGATAAGTATTTTCCCCAGTAAAACCTTTATGGACTAAATAAGAGTGGGAGGGGATCACTGAAGCCCAGGTACACTCTTCTTCACCCTCTCCCTGCTTCCTCCTCTCCCTAGTGGACCAGGACTTTAACCCTAACATCCAGTAAACATTCTTCAAAGCTGTTCAGCCCAGCCTTTACTTATTAAGAATGCTTCCAAGAGTATTACCAGTGGTGATGTCTTTCCAAACTAGAACCTGAATATTGACTGCTACAGTATATTTAGTATATTTTGGTTTGGAAGGACTGTAGAAGCTGGCTCTAACTTGGGCATTTTAAAGTAAATACAGAGTGGTAATGTTGCAATGACTAATAACTGCAGAAATTATAGAAATATTAAAATTATAGAAATTAAATATTAAACTTGTAGACATAAATATTTATAGAAATATGTAAAATAAAAATTTACAGAAATAAAAAATATTAAAATTATAGAAATATCAAAATTGCTATGGGGAAAGGAAAGACACGCATTCTTCCTTTCCCTCATCTTTTGTTTTCCCTCCTCATACAATGACTGATGACAGTGTAAGTCTGCAGAGAGTGACAGCTCCAGTGTCCAGTTCTATTTTGCCCCAAACCAGCATGTTGGTACAGGTGGTGAACTCCCAGCATAAGTGACAGTAAGACAGAAACAGGAAGTACTCTGACAGCTGACTGCAAGTTACTGTTGAATGAGTTGGTTGCCAACCAGTACTTGCAGATAATTTTGCCAATTTGCTCGATGAGGCAGTTTTCCATACCTAAGACAGCCATGGCCCAAGCAAATCCTTTCTAGAAAGAAAGATACCGTAGTGTCCCTCAATGTCATGGCTATTTAGGCTGAACACATTGGGAAACTGTGCTTAAAAGGAAAGTAAGGAAATTAAGCCCAGAAGGAAGTTCATGAGAGCATTCTCTGTGTCCTGAGAATCTCGACCAGGGTTATGTGAGACCAGCCTCACATGCCCTCAAATGGCTCATGATCTGGAGAAAAGCAGATCCTGTTATGGAAATGTCAGGCCAGCCAAGAAACAAGCACCACTCGGAGGGATGGAGTACTCAGATTTATTCCGCCGGCGGGCTCAGAGGGGCTTCTGCTATGAAGCTCTGAGCACCTTCAAGACGTGCGCATGAGGTTTTATAGGGTTGATTACAAGCTTGGGGTATTCGGCCAATAGGCATGGAACAGCTTTAGCAGCATCATTATCACAAAAGCAGAGGCAGGGAGGCAGCAAACCAACATTTTAAGGCCAGATATGTCTCTGAAAATCCAGCTGGCTAGCAAGAAAACATGAGCAGGGAATCAGCAAGCCGACACTTATTAACTTAGATTTATGAGTTAGCCCAGCAAAACTCAGATCAGTAATCAGACACTTGTTACACTTAGATTTGTGAATAGGCACAGGCCGGCTTTTCCTTCACAATCCCACAGGAACAGGCAGTCTTCAGTACATGTGACAGCGGAGGTATCAGCAAAAGACTACAGAAGCACAATGGCAGGAAGTAATGCAATGGGTTTCTGCCTGGGAGACTGGGGCTTCTTACAGCTGAGTTTTGAGAATTCAGTAGGATTTGGACAGACCAGTAAGCTGTTTCAGGCAGAGCAGGTGGTGTCAGGGCAACCCCAGTATGGAGTGGATCATGCTGAGTCTAGAGCCCATGGTAAGAAGATTATATTTTTCTTTCTTCTGCAGGCAAAGGAAGCCACAGAGTGGTGTCAGCAAACCAGCGACCCGAACAGAAGCAAAACTTATGAACAGAATACTAGTGAGGGCTGCAGGTACAGAATCTTCTTTTTATCATTTACTTCTTTTTATAATTTACTCCCAGATTGACACTTGTGTGCTAAGTTTTAGTATGTATTTTCTCGCAACTTTGACTGAGCACCTGTCCATGCCTGTATTGTACTCTTTTCATAAGACTAGACAACATGATAGGACAACAGACATGAATGTGATTGATCACTGGACCCCACGCATTAGGGTCTCTCCTTTTGACAAGATAGTTGACTGCACTGACCAAGCCAGGCTCTCCAAGCAGGAGGTGGGGTGGGGGAAGCATTCTTTATGGGGTAAGGTAAAGAATGCTTCCTCAAAGAGAGCTCATAATCCTCACTTGACGGATACTATGGGAAATCCCCCTGCCAGTTATCTATTCCTCCTTGCGCTGGTACAAGCACCTTGGTTTTCCTTGAAGAATCATCCTCTGTCAGTCTCCAACAATGTGTCAGGCTCCTGGCTCCATTCTACAGGCACTGGCTTGAGTAGTTGACGGCTGACTCAAGCCCAGCCAATAGCTATACCACCTCTGTGGCTGTTCAAGAACAAGAATGTTAAATAGGTCAGTCTAATAAGGGCAAATCCCATAACTTTTGCTAGGACTGTTGGAAAAGGGGTGTATCTTCTCCTAGGAACCAGGAGCTGTAAGGCTTCTGGAGCAGGTGTACCCAAGAGTGTGGCCAAGAGACAAAAGCAGAGCCAAGAGATGGAGAGGGGCCAATGTCTGATCATGTCTGATCATGTCTGATCATAGGTGGATAAGGCCCCAGGTGGCTCCTTTGAAGTGAGATTCTCTGCAGAAGACATCAGGACACTGAATAAGGATGCAGGGTCGTCCAGACAAGTTTTCTTCCCAAGCAAGCTATATTGCCACCTAAAGATGTCACAGATTAAAACTGTTACTGAGTCCAAATTCGTTCTGTTCACTGCACAACAGGCCAATACATGAGGTGTTGGGGCAAGGGATAGCGACTTTATTCAGAAAGCTGGCAGACCCAGAGGACAGCAGACTAATGTCTTGGAGAACCATCCTCCTCCAGTCAGAATACAGGCTCCTTTTATACAAAAAAAATGGGGGGGGGGCGGGTAGTTGTTGCAAACTTCTTGGTGTAGGAATTCCTTGTTCCTGCAGCTGTCTACATGGGCCAGCTCATGGTGCTCCTGCAAAACTTCCAACAAAACAAATGTTATTCTCTATTCTGCAACTTGTCAACTTTACATGAGTGCAGAGCTGGCAAGACTAAGCCTAGAAAACAGGGCGCAGGGTTAAAGCCAAAGGAACAGATCTAATATGGAGTCAGATTTGTTCTCCTCTATTACAGAACCTCCTTCTGGAGTAGTCCCAAAGAATACCAGAGGGGGTTTTACTGAAGGAAGCATCACACAGAGAAACTTCAATCTTAAAGTCACAGTACTGGCAGGTTTGGGCAAAAATAATCAGAAAAATAGAGGGCCATAGTATCTTGAGTCATGCATCTTCTCCACCATCTACTTTTCAGGCCATTATTGCCTCTCCCTAAATAATTAAACAAAGTCCTCAGTTTTCATTCATACCCTCCTATAGTCCATTATTCACAAAACATCCAGAATCATCTTTTTAAAATATAATTCTGTCATCACTTTCCTGCTTAAAATTCTTCCATGACTTCTCATTCAAATGAGAATAAAAACCAAATTCCTTACCATGACCTACTTGATCCTATATGATCTGTCCCCAACCTCCCATTCCAACTCATCTCACACCTCTCTAAAATCCAGCTATACTGGTCTTCACTTGGTTTCTCAAACACATCAAGTTCTTTCTCAACTCAGAGCTTTATTCTTGCTGTTTCCTGGAATGGATGACCTCATGTTCTCCTCATAGTTGAATTCTTAACCTTCTTCTGGTCCACCTAAAATGCTACCTCCCCAAGGAGGCCTTCTCTTGTCACTGTATCTTCTCCTTGCAGGTTACCCTGATAATTTCCTTTATGGCACTCAAACATGTAATTTTATCTCCTCTTAATAAATGAAAATAAGCTATACAAGGACAGGGATTTATCTATTTTGTCCATGGAAACTTTTAGAATTCCTAGAATGAATGAACCTCCTATTCAGTCTTTAATTAGTATTTGTTAGATAAATGTATGGGTAAATGGATGGATGAGTGGATAAATGGTGACTGTCCATGGAAATGCAATTCCTGGTCTCTATTGGAGGTAGCCAGCCTCGGTCTAAAAGACCTAGACTTTGTAACCAAAGAATCTCCTGCTTTTAGTGCCACAGAGCAGGTGGCAGGAAGCCATCAAATATAGAAGCAGACAACTCAGATTAGAGTCAATATTTTCCATAGTAGTTAAGATTAAATCCACTATTAGAATCAAGTGCAATACACTTTGTTTATTCACATCTCTTTCCATTGAGATGATTATCAACTTCCAAATTGCTGTATTGTTTGACTTATCTTATTTTGGAAATGAGAGAAGAACTTTGGGAAGCAATTAAAATCCAATGTGTACTTTGACTGTCTATGGCACTTGTCTCCCACACTTCAGGAAGAGTCCATCCTGGGATTAATCTGAAAACATTCAAAAAGGGAACCCTCTTACACTGCTGGTGGGAATGCAGTTTGGTGCAGCCACTGTGGAAAACAGTATGGAGATTCCTCAAAAGACTAGGGATAGACTTACCATATGACCCAGGAATCCCGCTCCTGGGCATATATCCAGAAGGAACCCTACTTCAAAATGACACCTGCACCCCAATGTTCATAGCAGCACTATTTACAATAGCCAAGACATGGAGACAGCCTAAATGTCTATCAACTGGATAAAGAAGAGGTGGTATATTTATACAATGGAATACTATTCAGCCATAAAAACCAACAACATAATGCCATTTGCAGCAAAATGGATGTCCCTGGAGAATGTAATTCTAAGTGAAGTAAGCCAGAAAGAGAAAGAAAAATACCATATGAGATCGCTCATATGTGGAATTTAAAAAAAACATAAATACAAAACAGAAACAGACTCATAGACATAGAATACAAACTTACGGTTGCCTGGGGGTGAGGGGTGGGAAGGGACAGACTGGAATTTCAAAATGTAGAATAGATAAACAAGATTGTACTGTGAAGCACAGGGAAATATATACAGGATCTTGTGGTGGCTCACAGTGAAAGAGAATGTGACAATGAATTATATATATGTTCATGTATAACTGAAAAATTGTGCTCTACACTGGAATTTGACACAACATTGTAAAATGAACATAACTCGATAAAAAAATGTTTTAAAAAAAAGAAGCCACGCATAAAATAATATATATTGTATGATTCCATTTATATAAAATGTCCAAACAGGACTAATTCATAGATTTAGAAAGCAGATCAGACGTTAAAAAAAAAAACCTGAAAACTTTCAGCTGTCCTCTTCACCTGGTAGATATCAGGCAGCCATGGAGTTCAAACTTGACCCAAGTTAAAAGCGGCTCTGATCCTGAGTTCCTTCCAGTGATGACTCTCCTCAATGTCACTCATTACTCGAGCCCTGGAGAGTGGGCAGAGAAATCTAAGGTCCTCACCAGCCCTTTAGCTGATAAATGTGTCTGTGGGCTCGGAGACATTTTCTTTGTGTTCTTTTGATCAAAGTAAAGCATTGTATGATTAAACCAATCAAAAGATAAAGATTATTATGTAAGGTCAGTTTAATGCACACACTCCATCTCGTATCTCAGAGATAATTTCTTTAAACTGTTTCTATTTGTTTTCCTCTGTTCTTTACCTCCATTGATTTAATAATATGAACATACATCTGTTTATTGATTTATTAAATGTGGACAATATCTATTTACTCTTTATAATGAGAAATAAAGGTTTAGTTCACTTACAGCCCTCCTTTCTACTCTTTTCCATATTTCATAGTTAAATTATTTGAGTCCTTCTATTGATTATATTTTTCTCCAAAATTTTATTATGACACTTTTCAAATATACATAAAATTTGAAAGACTTTTACAATGAACATTCATATTCACATCACTTGGATTCTGCAATTAATATTTTACAATACTGGTTTTATCACATATCTACCCATTCATCCATGCCTGTAACTATCTATCAATCTATCTTACTTTTTGACATGTTTCAAAGTAAGTTGAGACATCCTTATGCTCTACCTCTAAACACTTCAGCATATAACACTGATCCAGAATTTAATAGTTGTTTACAGTTCCTTTTCTGTCTCTTTCTGAAGTAAAATTTATATAAAATGAAATGCACACATCTTAAGTGTACCCTTCCATGGGTTTTGATAAATGTGTATTCCTGTGTAACTCAAGCCTCTGTCAAGATATAAAATATTGCTTTGCCTTAGAGTGTTTCTTTGCATCTCTTCCCAGTCAACTGTTGCCCCACTCATACCGCAGAGACAACTACTGCTCAGATTTTTCCCCTTACGGGTTAGTTTTCCCTATTCTATAATTCATACAAAAGGAATCCATTGTTAGTTTAAATTTTAGTTCTTCTGAGAGGTGTGTAGTGGTATCTCATTATAGTTTTAATTTGCATTTCCTGATAACTAATGAGACATTAAACATGTTAAACATATTAAGTAGTTTTCCATGTGTTCATTGACATTTATATATATATATTTTTTTGTGACATGTGTAGTCAAATAACGCATTTAAAAACTTTGGTTCATCTTTCTTTTTTCTTTTGAATTGTAGGTAAGGTAGGCTTTTGTCAAATATAAATTTTGAAAATATTTTTTCCCTTGCATTTCCTTATGTATTTTGATGGAAAGATTTTAATTTTGATTACAATTAATTTTATGATTGAATAAAATTAATTTGTGATTACTGCTTTCTGTGAAATGTTTGCCTATACGAAAGTCACAAGGACATTCCCTTAATATTTTCTTCTAGAATCATTACATACTATATTAAAAAAAAACAGCCTTATTGGGATAATTTCTATAGAATGAAATTGTATGTGTGTAATTCCATAATTTTAGTAAATTCATGGAGTTGTGTAGCCATCATCACAATCCAGCTGTAGAGCATTTCTATCCCCCTAGATAATTTCTCATGTAGGCGTCAAAATGCATTCCTAACCCCAACCCTAGCCAGCTCCTGTTTTATATTGTCTCCAAATTTGCCTTTTCTAGACACTCCATGTCTAGAAATTTACTCAATAAAATTAAAACATGTGCTTGCACACACATATTTACAGCAGCATTATTCATAATAGCCGATGACTTGAAGTAATTGAACTTTAAATACTATATGTAAACTTTCTTACTTGTTCTGGTAGCTCCTCACTCCCCACTTGATGAGAATCTGAGCAGCCGCCCTAACATTTCCTCCACCTCTTTGTCTACTCCATCCTCACTCCTCTGTTTTCCTTTCTGTCGGCCACACTTCTCCTTTAACCTCTGAAGGTCGTTAACATTTTAACACATCTTTCTACCTCAGTCAAATCTCCCATTCTTTGTCCGACGTATTTACATTATTGAAATTTAATAAACAAGGTTCATACTATTAAGAATGTGTAACAAATGTTCATTTATTTATTAATTCCGAAGTGCCAGGCAGTGTTCTGTGGTCCTAAAGTCATGATGATGAGTAAGACAGGCAAAGTCCTCTCAGAGTGGGGTTGCAGCAAACAATAAGTGAAAAAATATAGAGATAATTTAAGTGTTCAATCAAGTATTGTGCTACTAAGAGTAGGGTTGTATTTCATTTCCTGGAGTCTAATTATGTTACTCCTGTGCCAGAATGGAATGTTCCTAATGGTAAGGGCAAATGGGATTTCTTTCTTTGCTCTTTATTAAATTGCTTAATATAGGGTTCATTTTGGATTGTTTCATATTTGGACTTAAAGTCAGAAGGTATTTTAAAAAGATAATTAAAAACTCAAAGAAAAGTGAATAATAACTGAAACTCTATCCTATTCTTGTTATTTAAAATTTTTTCTGCCCAAGTTTTCTATCCAAATTTTTTCTCCCTTCCAGGGCTTTCTGTGCTTCCATTGCAAACCTTCCAGGGCTTCTGGTTGTTTATCTAGCATTTACTGAGCAGTTACTAAATGCTGAACACTTTTTGCGTTTTGTTTCATTTGGTCCTCCCAACCCTATGGAATAGGAACTTTTATTGTTTCCATTTTATGGATCAAGAAATTGGGGTTTATAGTTTTCATTATTTCTTATCATTTGTTTTTAATTTACCAATTGAAGTTATTATTTTTGTTTTACAGTTTCAAACCTTTTTGAGTCTCCTTGAATGTATCAGGAATCTTGCCTTCTTTTCTTTTTAAGTTTTCTATTCCCTGAATTGTCTGTTTCCTCTAGGGTCATGCTTTCTATTTGTATGTTTTGAAGTCTCCCTTCCATCTTGCTGACTCTCCTCAGATGCTTGGTGATCCTTAGGTAAACTCTCATTTGTATAGTTTCTGACTAGGAGCTCTGTGTGGTGTGGCGGAGAACGCTAGTGCCAGGCTTCAGACCACAATTCATCTCCTTCTTTGCCAGAACCCTCAGAGGGCTTCATTCTGGGGTACTATTGTCTGCACAAAATGCCTTCTTGTTCCCTTCGCATTTTTTCAGTGTCTTTAGAGAAAAGCCACCTTGGGTTTTGTTTAGAAGAATGTTGTCTTATTGAGTGTCCTTCTCAGGGGATGGTGGGTGGGGATGGTGGTTGCTGGTGTGGTATCACAGACTACAATGAATTCCCCTGTTTCTAACGCCTTCTTACCTTCACTGCAGTTGTACTTGGGGACTCTAAGCATAGATCCTGCCTACAGTGCTGAAGGACAGACTGGCTCTCACCTTCTCTACAGCCCAGCATCTTTTCTAGAATGCAGCCTTCTCTGTCCACTTCATTAACTTGTTCCACTAACTATTTATCTTCTAGAAACTTGTCGATCATTTTATTTGTGGCACTCCACTTCTCTTTGCTGTTTATTCCTTTTGAACAGATAATTTTTATTTTAACACAGTTCCAAGAAGAAGGTCACATAAGCAAATGAACATTCATATTCTGCCATCTGGAACTTGGAGCTGCTAAAGTATTGCCAGAAGAATCCATCAGCAAAATTGGAAGAGTGTTATTATTGGAATTCCAGGCATAGGCAATATAGACAGTCTTTTCACATTTTAAATACATAAAAGATGTATTGAAAGATCTTTGAAGATTGTTGTCTTTCCTCTTGCGATTGGTGTGATCATTATCATGTCTTTCTCTTGAACAACAGGTATGCTGCCTTTGATAAGATAGTGAGAACTGTGCAACTGAACCTGTTTTTGTTTTTGTCTTGGCTGCCAGGAAGTGCTGTGTTAAATTTAGTGCACAATTATAGGACTGATCTCAAGTCTAATTCTACTTTTAAATATATGTCTGTTTTATCTCTCAAATTTAAAAATGTATATACATATGTATGCATGTATACGTACATACGCATTTGAATGAATCTTATCTTTTAAAAAATAAGAACACAAATTGTAAACACATAAAATAATTAAAATTAAATGCACACTTATATAAAGGAATTTTAGTATAACTGAGGCTTGAACCTAAGCACTGTCCACAGCTCCAATCCAGGTCTAACAGGTAAACTTGGGTCTTACCAAGTTGTTTAGATTCCCCTGGAGACCATTTTCCAAAGCACTAAGCAGTTTTTGGTCGAGTACTCACCTTAGGGAAGAGGGAGCCAGGCATGGAAGGTCACTGCAGGAAAAAACAAAACAAAACAAAACTTAATATTCTTGATTATTTTATAGGAGGGACATTCTGAATGCTATGTGCTACTTGTGACCTAGAACATTCTCCAGCCCAGCAACTCAGGGACTCCCATTCTAGGCCTATGGAGATGAGGAAGACTGAGTAAAGCAGAACTATTTCACTATAAACTCTCTACGATTCTTGATGAAGGTAGCATTATGGAGTCCTTTAATAGAGGATAACCAAAAAAGGTTTTATTTTTTGTTGTTTTTAGTATTTCTAACCACAAATGCCACGGTTTGGGATAAAAAAATATTGAATCGGGGGGCCCATTTGTTCAGCTGGGTGTCTTGAAGGGGAACGTGAGTCAAGTTTGACATTGGAGACAATGACTTTGACATTTGACATAGTAGCTCTGGAGAGAGGAATCGTTCTGTGGGATAAAGGGAAAAGAATCCTGAGCTCCTAGGGGCAATGTGACAGGGATGGAAAGAGAAGAGCTAGTATAGGAGGAACAGAGAAAGAAGCCATAAAAGTTGCATGGTGTTGATTTTCAGAGCCAGTGGAAATTTCCTTTAATGGTGCATTAGGTAACACTTTTAAATGGAGATGCATCCCAGAGCCGAACTTCAGGAGGCCAGGCATCTGTGCTGTCTCCCTAGGCAGTGGGCTGAGTGTTCTAGCATATCCTTCCCCTGGAGAGGCAGCCCACCAGCACTCCAGGCTTTCTGTGGAGCGGGCAGTGGTCTCAGTTCCAAGTGCCCACCTCCCACAGGCTCACGGCTTCATCTACGTGGAGCCATAAAAACTCAAGCTGTCTGGCCAGTGAGACTGGCAGGGTGTGATTTTTAACTTTAGTTTTCAGTTTCTGCTTTGGTTTTGTTTTTTGAGCATTTGTCTTAGTTATGTGAATTAAGCTATGAATTTAGAAACACATCGGCTGCATTTTAGCCATCATTACCAGGGTGGGGAGAGATTGTTTTGGAAAAGATCTCAACAAATAACTTTCATTTAGTCTGCCATATTGCTGAGAAAAAACACTCTCAACCTTTCACTCTTCAACCTGCCCCAATGTGAATTTTGCCATATAACCCCAGGTACATTGCTCTCAGCAAGGTCACCAGTGGCCTCTATTTTGCCAAATCTATAGAAAACATTCTTAGCCTTGGCTTTTCATCTCTGCAACTTTTGTTTTGGGACTGCTTGCCCCTTCTTTAGAAGTTTCACTATCTTGTCTTCGATATAGGCCAACGCTTTTTACATTTATGTCTCCAGCAGGGACCTCTGCCATGACCTCCAGCTGTGTGTAGCCAACCATCCCTTTGACATCTCCCTTTGGATGTTCCAGAGGCACCTCGAAGTAGCATGTCTCAAGCACAACCTCTTGATTGGATCACCTGCTCCCACGTCAACACTCACCTCTCCTTTTTTGTCACATCTCAGAGAATGACAGCTTATCTACCACTTACTCGAGTTAGAAACTTAGAAGTCATCTTTGGTTATTTATTTATCTGCTTCCCCTCCCAAAATCCACCATTTTGTTTTCATGTTCAAATTGCATTTGTACCCTTGAACTGGCTCCTACTTCTCTGTCTTGACCGCAACACCTCTGATCTAGGACACCATCCCCTCTCACCTGGACTTCTACGTTCAGCTGCCTCTGTCTCTTCTGCTGCGTTCACTTTTCCTTCTCTAATTCTCACACTTATTCATGTATATTTCTTATGGGTTGCCTGTATCCCACTATAGTATTAGTGCCATAAGCACAGGGATTTTTTTTTTTTTTTTGCAGGGGGTGGTCATTAGGTTTATTTATTTATTTATTTATTTTTAGAGGAGGTCCTGGGGATTGAACCCAGGGCCTTGTGCACGCTAAGCGTGAGCTGCACCAGTTGAGCTATACCCTCCCCCAGCACAGGGATCTTTTTCCTGTGTTCCTTGCTCTGTGCCCAAGCCTGGCCTTTAGCTGGTCCCCGATAAGTGGAATAAGTGGACTGCTGGAAGGACACATGAAAATCCAGGACCCCTTTCAGATCTTTCAGCACACAGCAAGCACGTTCCTGGGCCCTGCTAAGCCTTCAAACTCAACAGATGTCACATTTTATCTGAGTTCCTGAGAGTTCTGCTCTTTGCAGTGTCTTTGATTCATTGTCAGCTTAAGGGGAGAAAGTCTCTTTGGAATGACAACTAGAGCTCAAAACTGGAGACTGGATGCCCCAGGCACGAGGCCAGGAGATCATTGTCTACACAACCTATATTGTAGGGTGGCCCTGTGAAATCCTGACAGAAATATGAAGAAGATTGATATGCTCCCTAAAAGGAGGCCAGGTATGCTACGCTCCACCATGGACTATTCCTGAGGGTGAAAAGGATGCTGCTAATAATTGTACCATGTAGTAAGCAAAATGGGAACTGTGCTGGCCAAGCCAGACACAACAGCTAGAAAGATTCTAGTGGATTTTTAAAGAAGTGATGTCTGCCCTCAAAGTTTCAAAAGGCAACCTGGGTCACAGAGGACATAGGGCTGAGTGTCAGGAGACCTGACGTCTGCCCCTGTGAGGTCTCACCTGGGCTCAGGTACGTACTGGGCTGAGGTCACACCTGTGAGCTGCTGCCCCCTGCCCATCACTTGACCTCTCTGAGTCATGGTTTCTTTGTTCATGAATTAGAATATATTAATACCTCTTCCACCTCCTCTCACAACTATGTGTGATGGCAATCCAAAATCATCAGTTTTAGAAATATATGGTGGTATCGCTAATTTTTATTTTTAGCTTTCAGAGTTTGTGTCAGCTCAAAGTTACAGAATTTCTCAACATTAGACCGAGAATTCTGTCCACTGGAATTTCAGTATCACTTATAGAATAGGAAAAGGTACAGTTCCCTTTAAAACATCAGTCATCTTGAGGAGGTGGTGTTTAAAGCATCTCTTTTTTGTAGTACAGTCTTCTAGTCTATTTCTAACATATTACCGTGTATACATGTATCTTCTATGTTTATAAATTTAGTTCATATTATACAGTTTATTCAGCTACAAGAGAAAAAGACAAGATACAGACATAGACAGCAAGGTGCTTATTAAACAAAAAAAAATTACTCATGAATGGAAGGACTATGATTTTAATAATTCTGTATTTTAATCAGTGACCTTCTTCCTTTGTTTCTTTTTTTCTTTTATAATATATTGAGGAAAAGGAGAAAATTATAGTATGAAGATTTGCACCACAGTTTCTGTTAACTTCTTAAGAGAGCCATATAAGAAAGTTTCTCAGGAAATGGTTCAAAACTTTTTAAGATGCCTGGTACATACAAAGGCAAAATCTTTCCCATAGAGTGGATTCCCCTCTGCACGTTTATTCATCCATGAGCCCCACCTGGGCTCTGTCTGGGCCTGCCTCAGTCTGAGTACCTTCCTGGAATGCGTGAGTTTCAGGGTTAAAACTGGAACAGTTGGGGGCAAACTAAGCTGAGCAACCGGAATTTTTGTGGACAATCTGGGCTGGTTACTGGGGAATATAAAGTCCCCCGTGCTTCTTCCCAGGGCTTCTGGCCCACATGGCCCAGCTTCTACTGGGTGCTCCCACCTCAGACCTGGCCAGGAGAGAACGCAGAGGACCCCTGTGAACACACACGATTGCCTCCTAGAGCTTTCTCTCTCTCGTGGGTATCTGGTCCTCGCCACCCAGCAACTCCAGTCAGGCCCAGTCAGCCCTGGGCAATTCTCATCTGGAAAAAGGAGAAAAAGAAACCAGCTGATATACGCCTTTTATTCACTGGCTTATGGCTTGAGGGGACTTTCCAGAGTGAGAAAGAGACTGAATCAATTGGAGGCATAAAACGTAACCAGCTTGGAGAAATGAATGCTTCTTCCACACGCACCTCCTTCTCCTCAAGCAGCTCTGTGGCCTGCGGGGGCGGGGGGGGGGATGAGCTATTTTTGGTAGCTCCCCCAGGGCAGGAGGGAGCCAGGTGCCCCAAAGTTTACATTTTGAATTATTCATGTGTTACTAATAGCGGTGCTGATGACGACAGGAAGGTGGTAATCATGACACTGTGACACAGAACCATCCTGAGAGGGAGGTCTGGCCAAATCAGCAGGCTCTGAGTCATGCCTCCTCCCTTCTCCTCATCTCCTCAACAGGGTCAAGGGCAGGACACACCGGGTCCCACCCCAAGGGAGTCCTCTTGACCGGCACATGCTCTGCAGCCTCCTGGAAACCTCCTTCACGGCTAGCAGAGTGCAGGAGTTAAGGGCACAGTCAGAAACACCTCAGGTCCAATCCAAGATCCTCTACTTAAGAATCAGGTGATATTGGGCAAAGGTCTGTCGACTGAAATAAATGCACAACCTTAAAATTGAGAGTCATGTTTTATTCGGTGGACCAATCTGAGGACTTGGGCCGGGATGACAACCTCTCAGATCGCTCTGAGGGACTGCTCAGAAAAGGTAGGGGAGGAGCCAGGATAGATAGGAATTTTACAACAAAGACCAGGTAGTCGGAACATTAAAAGACTACTTGTTAATTGAAGAAAAGCAGGCATCTCAAGTTAAAAAATTTAGCGCTTTTCTATGTATGGGAGGGAGCAAACATTTGGGCTTATTGAATTCATTCCTTTGACAAGCACCTAGCTATCTAGGGCCAGTGTCCTGCCCTTTCTTATTCTGAGTCCGCTCAGTGTGCACCATTGTGAGTGGCTGCAGAGGCTGGGCTGCAGGCTTGTCTTCATGGGGCGGGGGAGGGGGATGGCGGCAGCCGCTGAAGACTTGATGGCTTCAGCATTCTTTGTTTACTGATATGACTTGCAGTATTTTTCATTCACAGGTCTTAACTTCCCTGAATCTTTCCCATCTTCTATTTGGCTACATGGAAGTACGGATAGACTACAGGTGGGACTACTGTGAGGATTAAGTGAGAGAAAGGGCTGAGGTGATTCCTGGCATACCACCAGTGCCGCATAAATGCAGCTATGCGAATCTTGGTGCATGTTGTTGGAGCCCACTCTGTGCTGGTCTATACTTATTTTTCACCCATAGATATTTATTCTTTCTGATGTGATTGTAAATGGGATTGTTCCTTTCTTTCCTTCTTTTTTTTCTGATAGTTCGTTGTTAGTGTATAGAAATGCAACAGATTTCTACATATCAATTGTGTATCTTGCAACTTTGCTGAATTCATCAGTGAATGCTAGGAGTTTTTTGCTTGTGGCTTTAGGATTTTCTATGTATAGTATCCTGTCATCTGTAAACCTTGACAATCCTTCCCGTGTGCTCGGGTCCAGGTCTGAGGGAAGTAGATTGCTTGGCTCCTCCCCAGTCTCCCCTCCTCCCCAGCTTTGGCAGAGCCCCTTGTGGCAGCCCTTTCTGGGCTGCTGGCTGGCCACCAGACAGCTGCCTTTGGTGGAGGTGTAGGCACTTGATCCAGTGATCTCCTTACCCCTGTGTATGAATAGAGCTGTGCTGCTTTCCCCTCGAGTGAGGGCAGTTGATTGGGAAAAAGAGGTGTGACTCGGCCGCTCACTCCTCCCAATAAGGTCCAGTCTATTCTGATCCCCCATCGTGATCTCAGATCTCTCTTACTGAGAAACAAGATATAGTAAAGAACTCACAGCAGGTTTTTGTTGGCTTCCTCCTTCATCCTACCTGTACCCTCTGCTGGACTTTTCTTTTCCATCAGCAGAACTCACTGCCTGGAAGGTGGTTGTAACATGCCCTGGGGAACTCGAGTCCTATAAACAGAGCCCTTTCTGCAGCTCCCAGTAATTGGGCTGACTGTGGTAGGAGGAACCCAGGGAGCAGCTTTGACTTCACATATACTCCTTTTGAATATTCATCATCTTTGCACTGTCCCTAGCACATAGAATATGTTTAATAAAAAATAGCTATCCGGTGAACATTGGATATTAGGGGTGGATTCTTGTGAATACATGAATGTAGGATAAGTGGGGAGAGGGCCACGTAGGGCAGAGGGATTTTCCAGGTCCCACGATGCTCATTGTAGATGCTAATTTCAACAGAGAAACAAACCAGGAATACAAGTTAACTTGTATGCAAGACCTGATTGGTTGATCGTGGCTGGCAGAATGGTGTATTGGGAAAGACAAAGGAGGAGTCTGTTTCCAGGCTCAGGATTGATTAATGATGTCTGCCCTGCAACAGTGGAGGAGTATCTGCATCTGTGCCATGTGTCCTTAAAGGCAGTCCTAGTCCATCTGACAGTCATTCCTGGCATCCCAAGAGTGGAGCCTGGGAGTAGAGCACAGTACAGCCTGAGATGAAAGAAGGAGTCTGGTTCTACAGGAAATGTCTGGCATAATCTGGCCAGCATTGCCATCCTGACCATTTGCAGTTACAAAAGGATGGGGACACCATTTCAGCCCTAACACAGTGACTGTCATATAAAAAAACCCTAGCAACCTGTGAAGCTGTGCAAACATAAATTATTTCCCCCCAAACAGCCTACAGAAACCACAGACTCTCCCACTGACATGCTCTGATTCAGCCAGTTTCCAGCCTCTGGAGACCTCACTCTCTTCTCTCCCACGAGAAGGCAGCTGATGTATTTCCAGGCCCAGGGCAGGACTTTGAAACCCCTGTTGAAATGAAATCCTGGCTTAAGAGTCCTTGTAGAGTGTTTCAGTTTTCACGTCTGGGTGAGTGAACGCTTGACCTGCAGATGGACTGAATTCTGGGATCACAGTGGCGGGAGAAGATTCATGAGCCCGTCACTCACCACAGGACAGCCCAGCAGGGGGGAGCAGCTCTGCGGACAGTGGCGGCAGCCTTACTCATCTTGCTGGGCCTCTGACTGGCGCTGTTAGAGCTCTGAGACAAGCAGGATGGTTTTTCTTCCCCAGAAATGAAGTAGAGAGGCTAGACCTCGGTGTTCCAGAGGAAGCTCTGTGCTGCTGACTGAAAGTCTCTGGGCATGTGCGGTGGAAGAAAGTGTGCACCTGTCTGACCCACAAAGGGGTGTCATGCCGTGTTGCTCCTAGGTGGCCCTGTCAGCATCGGGGAGGGAATCACCTACTTGGTAGTCAGCACAGCTTCTGAAAGATAGAACTGTGTGCTCATGAGACAACAATGGAAGTGGTGAAGGCCTCATGAAGGAGAGCTGTTGGGGCCTTGCCGTGCCTCTCGGAAGGCAGGACCTGCTGGTGGACAATCCCTGCAGCTCCCGGGTGAGGGCTTTGTGTTTCTAACCATTCAAGCCCAAGAGGGAAGCAGCCCTTGACCAATGATGGAGGGGAGTGGCCGGGTGAACACCCCAGCCCCTCGTCCCTTGACTGTGATCCCCCTGAGGTGTGCTCCACACTGACCACCAAATTCTCCAGGGGACTGGACTGAGCCCAGGTACCCACAGCCAGCATCTTGATCACAGCTTTTCTTGGCTTCCTCTCCTCCCCCTTCTCATTTCTTGCTCCCTAGTGGTATCTGCTGGGACATCCTCCCCGGTAGACTATTTGCACTCTGTTTGTTTCACAGTCCGCCCCTGGGGAAACTCAGTCTCAGGTACCTGCTCTAAGACAGCCACTCCCAAGTTTGACTTCAGGCTCCCCTGTGCAGATAATGATCTGTCACATTACTAAACTGAACAAAAAGACCTCCCATTTAACAAAGTCCATCTTTCCTAGAAGGCTGGAAAGGTTTTAAATAACACGTCTTCTTGTACATTAAACGCTTCTCTCCTCTCCTCTTAGACACTTGCGGCTCCCTCTGTCTGTGTCTGTGGTGTAGAAAGCAGTGAAGCCTGACTCATCCCCGCCATAAAGAGGACCGCATCTACAAGGCGTGGTCTAGAGCTATTTATGTGCAAAGAAGAAATGACCTAGATCCCCAAGGAAGATACAGAGTCAGGAAGCTGAGGTGGGCCACTCCCGTCTCAGGGATGGTGGCAGAGGAGAGCTGCATCTCCTGGGACGGTTGCCCCCAAGGGTGGTGTTCTTGATGGAGGGGATGCCAGGAGGAAAGAGGAAAGGCCAAGGTAGCATTTGGCAAAGGGTGGTGTGCACACATGGTGAAAGAAGAGGGGATTTTAGGCAGTATGCTTGTTTTAGTTTGAGTTTCCCAGAAAACAGAAGATGAGGCAAAAACTTATTTGCTGACATGCTTTTTGTTGTTGTTGTTGTTGTGGAGTGCAATCCCAGGGAAGCAGGAGTGAGGACGGGGAGAGACAGCATGTTTGCCCTCATTCGCAGTTAGTGAGAACTGCTCTGTCTCCGACCCGACACGGGGGTTGCGGGGGGGCAAGGGATAAGCGTGGGAGGGGGGAGGATTAGCCTTAGGTTCCTGTCCCCCACTGGTCCCGATTTTACTCCCATGTGGCATTAACTCTCTCTGCTCTTCCTCGGTGGCCCTGCTTCCCCTGGGACTACGGAGGAGGGGGCTTCTTGGGGTACCATGTTTCAGCAGCAACAGGGAAACAGCAGGCGGGAGCCAGAGGTACCCAGGGCAGGTGGGGTAAGATGCTCTGAGGGTGTGCCTGTAGGCAGCTGAGGGCCAGGGACAGCCATCTCAGAGGGCCCCTTGGCCTGTGGTGGCGGCAGCGAGGGCTCCAAACCAGGGAGCAGCGGTGGCGGTGGCGAGGGCCGCGTCAGTCAATGTGCATATCTGTGGCGATGCAGAGACAGAAGCATTTCAGTAGCCATGTGTTTATTTTCGTGTATTTTAGAAAAACAGGTAACCAGCATGTCATACACATGATAACTCGAACTTTATTTTTAAAGTTTTAAGTAAACAAGCATATGGCTGGTATGTGATTATGACAATTGCAAAGGGGCACATGGATGTGAGGCACTGGGATGGATGAAGGTTGAGCTACCCAGTCTGTGCCTCTCTTAAGCCACAGATGTATGACAGGGAGGCGTGAGACAGGACAGTGATAAATCATGTGGAGCCAGGTCCTGGGGAGGCCCAGCAATGGATGACATTTTCAGGGAGGGGTATTTTGATGATATGCAAAGGTTTCTGCCAAGAGGGAGAACACAGCCATGATTTGCCACTTTGTCAGATGGAGCAAATAGGTACCCACCAGGAGTTTTGCCCTGACATGAGAGAGCACCCCCAAAACATAACCCGGAAAACGTTCTCTAATTCTAAATTTCTTTTCTCCTAAAATGAAATAGATAAAATAGTAAAAGAGTTATTGTATGAGGAAAGAAACTTAAATCTTTCTAAAATAATTTTTAAAAGATCAACTTATCGAATGTGGGGAGAATGTGGAACAAACTGGAACTCCCATGCACTGATGTGCCCACAACCACATTGATGCAGCCTCTTTAGGAAACCATTTGTCGGTTCTTACTAAAGCCAAACGTAGGCTACACTAGGACCCAGCTGTCACATTCTTAGCTATATGCCCAGGAGAATTGCCTACTTACGCGCACCAAAAGCAATGTATACAAACATCCATAAACAGCACAATGTATGATAGCAAAATCTGAAAACTACTCAGAAGCCCATCAACCAGAGAATGAATAAATAAGTTGCAGCATGTTGACATTGGACAGCAATCAAAATAAATGACCTAGAATTGCCCACCAGAAGCTGGGTGAATCTGCAGGAATGCTGCACAGCAGCATTATGTTGAGGGAAGGAAGCCAGACACAAGAGCACTTGGTGATTCCACTTCCACGAAGACCAAGAGCAGAAAAGCTAATCGGTGGGATGGCTGCTACTCTTGGGAGGAGTGACTAGAAGGGGATACATGACAGGCTTCTTGGGAGCTGATTATATCCTGTTGTTCGGTCTGGATTCCTGTTACAGTTGTTCATTCTGTGAAAACTCATCAGACTATATACTTGTCACCGTGTGCTTTTCTGTATATGAGCGTATATGTATATGGACTTCAGCGAAGTCCAATAATAAAGGGCACAGGTAAATAATTTATAAATGTCTATACTCTAGTACTATTTTTAGTACCCAAGTAGGTCCGTATACCTTACAACTGACTGGACTACTTAGCTGAGTAAAACTGAATCAGAGAAGTGGAGGGGGTGAGACTGGGGTGCAGAGTACACTTGGGGGGAGTCTTCTGGAGTCTGTGCAAGAGGAGGAGGTATTGGTGAGGCGATGGCCATTGTGCCTTTTGTTAGTCATGATGTGGGGACACCCTGTGACCACATTTGAGTGTCAGGAGGTCATGTATGAGGTGTTGGTGCAGAGCAAGGACCCATGCCCCCTTGCAATCATTGCTCTTCTTCAAAATTAGCCTCTTAGATGTCCCACAGATGTACTGGCAGTGGGGATAACTTGAAGTCAACACCCTGGTAGAAAAAAAGAAGCTGACAAAAATTTAATCTCTACTTTTTTTTCTGGGTGTTTAATTAGATAATTGGGTGCAGGTAGAATTCATTTGACAGAAATTGATTATCTTAACCTGTAAAGGGGCTTTGCTTTTCAGACCAACCTGCTGCTCTTTACCTGACATGGCCCCAGAGTTCCCGGTGTGGGGAATAGTGGGGAAGCAGAGCTGGGAGGACAGGCAGCCCATCCAAGAACTCCCAGGGGGTAACGAGGGAAGCACGCGGGCCAGGAGAGGAAAGAAAAGTTGGTAAGAAAGCAGGACTCAGAGCAAGGCAGAGCTGAGATCAGATCCCCAAAACCCTCCATGCGGCTTTGGGCAAAGGACATAGCCTGTCTGAGTCTCAGTGTCTCCACCTGACAAGTGGAGAAAGTGATGCCTGCCTCACTGAACTATTGTGAGGATTAAATGAGAAAGAAAATTTGTAACAAGCAACCAAAGGTCACACCATCACCATTCATTTCAAGGGAAAGACCACGGTTGTTTGGGAAAGGATAAATTCTCTGAAAAGCCACTTGAAAGCCGGGGATTTCACCTATGGGCAGGTGATTTGTTTGGGAGGTGATTCCGGGAAGCGCAGGATCAGGTCAGAATGTCAAGGAGAAACTCTCAAAAAGAGTTTGAGCATCAGGAGTCACAAGGAGTCAGAAACTGAACATTCTGAAGTTTCTAACAGTAGAAGAATAGTTAAATAAATAAAAATCTTCAAGCATGGTTGTATGGATAATACCTGTGAGATGTGAAAAACAAATAATATACTAATTAAAAACTATATAAATATATGCACAGCGAATGATGAGAAAGAAGAACATCAAAAACCTTCAGAGTTAGCCTCCGAGTTACAGATGAATTTAATGCGATTTTACTTAACAATCTACAGTTCCAAATGCCTATGCAAGGTATTACATTAAAAACCTGAAAGGAAAATAAACATATATCATAACAGCAACCATAACAAAAGACAATCAAATGCAATTAGCGGTGCCATCTTCTAACCCGAAAGAAACTGCAGTTCTTGAAATTAAAGTTTTATTTCTCAAATTTAAAGTTTTCGAAACTTGACCAGAAAGGGGGATACTGGACTTACTGTTCTGGTTTAGCTTCCATCTGCAAATGCTTCACAATCAATTTTTGTACAGTCTAGTGGGTGGCATCCCTTGCACAGCATAAATGCAATGCTTGTCACCAGGCAGACTATGCATTTTACTCAGCAGAAGGGTGATTCAGGCTGAACCTCCACCCTCAAAGCCACCATAGTCAGTGGCAAACACAGGCCAAAGATCTGTGAGCCACTAGTGAGTCCATGGATGGGCTCAGTGGGTCAAGCCACCATCTAAGTTTGTATGCAGAATGTTGAGCACACGCCTAAGTGCATTTGTCTGGGGGGAAAATGCAGGGCTTTTATCCAATCTCAAAGTGATTCCAAAAGTTTGAGAACTGCTGTTCAGTGAAGCTATTCAAGGCTTTGCAGCTATAAAAGAATTAAAACATATCCAAGACCACCTCCAAATAGGTCTTCCATTTTTTTAAATGATTTTTTTTTTTTTTGTACAGGGAGGTAATTAGGTTTATGTATTTATTTTTGATGGAGGTACTGGGGATTGAACCCAGGACCTCGTGCATGCTAAGCATGCGCTCTACCACTTGAGCTATACCCTCCCCCCTCCATTTGTAAACTCACCTAATCCCAACTTGAGAAAGGGGTTAGTAGGAGCAGTGTACACTTTAGCAAACAGGTCCTGATGCCTGCAGACTGCAAGTAAACTTAGGAAACATGCTATTCATTTCCCCACTAGCTGGCTTGTTCCTCATGCACATTAGATTGTAGAAAGAGACCAGGAGGAAAAACGTTATCTTCTAAACCCAGCACTGGACAGCTAGACCTGTGCCTGTAGACTTACCCGGACTCACCTGCAGGATGAGCTTCAGGTATGGCAAAGCCCTCCCCTCCAGGGGCTCATCACAAGGCCACACTTGCAGAGGTACCATGACCCACGCACTGGGGCTGCCGCATTCCCAGGAAAACATTATGGTTCCTCCAGTTCCACATGCCTCCAGAATAAGACATGGGTGTGGGCCCGGCCAGGTGGCCCAGGGATGACAACTACAGAAGGGACTCCATTGTTCAGTAATAATTTACACCAGCGTGGGAAAGTAGTTTCTGTCTTGTAAAATCATGTTCTGCATGAATGGAGAAACACATGTACTAAAAGATGAAAAGGGGGAAAAAAAAAAGAAAAGAGAAGCTGGTCCAGAGAGGACATAAATGTAACTCAACATAAATATACCCTGACACAAAAGTTCCCTTAGTCATTTTGTAGAACCTGAAGGACTTTCTGCACATAACGGTCCTTCCTTGTCTTAGATTAACCCAGAAGCACGTGGTCTGATGAAGACTTGGGAGCTATAGTAACTCCAGGAAGTGCTAACTGAGGAGGAAGAAAGTGCGATGGCAGGAAGGCAAGGGAAACAAGACAGGCCGCGGGAAAGAGCAGGCTGCTTTATGGAAACTGGGGCTCAGTCCTGTTGGATTCACTTTGCAGGTGCTGTGGAACCCGTCTGCAGAACTCTTCTATCTGAAGGGTGAGGAAGCCAGAGTGTTTATTCACTACATCCCATTGGTCACTGGCGGAGGGCCGCCTCGTGGGGCACTGACTCCTTGGCCCTTGCGGCTTGCCACCTGGCAGGATTAAGCATGTTTCTGTTCCAGAGGAGGCAAGAGTCACTGGCACTTTCAATAAGAAGCCAGTGGTTTATACAGAAATAGCAACTGCCAAGGAGGTAGAGGTAGGGTTCTTGTGGTGCCTGCAACACCCCCTCTCCAAACTATCTGGATTATCGCTGTACGTGTAGAGCAGAAATCCCCCTGGACTATGGAGAACTGCAAATTGCCATGCTTGGTCATCCTTTGGTTCTTAAACCAAGCAGCACATCTCCTTTGAGTCCCTTCAATGTACCCATCCCTCTGCTTTGTCCTATGGAGGAGACAAAAGGGAAACTGGTCCCTGGCTGCAAGCAGCCCATCATGCCGTTGGGGAGGTAACATCCACGAACATGGAACAGTCAATACTGCAGACATCTGGCTGTGAGCACTGCAGAAAGCCTCTCTCCAAAGTAAGGGGATGGTGACTGTCTCATGGTGGAAGGGTGTTTCCTCAGCCACCAGGCCCTTCCCCACTTATGCTGAAGCTGGAAAAGCAAGGTACTTGCCAGACTTCCTCTGGAGTGAGGCAGCTGTCAAGTCCATTTAAGGATAATATCCATGAATCACAAGAAGACTAGTGTATTCCTTGCAAGGGAATGCGTCTCAGGATGGGCTCTCCCAGGAGCAGATCCTGAAACAAGTATTTAAGGGAAGGGGTTTGCCTGGGATGTGATCCCAGAAAGCATTGATAGGAGAGTGAGGAAGTGACGGAGAAAAGGGAAGAAGCTAATGTAGAATGAGTTCATGAGCAGGTTACTGCTGGGGACGACCAGGGCTCAGTGCACTGGGGAATTTTGAGACATAACACAGCAACCACTTGGCATCAGTGCATCTGAGAGGTGGTGGAGAGTCGTGCACATGCCCTGGAATAGGAAGGGGAGAGGGGCTGTGCCTGGGAGGGGTTGGCAGCCCACTGACAGTGTCTGTTACAGAAAGCAACTGGCTTAATATTTGAAAAGGTTTTTGGTTACGTCTTCATCTTGGATCAATGAATACCTTTTGGGCTTGCTGCTTAGCTCACAGTAATCTCCCTTCCTCTGTGGGGATGCTGCTGGTGGCCATGCCTCTGTTGCATGGCTCTGCCCTCCTGGGTCTTAGCTGATCAATCTAGTAGTGGTACTTGCCTCAAGCTGAGCCACTCAGATTTTTCTCTCCGGTGAATTTGAAACATGAAACAGAGACACAAGGGCTTAAAGTTGCTGCCCTTGAGTCCTGTAAAAAGTCCGTAAATTTTGACTGCAAAGAACCCCACAGTTATCCTGTCCCCCCATCAACCTCCCCACCTAAGTCCTGGCTGTTTATACTCTTTTTCCCATTCTATATTCTTCTAATAAATTCTTTTTTTTTGTTAGTTTGTCAAGAGAGTCAATGTTTACTTTCTGTTGCTTGCTATCAAGGCAATATTAAGATGCATTTAGGTGGGTTCAATTTCAAAAGCCCTGATGACCTGAATGCAACAGTAGGGCTCTATGTTTTTGTCAAACTCAATGGCACTTACAAACTGAATCTCCCCTCAGGCCCACCCAGCAGACATGCATGAATGCAGAGTGATGCCCATGCAAAGAGGAAATCCTGGCAAAATGGCAGAGACATTCAGTGTTGAAATAAAGGGTATCGATATATCCTCATAGAGCCTATAAGCAAAAGCACACAATTCACACATTTAGTTACATTTTAATGGGAACAAAACACTTAATCCCAGACTCTCTGATATAATGGAAATATGTTTGCTTTTGGAAGAAAAAAGGTTTAAACTGTGCATTAAGTAATCCTTTGGACACAGAGCACCCACACCTAAGTATATTAAATGTTTTTCTATCATCCACTCTGTTCATTACAAAAATAAATAAATTTGCTTAGCCACTAAATGCCACATGTTCACTTAGAAAACATTAAGGAACGTGATCAAGAGATTTTGCTTTTTGTGAGTTAATTGCTTCAAAAGCTGCAGAAACATCAAGTACACATTTTCCAGGGAAACATGTGAACAAGCCTTAGCAACTGGCAGATTTATGTGCTACTGAAAATTACTCTTGCCTCCTTAAGACAGCCTCTTGTGCATGTAATATTTTCCTATCATAGGAAAGCCCTGTGGGATTTGGGTCCAGATTTCTGGTGGGAGCATCCAGTTTTTATATTCCTGCACCTTTGGTTGGTATTAAGACATGACACCTAGGAGTCCAGAGAGATGGAAAGGAAAGAGTTCTGGACCAGAAGTCATGACATCTGGTATTTTCTATGGTCAGATAGTTCTATATATGTATTTTATTGACGTTTACAATGTTGTGTCATTTTCTGGTGCACAGCGCAATACTTCAGTCATATAAGAACATACATATATTCATTTTCATATTCTTTTTCACCATAAGTTACTATAAGATATTGAATATGGTTCCCTGTGCTATACAGTATAAACTTGTTTATCTATTTTATATATAATAGTATCAGCAAATCTTGAACTGCCAGTTTATCTCTTCCCACCCCTCTCCCCACTGGCAACCACAAGTCTGTTTCTGTTTTATATGTAAGTTCATATGTCTTTTTTTCCCCTAGATTTCACATATGAGTGATCTCATATGGTATTTTTCTTTCTCTTTCTGGCTTACTTTACTTAGAATGACATTCTCTAGGACCATCCATGTTGCTGCAAATGGCATTGTTTTATCATTTTTTATGGCTGAGTAGTATTCCATTGTATAAATATATCACAACTTCTTTATCCAGTCATCTGTTGATGGACATTTAGGCTGTTTCCATGTCTTAGCTATTGTATATAATGCTCTTATGAACATTTGGATGCATGTGTCTTTTTTGAATTAAGGTTCCCTTTGGATATATGCCCAGGAGTGGGGTCGCTGGTTCATATGGTAAGTCTATTTTAAGTTTTTTGAGGAATCTCCATACTGATTTCCATAATAGCTACACCAAACTACATTCCCACCAACAGTGTAGGAGAGTTCCCTTTTCTCCACACCCTCTCCAGCATTTATCGTTTGTGGACTTTTTAATGATGACCATTCTGTCTGGTGTGAGGTGATACTTCAGTGTAGTTTTGATTTGCATTTCTCTGATAATTAATTACATTGAGCATTTTTTTCATGTGCCTACTGACCTTTCGTATGCCTTCATTGGAGAATTTCTTGCTTAGGTCTTCTGCCCATTTTTGGATTATGTTCTTCGTTTTTTTTCTAATTAAGTTGTATCAGCTGTTTATATATGCTGGAGATTAAGCCTTGTCAGTCTCATTTTTTGAAAATATTTTCTCCCATTCCATAGGTTGTCTTTTTGTTTTACTTATGGTTTCCCTTGCTGTGCAAAAGCTTGTAACTTTAATTAGGCCCCATTTGTTTATTTTTGCTTTTATTTCTATTGGTGGATAGACTGCCCTAGGAAAACATTGCTGAGGTTTATGTCAGGTAATGTTTTGCCAATATTTTCTCCTAAGAGGTTTATAGTGTCTTGTCTTATGTTTAAGCCGTTAAGCCATTTTGAGTTTATTTTTGCGTATGGTGTGAGGGAGTGTTCTAACTTCACTGATTTACATGCTGCTGTCCAGTTTTTCCAACACCATTTGCTGAAGAGACTGTCTTTATTCCATTGTATGTTCTTGCCTCCTTTGTCAAGGATTAATTGACCAAAAGTCTGTGGGTTTATTTCTGGGCTCTCTATTCTGTTCCATTGATCCATATGTCTGTTTTTGTACCAGTATCATGCTGTTTTGATTACTGTAGTTCTGTGGTATTGTCTGAACTCTGGGAGGATTATTCCTCTAGCTTCATTATTTTTCTTCAGTAATGCTTTGGCAATTCTGGCACAAAGAGAGTGTAACTTGCCTAAGGTTACATAGCAAGTAAGTGAAGAAGTGAGACTATAAATTCAGAACAATTGGCCCTAGACACAAACACTGCTATATGGTCTCTCTTTCACGATCCACATTTGGAAAAAAACTGACATGTTTATTTTTCCTTTTATATCTCTGACCCCTTTATGACATGGTTCAATCTATTCAGAAATGTCACAGACTTGTAAAAAATAAGTCAGTTAATCTTTATTAAGTACTCTGTGTATGTCTGTATATGTGTATGTGTGTATGTGTGTGTGAGTGTCCTAGTGCTAGACATCACAGGAGAGAAAGAAGGTCTTGACCCTGTCCTCAGAAAGCTTACAGTCTAATTCAAAGTCTGCCCCATATACACCCCTCCCTGGGGGGTGGGAAGGGAACAAACATCCAGAACTACACAAGTTGAACTTGTATGTTTAATACCCTACCTCCTTTTTGATGCTGCATATCCCTGGAGCTGAGTGATTCCTTGCCCTGCCACTCACCATTGGGGGTTGGATCCATGGAGCCCAAGAGTGGGGAAAGGAGATATGGTGGAATCCCAAACAATCCCCACAAAGGCCCAGCACTGGCACCTAGCATTAGGTTCCGGTAGGAGTTCCAGCTTAAGTACGACTTTCTCCACAAATCCTTAATTCACTCCATCAGTCTGAAAGGTTCTCATCAAGTGACCCTCTTTGGCCTCCCACATTAATGATTTTTCATATTCTGTCTAGGACACCTATTTCACAGCACCTTCTGCACTTCTGACTGGGGCCCAGTCACACCTCTTCCATTAAACTCTAAGTTCCTCAAGGGCAAGGACTGTGTCTTCATCCTCCCTGATTTTGACATACACCCAGGACAGACTCTTGCAGAAGGTAAAACTTACTGATTAAGCAGCAAACAAACGAGTGAAAAAGAATGTATTAAGACTCTTTTGGTTGCAAGAGTTAAAAGTCAACCTGAAACTAACTAATCAAAAAAAAAAATGTGTTCATATATCTTTCCGGCTAAAAGCAAGTCTAACTCCAAAACATCAAACATTGTCTCTCTTTCTTGCCTCTGCTTCCTTCATGTGGCTCCTTTCTCAGGCTGGCTCTGGTGACATGGTCACATCCAGCAGTTCCAGGCTTCCATTTTAGTGGCTAAGCAAATTCAGATAAAGGGCAGAATGTTTCCCAGTGGTTTCCACCAATTCGTTGAATCTGACTCTGCCGCATGTCCAACGATTAAATCAGCTATGGTGTCTGGGAGATGGAGGTCACTGATGGCCAGGCACAGGCTTCAGGTATCCTCCCAGAGCTAGGATGGGCCCTGCACAACCTCAGGGAGCTAGAGCTAGGGAGATTCCATTCACCAAAGAGCAATCAAGAAGTGTTACCTGAAGGAAAGATGGATATTAGCCAGGCAGCATGCCAGAAATCTTTTACAGGAGAGTTTAGAGTTGGGATGCAGCAAGATGGCTCCAAAGGACTTACCCAAAGTAGAAAGAAGAATCTGGCCTCATTGATGTCAGGACTGTTCTCTATAAAATAAGATTTGCCTTGTCTCTCTCACACATTTATACAAAGATTAGCCCAGTTATTGACACTGGGTAAGAGAAAAAGCGAACTGCTTATCAAGTGTTTCTCAAATTCAGGCTCTTTTCACCCGCCCACCACTTCTGAGAAGAAAGTATAATTTCCCACAATTTGTTGGTGAGCACTTCAAGCTAAAAGGGAGCCCTGAGCTCACACAGCTAATTAGTGGTGGACTTGAACCTGGGCATCTCTGAAGATGCCTGTGAGATGGCAGCAGAAGATTTCTGCCTGCTCTGGGGAGTCTAACCACTTATCCAATGTGCCCTTTGCGAAGCTGCTGTCAGTTTCTACTGCACGTATACTGAAGACAGCTGCATCCTGGCATTAGCATATCCTTTGCAGGAAGGCTTCTCTCAGTGTCAGCAAGCAGAAAAGGCTTATTTGTCTCCCGATGGCCCATATTGTAGCAAAACAGCCTCATTCTCCATTAGCAGGCCAGGATAACACAGTCAGGGATTGCTTTTAAAAACAAACAGTGTAGCAATAAGGGAACCCACTGTCCCCTTATTTCTCTCTGTCTCCCCCATTGTTCTGCTAATTTCTGTTCTTCTCAAAGACAAGAGTCAGCTGTTAGATGTGCAAATAGAGGGCACCCACGTGGGCAGCTGCAGTATCTCCGACACTGACTGTGCCTACCTCCCTCACCAGAACTTCAGAACACCAAGCACCCTGCGAGACCGGTTGTGGCATCTCTTCTGTGTCCCCTAGCTCATGGCTTAGGTCAGGTGAGCCATGGCACACAGAACCCTGGCAAGGGAACCATTCAAAAGTGCAGGCGGGGTGGAGGGGTAAGGTATAACTCAAGTGGCAGAGCGCATGCTTAGCATGCATGACGTCCTGGGTTCAATCCTCAGTACCTCCTCTAAAAATAAATAAACCTAATTACCTCCTCTATGCCAAAATAAAATAATTAAATACAATAAAAGATAAAGCGAATTTGTAAAAAAAAAAAAAAAGTGTGCAAGCAAATATTAAAAAAAAAAAGTGTAGATGAGACGTCTGGAAGTAGCGCCGCCTCACCCTGTCCCCACCTCACAGGATGGCTGAAGTGGTCCCCTAGCGGGAGAAAACAATGCGCAGCTTAGTCACTGACCGCAGGCCCAGGCCAGGGACTCTGCCAGGCAGTGGTGACACACAGTGGAGGGCAAAACGCACAAGGGTCTGCCCACAGGGACCAAACCACTTAGCAAGAGAGACACACTTGAGCTAGTAATCACAGTGATGCTTACAACGTTGCAAACCACGATCAGCATTATGGAGTAACAGGCGTGGGGTCTCCGGGAGGGCGCAGCAGGGGCCCTGGCCCAGGGGAGGGGAAGTGTGGGAGGGTGTGTGAAGGTTGCCGTGAGGAAAGCAGGAGAGGCAGCAGAGCCACGCGACTACCGGAGCTCAGGGTGGCCACTTCCTCGAGGCGTGACGCTGGGCGATTTCCCATCCACACCGCGGGGGCTGGGACAACACTAGCCCCTACTTCCCAGCTTGTTTGGGGGGCATTAATGATATAAGAGGGGTAAAACGCATAAGAGGGAACCCCACAGGAGAGTGCTGCAGAGGTGTTTGCTGACTCCTGTAAGCAGAGCCCCAAAGGGTGAACTGGAGCGAGGAAGCAGGTCCCAGGCTGAAAGAATGACGCGATGGGTACGCTGAGGCTGGGAAGAGCACCGAGGCCGGCCTGGAGAGACCATGCTATGGGGGGCGGGGGGCGGCACCGAAGAGGGTGACAGCAGGGTAGGTCTCAGAAGGGAGGACCCTCTGGTTCAACGCAGGCAAAGTGGAGCCTCTGAAGGTCCTGGAACAGAGGGAAGGCATCACCAGAGTAATGGCCTAGGGAGATGTAGCTGACTGGGATGTGGGGACAAAAAGGGAGAGAAGGTTAAAAAGGAGGCTACTATCTGGCTGCAGGCTTTAGCTTCTGGCCTCCTGTTGCACCCTGCTGGTGGCTGGGAGTGGGAGAGGTCATTCTCCAGCTCTTGAATGGGCGTCTTCCTAATGGTGGGCAACTCTGTGGTCAGACCTGGCTCTGTAAATAGCTGGGAGGCATTTACTGGTCCCATCCGTGGTGGGTAGATGGTGGGGTGGCATCCCCCAGGTGCAGCCGACATGTCATATGGCCCCTCAGGTGGCTCTCTTTGAAATCTGCAGAGCCCCGAGGAGGGGATTCTTCTCTGCTCTGGGTCCTTGGGCCCTTGAGTCTAGCACAGAGCTTCCTGGTCCGCTGGTTTTTGAAGCCACTGTCGTACATGGGTCTAGGAACGTAGTTGAGAAGAACAATTTCCTCCATGTCCAGTATAATTCCCTTTTGGGGGAGGTCTTAGGATCTTTTAAAAAAACTTAAAACAACAATAACAAAAACATTGAAATTCTGTAGAAGGCAAAGGATCACTTCGACTCATTTAATATTAATACAGATGGTAGTGCATTGCAGAGATGTCATGACCAGGGGATACAGATGTTTCAAATTAAATATGTTCCCCCAGAGCACATGTGATTTTCAATGCAGTCAAGGTTCAATCAGTCCCTGTCTTTCTAGTATTTTAACCTTGGTTCCATTACATCTGTCTTTACAATGACAAGCGAGGAAAGCCAAACACTAAGAGATCTAAATTAGATCACCCTGACCTGAGATACACATTTTATATGAAGCTGTCATGAATGTCTTGATCCAATTTCTAAGACTTAACATGCTTGATGATTCTAAGTGTGGGGAGGGGTCCCTCGGGAGGCCCTAGCCTTGCTGTATTACTGTTATCTCCAAAATGCATCTATTTCATTGGAACGCCTGTCTTGGCCAGCCCAGGACCTTTTCCGGACACTGGTATAGATGAGCTCACAAGCACAAAAGTGAAAGCTCAGGTTGTGTTTGAATGCTCATCACTTTTCATCTCACCAGTTAGTGCTTTGTCTAGCTCCCACTCAACCTCCTTGAAGAAGCATCTCTGGGGACCCAGTACAACAAAAGTCAAGTGCACCCTGACTACCCTGGTCCAAGGTTAGGATAGGTTGAAGCTTCTAAAGTCAGTAGAGGAAAACCCTCTCTGATCCTGCCCTCTGACAGGAGGAGATGGGTACATTCAAGGATTTGCACATCTGTTACCTCATTTGCCGTTCAGTTCACATAGCAGCCAGTGCTAATATAAATGGAAAGATATTTTTATGAAATACTTCATTAAGAAAAGCTCATATCTTGGTCCATGACCACCCACAGGGTGATCATAATAAATTATTTATAATAGGAAGATCTGAAATATTTATCCCAAACTTTGTATTCGATGATGTTACTACGTTGGGTCGTTTTTATAACTACTCAGGCTTGGAATACCCTCAACCTCAAGGTGAAATGATTGGAGACCAAACTTCTTCCTGCCAGCAAGGCTGGAAGCAGCACCTCTTCATTAATCCCAAGTCCTACCTAGGTCCATTCGAATGTGTTAAGGACTCACTTGTGGTGAGAATGGGAAACGGAGAAAGGAGCACGTCTGTCGACAGGGCTTCTGGAGTCTTCTTCCTTTCACCTTGCTAGACAGTATATTATCCAGTCAGTATAATAAAGGGCTTTTAAATATGCAGAGCTGTCCATCGGTGGAATTAATTGCATCAGCATATAGTCAGCGTTCTCGCATGAGGAGTCTGCAAACAGAGGCCAGTTAAGCACAATTTGGAAGACGTGCAGTAGCTACCATCTGAGGTCTCTTTCTCCTTAGGGATTTTGTAATTTTTTTTTCCTAAGCAGTCCTGAGTGCAACACACTAATCTGTCTCGGAGAGAGAGAAAGGCAAACAATGATTGAAGACCCGCAGTGTGATCAGCCCTATGGTAGGCACAGACAGGGCGTGACAACCACAGGGCTTCAGGCTTCAAGAGGATGGCAAACACCTGGGGAATTTTCTTTTCCTCTTTACGAGCAGGTAGTGGGCACTGAGTCTTGTTGACTTCTAGGGCCCCTACCTTCCTCTGAAACTCCCCTTCAGTGCTCTTAGTCCACGTGTCACCAAGAACACACCCACGTCTGAGCCTCAGGACCCAGCACGTGCGGCAAGGGTGGAAGGGCACCGGGCCAACCTCGTGTCAGCAGGAAGTGGCATCAGCCATTCAGAATAAATTAAAAACTAACTCACAGGAGGGCCAAGCATCTGACCCAGTCAGCCAAGCCGGCCAATTACCCCAGCTCTGTTCCCCAGTAGAGCATGCTGGCCTTTGGCTTTTCTCCAGGCTTTGGGACAAGACCATGAGCTAACCCTTCTGACGACAACTGGGCTAACTCCTAGATGCCTCTGGCCGTGTAGTCACAGCCATAAATCCGTACTTCCTATCATCGCCAAGCCTAAATGCATTTCTTTCTTTCTGGTTTATTTGTATGTTCATTTGTAAGGCCCTGGCACTCTTAATATAAAAACTTTGCAAGACAGGCAAATGGGATGTTTTCACAGGTAGAATCCAAGAATAAGGGGGCAGACGGAAATCCTAATGTGTATCAATATTACACTTTGTCTTAACTGGATGATAGTCAGAGATTTTTGACAAAGATAAAGTGATGATGGGACTGAAATATAATTTTCAGTATCTTGCTTATTGACAAAGTCCCCAACTGCACCGATTACCAATATATATGTCCAACCTTACTAATGACCAAAGGAATGCAACTTTAAAGAAATACAACTTAGGAGGAAGGGTATAGCTCAGTGGCACAATGCATGCCTAGCATGCAGGAGGTCCTAGGTTCAATCTATAGTACCTCCATATAAACAAATAAGTAACCTAATTACCTTCTGCCCCTTTAAAATATTTTAAAAATGAAACACAGTTTATATTTCATGAGAAAGCCTCATACTTTAACCATGGAATGTTAATTGTTTCAATTAGCAGAAAAAAAAAATAAGATGAGGCTGTCAGTGCTTTCTTTACATTAGGTACCCTGGGCTATGAAGGATGGACAATAAAATTAGTCAATAGTTAATATTTATTGAGTGCTTACTGTATGCCAAGTACTCTTCAGTGTATTCATAAATATTTCATTTAATCCTCACCTCATATGTATGAGAAAGGTATTCTCGTTATCTCATTTTACAGATAGAAGAGTTGAGACAAAGTGATGTTCCATAAATTGCCTAAAGTAAAAAGCCAGTACGAGATGGAGGTGGAATTCAAAACCAAGCAGTGCAATTCCCCCGTTCATACTTAAAAATATAAAATTTCTGTGCACGAAGCATCACACTTTGGTGTTAAGTTTCACATATTCTAATTTAATTGATCATTGTAATAAATGATTTAAATGGGACAGTCATTTTGAACATGCTGCTCTGGTGTAGCTTCACCCAGGCTCTACTCTGACCCTGACTATCACCTTATGTATAACAGCAGATATTTATCTACAATGAAGCAGGATCTTGGGTCCACAGTTGCCTTAGGCATCTATGGAAACCCCTAGAACTCTGGCAAACATATGGAAATTAAAACACCATGCTTGTGTGCACTCATTTTGAATACTGCCTCCAGAACTAAGAATGACTTGAGTTTGAACCAGGGCTCTAACATTTATCCCATGTGACTTTGACCAAATTACTTCATCTTTCTGGGTTTCATTTTCCTTACCGACAGACAAAGCTACCTTCATCGAGTTTTGTTGTAGTAATGTCGTGTAGCAAACATCTTCCCAAATCTTAGTGGCTTACAGTGACAAGCATTTGTCTCACTCGTGAGTATGTATGTTATCTATGGCTTGGCTGGCTTTGGTTGGCTTTGGCTGGCTTAGCTTCAGAGAGAGATTTGGGTTTGGGAATGCCCCATATGTCTCCTTATTCTAGGACTAATGGCTAGCGAGACCATCTGAGTGCAAGGGTGGAAGAGGATGAACAGAAACCCCTAAAACAAAACAAAACATATTTAAAGCCTCTGGCATGTTCATATCACATTACCCAAGCAAGTCATATGGCCAAGGTCAAAGTCAGTGGGGTGGAGATGTATGCTTTGCACTCAATAAACTAAGGCAGGGAAAGTAAAGGAAAGAAGATTTGTGAATAAATATTACCAACCAACCCAGAGAAAGTAGTGCTTTCCTCACAAGGTTGTGAAAAATCCATAAGAGGAAGGGCTCAGTTTAGCGCCTGGCACAGAGTAAGTGCTCAATGAAAGCGAGCTAATAATATTGATTTGTTATTTTAACCTCCGCAACTGAAAGGGGAAGAGAGGCACTGACTCACTGACCTATGCAAGAACTTCATCTCTGCATGATGGAGTCTCTTCCAGGACGGAGCTGAACTATTTTATGCCTCACTTTGCCTTACTTTGCAAGAGAGCATTTTGACAATTTGTAATAGGTTCATCCTTTGACACAGTTACTTTTAGAATCTTCCAGGAGCTTATTTTAAGGATGTATACAGAAGTATAGGAAAATGTTTATGTGTGAAGATGTTCATCAAGGCATATTTTAATAATAGCAAAAAAAAAAAAAAAAATGAACAGCAATACATCCAGAAATAGAATACTTCAATCCATTCAAAGGAGAAATACAGTTAATTTTTATTTTTGTTTAACTTTATTTTATTTTTAATTGAAGTACAATCAGTAACAATGTGTCAACTTCTGGTAGTCAGCATAATGTCCCAGTCATGCAATACATACATATATGCGTTTTCGTATCATTTTTCATTAAAGGTTATTACAAGATATTGAGTATAATTCCCTGTGCTATACAGAAGAAATTTGTTTTTTATCTGTTTTTATATACAGTGGTTATCATTTGCAAATCTCAAACTCCCAAATTTATCCCTTCCCACTCCCTTTCCCCTGGTAACCATAAGATTGTTTACTATGTCTGCAAGTCTGTTTTGTAGATGAGTTCGTTAGTGTCCTCTTTTTCTTTACAGGGTTAATTTTTAAAAGGTCTTTTTCTAAGGGTAGCTAATGAGATACGAAAATGCACCTAAAATGCTAAATAAATAAAGAAAAATACAGAAATATACAATACAGTCTCAATTTTGTCAAACATTTGGATCTCTATCATTGAGAAATATTTGGATGGAAGTTTGAAAAAAGTGCTCGCTAATACTAGATACAGATGATGAACAGATGATGTAGTCTGAGCACTTTTTAGTTTCTTATCTTTTCCTTCTTTTTTTTCCAAATTTCCTACAGGAAAGATCTAGACAAAATGTCTTTAAACTGCTAAAATGATCCCTCGGATGATTTGATGACGGAGGTTCCCAACCAAACTCCACTAAGAGTTTGGACCACGTCTCCTGGAACTGAATGTTCCCTGAAAGCATTACCCTGTCTCAGCTCATTGCCATTTATCTCTTCACCCTCTAATTATAAACAATTGATGCAAATGGCGTCCACGTCCACTGTTGAATCAACAGTTCTATCAGAAAGACGCTGCTGGCCTATTAGCGGTACTGATGGTCTTACTAAAGAGGAAGAGACTTCATTTCATTTGATTATTTTCTAGACCTTGAAAATTACACTTGGGAAGGAATCTAGCTAACCTTGTTATCAAGGTCTTTGGGAAATAAAGTGGAGACATCTGATGGTGGAAAACTAGGGTTCCCCATTTGGGTGCCCATTTATTATGCTAAAAGATTCTCTTGGGGTCTCAGAAGAATGAATTTGGCTCATGACATCGGAAGGACTGTCAGCACTGGACAGCCTTTAGAAACCAAGCTTGATGAATTACTTCCAGTCAGGAAGCCACTCAGATCCTAGGCGCAGATCACTTTTGAGCTCCTTTTAGTGGGGAAGGCGTCCAGTCCTTTACTCTCCAACAGGCATTGGGACTGTTTGCCCTCAGGATTCAATTCACCTATTGGTGCTGCCAGGTAAACAGCATCGGGCAGGCAATTTCTTGGCAGAGTTTCCACTAAGCTTTCCCCCAGTGCTAGCTTTATTGCAGTCAAAATTGGGCAATTTGTCCTGGCATTAGACTCATCTGCACATACAGGGCAATTTCCCTTTACAACTCCTACACTGATCTGAACAAATCTGCTCAAGTCCCTCTTTCTGGACAGAGACCTCATATGCCAGGTTTCTGCCTGGAGCACATTTTTTACTTCCGAGTTGCAAACTCTGAAAAATTGGTTTCATAATGGAAAGGCTGACAGTCTTAGCCATGGAGACACAAGCAGTCACCAACCAGCCTCATGCTGCCAACGATATTTATTATCATTTCCTCAAATAGCCACTATTTAATACCTGTCACCTTTTTTTTTTTTTTTTTAGCTTACAAATATCAGGCTGTGTGAGCTTGATTGCACACCCTGTAGAATTGCCCTGATGGTTTGTTTGAGAGAAGTAGGGGCTTAGAGAAAGAGCCTTGCGATGGGGAGTTTTTTCCTGAGCTCTCTCCGTGGAGGCCAATGGCCACGGCTGCTGAACTGAAGTGTGAGTTGTGAAACAAAATGTAGAACCATGTACTCTGCTCTCAGGCAATGCTTGCAAACATTCAGCAGAGCACAGCAGAACTTTCCTGCACTGTCATCTGCTGGAGGGCAAGTTTGAAGGACTGAATCCCCAAGGCATTTCCACAAACTTTGCACACTAGCTCCCTGGCATTATTTCAGTTGTTAATGTTAGTAAAGTTGCAACCTGGCTCCTGAAATGTGATTAGAGGTGTCTTCCATGAGAAGTTATCTACCAAGACTACTTGGAACAATCTTCAAAAACTCATTGTTTAAAATGTAGAGAGGGGAGCATATAGCTCAGTGGTAGAGTGTATGATTAGTGTGCACGAGGTTGTGGGTTCAATCCCCAGCCCCTCCATTAAACAAACAAACAAACAAACGAACTTAATTACCATCCCCCCCTCACAAAACCACAAACAAAAAAATTAATAAAATTAGAAAAAAATCAAAATTAAATTGTGTTAACTGAAATATTTTCCAAGTCTTCTCCACCAAAACTCAGCCCAGATGGCCACTTTTTCTCTTTATCCATATGCTCTGACATAATTACCTTGCTGCCTCCCCACCTTGTCTGACTCCCAGTGCCCCTCCCCAATATGGGTCTCTCTGAAGCTTAAGCATTTGGCCCAGAAAGCCCAAAAGGTCCTGAGAGCTGCTCATTCTTTCTGTACAGCCTTGGACAGCCACCCTGCTGTGCTTCAGCCCCTGCTCACAGGGGACCGCCACTCCACGACCTGACTGTTCCATCCTGTGAAGGACTTGCCCTTGAATCTTTGGTGGTGTCCCTTCTGTTTGCCCTAGGAGAACATTCCACCAGATTGGGCCCTGCAAGCAGGCACAGAAGGTGCGGCTGGATGGCAGACACACAGGAATTCAACCGGCCCTCTCAGCCTGACTTTAGCTTAGAAAACAGTAATCAGACCTGTTATATAAATTAAGCAGTTATAGAGGAATGGTCTCTGGATGCTCTGCAGGAAAAACTCATTTGGAGCAGACTTGATTTGTGAGCAGAGCTGCTCTCCAAGCAGGTAAATTGGGTTGAGTCCTCTTAGATCTCAACAGCAGTGATGAGGGTTCCCAGAAACACAAGTCAACTGCCCCTTACCTGACTCTGGCTCCAGTGGCTCCCTTGTAAAAAAAAGACAGACTGGGTGCACAACTACCACACACTTGAATGCCTCTGAGTCAGGACTGGGAAAGAGAGAATTCAGTAAGCACATCAGTGTTTCTTGAAAGCTAGCTAAGTCATCCATTTGTTCCTGATAGAATTATTCCCTGGCTGTTGGCTTGTACCTCTCAGAGTCCTCCTGGACTGGACGCATGCCTTAGTCATGCTCACGGGGTGCAGGGACACCCCAGAGTGGACTCCTTGGGTAGCCTGGGCATTTTGCTGCTCCCACAGGGCACTGACCCGGATGCTCACCAGGCTGCTAAGAAAGCTTGTGGTTTTGCAAGGTTTACCTTCAGGGTTGCTCAGATTGGAGTCCTCATTGTCAGGAGGGGGTCCACACCCACTCTAGTTAGCTCCTCCTCTCTCTCCAAGCTGATCTTCCCTGCAAGTGTGTTACCGAGTCCAAACTCATTCTGCTTGCCACATGACAGACCAATAAATAGGGAGAAGAGGTGCTGGGGCAAGGAGTAGCGACTTTATTCAGAAAGCCGGCAGACCGAGAGCATGGCAGACTGATGTCTTGGAGAACCATCCTCCTCTTGTCAGAATAGAGGCTCCTTTTATACAAAAAACAGGGGAGGGGGTGTGGTTGGTTGTTGCAAACTTCTTGCTGCAGGAATTCTTTATTCTTGCAGCCGTGCACGTGGATCAGGTCATGGTGTCCCTGTAAACCTCCAACAAAACAAAGGTTATTCTCTATTTTGCAACTTGCCATCTCTACATAAGTGCAGAAGGGCTACCATCCATAAAGGTCAGAGCCCTGAGAACAGGCTTTCTTGTATATTTCAGGCTAAAGGCAACATTGTTTTACAAAAGGTGCAGAGCTGGCAAGATGAAGCCTAGAAAACAGGGTACAGTGGTTAAAACTAAAGGAACAGGTCCAATGTGGAGTCAGGTTTGTTCTCCTCTATTACAGATGTTCACATCTGGTGAGCAGCTGCCACACCTCTGCCTCTTCTTGGCCCTTCTGCTCTTGGACCTGACTCTCAGTCAAATTATGAAGCTGGTCGTGGTCATCTCTGATTCCCAGAGCTCCCATTCCCACCTAAGTTTCTAACTCCTACTCTAAGTCCCAGAGAGAACCTGATGCCAATTCAAGCTCAGTGTGGAGAAGTTCCAGCAGGGCCTTGGATGCTGTTCCCAAGGTAACAGTAGTGCCTGCAAATCCAGCAGCTAGACAGCACTGCCTGTCTGCACTCACCATTTGCAGCAAGCCCACGATAAGGCATCCTCATTTTCTTGTGCCTGAACTTCTCCCCCTTTGCCATGGCAGCTTTTACCTGATCCAGGTCATGGATCCAAAATACCCAGTAATTCACCAAGCAGCAGGCCTGAGGGAGGTATGGGGGTTCTGTCCATGCTGCAGCTCTATACCTAACAGGCTAAACTCACAACTGGCCCAAGGGAGAACAAAAGCAGATGGATTCATAGCTAAGCCCCATTAGAGCAACACAATTTGTTTTCAGAAATTGTATAATTTCTGTTCATATAGGCTGATGAATCCATTTTTTAAAAATTCCCTGAAGTTTACACTGTACTCTAGTGACCTTTCCTTTAAGGCTCATTGTGCAAATGGATCTCAAATCCCCTTTGAAGAAGTCTGCATCACCACCCTTGCAACAAAGGTGCCAAACAGAAAGGCACCAGAATAAGTCAGATGGCCATTTCCAGCCTGTTGGCTTTCATAACTTGGAGCCTCGGTTTTCCTCACCTGTAAAATGGGAGTTGCTCCCATGAAATAGTGTTACATAGACTAGTGTTTAAACTCAACTGAGAAAACACTGAAGGTCAACAAGAGTCCCCCACCCCATGTCAACCCCTAGATGACACACTATTTAAGCACTGAATTGAATATTCTGACACCTATATTTAGTCTTTTGTTTCTTTCGGTGCAGGGAATCAGATTTCTTTCAGAATCCCAACATTCTCATATTCAAATGTCTGCATGAGCCAAAAAGAAATATGAATGTAGCCTGAAGCAGGACAGTGTGGGTAGAACTGGGGCCACTGGCCAAGTCTAAAGACACTCAAATTCTTTTTTTTGGGGGGGGATGCTATGAGATTGGATTCAGCTCTGGCACTACTTTGTGACATTATGTAGGTTTCTACACAGTGATTTTAGGGTATCTCTGCTCTGGTTTGTTTTTGTTTGGTGCCCTCAGCAGACCAGTTTACCTCCCTTGTGTGTCAAAGTTAGATATGTTTGGGATCTTGAGGATGAGATGTTAGAGTTCAATCCAGGAAGTATGAGGAAGAAATGTTGCAGCAAAGAGTGTTACAGCTGTGTTACAGCTCTGTGCTGTAGCTCAGTTGTGACAGCAACCTGGATGCGGACAAGAGACCAAGCAGCACTCGGAGGGTTGGAGAACTCAGGTTTATTACACCAGTGGGCCCAGAGGAGTTGACACTCCAAGCTCTGGACCCCATCTGTAGGTTTACACCAGCTTTTATAGGCTGCCAGTCTAGACTTTGCAACATTTTGTAACATCATATGTAAATAAGGTATAACAAAGGTGACTAATTAGGAACAAGCTTTGTAGAAATGGACCAATCAAGAGTGTGGGAAATGGACCTATCAGGAGTGAGCTCAGGGAACCAATAGAATCTTAGGGGTAAGTTCTGCTTTCCTAGAAGTAAGTCGTTTCAGAGTTTAAAAAGCGAGATAATGCCACTGGGCCAGGGAACTGGATGGAGCTGGCAGGAGCGTAGTGGCCCTGCCTGGGGGACCTGCTGTCTTTTTCATGGGGCTTCCCACCTCAGTAGAAGACCATGCAGAGGTGCCACGTAACCCAGATGTCAGAAATAACTCTTGAATCCAGGATGAAAATGCATCAAAGTCTTCCCATCTTGTTGAGTTTTGTGGACAGAAGCTTCCTGGGACACACAGAAATCTGGGTCAGAACGTTCTCCTTGGGGGTGGGCTGGAGAAGCCTCATTGTCTCCCAGCTAGCGTTTTGGCTTTGTGAGGCTAATCACATTCTCCAAGTTAACACGAATCACTCTGTCATTTCCTTTTCTGGTGTACCCTGGAACCCACACACACAGCAGGGGCAGGGTGTGGGTCAGGCTTCTGAACACCGCACAGGGTCTACCTGCTAGGTAGTTAGATAAGTGGGGGCACCAGGAAGGCAGGTGGAGGGGAGGGAGGATGGTCCGGAAGATGGCATTATGCTGCCTCCAGCATAAAAGGACTTTAGTTCTTCTGCATGAGTGCCAGCAAGAAACCAGTTAGAACCCGACAGACACACCTGCGTGGTAGCCGAAAGGACTTAACCGGACAGGACCCAATGTTCATTGTATTATTAACATTGTGGCTTAGCCGACCCTCTCCGTGGGTTTTTCTGTGTGCACCATGGGTAAGGACATCCGCAGAAGGGGCCAAACATGACTAAGCATTCCAGGGACAAGAGCTGTCAATCAATCAAAAGACCTCCTCTAAGTGAGGGTATAAGAGACGGCGAGACCAACTCCACGACTTTTCCTCCCTGGGATCAGCCCGTTTCCCATTCTTGGACGTGTGCTTTTCCCTTTCTAAATAGGTCTTTAAAATCTTTCACTACACAACGCATGGTCTCCTGACTGAAAATGTATCTTTCAGGTATGGCAAGAGCTGGGTCTCTACCTTTTGGGATAACAGACTTACGCATGAGGGGTCCTTTCAGTCGGCCTCACCGTCCCGTTCTTCCATTTTGACAACAGCACTGGTAAAAGTCATTTTCTTTGATTATTTTCATTTAAATTTTTTTTTTTTAAAGTTTAGTTTCCCTTGGGATCAATTACAGAGCATGTTTTAAAATTTTGTAGTTTTTTTTTTCCCCCACTAATTCAGGGCATTAGGGCATTAGTGAGCTATGCTCAGAGTTTGTACTCTGCCTCCTCCTGGTCCTTGTGGTCCAAAAGGTATGTAGACAGATTCGCAAAAGCAAGTGTTCATGGAGAAGGGAACCAGGCATGACCAGTAACACACTCCCTGCTTTTCCTCTCTGTCTCTGTAGGACAGACCCACTTCCCCAGGCTGGTCCCTGCCTGAACATGAAAATGTGGATTGATAGTGCAAGGATCAAGTTCTTTACCATCAACTCCATCCAAAATACCCCAGGGGGGTTCTCTGGCTCACATGGCTCAAATGCTTATCTGTGCATCAACTGCTATGTTGGGGAGTAGGCTGGTAAGACAGCCCATTTGGATTGTGTCCCTGAAGGGTGGAGTCTTGTAACTGGACATCCTCCTCAAGGTAATGGTTGGAGGGAGCATCTTCCAAGAGGTGTTCAGAGGGTGAATTGATGTCTATTTGGCTGACTTCCAGCAGGGCTCCCCTGCTCCTTTCCTAGAAGGACAAGAGCTGTGTGTGTCGGAGGAAGGGTTTCTTAAATTGTCTTCATTCATGAGCTGGGAGTACTGCCTACACAAAGCTATGCCTGAATGACATATATACCATGAATGACAGGTGTGTAACAGAAGAGTTGCAGTGTCTTAAACCAGCCTGCAGAGCAAGAGTTGCTAGCCCTCTGATGGGGCTCTGGGCACAGCATTCCCCCACTTCCCTATGAAGGGGACTATTATCACAGATGAGGAAATGGCCTTGGCTTAATGCAGCAGCCTGGCAAAGACCACAGTGCCGGCTAATAAGAAAATGGGGTTGAGCTAGTCTCCTATTATGAAAAGGACACATGCCATTCAGTTTTGAAGGACTGAAATAAAGAGAAGGAAAGCAGAGGCCTGTCATGGCAAAGGGATGAGCGTAGACATGCATTACCTGGGAGGGTGAATGAAGGAACTGGTTAGCTAGATTAGAGAAGCGGGTGGCTTTGGGTGGGTAATGGGAAACCCGGTAGCATCTTTGTACCCTGTGTATATACACATGCATGCACACACATGCACGTGCGTGCAAACACACACACACACACACACACACGCCACGGGGAGCATGAAGCAGGCATCACCTTGGCCTGGCTAGTAGCACAGAAACTGCCTCCACCCGAGGAACACAGCCTCTCGACTCCATCCTTTTTCATTGCGTTTCCTTGCCCTCCAGCAAATATCAAACACCTGCTTAATATTATGCAAGGGTTGCTGTCAGTGCGAGATGCTCGAGCCTGCCAGAGGGGCTGCCTCCTGGGAAAGAGAAAACAAAATCTGAGCCTTAAAAATAGAGCTGTCCACCGACAGAACCCTATCCTACTGCCGTGACCAAAGGTTTAGTCACAGGGGAACTGACTGATCAGACACACTGCCAGCAAGATCATGAGATACTTAGCAGACAAGCCTTTAGGCAGGCCTCCAGCATGTGCTCCCCGCACCCCCAGACCTTTGCAAGCCCCCTAAGAGAGGGTGTCTGGGCTCTCTTGAGCGTGCATTGGTAACCACAAAGCATGTGTTGGCTTTTATTATGCTGGGTACCAGCCTGGCCCTGAAGCCTGCTGCTTGCACAGACAACACTCATTCATTCAGACACAAATGAGATCAGTGTTTATCCAACTCACAGGTCAATAGGATTTGGGGACGCCACAGAATCCCAGAGATTACATTATTTTAAAGACTGCAGAGTTAAAAACAAGAGTCCAGGATAGGGGGATTATTCGGCTGTCACACGGATGTCCCCTCCCTGAGGCCATGCCACTGTGCCTGCCTGCTCTGAGTGCCCCTGGTGCTTTGTTTCCCAGACACCCCAGGCTTCTCCTGTGAGCTGCAGGGTCCAAGCCCAGTGCTCGCAGCTGCTTCCCTTCCTCTCCAGCCCAGAGCCTGGCACACAAGGGAGGTTCCGTGAAACCCCAACAAGCAAGAGAGCAGGAAATAAGGAGGCTGTATGCCTGTTGATGGGAAAAAGTGCACAACCTAAAAGTTGAAAATTAGGTTTTCTTTGGTGGATTTTATGAGGACTTCAAATCTGGGAGACAGGCTCTCAGATAGCTCTAAGGGACTGCTCTGAAGAGGTAAGGGAGGAGCCAGCATATATAGGAGTTTTTGCAACAGAAAACGGGTAGTTGAACATCAAAATATTACTACTAAATAAAACCAGATAGCTCAAGTTAATTAATTTAGCATTTTTTCTATCTATGGGAAAGTGCAAAATATGGGCTCGTTGAAATCATTCCTTTGATGTGCACCTCAGGATCTAGGGCCAGTAGCCTGTGCGTTCCGCTCCCGAGTGCCCCCGGGGTGCAGCGTTAAGGTGGGTGGGGCTGCAGAAGCTGACTGCTTGATGGCAGGGATCATCCTCAGGATCACCAGCCGGTGATGGCTCCAGGCTGCAACATCCTTTGTTTACTGATATGGCAGGCAGTATTTTTAGTCCACCTGCCCAAAGTGGGAGCCAGTGGGGAGTGGTCTTTTCCTACCTGCCCCTTATGCCTGGCAAAGAAAGAGGACCAGACCCCAGCTACCCACCCCCCTATTCCTTAAGCCTAGAGTCTGTCCCTCCAGGAAGACATCACTGGCTCCTTTGCCCCCTGGGCACTGCCTACATTGAGAGCTCTCCTAGCTCTGTCTCTCCTCCAGGTGCCTCTGGACCCTGCTTTACACGGTTCTGGGCTTGACTGTGACTCCTTGGGGGCACAGGAAGGGAGCAGCAGGATCTCCACCCACATATGTTGAATTGAGCAAATTTGTTCCTTTGTCCAAAACTAGTTGGACATAGATGGGGTGGGTATCAGTCCCCAGGTTTGATTTCCAACAGAAGAGTTGATTTTCACATTGCAAATCTTTTTGAGAGGAAGGGGGAGAGAATCGGGAAGTAGCTAAGAAGTGGCCACTTTGAAGTGAAGCAACTGACATTTCAAAGCAATTAATAATTGTGTTTCCCCAGAGACAAGCTATGGGGGAATGTGGGAGAGCTGAAATTGTTTCTTTCATTGTTCTTCCTTTTCATGGGCATCAGACCAGAACCCTCCAGGTGACTTCTCAACTCAGCATGTCCTGCTGATTTATTAAAGTTGAATATTAATCATTAGCAGAGTTCATCTTTCTTCCCTGAATTTAATTTCATTAGCTATACTTTCTTTCCCTGTTAGAAGAGTCTCCGATGCATTTGCTTGGGAGGCAAATGAGCATCAGCCCTGCCCCCCACCTCGCCTTAATTGAAACTTTTCTTGTAAATGCAGAGACGATTGTCAAAATGTCCAGTTCAGGCTAGCTGGACCTTGATGCAGTCAGAATCAAGTTAATTTCGTGTGGGCTTTCAGAAACGATTTCTGAGACAATCAGGGCCACTGTGGTTTCATAACAATGAACAGGGCATCCAAGCTCTGGGTCCATTGCCTATGGAAACATAGAAAATGCCATAGAAAACCCACAGGCAAAGGGACCTCAGGTTTGCCTGTCAGTCACGTGGCTCAAATCCAGCCCTGACTGTGCACTCCTGCCGCCCACTTGATGTCAAAACCTCATCATGGCTCTCCTGGCCTGTGTTTATTAACTGATCTTCCTGCCTCTAGTCTTGCTCCCTCCTCTTTCCAGAGACCACAGCTCCTTGAGTGCAGGGATTGTATTGTGTTTCTCTTGATAGCAACATCCCCCACTCACAGGTGTGATACCCAGAGCTGCTTGGTAAATGTTTGCTAAATTAGTGAATGAATTAATGAAGGAGAAAAAAAGTGGATGGATCTGAAAGCAATGCTGAAAGGATAGTAAGGGAGGGTAAGTAAGTTTCTGTTGCCCTCATCTCACTATAGACCCAAACAGCGGTGAGGACACCCCAGGGGATGGATGCTGCGGGAGCCCAGCAAGGAGAGCCTGACAAGGGCAAGGTCCTGGAGAGAGGCACTACTCCATCACCCACTCGTCCATCCCTGGTCAACACTACTCTGACAGGCTCTACTTTGGTTGTGGCAGGGGTTCAAAAATGTCTAAAGCAAATGTTCTGGCCTTGCCTCCCTTCTACCCTCCCTTTAAGAAACACTCGAGGGCCTGCTGTGTACTAGGCCCCATGCCAGGCATAGGGACTAAGGTTACAACAGCAAAGAGTCAAGTCTCTCCCCTCAGGTGGCATCCCTTCTGGTGAGGGGACCAACATAAACACACTGCAACCACACCTACAGTTCTCTAGAGCCACACTCTGGCGCTTGCAAAAGAAAAACTGTGGGATAATAATCACATCCATTTTTGAACAAGAGGGGAAAGAGTGCTCACATAGGTGTGAGAGAGGGAGGAGGAGGGAGCCAACTACATCCCAGCCACGGAGGAAATGGGATTCTGTCATGATATCCTTCCTGCCACTTTAGTCCTTCCTATAGATTTTAAAGGCAGGTCGTCCAAAGATCCACCAGGTGGCGCTACAGGATAACAAATTATTCAGGACCCGTGCACTTGCAGCCCGGCTTTATATGATTAATGGGCACCTTAGAACTCTGGGTGGGGTAAAAATTCCTTCAGGCTGAAGGCCCAGGACAGTCAAATTCTAATCCTAAATAATAGCCAAAAGGCTCTCGGCAGGACGTCCAGAAAGAGCAGTTGAACCAAAATTGTTCCTAAGCTTTTCTGATGCAAGATCCTGTCCCTGATGCTGTGGACGTAACCATATCCATGGGGGAGTAGCTAGACAAGGGAAATTCCTGTTCTGAGTCTCCAGGTTACTATTTGCTCCAGTAGATTTGACAACTGTTTCTAATGAGAGACTCGTAGCATTGGATTTCAGCAATGCAACCTATGGTTTTAGAAAAAGTTCTTGGAGAATCACTGTTACCCTTTCCTCTTACACTTTTCCCCTTATCTCAGCCTTACCTTATCTTCTACCTCATTCCATTCCTCCCCCCATATGATGGTGAGAGGGAGGGCACTATTCAGGGGTCGAGAACCTGGAATTCAGATCTAGGCTTTGTCAGGGACTCACTGTGGGACCCCTTTGGGCAAGTGACTACTCAGAGGACTTCTAACTCCTCTGTGAAAACATCAGGAAAAAAAGCCCCAAACCAGTCTGTGGAGTGCAGCCTTCCTCAGGCAGAAACAGACCCAGCTCATTCTGTCTCTCTCTCTAGGGGGCCACAAAGAGTTTATTTCAGGGTTGGCTTTCTACCCCTAACTGCAATCCTGCCACCGCTCAAAAACTTGAGCCAAAATTTTCTGATTAGAAGATGAATCATGGAAGGGCTTTATGATAGCGGAGTAGAAGGATGTAGCGTTTACCTCCTCCCACAAATACATAAAAAAAAATCCACCTGTGGAACAATTCTTGCAGAATCCCTTTTGAACTCTGGCAGAAGATCTTATACAAGCAAATCTACAAGAAAAATCTCCATGTAACTGAGTAGGATAAAAAAAAAAAAAAAAGGAAAGAGATATGATGAGATGTGTGCCCCTGGGAGGCAGCAGTGAAAGAGGAAAAGTGCCCTCACCCGAGGAAGTCCCTTCACCAGTGAGGAGATTAACCTGGACAGAAAGGAGGATCCAGAGGTGTGGAGGAGAGCACAGCAGGCCCTTTGTGGCAGGCAGAACAGACAGAAACCAGCACAGAGGGTCCTTGAAGTCCCCAGCCTGAGATGCGAGCCTGCTGGTGCATGTAGGGACTGGGTTTGAAGCAAGGGCTTCAGAGAACAGACCTGGGGAGACGACTGGCTTTGGCTGAGTGGAGACAGCCTGAAGGGGCTGGAATGTGCTACAGGCTGAAACTAGGCGTGTGTGCAAAGGAGGCTGGGTTCACCATAAAAAGCCCCATTGTTGGCATACACAGGGGAGGGGTGGGACCCCACCATAGTAGCCCCTTTCTTGGCTTGCTCAAAGTAGGGTGTGGCTCTGACTCTGGGATCTCTAGGAGGGCATAATTGCTGATAGTTTTCCCCCAAATATAGGCAGGGCTGAGGTCTGAGCCATGTCCTAGGCAATCTTGGAGGATTTGTGCCTCTGGTGCCTTTGTGGTCTTGGTGACTGTGGGACATCCAAGTTGAGTGCTGGTGCATGGCTGGGGCAGTTCCGGCATTAACAGGAGGCATGGTTGTGCAGAGGCAGAGCTGGGGTCTGTGCTGATCCTGTAGCCCACAGAGAATCCAAGTGCTCTCCTATGCATGACTGCAGAGGGTCCTGGTGCATAACTTCGATGGACTTGCCCTGGTGGCCGAGGGACCACTCCCAATTGAAAGAATAAGAGAAATCCCCAGGAAAAACAAACAGTGAACCAGTCTACCACATCTTGAGTTCAAGAAAGAGATAATAAAAATACTGAAGGAATTAAGAAAGCCTATTGATAGAAATGCAGATTTCTGTAAAAAGGAGCTAGAAACTATACAGGAGCTAATTAAAATCAGAAACCTTTTTTGCTCAGATGAAAGCCAAGCTAAAGGCAATAAATAGCAAACTAGATGATGTAGAAGAATGAATAAGTGATCTGGAAGATAGAAAAGTGGAAATCACCCAATCAGAACAGCAGACAGAGTAACTAATTTAAAAAAAAAATGAAAGCAATATAAGAAACTTATGGTATAATATAAAGCATACCAATCTACACATAATACAGATCCCAGAAGGAGAAGAAAGAGAAGAGGGGATCAAAAACATATATGAAGATACATGACGGAAAATTTCTCAAGCCTAAAGAAGGAAACAGATATCCAAGTATAAGAAGCATAGCGGGTCCTAAACAAGATGAGCCCAAACAGACCTACACCAAGATACATTACAGTTAAAATGACAAGAGTTAAAGATAAAGAGAAGATTTTAAAGGCAGCAAGAAAAAAATAAAAAGTTACAAGGGAATCCCTTTAAGGCTATTAGCCAATTTCTCTACAGAAATACTGAAGGACAGAGGGAGTGGCAAGATATATTCAAAGTCCTGAAAGAGAAAAACCTACAACCTAAGATACTCTACTCAGCAAGATTATCATTTAGAATAGAAGGATAGATGAGGATTTTCTCAGATAAGCAAATGCTAAAAGAATGCAGCAATACTACACTTATCCTAAAAGAAACATTGAAAGGTCTTCTCTAAATAGAAAAGAAACAAGAATCTATAGAAAAGAAAAAAAATCACAATTGGAAATGAGATGATAACTACAATGAACAGGAAAAGAACAAACTTGTAGATGTAAAAGAGGACATCAAAATCATAAAATGTGGCTGAGGGTAATGAGAAAACACAGATTTTTTTTTTTTTTTTTAGAATGTGTTTGAACCAATACAGTCTAAAGCATATAGATACAGTAATGAGTTAACATACTTGAAAAGCAGGGTAACCGCAAGTCAAAATAGAGTCACAAAATCAAAAAGAAAAGAACTCCAGCATAATACAAAAGAAAATCATCAAACCACAAAAGGAAAAAGAAAAAGAAAGGGACAAGAAGAAATGAAAAATCAACTGGAAAACAAGGTTTAAAATGTCAATAAATTATCCATCAATAATCACCTTAAATGTCAATGGACTAAATGCTCCAATCAAAAGACATAAGTGGCAGATTGAATAATAAAACAAGAGCCTACAATATGCTGCCTATAAGAGACCTACTTTAGGGTGAAGGATACACATAGATTGAAAGAGAGAGGAAGAAAAAAAAATTATGCAAATGGAAATGATAAGAAAGAGGAGGTAGCAATACTCATATAAGACAAAATAGACTTTAAAACAAGGCCATAAAGAAAGAAAAAGAAGGACATTATATAATGATAAAAGAATCAATTAAAAAAAGAGGACATTACACTTGTTAATATAGATGCATCCAATATGGGAGCACTAAATACATAAAACAAACACTAATAGACATAAAGAGAGAAATTTATAGGAATACAATAATAGTAGGAGAATTTTAAACCTGACTAACATCTTCCAGACAGAAAATCAATAAGGCAATGAAGATACTAAATGACACAATAGAACAGTTAGACTTAATTGATATTTTCAGGACCTTACACCCCCCTCAAAAAAAAAAATATATATATATATATATTCTTTTCAAGTGCACATGAAACATTCTTTAGGAAAGACTGCATACTTGAGCGCAAAACAAGCCTTAACAAATTTAAATTAATTCAAGCATCTTTTCTGACCAAAATGACATGAAACAAGAAATCAACCACAGAAAGAAAAATGAGAAAAAAATGACTGCATGGAGACTAAACAACATGCTACTAAAAAAAAAAAAAAGGTCAGTGGTGAAATCAAAATGGAAATTACAAAATACCTTGAGACAAATAATAATGAAAACACACTACACAAAATCTATGGGATGCTGCAAAAGCAGTTCTAAGAGGGAAGTTCATAGAAATACAAGCCTTCATCAAAAAACAACAAAAACTCCAAATAAACAACCTAACCTACCACCTAATAGAGCTAGAAAAAGAATTACAAACCCAACCTAAAGTCAGCAGAAGGAAAGAAATAATGAAGATCAGAGAGGAAATAAATAAAATAGAGATTAAAAAAAGAAAAAAAAAAGTAAAACCAAGAGCTAGTTTTTTAAAGAGTAAATCAAATTGATAAACCTCTGGTCAGGCTAACCATGAAGAAAAGAGAGGACCCAAATAAACAAAATGAGAAGTGTAAAAGAGAAGTTACAATTGATGCCACAAAAGTATCAACAAACAAACAAACAAACAAAACAAAACAAAACAAAATGTACTATGAACAATTATATGGTGACAAATTTGAAAACCTAGAAGAATTTGACAAGTTTCTAGAAACATACAGTCCACCAGCACTGAATCAAGAGGAAATAGATTATTTGAATAGACTGATCACTAGATGTGAAATAGAGTCTTTATTAAAACAAAACAAAACCAAACAAAACAAAGCCAAACCAAACCAAACCAAACCAAACAAAACAAAACAAAACAAAACACCACTGCAAACAAAAGCCCAGGATTGGATGGTTTCACTGGGGAATTCTACTAAACATACAAAGAAGAACTTATACTGATCCTTCTCAAATATTCCAAAAGATTGAAGTGGAGAAAACACTCCCAAATTCATTCTATAGCATCACCATCCACCCTGATACCCAAACCAGACAAATATACTACCAGATGAGAAAATCACAGCCCAATATCTTCAATGAATACAGATGCAAAAATTCTCAACAAAATATCAGCAAACTGAATGTAAAAGCACATAAAAAAGATCATACAGTACTGTTAAGCTGGATTGATCCCAGCGTCTCAAGAATGGTTCGACATAAGCAAATCAGACAATGTGATGCACCACATCAACAAAAGACTAGACAAAAACCACATAGATTATCTCAGTTGATACAGAAAGCATTTGATAAAATTTAACATCCATTCATGATGAAAACTTACCAACATGGCTCTAAAGGGAATATAACTCAACATAATAAAAGTTATTTATGGTAAACCCACAGCTAACATAAAAATCAATGGTGAAAATCTGAAAGCCTTCCTACTAAAATCTGGACGAAGACAAGGATGCTCACTCTCACCACTTCTATTCAACAAAGTATTGAAAGTCCTAGCCATACCAGTCAGACAAAAAATGAAATAAAAGGGATCAAATTGGAAGGAAAGAGGTAAAAGTATCACTATATGCAGAAGACATGATACTATATAAAGAAAACCCTTAAAGGTTCCACACAAAAACTACTAGAGCTGATAAATGAATTTGGCAAGGTAGCAGAATACAAGATTAACATTCAGAAATCTGTTGCATTTCTTTACACTAATAATGAAATATCAGAACAGGAAAGTAAGAAAAAAAAATCCCTTTCAAAATTACAAGGAGGTGAAATACTTATATCCTGAGAACTATGAAACATTGATAAAGAAAATTAAAGATGATTTAAAAATGGAAAAAAATCCCATGCTCTTGGATTGAAAGAATTAATATTATTAAAATGGCCATACTACCCAAAGCAATATACAGATTTAATGCAATCCCTATCAAATTACCCAGAACTAAGACAAATAATCCTAAAATTTATATGGAATTACAAAAGACTCAGAACTGCCAAAGCAATATGGAAAAAAATAATGAAGCTGGAAGACTAACCCTCCCAGACTTTAGACAATACTATAGAGCTACAGTAGTCAAAACAGGATGGTATTGGAAGAACAACAGCCATATGGATCAATGGAGCAGAATAGAGAGCTCAGAAATAAACCCACACCTATGATCAATAAATCTTCAACACAGAAATAAACTCATAGACATAGAATACAAACTTGTGGTTGCCAAGGGGGTGGAGGGTGGGAAGGGATAGATGGGATTTTAAAATTGTAGAATAGATAAACAAGATTATACTGTAAACCACAGGGCAATATACACAAGATCTTATGGTAGCTCACAGAGAAAAAAATGTGACAATGAATATATATATGTTCATGTATAAATGAAAAATTGTGCTGAACACTGGAATTTGACACAACATTGTAAAATGACTATAAATCAATAAAAAAGTTAAAAAAACTCAAAAAAAACTTCAACAAAGGAGGCAAGAACATACAACAGAGAAAAGAGTCTCTTTGGCAACTGGTATTAAGAAAGCTGGACAGCTGCATGTAAATCAATGGAGTTGGAACACTCCCTTACACCATTTACAAAAATAAACTCAAAATTGCCAAAAGACGTTAAACAGAAGACAAGATACCATAAATCTCCTAGAAACAAACATAGAGAACATAGGCAAAACATTCTCTGATATAAATTGTATCAATGTTCTCCAAGGCAATAGAAATAAAAGCAAAAATAAACAAATGGGACCTAATTAAACTTAAAGTCTTTTGCACAGGAAAAGGTTTTCCTTTTTCTTTTCGCAAGGGAAACTATAAACAAAATGAAAAGACAACTTACAGACTGGGAGAAAATATTTGCAAACTATGCAAATGACAAGGCCTTAATTTTCAGAGTATACAAACAACTCATACAGCTCAATAACAACAACAACAACAAAAAGAACTCAATCAAAAATAAGACAGAAGACCTAAACAGACGTTTCTCCAATGAAGACATCTGGATGGCGGAAGACACATGAAAAGATGTTCAGTATCACTAATTATCAGAGAAATGCAATCAAAACTCCAATGAGGTATCACCTCACACTACTCAGAATGGCTGTCATTAAAAAGTCCACAAATAATAAATGCTGGAGAGGGTACGGAGAAAAGGGAACCCTCCTACAATGTTGGTGGGAATGTAGTTTGGTGCAGCCACTATGGAAAACAGTATGGAGATTCCTTAAAAAGTTAAAAATAGTTACCATATGATCCAGCAATCCCACTCCTGGGCACATATCCAGAGAAAACTCTAATTCAAAAAGATACATGCACCTCAATGTTTATAGCAGCACCATTTACACCAGCCAAGACATGGAAGCAACATAAATGTCCACTGACAGATGATTATATAAAGAACTTGTGGTGATACTACTCACCCATAAAAAAGAATAAAATAATGCCATTTGCAGCAACACAGATAGACCTAGAGATCATCAACTATGTGATGTAAGTCAGAAAGAGAAAGACAAATACCATATGACATCACTTATATGTGGAATCTTTAAAAATCACACAAATGTACCTATTTACAAAAAAGAAACAGGCTCACAGATATAGAAAACAAACTTATGGTTATCAAAAGGGAAAGGGGAGGGAGGAATAAATTAGGAATTTGGGATTTGTAGATACTAACTACTATATACAAAATAGACAAACAACAAGGTTCTACTTTACATCACAGGGAACTACATTCAATATCTTGTAATAATATGTAATAAAAAAGAATATGTCTATATCTATATCTATATCTATATCTATATCTGTATCTATATCTATATCTAACTAAATCACTAAGCTGTACACCAGAAACTAACACAACATTGTAAACCAACTATACTTCAATTAAAAAAAAAAAAAAAAAAGAGAGAGCCATAATCTGAAAGAGAGTTAATGGAGAGAGAGGATATTTCCTGTGGAGAGTTTCCCCCAGACATTCCCCAGCAGATTGGCCATCAGTCACTGCAACCTGATTGACAAATGTCCTTTGGATAACAGCTGGTTAATCTCATTTACAAGAAGGAATTGTTTAATGTAGGGGGGCATACAGAGCCAGGTTCAAAGGGACATTTTGACTAAAGTGTTTGTTCCCCTCTTTGGGGGATGGTCAGCAGACAACCATCCTCCATGACCATCAAGGCTGAAAGGCTTTCAGACAAGGGAGTCATGGAGTGGCCTTTGCTTGGCTCTAGTGTGAAGACTTCTCTGCCCACCCTCTGAGGAGATTTCACAGATACCTTGAGGGCTGGGGTGGTCAGATCAGGAAAGTCCCCACAAGGCAAACTGCACAGTGGAGAGATGTTTGGTGCTTGGGTGGTGCCTGTGGGGTACATGCTAAAAAGGAGAAGAAAGAGCTGCAAGGGGTATAGGAATTCAGCCCTCTCTTTGCTCTTTGTCAAAGTTCAACCCATCAACCAACACTTCTTGGGGGCCCACCATGGACCAAGCTCCTTGCAGAGGCATTTAGACAAAGTCCTTTAATGGGGTCACAAAAGCCAGGGACTCTTTTGTGACTGGTAGAAACCAAAGTCACACTGATGTGGGAAAACAAATAAAGAGAAAAACGCCTTGGTTCATGCATAGAGCTGTCCCTTGGCAGGGTCTGACTGCAGGCACTGAGAGGTCTGAGTGTCAAAAATGGCCAGGCTTCTGTCTCTATGGCTCCCCTCTGCTTCCCCACTTTGTGTTCAGCAGTATTTCACATATTACACCAACTTAGTCCCCACACCCCTAGCCAAAAATAAACCTATATTTCCCAATATTTCAAGCCAAAGTCTATACCACCAACCCTCCTTGGACCTATTCTTGTCACATGCCCACCTGTTAATCTATTGCTGTGGTCATGCAGTGGAATAAGACTGCCAGATTTAAGCAATATGGTGTTGGTTGGGGTACAAGGTCCATTCCATCCAAAATACATGGACCAAGACTGAGGAAGTCAAGATTCCCCAAAATACAGTGGATTGATTCTAGGCTAGATGTGACAAGCTACCCTAGACTTGTAAACATGGAATGTTGAGGGACACATCTGCTTTCACAAGATGGGAGCTCAAAGGAGGGAGGGGTCAGGACCAGGAGGGAAGAAGATAAGGAAAGGGTGCAGAGACAAATAGGCAACGGGATGCTTGAGTGAAGATGTGAAAGAGAGCAGGTCTGGCAGGTTGAGGGAGAAGGAGTCAGTGCAGACACAGAGGTGCTAGTGCAGACAAAGATCTAGACACACACAAACACAGGGGGTGTCAGCTCTGGTTGTAGGCTCTTAGCTAGATGTGTCACACACTTTGTTCCAGTTTGATTACCACAGTTGGCCCTATGAGAAAGCTCAGATTTTATGGGTCTGGGATGGGGCTTGGCACTTTGAATTTTTAAGAAGTTCCATAGTGATGCTGATACTACTGGTATGAGGGCCACGAGGAGTCAGCAAATCTGTAGAAGCTTTATATTTAGGAGATCTTATTTGGAGCTTGAACTCAAATGTAAATGTAGAGCTAAATTTGGGGGCACAAATACACTGAGAACTCAGGGCCCTGTCCTTAATCTCAGGGAATAATCCATATACCTGAAAAGACTTAAGATCCAAAAACTTGGAGAGTACCTTGAGATGTGCTCATAGCTAAGTGGTCTTAACTGCTTAGTGTGAAATCATTAGATGTCATTGGTTTTATAACCTGTGATCCCAATGTCACATGACTTTTGAGGAGCAATCAATAACCCATCTCACCCCCCTGCAGTCATCCTGGGCTGTAACAGAATCAAAGAGCCCTGCATAAATCTGCTTTCAAGATACTCCTGTGGAGCATGCATATGAGGGCTCAACTGCTATTCCTCCCAAAGGCTAACAGAGCCCTTTCTGGGAGAGTGTACAATGCTCATCATTACATTTTCTCTTCCAGTTCAGCCCATTTACTCCCTTGCATCACTCCGCATACCCCCTCCCCTCTCTCCCTCCTCCACCCCAGCTCTGGGTCTTCTGGGAGCCAAGCATCACCAACAGTCAGTTCATACTTCTGGGAGTCCAAGTGGCCGTCATCAGCTCCCTGCCACCTGACAACACTGAGATGCCCTAGGTCAGGCAGAGCCTGGGATGCTCTTGCTTAATCATGGAAAGCAAGTGCCCTGTCCAGAGGCAGGATTTCTCTTATTAGTCAGAGTTCCACTGCAGGAAAAAAAAAATAAACAAGCAGGAAGACTTTTAACACTAGAAATAAGCTGCTTACAAAATCCCTGGAAGGGCTCTATCTGTGCTACAAGACTGAAACCAAGATCACTGCTGTAGAAGTGGTCCACCAGGTGGACTGCTTGCCACATCTGCCACAGCCAGGTGGGATAAATCAGCAGGTCTCTGTCCTAAGCACTAACTTCAGGTTCTACCACGTTGGCAGTGATAGGGGGACAAAGAATCACCCCTACAACTGCTGTCTCTGCACAGGTAAAATAGATGCCCCATCTCCTTCCCCTTTAACTTGGTTGCAAATTAGGTCTCACAGAAATGCACCTGATTGGTAGACCCTTATTCACATACAGAGCCCTAGCTATAAGGACTCTTGGAATTGGAGCTTTTTGCTCCTCCTCCCCAATTCTTGAAGTAAAGGGAAACCCACCATAAAGAGATTGGAATAGATGTTGAGTAGACCAATCTACTGTATTCCCCACTGAGGCCTCAGAACTGAGTGTTGAAAATAAAAGAAAACTCACCACAAACTCATCAAAAAATAGAGGGAATTTATTGCCTCACATAACTGGGGAATCCAACAAGTTTGTTATCTTCAGGTGTGCTTTGCTCCAGGGACTTGGAAAAAAAAAAAAAAAGTTACTGGAAACCAATCTCTCAGCTTTGCTTTCCTTCCTGATGTTTTATCCTCAGACTCTACTTGGTGGCTAAAGACTCCCAAATGTTCCATTCTCATATTCCTCCAACATCAAATCCAGTGGGAAAGAAACTATTATTCCCAATAGCTCCTACACTCATCCTGGGTGCCATTCATATTGGACCAGCTTGAGTCACAGGATGTGCCATGAATTAATCACCATCTCTAGGGCATTTGAATGGCTGACTGCCCAGGCTTGAGTCACATGCAATGCCCCTGGAACCAGAGAGCCCTGGAGTCTAACTGGGGCACACAAACTAAATGCAGGAGTGGGAGTGATTTCCCCAAGAATGTACATGTGTTCTGGAGGTAGAACAATAAAACACAACACAACACAACACAATACAACACAAAAGAACAGCTGTTTACCTCCTCTGGGATCTTGGATGAGTCCCTCCACCTTTCTGGTCCCGTCTTGCTTATATGTACACAATGAGAGGGTTTGACCAGTTGAGTGAGAAAATCCTTATGCCCTGGATAAGTTCCCCATACTCTTACCTGTGGAGACCAGTTTAGCACGGCCTCTTTTTCATTTCTAGCCTACTTCCATGCTGCTCCTGGCCCTCACTCCTCAACCCTCTCCTGTATTTGTTTTGTTTTGTCTTGCTTTGTTTATTTTTAATTATGCCTTCCAGGGCAGCATCACCAGAAGGCCTCATCAGCGAGTGGATGAGGATCAATAAGAAAGTTAAATGATGACACAGATGACTGACCTCCGCAGAGTTCCAGGAGACATAATCCCACTCCCTGAAGGAAGACAACTTGAGTTCCATTTGCAATCACTTATTTCTGAAACATATGATAGTAGTCACCATTAATTAATTGCCTACTACATATCAGGCAACATGATGAATACTTTGTGTACATTATTGTTAATCCTCCCAATGGCCCTAAAGGGTGTACATCTATTATTGTTCCTATTAAAGAGTAGGATCTGGGGCTCAAATAGGCATATCAAACAAGTGACTACTGAGAGCTGACCAAATGCCTATCACTGCCAGACGCTGAGGGAATGAGTGAAAGAAAGTGACACCCAGCTCCTTCTCCACGAAAGAGTCTGGAGAGGCAGATTCAGACAACAAAGATGGAACAGTCAAGACGGCATACCGTGAAGTCCTAAAATACAGAACATTTGACCCTTTGACAAGTGGCTCAGTGAATGTCTCATAGAGGTAGTATAACTCCCACCAGGGCTCCAAGGCTCTCCTTGCAAATGGCATCACGAAGTTCAAACACAGTTCATGAAAAATGCTTCTTACTCAAATGATTGTAACATGAAGAGAACAAGAATTGGGCCTTAAGTTCTCAAAAGCTTGTCTGGAGAGCCCCATGTCTGCCACCCTACATGTCACCTGTCCCCTTCATAAAAAGACCTTGCACAATTGGCTCCTGCTCCAGAGCTGTGGGGCAGCAACTTTTTCACATTATATCTAGAAAAAAGTACTAAACTGGTTTTTCTTGCAGGCTCTGCCAACTGGATGGTGTTATTTCACATTAAAAACAAAAAAGCAAAGAGTAAAACAAGGAAGGAGATCAAATAACCCACTTGTGGAAAGAAAGGCACACACATCATTTGCAGGGTCACTTCTGGGCTGTTCACAACCTGCCCCAACCTGCCCGCACTTAGGGCCCATCATGGTTCCTGACAACTCCCTGCAGTGTCACAGTGTGCAGTGTGCACCCGGCTGCAACCCCAGCAGCTGAGTTCAAGACCTACAGAATCACAAAACCCTATTTTGAAATCTTGATCTGACATTTAGCAGTTCTGTGACTGGGCAAGTCACTTAACCTGTCTCTGCCTCTCATTCATTTGTAAAGTGAAAAAGATAATAATTCCTTCCTCCTTGTTTTAAGATAAAGTGAGAAGCTGCACGGGAGGTGCTTGTGTGGTGCCTGGCACATAATAGAGCTTGGCAAATGGTAGTGATCATGATTACCGTTGATCACTCTGCTTGCTAATTGATTTTCCTAGGCCTACCACTGTGTAATAAAACACAAATCCGCTGTCTCTGACTAAACACAGAGCAAACAGGAGCAATGAGAGCAGCACTCAGCATGAAGGGCTCTTTTGTCAAAGGCAGAGATAAGGGCTGGGTTTCCTGGTGGAAACGGGCTGTTGAAGAAACATCTTTGGTGAAAAAATCAAGCTTCCATCTCACATGTAACCCACAATGCCTGAAATCCTCTCTGAAGACTTCTTAAGGAGACTGGGGCTAGGAGCAGTGAGGTTGATTTCTATGAAGGGTTTTCCTTTGTGTACCGAGGGCTAAACAGTCCAAATTTCTTGGCAATGGGAACCGTCTAGTGAGTGGATAGGTAGCACAGAAACACATTTAGGGTGACCTTCTCCATGTGCTCCCAGAATTGTCTCCTCATTGCTGGTAGATGTAGCTGGTGTCCAGGTTCTTGTCCTGTCCCAGAAAGAATTCAGAAACGGGATGCGGAGGTTAAAGAAGTCAAGTGGGGACTGATTAAAGGATAGATAGTGCACTCTCAAGGGAGAGTGGGCAGGCTCAGGTGAGAGCTGCCCTGAGGATTTTTGGCAAGTTGGTTACAGAGTGAAAAAATAAATAGGTGGAATATTCTTTGGGAAGGGAAGGGTTTGGGGTCATATTCCCTGATTTTCATCCCAACTCCACCTTCCTGAAAGAAGGAGGGATTTTTGTCCTTAGTTAGTCTGTATGGGAAGTGTCATGGCCTCAGTGCATGATGGGTACTTCTAATCTGCAAGGCTAGTTTCACTGAAATGAGGGCATAATGAGCAAAAGGTTAGTCAGTCAGACACTGGATAGTGCTGCCTTTTCCCACTTTTCTTTGCTGGCCTCCAGGCTGCTCATCAAGTCACCCCAAAAAGATATCAGCCCAGAGGTTCCTGCTTTTCTTTCTCTGCCCAGAGACCTCTGCTGCTTACACGATGTGTGGTGTCCTGTGGTATGGCTGTGCCCCTCCTTTCTGCCCAATTCCTGCCATTTGGCCTGTGTCCCCCTTTCTCTGCTCATATCTAGCTGTCTGCCTGCTCTAACACTCACATGAAGGCAAAGTGATTATGGATCCTAGGAAAATGTGTTAGACTGGTTATTTTAATTCTTTAAAATCCAAATGTGCACAAAGGTGTTAATATATTTTTCTATAATATAATTTTTACATACAGTTAATCTGGATAAATTTATTCCAGAAATTTTTTCTTCTCCCCAGAGTAGTGTCTAAATATGTAAGACTCATCTGACTTTGAAACATTAGTTTTGAGGAAGAGGGGTTGTATCCTTGGGCAGCCTCTGTCCATGCTGTCATCTACAGTGTTGTCTGGTTCTTCCTGAGCTTCGGTCATTGTGAGACAGGAGGGAAGTGGGCAGGGAATGGTCATTAAAAGAATGACACAGCAGTTAGCACCAAGATGGTGGAAGATGCAACTCCCAGTAGTCCTCAAGCTTCAATATACACTCATTGAAATATAATAGCATGCTAAATGGTCCTCCCACAGCTGCCAAGACAGTTTTAAGGCTGACCACAAAAGGTCAAAAGGTGGGTGATGGCCTAATTCCTGGGAATCCCAAAGTAGATGGAATAATCTGACAGCCCAGAATGTGCATACAATACGGTCTCTCCCAGCTCATGCCTGGAAGACATTGTTGTCCCTCCAGCCTAGGATGGTGCAGATACCATAGTCCCACATAGATCAGGATGGTGCCAACACAGATGGAATAATCCTCCCACTTGTTATTAGCACATAAATCTACTGAGCCCATAAAAACCAACAACCCAGCTCCAACCCCCGAGACTCTTGGCTGCTCTCCTTTTGGAGTGAGACAGCCCGCACTCTATGGAGTATCTACTTTTACTTTAAACACCTATCTCCCACACCTCATGGCCTTTTTCTTGCCTTCTGAAACAGCCTGCATTTTGTCTATGCAGTATGTATCTCTCTGAATAAATCTACTTTTAGTTAACTCTGGCTCGCTCTCGAAGTCTTTCCTGCTCGACTCCAAGGACACCCACTTGGTAGGGCATGTCCCATGGACTCAACCGAGACCTGGGACACAGCCATCCTCTTGCCCCACATTTTTACTGTATCAATTGTATGTATACTCTAAATGCCCAAGGTTCTGCCAACAGGCCTATTTAAGCCACTTTCTCATCCCTCTAGCATTGAGCTATGAGATACTTCAGTGTCTGACCACTTGTGAGCTTTGAGGGCCTGCCCCTTGTAGCTGGGCGGTGAGGGAGGTGGTGTCTGCATAGGCCTGGGTTGTAGGGAATACAGTGTGTGCCTGGTCCTGGCCTGGGAGGGACTATGGTGCCCGCTCAGTCCTGGGGTATAAGGGATGACTGTGTTGGCACCGTCCTGATCTATGTGGGACTATGGTATCTGCACCATCCTAGGCTGGAGGGACAACAATGTCTTCCAGGCATGAGCTGGGGGAGACTGTATTGTATGCACATTCTGGGCTGTCAGAAACTACAATTTCTGCCCAGCGTGGGCTCTGAGGAACTGTTGTGTCTGTCTAATGTTCTAGCTTACCATTCTCTGGGTTTTGGGGAGATCCCATACCAGAGATGTGTGATTCCACATAGATGTTAGCATAGGTCCTGAGTTCAGATGCCCTAACCTTTCTGAAATTTCCATATCTTGTCTTGGAGTGCCAGGGGCTCATATTCCCATCTCAGAGAACTTTAAAATGTCCATGTCTCTTGCTACCCTTCAGGTCCTTTCAACCCTCCCAGCTCATCCCAGACAACTCTTCTGTATCAAAGGCAGTGAATGCAAAAATTAGTTGGAATAAGGTGAAGAGGAATAAGAGAAAAAATAGAGATTCAACAGCAGCCTACCCAGAGAACCCTGGATTTCCTTCTTCTCTTGGTTGCTCCCTCTGGAGGCAGGCTCTGCTTCCTGGAATTCCAACTAGAAGGCCCTGTTCAGTTTTCACAGAGGGGTGGAGCCCACTGTTGCTCCACGGAGGGGAGGGGAACCCAAACCTGGGTTTCCTTCTCTGCTGTCTGCTCTCAGCTGTATCACTTGTGGAACTGGTCATCATGATTTCCAGCCCAAAGCAGGATGAGGAATCTCTCTCTGAGATCCTCCTGTTACTGAGTCCAAACTTACTCTGATCACTGCATGACAGGACAATAAATTGGGAGATGAGTGACTTTATTCAGAATAGTGGCAGACCAAGAAGAGGGCAGACTAATGTCTTGGAGAACCATCTTCCCCAAGTCAGAATTAAGGTTCCTTTTATCCTAAAAAGAGGAGGGCATGTGGCTGGTTGTTGCAAACTTCTTGCTGTAGGAATTCTTTGTTCTCACAGCTGTCCACATGGGTCAGGTCATGATGCCCCTGTAAAACCTCTAACAAAACAAATGCTATTTTCTATTCTGCAACTTGCTATCTTTATATGAGTGCAAAAGTGTTAATATCCTTAAAGGTCAGAGCCTTGAGAATAGGCTCTCCTGTATATTTCAGGCTAAAGGCAACATTGTTTTACAAAAGGTGCAGAGCTGGCAAGACTAAGCCTAGAAAACAGGGCACAGGGTTAAAGCCAAAGAAACAGATCTAATATGGAGTCTGATTTCTTCTTTTCTGTTACACTCCCAGAACCTGATGGGGAATTTTAGTGAGGAAGGGTCAGGTACTGGGATGGATCATTTAAAGGGGTGGAGGCGGGAGCCAATAGCTGAGGAGGATCACCTTGTAAGCTCTCAGGTCTACCTAATCTCCATGTTCTCTAGTTTACTATTACTCCATATCTGGGGAGAAAATGATCCCACAGGTGGCAAAATGAGGTTGATCAAGGGAGAAAAGAATTTAGGAGGAGACAAAATCTGAGCAAACTGTTCTAAGGAAAAACAGGGTAACAAAAGGCATGATGATTAAGAGGTGAGGAGGGAAGGGGGTGCTGACAGGGACCCTGGAGGACTCCAGACCCTAGGAGAGGTCACCAGACAGGATGCATTATTTACTTGTGCTTCTGTAACTTCCTGAAGTCGAGGAAATATGGGCACCTTCAGAGACCACTAGAGACCATTTTAAAGAGAGTACCTGTTTTCTTTCAGGTTTTTTTTTTTTTTTTTTTTTTTTGAGGTAACACTGATTTACAACATTATATAAATTTCATGCATGTAACATTGTATACACTACAAGAGTGCTCACCACCAAAAGCTTACTTTGCATCAAAGAGATTATCTCTCTTTTTTTGGAGGGGGGGGGCGGGGAGACAGTTTGGTTTACTTATTTATTTATAGAGGAGGTACTGGGGATTGAACCCAGGACCTTGTGCATGCTAAGCATGTGCTCTGCTGCTTGAGCTATGCCCTCTCCTTCTTTAAAGAGATTATCTTGGATAGGCTACTAGATTGATCAAATCTAGCACTGCTGGAGGATTATTCCTAATATCAAATAATAGAAAAACAACCTCAATACCTACTTTTTTAGAGATGGCTGAAATAAATTATAGTACAATACGATCTTCTACAGATTTATGAAAGAATGTGGTTAAAGGATATTAAGTGTTAAATGAAAGAAGCAGGTTGAAAAACAACTCCTATGGTGCCAGCTATGTCCCAAGTCTGATGGTGTCTCTTCTCCCCCATAGCTACCTCATCTGTCATCTGCCTACTGCTTAACTGCAGCCTGGCCTCCCTACCCTTCCTCTTCCTACCAAATGCCTTTCTCTACACAGCAGCTAGAGATTTTTTAAAAAAGATAAACCTTTGCTAAAATCTTCCAATGGCTTCCCATTGCATTGAGAATTGAATAGAAATGCCTTACTATGACCTACAGGCCCTGTTTGTCTGGGCACCCGTACCTCTTTGGAATTCTCTCCTCCTACTCTCTCTCTGAGTCCTGGTCACTACTTTCCAGCCACAATGGCCATCTTTCTGTCTGTTAAAATTTCTAAGCACATAGCACTTTAGGGCCTTTGCACTGGCTGCTCCCTCCATTGAAATGCTTTCCCTGTAGAGAAGCATCAATAAACTATGACCTATGGGCTTTTGTACAGTCATGAGCTAAACAAGTTTTTTTTATAATTTTAAAGGTTTTTCTGGTTTTGTTCTTTCTTAGAAGATGTGCCAGAGATCATAGGTAGCCCACAAAGGCTAAAAAATTTACTGTATTGCATTATATAGAAAAAGTTTGCCAATCCTTGACCTAGATCTTTGTTTGCATATGTCTTTTCTGTCATTCTGGTTTTAGCTCAAATGTTGACATTCCACAGGGGCCTTTCTTAAATCTCTTTCAACTTAAAGCGACCTCCTTCCCCTGACTTAATACACCCACTCTTCATCAAACAAAAACAATAAAAATCATTATTGAATATTTACCATGTTCCAGGGAATGTTTTAGATTCTTGAGACTCAGAAATCATGGAGTTTCTTGGTTGGGGAGTGGGGCAAACAAACAAATAAAGACTATGAGGAACAATGAAGTGTTCACATGGGGGGTTCTTTTATATACACCTGTCAGGAAAGGCTTCTCTGATATGGTAATATTTGAGCCAAGACCTTAAATAATGAAGGAGGGAGTGTTCCATGCAGAGAGAGCCGCCAAATATTTGTGCAAGAAAGTATAGCTCCACACTTTACAGATGAGGAAGCAGAGAGTCAGGAGGGGAAAAAAAAAAAACAAAAGAAAAGAAAAAAGAAAGTATAGCTCAACACTTGATGGAGGGGGGACTTGGGAGACAACAAATCAAGGTCACCCATTTAATTAAAGTATGCAGATCCAATTTCACACACTCCTGCTGTTTTATTGTAGTATGGTTACTGGCCTTAAGTCGTTAAATGTCCCCTCAAGTTGGTTTATCTTTATATTCAGCAGTATTTGGGCAAATAGGCAAAGAGATCTCTATTTTTGAGTTTGAGAAAATAGGAATAAAAAAATTTCTTAATGCTGTTGTAATAGGCCTTGAGTGCCAAGGACCCTTTAAATCTTGCTAGAGTTGTCTTATTTTCAGCTCACCCTAAAATCTGCCCTCTTTTTAAAGGAGAATAGCAGACTATCACCTCTTACTTAACTGGAATTTATATTTCTCTCATCATAACACCTTTCTGGCACAGGTATTTGCAATTCTTCTTTATACTGTGTTTACTTTACGTGCTCTCCCGTGGAATGCTAGTGAGCTTATATGCTTTTTCATTTTGATGTCTCAAGAGCCTAGAATAGATTTTGGACAATTTTAGCATACTTACTAATATTGTGAGAGAGTGTATGGGTATGTGTGTGTGTGTGTGTGTGCGCGCGCACATGTGCATGCGTGCGTCTATGAAGGCTGTGCACCAAAATGTTTCTGGTATCCTTCTCTGTGCCATAAGCTTATATGAGTTATTTACTTATTTACAGTTTTCTAATAGTGCTACAATAGACATGTATTATGTATTACTTATGTAATGGCAAAAAATATCAATAAAAAAAAAGAAACACTTCCATCCATAGAGGGAAACCATACAGTCTGCTGAGCATACCAGAGCAAGAAGGGAGGGTTCTTACAAATAGGTTGTGCCTGATGGAGTCGCAGAGAGGGAGTTAATTAGAGCAGAGCTGAGAAGCAAGCCAGGGCCCCTGGATCCTGAGCCAGTGATCCCTTTTCTACTGCAGAGCCCACACAGCATTTTTCATTCCTGTCATGAAGTCCTGGACGCAAAGAATGATTGGGAGTCCTCCATCGGAAGAGGCACAAAGTCCTGAGAACTCTGACCCAGGGTTGAAAGCCAGGGCCCACGGTCAAGGGCTCCACATATCAATTGCCTCCACATTTAAAGAGCAAATGTGGCAGATGCCATCCACACTCACCCGTCTGTCCATGGTGTGCACCATTTCTGAGTACTCTGGTCTGACTCCTGACAGAGTCAAGACTTACATTCTTTCACCTGAACCACATCAGGTTCAAAGTGTTAGGCAATCAATTAGGAGCAGTCAAATAATGACTAACAGGGGTTGTAGATGAATACCTCATCTCACTCACCTCTGAGATGTGATAGGTCTTAGTGTTTTCAACACTGCCCCCTAGCCTTCCCCCAGTGGGACTCAGCACCATTGCCTGTGGTGGTCCCTGACTTGATAACACACATTTTACTGGCTGCCTTCCTTTCCCTTTCTAATTTTTTCCAAATAAGCTACTTGTACCCAAATCCTTATCTAAAGCTCTGCTTTGGGGGAAATCTAAGCCAAGACCATCTTAGGTCCACAGGGAAGATGGAGGCCCCTAGATGTGTTTCTTTCTGCTGTTTGCTTATGGTTGTCATTTGAATCATGAAGAAAATGTGAGTTAAACCTACAGAATTTATTAAGCTTTTGGCACCTGTCAGTCACTTGACACATGTTTGCTGCTCTCAGGAAGATACAGTCAAGCTTGGAATATGTGGCTTCTGCACCTAGAAGGGGAAACTGCTGCCCAACACAAGAAATATTGCAAGACATTATTTATGTTAGTATTCACTTGTTCATTAGCTGTTATATTGTGCACTTACTGAGAACTGAACTGGGCACAAGGAGCTCAAAAATGAATGACAAGGCTTCAGATCTTGTAGGGGTCCCAGAGGATGTAAGAATTCTGCACACAAAGCTGGTGTCAGGGTTGGATGGTTTAGGAAAAGGCAAATTCAAGTCAAGCCTGTGGGAGCCCAGAGAGGGCAAAATTGATTCTTTGTACTTAGTTGAGGGGACGGAAGTAGAGGTTAATTTTTTTCCCTCTATATTATTATTATTATTATTATTATTATTATTATTATTATTATTATTATTATTATTATTATTATTAATTTTTGTTGAATGATTTAGGATAAATCTTTACAATATCTCTGCAAAGGCCTCTGCAGTCCTATGAAAGTAGCCCGGCAGGGTTATGAAACTTCACCAAAAGCTCAGAAGCACACAAACTCAATTTTAAATTATCAAAAATGAGGATTAATGAGATAATATGTGTGAAATGCAAAGTTATGGAAGTCATATAAATTCAAAGACTAATTATTACTGTCATTTCTAGTGCATCCACTCGTGTGTTCCTAATTGCTCAATTCTTCAATATTCATCAGGGCTTTTAAATTTTTGTTGTTGTTGTTGTTTAAGCACTATGGCCTCCCTTCCCCATCCCAGTATGGAAGTAGCAGAGTCATTTTACAACCTTGTCTTGAGAGAGGATGCCCAGGAACCTAGTCTATTTCCTAAGCATCTAAGCAGGCCCCAGTTTGGGAAATTTGCCCATAGTTCATACCTTGAGTGAGCGATGCTGAGTCCTGGGAACTGGGCAGTCCTGGACCTAGCTCAGCCAGAAGGCCAGCCGCAGCCCACTGGCTTCCCTGCCCTGCACTTTGGGGCCAAAATTACCTCCAGAATGACTTGGCTGTTAGCACTTTTTTAGCCCCACTGAACAAAAAGAACCCTGAGCAAGCATGCTCCCCTGAGAAGGGCTGACACCTTGCTTCACAGCAACTGAGAATTTGTATAAGTTTTTATTAAATCCCACTACAACTTTGACACCCCATATTTGGCAGTGCATCCTCATTTACCAGTTTCCAGGCTCCTGAAGGCCTTTAGAGGCATCACCCACATAGCTTAACTTTCTGTGAGACTGATGGTGATTTATAGTGACCATTTGGCAAGTATTCTGAAAAAGTGAAGTTTCCTTTTCATTTCAGTAATTTTGTGTGTTGGGATTTCTAAATTTGGAGTCCCTTTGCATTGCTATGTACTGAGATTTTTAATGAACAGATTTTATTGGACATCTATCAGTGCCCTCATCTCTGGGTCCTTAGGTGAAGATGTATAAACTGGGGGTTTGCTTTGAGGAGCTGCTAATCTGGTAGGGAAGCCCATGGGATGTATCTGGCCCCTCTCCCTTAGAGCAGAGAGGCTCTTTCCTATTGCCTTGACTTTACTTGTTAAGTAAAGTCCTCTTCTGTGAGTGCCCAAAGATAAGCACTGTGTCATGCTGGTCCCCAGGCCTGGTTTCTAGCACAGTGCCAGGCACAGGGTCCCTACTCAGGAGATACAGGCTAATGGATGGGGAGAGGTATATGTGGCTGCCTCTCCCTAAGACGTAGCACCACACACTGGGCATGCTGTTCAGGAATCTGGCCCAGCTGCTGGGGATTGGCCACAATGCTCACAGACACACTCTTGCCCCCTCCCCTGTATCCCATGTTGCCCCAACCTGTTAGGTAAGCAGCAGGGTCATGGCCCTCCCTAGAATGCTATGAGGGAGGAAACTCATCCTTGTGTAATCCTCTCCTTTCAAAATTAGCTGTATTCAACTCAGCTCTGTGTGTCAATTGCCAGAAACTAAGTGGAAATGCTTATCACTCAGAGGTGTTTTCCAGACCAAAGGGTACATCTAAATAGCATTGTCAGAGCTGGCAGTGCACTGTTAAAGGCACCACCTCCCAGCACTCACCATGGCTGATCAAGGTCGGCCCCTGTCTGTGAGGCAGTAAGCTTGGGGTTGCCCAAAGCTGGGGGAATGCCCTTTGTGTGTTCCCATCTGTGGGCTGGGCACCATGCCAAGTGGCCTCTCTCAAGGATTCCATGCGGTCCTCACAAGCCTGAGAGAGTGGTCACACACTCTCATTCTCATTTGCAGATAAGATAACAGATCCCCAAAAGCCTTCTCACTAATATATAACAACACCTAACAATCAGCAAGGGTTTCCTGAGCTTAGCTCTCTACTGCATTACGTCTTTCGGGGCCGGATGAAGGTGGGGTAAGAGTGCCACCTAGGGGTCAAAATGGGAGGCATTCATTCTCAGGCTCCTGCAAGTGCAGTATTGGCCTCCTTCAATTTTACTCCTTAGGCCCTTTTCCTGTCTCATCTTAGCATCTTCCCCTCCACGTAAAACAGTCCTGCAAGGTAGAGATTGTTTTGCTCACTTATTGATGAGGCTATGAGTTTCAGAGAGGTGGTTTAGCATACTGGATGGACACAAAGAAAACAGAAGCTGGGGCTGGACCCCCTGTTAGAGCGGGCAGATAGGGGGATATGAGCATGAAAGGGGGACACAGGCCAAATGGCAGGAATTGGGCAGGAAGGAGGGGCACAGCCAAAACATAGGAAACTGCACATCATGTAGGCAGCAGGGGTCCCTGGGCAGAGAGAGAAAAGCAGGAACCTCTGGGCTGATACCTTTTTGGGGTGACTCAATGAGCAGCCTGGAGGCCAACAAAGAAAGGTGGGAAAAGGCAGGACTATCCAGTGTCTGAATAACCTTTTGCTCATTATGTCCCCATTTCAATAAAATTAGCCTTGCAGATTAGAAGTATCCATCATGAACCAATACCATGACACTTCCCATACAGACTAAGTAAGGACTAAATCCCTCCTTTCAGGAAGGTGGAGTTGGGATGAAAATCAGGGAATATGACCCCAAACCCTTCCCTCCACAATGAATATTCCACCTATTTATTTTTACACTCTGTGTAACCCACTTGCCAAAAAAACCTCAGCACAGCTGCTCCCCTGAGCCTGCCAGCTCTCCCCTGGAGAGTGTACTATCCATCCCTTCATAAATCCCCACTTTACTTTTTTAACCTCTGCATCCCATCTCAGAATTCTTTCTGGGACAGGATAAGAAACTGGTCACCGGCTACATCTGCTGGTAACACCCCCAGTTCTGTGTTCCCACTACCACAGGGCTCGAGGTCATAATGCTGGTGCATGATGGAGCTAATGACAACCACAGAGTCCCCTGCTGTCTTCCAGGTCCACGGGCGCTGCTCCACCTCAGCCCCCAAGGAGGCCTGAGTGTCCAAAGTGAAGGTGCCCTCTTTCCATGAAATTCTCCTGGCTCAGCCTCTGTCGCCAGCCCTGGTCTTCAGGCTAATTTCCCAGGCAGGGTGCTAGGGGCTTAGAGAGCTGTCAGGGCTCCCTTACAGGCCGAAGAGGTAAGAACACTCTAAGCAGAAGTTGTCCATGCTTGACCTCCAGACAGCATTTGACTTTTGAGCCACACACAGCTTTTCTTCAGACCCCAGCACCTCAGTGACTTGCTAAATGGCTTTAGACAAGTTACATAATCTCTCTGAACTTCAGTATTCTTATCTAGCAATTGGGACTAAAAATAGTGCCTAATAGGGTTGATCAATTTACATAAGTTAATACACATGGAAGTGTTTGCAAGAGCACCTGGAACTTTGCAATTGCTTTGTGTTTACTATTATTGCATAACTAACAGACAATTTGACCCACACAATGTTAAAATGTGAACTGATTATCAATATTTACAAATTGAAGGAGTTCGTCTAATAATACGGATTTCTAATGAAAATCAATTGTTGTGCCAGTGCTGGATTGCTATGTCCAAACGGCCAGCATCTGACTCTTACTGCCAGGAAATCTCCTCCCAGACTTTGTGGGTTTTGCCTGGGCCTCTGCCCATCACTCACTCACCTGGCCTTGTACAGGATTTGAGTCTGTACCTTTTTACTCAGTATATGCTCCCTGTGCACCTGGCATAGAAGCTGGCAAGATACAGTCCTTAATTTAAAGGCAAAACAATGGAACAAGAAGTTTAGAGTTTGAATCTGGAGAGTGTGACCCAGAATAAGGGGCCATGGGGAGAGAGTGGGGAGAGTCTGGGACAGAGGCCGTCAGTATGGTGGGTCTCCTGATGGTGGAAGTCATAGGTCTCAGCCCAAAGCTCCAGCCAAGAGAATGTTGCCAGCTTGAGAAGAGTGGTCCACTCTCTGACTTGCCCTCATCTGCTAATTTACAAAACTTGAAACTGTCCAGAGTACTTGGACACACTTTCGGTCATCTCCCAAGGACGGTCCATGCAGGGAATGTGCCCAGGGGCCTCATTCATCCAGCTGAATGAAGTGCGAGCTCCTCCTCATGGCCACAAGGGCCTGCCAGTCTGGCCCACCTTCCTGAACTTATTTCCTATCAGCTTCCACCGTGTCCACCAGGTGTCAGCTGTCCTGGCCTTCCCCCAATTTCAGGCACTTTCTCAACTCAGTGGCATCTCCTCCCTGGCTCATTCTACCTCCCCCCTTCTCAGTCCTTCTCAGTCAAAATGTCCCCTCCTCAAACTGTCCTGAACCCCCCTCCCTACTTCTTATCACATCACTTTGGTTCTTTTCCTCTGTGGCTCTTACCACTATCAGGAATTATTTCTTCACTGGCTCTTCCCTCTCAATAGACTGCATTTCTGAAAGGGAGGAAATCTAACTACCGTAGCTAATAAGATGGCTTTCCTGATGCTAAGGCAGCTGTTTGCTGATTTGTTTTGACACATCTTGTATTTCTTTTTGTCTACTGGCTCAATTACTTTGGTAAAATAGCCCCCAGCCTTCCCTATACATTCTTTAACCTGTTTTCCTGAAAGAAAGTCACAGGTTGATGACCTCAGAAGCTTGGACAGACCCTAAGGAGTTTTCCGTGATGACAGATGGACTTATCAAGATTCAGAAGAATACAGCACCACAAACTGCCATCAGCCCTCTGCTCCATGTAGTTTTGCTATAAAACCGCAAGACCCCAACCCCAAGATGGGTCCACAGCCTTTGAAGCTTTAGCCTGCTGTGATTTCCCTTTGCCCGGCAAAGCAAAGCTGCTCCTTTCTCTTGCTTCCAAGGGCTCTGTCTCTGAGGTCGAATTTGTCTTTCAGGGTATAGAGGTCGATTTTTCAGTAACATTCCCCCAGACAGAGACCCTGGTTCCTTTTTGGCATCTGATCACCCAGTGCTTAGAAGAGTGTAGACATGTAGTAACTGCTCAATAAACAGGGCAATTTGCATAGAAGAGCAGCCTGCACATGAAAGGTGCTCAGAAACTATGTACTGAATGTATGATCAATTGAAAAGAGTTTTATTTGAGAGACTGTATCCATCCAGTTAATGTAAAGAAATAAGTGCTATAAGAAAAGTACAAATAAAAATGGGAGGGAGCCTAGTGGGGGAGTCATTTGTTTTATCCAAGAAAACAGAGGCTTTCTGGAGAAAATGATATGCAGTCTGGGTTAAGGGAAAATCAGAGAGAGGGCAGGAAATCAAGCCTCCTTGGATTAATGTCACTCAAGCAGCCTTAAGTCTGCCCAAAGATACCTGTTAAAAATATCTTTAAAGAAGGTCTTTTAAATATCACAAGTTTAAGGGTGTTCCTTCTGCCTCACTGCAATGAAAACAAGGTAGAAATTAAAACATTAAGCAACTTTGCACATTACTGTATTTTGAAATGCATTTAATACAATTTTATGCCATTGGTTATTAAATTGTTCTGCTCAATTTGTAACCCAAAAGGACCCTGTGGGGCCTTACAGGGTAAAACCCCTCTCCCATATCCTCTGCTGAAACTCCTTTCTGAAGCACCCAGATAATAGTATTTCATGTATATTTCCTGAGTTTTTCAGATGCTAAAAACTACCACCAAAGGGAAGAAATGAACTACTTGATATTCCTGAGCAAGCAGTCCCCAGACTTTCTGGCACCCAGGGGTTGATCGTGTTGACCCCCCTGTTCCCTCAACATCAACCAATCAGAGAATTGTGCATGAGCTGATCACATACCTGCAACCCTCTCCCTCACCTGGACCTTAAATATGCTTTACTGAAACCTTAGAGGACTTCAGGGTTTTCTTAGGCATGAGCCACCCTGTCTTCCTTGCTCTGCTCTGCAATAAACCTTTCTCTGCTCCAAACTCCAGTGTTTCCATTTGTTTGCCCTCATGGTGTGATAGGCACATGAACCTGCCTTCAGTAACAATATAATCCACTTTAGGAAGTTCTGCATTCTATTTCCTGTGTAGATGGCACCTTTCTATTGGGTTAATGGCTGACTACATGCAGCATCTGTGGCCAGTTCTGGAAATCCAGGCAAGTCATTCATGCACAGGAGTAGAGTCCTTCAGACGATATGTTTCCATGAGATCATCAGATGTTATCTTGGTACTATTCCATCCCACTTAGCTCCTTTTCAGGAGTGTTACAGCCTACTACAATGGGAAACAGTCTTTAATATTCTGTACACACATACACACACCCACATATGTATGCACATGATGATTGATGAGGAAATCTTGGTGTAAAATGTCTCTGCCTTTCAGACTGTAGCTGGATAAAAATTTCTCTTAGCCTGTACACAATCTGTCTTCCTAGCTCTTTCCCCCTATTTCAGGTGTGTTTTTCCTCCTTTACTGAGTCATGGATTTGTATGCAAGGGATTTGCCAAGAGAGTACAGTCTGGAGAACCCCATAGGAACCAGGGGAAGCAGGACTTAGAAAGGGAAGATGCTGAAGAGGTCTCTGGATTATAAGTAACACCTGGGAGTTTGTGGGTGTGCCATAAACACAACTCCAATCTCTGCTCTTGAAGGTAAGTGGCTCGAGGCTGAGGCAGGGTTCAGGCTGTTGGAAGCTAAAGAAATTGGAACCTGGGAGAGGGATCCAGGGGGATGCAGGCAAAGCACCACCAGTATCCCTTACACTCCTTATTCTGTTCTACTTTTCTTTCTCTCTTTAAAAAAAAAAAAATTCCAGGGCAGGGAGATTAATGCCAATAATTCTGGTTGAGTTTGTTTCGCTTTTTATCTCTTCCCCAATTTAATCCCCATTTCACTGATGTAGAATCTGAGGCTTAGGAAGCAAAATAACAGATTTAACTAAGACCATGGGGCAAGTTGGTGTAACGCTGGGTCTACAGTCCCCTGTGGTCTCTGACAGGCACTGAGCACAGTGGCTCCGCTAACTCAGATGTTGTCGGTGATGAAGCTGTTCCAGTCACTCTGGCATATGTGACATTTATGTATGTAATATGCACATTGCAATATACATCCAATTATGCCCATTTGAATGATGACATACACCTGCATGCAGCCTCTGGGACATTTCTTGCCCTGGCCCAAGCTGTAGATCCTGTGTTCTGACAGCTTCACTTTAATACATCTAGTAAAATTAAATGGCAGCATATAAAAATTAAAGCCATAATTAAAAATTGATTAGCATGTACTGTCTGCTGGCTTCAGTACCTCCTGTAGTACCTTAAACACTAGTTATATAGCTTTATTGATTGGAAAAAAAGATAAAATGAAAAATAAAACCAGCAGGTTAGCTGTCCACAGATGAAAGCAGTAAGTCTGTCAGATCACAAATGCTACCACAAAGTGTCAGATCTGATGTTTTAGAAACATATTTTGGCAAGGGGAAGTCAGGGCAGGAGATACTGATCTGGACAACAAATATGCCGCTTGGAGCCCTTCACAGAAGGACAAATGCTTGCTTTAGGTGGGGTTTTAGCCACTTGGGGAGGTTGCAGTTGTTACCAAAGGCAAGTACCTGAGGCCAAACAAACTGAAACATCAGAGTTTGGAGCAGAGAAAGGTTTATTGCAGGGCAAACCAAGGAGGACAGCATGGCTCGTGCCCAAGAAAACCCCAAACTCCTCCAATCATTTCAGCAAAGCACATTTAAAGGCCAAGTAAGGGGGGTGGGCAGTCACAGCACACATGATCAGCTTGTGTACAAATATCTAATTGATTGATGTTGAGGAAACAAGGCAGTCAACACTATCAACCCCTAGGCACCAGAAGATCTGGGGGCCACATGTTCTGGATCATCAAGTAGTTAATTTCTTCTTTTGGTAGTGGTTTTTAGCATCTGAAAAACTCAAGAAATATGCATGAGATACTATTATTTGGGTGCTTCAGAGAGGAGCTACAGCAGAGGATATGAGGGAACAGTCTGTCCCTGGGAGGCCCCACAGTGTCCTGCTCACAATTGCATAAAAAGTCCAGCTGTAAGTATCAAACAAAAAACCAAGTTTTTCCCTGTTAATGACACGTAGGAAAATCAATATTCAGAACTCACCTGGTTATCTCTTTCCACATAGTTTTTTGCTCATGGGGAATTGCAGAGGGGCAGTGCATTTTTGCTTCAGACAAATGAAAGGAAATTCACACTCTGTTTTCAGACATTTTATTTCTTTTCTAGCTTTGTAAACTTCCTGTTTTGATTCTTTTTTTCTGTGTTAATATACGAGTAAGGTTGTTTCTTAATTTTCCATCATCACTTCTAACAAATTAAGTTCCTTTTAAAAGGAAGCATTTTGTGTCTGCTTTCCCCCCCACCAAAAGAATCCTTAAATTAGGTTTGTGCAAATAAGGAGTTAGGGAGTGCTGGTCATCTAGAGGACAATGGACCTTGGATTTCCTTAGGGAAGCTAAGCACAGAGCAGATGGGGAAATTAACAAACAGAAATGTAGAAGAAAAGCTAGATCTTGATCAAGTCAGAGTCACTGGATTCCTTAGCTACCTGATAACTGCCATTTGCTGACAGCTATCAGTACTAGCCATGGTGAAACCACCACATGTAAATAGTCTGATGAAATTGGCACTGATGTCCTGTGAAATGTATAATGGGATCGAGGTTCAGAGCATGAATGACTTTTTTCCATGGTTACAATGTTAGTAGAGCCAGAGTGGGGATGCAAACCTGGCTGGCCCGATTCTGCCTCTCACATGTTGCCCATTCCTCAATTTCTGCTTTTTCTTCAGTTTAGGGCCTGAAAACTGATATTCTTGGCAACTCTGATGGTCCTAGTGTAAGAGAAAGAATCAGGAAGGGACAGACATGAAATATTTAAAGTGATGAAAAGGAAAAACCTACAACCAAGAATACTCTACCCAACAAAGCTCTCATTCAGATTTCATGGATAAATCAAAAGCTTTATGGGCAAGCAAAAGCTAAAAGAATTTAGCACCTCCAAACCATCATTACAACAAATGTTAAGGGAACTTCTCTAGGAGAAAAAGAAAGGTCACAACTAGAAATGACTAAATTACAAAATGAAAAACCTCAACAGTAAAGATGGGAAATCATCCACACACAAAGCTAGTAGGGAGGTTAAAAGATAAAAGTAGTAAAATCATTTATATCCATAATAAGCATTTAAGGGATACACAAAACAATTAGATGTAAAATATGGTATCAAAAACAATAACTGTGAGGGGAGGAAAGTACAAATGAAGGATTTTTAAAATGTATTTGAAATTAAGAGGTCGGTAACTTAAAATAATTACATATATATATAAAAAAACTTCCTGATAAATGCAGACCAAAACTCTATAATAGATACGGACTCAAAAAAGAAAAAGGAATCCAAACATAACACTAAAGACAGTCATCAAAGCACAAGAGAACAAAAGAAGAAGAAAGGAAAGGAAAAAAGACCTACAAAAACAAATCCACAACAATTAACAAAATGGTAATAAGAACATATATATTGATAATTACCTTAAATGTAAATGAACTAAATGCTCCAACCAAAAGACACAGAGTGGCTGAATGGACACAAAAACAAGACCTGTGTATACGCTGCCTACAGGAGACTCACTTCAGATCTAGAGACATATACAGACTGAACATGAGAGACTGGGAAAAGGTATTCCATGCAAATGAAAATCAAAAGAAAACCAGAGTAGCAATATTTATATCAGACAAAATAGACTTTAAAAAAAGACTATTACAAGAGTCAAAGGAAGGGCACCACATAATGATCAATGGATCAATCCAAGAAGTTATAAAAATTGTAAATATATATGTACCCAACATAAGAGCACCTCAATATATAAGGCAGATATTAAAAGATGTAAAAAGATAAATTAACAGTAATATAATATTAGTAGGGGAATTTAACACCCCATGCACATCCATGGACAGATCATCCAGACAGAAAAATTAATAAGAAATTACAGGCCTTATGTGAAACATTGGACCAAATGGACTTAATTGATATATAGAGAGCATTCCAACCAAAAGCAACAGAATAAACATTCTTTTCAAGCATACGTGGGACATTTCCCACTATAGATCATATGCTAGGTCACAAAACAAGCCTTGGTAAATTTAAGAAAACTGAAATCATGTCAAGTATCTTTTCTGATCAAAATGCAATGAGCCTAGAAATCAACTAAAAGAAAAAAAAAACTACAAAAACACAAACACATGGAGGCTATACAATATGCTACTAAACAAGCAATGGATTACTGAAGAAATCAAGGAGGAAATCAAAACATACCTACAGACAAATGAAAACAAGAACACAATGATCCAAAACCTATGGGACACAGCAAAGGCAGTTCTAAGAGGGAAGTTTAGAGTGATACAAATTTACCTCAGGAAAGAGCAATCTCAAATAAATAACTTAACCTTATACCTAAAGGAACTAGGGAAGAACAAACAGAATCTAAAGTTAGTGGAAGAAAAGACATAATAAAGACTTTAGCAGAAATAATTGAAATAAGAGACTAAAAAAAAAAAAATTAGAAAAGATCAATAAAACTAAGAGCTGGCTTTTTGAAAAGATAAACAATATTGATAAACTTTTAACCTGATACACCAAGAAAAAAGGGAGAGGACCCAAATCAATAAAATCAGAAATGAAAAAGGAGAAGTCACAACTGACAACACAAAAATACAAAGGATCATAAGAGGCCACTACAATCAACTATACGCCAATAAAATGGACAATCTAGAAGAAATGGACAAATTCTTAGAAAGGTACAATCTCCTAAGACTTAACCAGTCAGATATAGAAAATATGAACAGATTAATTACCAGTAATGAAATTGAATCAGTAATTTAAAAACTCCCAACAATCAAAAGTGCAGAAACAAGTGGCTTCACAGATGAATACTACCAAACATTTAGAGAACTAACAGCTAGCCTCTGAAACTATTTCAAAAAGTCTGCAGAAGAAGAAACAGTTCCTAACTCAGCCTATGAGGCCATAATCATCCTGATACCAAAACTAAAGTTATCACAAAAAGAAAGAAAGAGAGAAAGAAGGAGAGAAAGACAGAGAGACAGAAAAGAAAGAAAGAAAGAAAGAAAGAAAGAAAGAAAGAAAGAAAGAAAGAAAGAAAGAAAGAAAGAAAGAAAAGGAAGGAAGGAAGAAAAGGAAGGAAGGAAGAAAAGGAAGGAAGGAAGAAAAGGAAGGAAGGAAGGAAGGAAGGAAGGAAGGAAGGAAGGAAGGAAGGAAGGAAATTGCAGGGCAATATTACTGATGAACACAGATGCAAAAATCCTTAACAAAATACTAGCAAGCTGAATCCAATAATACATTAAAAGGATCATACAATATGATCAAATGGAAATTATCCCAGGTAGGCAAGGATTTTTCAATGTCCCAAAATTAATCAATGTGACACCACATTAATAAATTGAAGAGTAAAAGCCATGTGATCATCTCAATAGATGCAGAGAAAGCTTTTAATGAAATTCAATATTGATTTATAATAAAAACTCTCCAGAGCAGGCAAGGTGAGACTACACCTCAACATAATAAAGACCATATATGACAAACCCCCAGTACTATCATACTCAATAGTGAAAAGCTGGAAGTATTTCTTCTAAGATCAGGAACTAGACAAGGATTCTTACTCTCACCACTTTTTATTCAACATAGTTTTGGAGGTTCTATCCACACAATCAAAGAGAAAAGGAAATAAAAGGAATCCAAATTGGGAAGGAAGAAGTAAAATTGTAGCTGTTTTCAGATTATATGATACTATACATAGAAAATCTTAAAGATGCCACCAGAAAACTATTAGAGCTCATCAATGAACTGTATAAAGTTGCAGGATACAAAATTAACATACAGAAATCTGCTGCATTTCTGTACACTAACAACAAAGTATCAGAAAGAGAAATTAACTAAACAATCCCTTTTACCATTGCATCAAAAAGAATGAAATACCTAGGAATAAACCCACCTAAGGAAGCAAAAAACTTGTACTGAGAAAACTTTAAAACTGATAAAAGAAATTGGAGATGACACAAAGAGATAGAAAGATACACTGTGAATTGATAGAATTAATATTGTCATAATGACCATAGTACCCAAAAGGCAACCTACAGATTCACACAATACCAATGGCATTTTTCACAGAACTAGAACAAAATATTTTTAAAATTTGTATGGAAACACAAAAGATCCTGAATAGCCAAAAAAATCTTGAGAAAGAAAAACAGAGCTGGAGGAATCAGGCTCCCTGACTTCAGACAATACTACAAAGCTACAGTAATCAACACAGTATGGTAGTTTCGCAAAAACAGACACATAGATCAATGGAATGGTATACAGAATGCAGAAATAAACCCATGCACTTATGGTCAATCTATGACAAAAGAGGCATCAATACACAGTAGAGAAAAGACAGCCTCTTCAATTAGTGATACTGGGAAAACAGGACAGCTACATGTAAAAGAGTGAAACTAGAACATTCTCTAACACTGTATACACAAGTAAACTTAAAGTGATTAAAGACCTAAATGTAAGACTGGATACTATAAAACTCCTAGAGGAAAACATAAGTAGAACACTCTTTTACAAAAATTGCAGCAGTATTTTTTGGATCTGTCTCCTAACATAAGGGAAATAAACACAAAAATAAACAAATGGGACCTAATTAAACTTAAAAGCTTTTGCACAGCAATGAAAACCATCAAAAAAAACAAACAAACAAACAAAAAAACAACCAAAAACACCACACACACACACACACACAAAACCAAAACCAAAACAAAAAGACAACCTACCAAATGGGAGAAAATTTTTGTAAATTATATAACTGGTAAGGGGTCTACATACAACATACATAAACAGCTCATACAACTCAATAGTTGGACAGATATGGCTCTAAGGCCTGCTGTCTCCTAAGATTACCTAGAAAAGTGCCCTTTGAAGCCATGGCAATGGCTTCTTAGAAGCAGACTTTTAATCCCTTCAAATATGTGCTACTTTGGTCCTTCTCTCCCTACCTCTTACTGAAATACATCACATATGCCTCTCCTACCTTTGAAAAATTTGCAGGTGAACTTCATCAGAAGCTGGCATTGTCTGTTTCAGTAGGATGGGCTGAATGTGGCCTGTTGTTCTAAGGCAGTTGCACTGCTTTCAGTGCTATCAATAAGTTAAATTTATGAAAATATAAATGTTTCAGGAAGTCAAAGTCTATTTCCTTGGAAGTCAGTGAATGGTTGGTTAAGAACAAAGATGATTAACAGCAGATTAAGGAGATGAAGGTTTGGAAGGTCATTCGGGTATGGTTCTAGACCAAATGTTAATGCAACGGTAATTGTTTGAGAAACAATTTGAGACACTATTAGCCTTATCTCCCTCTAGGTGAACTTGACTGACAGGATGGAAGTAGAAGAAACATTTGATCTTCTGTCATCATTTCCAATTCTCTGAAATTGAACTGAATTTTAGGCCTCTGTGTCAAGCAGGGTGTGGACTGAAAGTTTTAGAGATAGTGTCAGGAGGCAGAGGCTTACCCAGCAAAGTGCTTTTCAAGTCATGGCACCACATGCAAACCCTTTCGTTCAGTCTCAGGTTTGTGTTTAGGGTCAGCGTATTTTCTGGACGGTGGCTTCCCACTGGGCCTGGATTGAGTTTGATCCCAAGGTAGGTGGAGAAGTTGAGATTGAAGTGGGACATCTGTGACATTTTGTTTGCCTCCTACGCATCTCTCTCTTCTGAAATCTGCCCCTTTTCCAGCATGGTGGCATACTCAATACAAAGGCTCCTACTGCCTGACCACAGGTGTAAGAACTCTAGCCAATTAAAATGCCTCAGTGCCTTGGTCACAGTGATTGGTCATGTGTGTGCATATCTGACCCAAACATAGCAATGGGGTCCTTTGGGAGAGGTTGCCTTGGGTATTAGAGGCAAAAACATTTTGCTCCTTCTGAGACTGAGCTAATTGACCCAGGGGTCAATTTTTGCATCAAAAAGAGAAAACCTGCCAGAGAATGAACCCAGCAAGTAAGAAACAGAGCTAAAATGTGGAAAGAGATTGAGTCTTATAATTTTGTTTAAATTCCTGGATCCAGCCATGACTGAAACCCCTGGAATTTTAGTATATAAACCAATAAATTCCTTTTGCTTAAGTCAGGTTGTGTAGTTGCAAATGGCACAAAACTGAGTCCAGAAAGATACAAACTATTCCTCTCTCAGTGTTTACGTTATCTGAAATTCTTTAGACTCTAATCATTTCCTTCAAGGTACAGCTCAAGTTCTCTTCTTCCCAAGAAGACTTCCCTGACTGCTTAAATCTTCAGGGTTCCTTATTTCTACTGAACTTAGATTGCATGTTTCTATTAGACAGGGTCCAGGCAGGAAACAATACACCCCAGATGATTAAAATGAAGAGAATTTAATGAAGGGCCAACTTATAGGGTCGTGAGTAGGGCTAAGAGAACTAACAAGAGATGTTGAGGCTTCCAGAAAGTGGCAATGAGCTGTTCCATTCCTAGGGATAAAGGCTTAAGGGGATGAATGGCGCCTAGTGAGAGTTTGAAGCATTGAGAAGGGATTGTTCAACAGGAACTGTAGTTGTGGACAGATCAGCCACCACTGGAAACATGGATGTAAGCAGGGATGGATTAGGGGAGAGAAATATTTTAATCTCTTTCTCCTCCTACCTTTGCATCTGTTGACAGTGCCTTGCATTGTTAAAACCAAATAGAAAGCCGGAGAAAAGGAAGTCCAGGTGCTGCAGCCTGCAGCACAGAACAGGTCAGAGAAAGAGGAAAATGGTTTTGGTGTTGGGAGCCAGGTTGTAGAGGATCTCCATCAGTGCATCAGTATGTTGAGGTCTCAGCTCCTAGTTTGGTAGTGGGCTTTGTATGGCTCTTCGTGGGAGCAAGTAACTGTGTACTCCTGAAGACTTATGAAGCCAGTGTCTTAGTCCCAGAGAGTGACTACATGGTAAGAAGAACAGGCATCCCTCTAGACATTGTCAGGGCCTCAGTTTCCATACCTAGTATGTGGGAAGAGTTGAGCAAAAGAGCACTCCAAAATGATGACTAATATTTCCTACAACTTTAAGTAAATAGTGCAAACCAATTGTTTTGTCACAGGGAAGAAAGGACTCCATGGGCAACAACTGAATAATTTATTCCTAACAGTCCGGGATGTAATTCCTGATATCAATCAAGGCAGGTAAGGGCACAAAGGAGAATGAGATGTTGATGCCAGAGAGATAGAGCACATGCTATTTCCCGAAGTGGTGTGAGAAATTGGTCCCATTTCAGTGTGATTTTCAGGTAAATTCACACACTCCTTCATCTTGCAGTCGGCACCATCTAATTCAATAACACTGCTTCTCCGTAGGGTGCAGCTCTCTCTTCCTCCCTGTCCTGTAGCCTGTGCACACCATTCCTCTTCTCCAGCTCTTTGCTCTTCACCTGTTGGCCAGGCAATAACTTCTGCAGCTTGTCATTTCTGAGCAAGTCCCATCTTTGGACCTCACTTTGGGCAAAGTCATTCTGCATGGCCTGGGCTGGAGAGGAAGGGATGGACAGAGGGAGGAGCAATACCCAGCCTCGTTTTGTGGCTAGTTTGTAGCCCCATTAGGTCAGGTAATATTCATAGAAAGTGACAAGTAGAACTTGGCCCCTACTTATTGATTTTATTTCCATAACGTCTAGAAAGTAATCCTTACCAAAGATGTCTTTCAAATATCTCTCTGGCATTTGAAAATACCCGGTTCCATCTCAGATAAAATATGTTTCTGAACACACATCCAAAACAATTCCTAAGAAAAGCAGAATCAAAATGAATATTTCTACAGTTTATGCCATTCCTTGCCTTTGTGAAGACATGCAACTTAATTTGCAAGCATTTTGCCCTACAAGGGAAATTGCCTTCAATTCTGACTGGATTGGAACCACTCATTTCAGACTCATTAGACATTACATGATATTCAAATTGTCACCCAAACCCACCAAATTGGCAGAGCAGCAGCATTTTCAATAATAAATTATTTCTATTTACTTCAGTACAGTGGAATCAGAATTTGAAGCATAAAGAATTTTTTTGCACCTGAAAGTAATTACAAGTAATGTACTGAGCCCAAGATTGCAGCAAGTTTCACTCAGATGAGCTGAAATCTTTAAAGAAGTTTTAGGGGAAAAAAGGTAAGATTCTTGCTAAAGCTTAAAAAATTACAAACATATAAACATACACACACAGCAGGTTTGAAACATTTCATAGTATGGGAAATCACTCACACTGCTTTTATATTAGGACAATTAAAAATGCTTAGTGAAGAGTGAAATCAAATAAAAGAGAGGAAGAAAGTGCCTTTGTAGTTAAAAGTTATTAAGCAGTTAGGGAAAGTAGAGGTCTCTTATTCACACAAAAGGGACTTTTCAATTCAATTAATGTAATTGGAAAGATAATAAAAAAAATCTGACATGAGACTGACAAGCTGAAACAGTCTTGGCAAAGCTCCTTCTGCTCTGAAGTGGGGTGGAAGAGGTGAGGAAACACACAGGTGACTACACAGATCCAGAGCACACCAGGTCTAAACCAGTGTGCAGGGGTAGGGGAAGGGATGCAGGGCTGGGCAGGGTTGTAGATGTCTCCTCCCAAAATGTCCACAAGGAAAACAAATGGGTTATGGAACCAGTAACTAGGTCGATTGGCTTTGAAGAGAAAATGAGAAATGGGAGGAAGAAACACTTCACAGGGTGCAAATAAAGACTCCTGTGTCGGAACTGTACTGTTTACTTGCTTACTATAACAACCAGGGCATGCTAAATTATGCTAGAGTAACTAATATCCCCAAATAGCAGTGGCTTTCTATAACAGAGGTTTATTTCTTGCTGATGTTCTGTGTCCAAACACAGGCTGCAGGGAAATTGTTAATGTGGTCACTCAGGGACTTGGGGCAGCCCAGAGTTCACTTCAACTCATGCTTCCATGATCAGCGTTGCCAGGAACGATCACCTGGCAATTCGGGCACCGGGTCATAACACTGCTGCCTGGAAGTAACACACATCACTTCCACTTGCATTTAATTGGCTAAAGAATGTCACATACGACACCCAGGCTCAAAGAGGGATGAGAAAGTACTGCCCTACAATGTGCTCTAAGGAGAGAAGAACTGGAATGAATGCCATCAAATTTCTAACAACCATCTCACTAACAGTTCAGCCAAGCAGGCACCAAGAACCACTTTTTTCCCACCCTGGGCACTACACTGAGAGCTGAGATAGGAAAAATAGAAATAACAACAACAACACAGTCTTTCTCTTGAAATAAAATCAGAGGAACAAAATTAAGCAAAAATTTATAAACTCATAAAAGAGTTTAATGCAACTATATACAAAATTTTACTCGACAATATAGTGAATTGTTGGAAGAAAGTGCCACACAAGTACAATGATTCAGAGAAGGAAAGAGAGAGCTCTCCACTGAAGAGGTTAAGCAAGACATCCTGCAGGAGGGCTCCCAAGCAAAGCCTTGAAGGAGAGAAAGGGTGACGATGCACAGTACTCATGTGCCTTACCTAGTACTGTAGCATGTAAGGCAAGTGACATTACTATCTTATCTGAGGAAAGTAAGTTTCTGAGACATCAAATAACTTCCCCTGATCACACAACTAGTACAGGGTAGAGATGGCAGGGAGTTCAAAATAGTGATGTAGGAAGCAGAAATAAGACTAAATAAACGAAAATAAGACTGCAGATTTGATCCCAAGGAGAAAACAGGAAAACCGAGAGCAATTACCAGGGTACCTGTGATGGTTAATTTTATGTGTCAACTTGACTGGACCCGAGGGCACTCAGACATTTAAGTCAAATCTGAGTCTGTGTGTGTCTGTGAAGATGTTTTTGGATGAGGTTGACATTTGACGTAGACTGAGTACAGCAGATTATTCTCCTTAATATGGGTGAAGGGACAGAGTAGGATTTCAAAATTTGTAGATACTGACAGGCATATGCAGAATAGATAAACAAGATTATACTGTATAGCACAGGGAAATATTTACAAGATCTTGTGGTAGCTCACAGAGAAAAAATGTGACAATGAATATACATATGTTCATGTGTAACTGAAAAATTATGCTCTACAGTGGAATTTGACACAGCATTGTAAAATGACTATAACACAATAAAAAATGTAAAAAAAATAAAAATACAGGACACCTAATTAAATTAGAATTTCATAAAACAGCAATTTTTTATGTAACTATACATTACAAATATTGTCTGGGGCACACTAAATAATTATATGTTGTTTATCTGAAATTGAAACTTAACTGGGCATCTTGTATTATTTATCTAATAATAAACTCTAATAATAAATTAACTGTAACTCAATAAGTTATTGGCATAACAGGTGTTTTTCATGCTGAGAAGCACTGACTTGGAGGAAACAGAATTTTTTAAATAAAACTGTAGACTCTAAAAAAAAAAAAAAAAAAAAAAAAGGGTGAATTTCATCCCATCAGTTGAAGACCTGGTTAGAACCAAAAGCCAGAATAAGAGGAAACTCCTCCTGCCTGACTGCTGTGAGCTGGGATATGTCTTTTTCCTGCCCTTAGATATGAGCATTGGCTTTTTGGAGGGTTTCAGGACTCCTGGAATTTGGACCGGAACTTAACGCTTTTGACTCTTCTGTTTCTCAGGTCTTGAGACTCTGATTGGAAGTATACCTTCAGCTCTCCTGAGTCTCTAGCTTGCTGATTGAGAATTGTGTGACTTCTCAGCCTCCATAATTGCATGAGCCAATTCCTAACAATGTCTCTTTCTATGTTTACATAAGAAAATCTATCTATCTATCTATCTATCTATCTATCTATCTATCTATCTATCTATCTATCCATCCATCCATTCAATTCATTTGTTTCTCTGGAGAACTCTAATACAGTATCTAAACCATAGCTGCCTATGCCTGTGCAGTGTGGAGCAAATATTCTGTATTCTAAAAGGCATATTCCATATTCTAAAAGGCAGCCTCTGACAGTGCCTGAGGGCTCATTGCATCAGGCATGAGAGAGTAAGAAACAAAAATTAAAAAATGTCTCTAAAATAGGCTTGGATATACTTTTGTATCTAAGGAGCTATGGAGGCCTATAAAATATAAAAAAAGCTTTCTGTATAAAATGGTTAATTGGTACTTTGAAAAATTTTTGTCTTAAAGGAATTGATTTTCACTAACCAGTAAAACATAACTATCCAGAATGACCTAGTCCTGAAGCCTCCAGATTCTGGAACCTTCCAAAGCTGCTAAGTCAGTCTAGGTGAGAGTGTGACTAGGACTCGTAAGTCCCTACTACTGCCCCCCATCTACTGCCCTCCCCATATTTGATATATAAGTGGACTGTATCCATACAGGTTTCTCCTACTGATGAGTACTTCTTCAAATCCTGAACAAAGAGTACAGCTTGGTAGGAAGGATGCCAGCTCCTTGCCCCACTGCCAGATCCATGCAGATCATGTCTTATCTAAGTACACACACACACACACACACACACACACACAAACACTATACAGGCCCCAAAATTACCAATCTGCTTACATTTTCATCATTGGAGTCTCTTTCCTTTGAATCTTTTAAAAGAACACCTTAAATTGGAGGCAGACAGCCTCAGTTACCTTGTTGGATCTCATTTTGTGACCTTAGACATGCCCCTTTTCCCTCTTTGGGTCTTGGTTTCTCCATGTTTAAAATAAGAAGAGAGAACCATATATATATATATAGCTTAAAGAATGGAGTCCTAGTTGCAAAAGCTGTGTAGGTGTTCTGAAGATAAAGGCCTTGTGGTCAAATAAGACTGGGAAGTGCTGGATGGATTCCTTACTCTTAACTTCTCAAGGCATTTAACGTGTTACTGTGCATTACAGTTCCTTAAGAGGCACTATGTTATACACCCTTTCCTTAATTGTTTTGACCCTGGAATCTTTCTATTATGCAATGTGCCTAGGGAACACACTTTGTGACCACTCAACCTGGTCCTCTCCAAGGTCCTATGCAGATATAATAGTCATCACCTGATGAAGCAGTGAATGCTGCTGACTGTGATAATCCCCTACCAAAGGGCAATATCCTGGAACAAGGTCAGGCCTTTAGCTTCAGCCTTTCAAACAGCAGATGGAAATTTCTAGAAATTGGACTGTCCAAAGAATGAGAAAAAGAGAGGTTGGGGGGTAAGAGGCTTCTTGAAGGAGAGGCCAAGATTCTCCAAGGTCAAACTTCATAGCTTTGTTCACAGAATTCCACAGATGCCACTAACTCAGGCTCAAACCTCAAACATATGATTTTATTCCTACAGTGAACAAGACATATATGATTCCCCAGAAAAGCATGGTTTTGGGACAGGCATCTGATTCTCATACTTCATGGACCATTTGTCTTGGGCCAGACCTTGTTACCTAGAAAATACATTCTAGGTAATTCATCCTTCAGAGGACTTCCTATATAACATCTCTTCACACACCTCATTTCCCTTTAATTCCGACAACAAGCCAAGGAGATGGGTGGTATTACACCATTCTACAAATGAGCAAATAGAGTGGCAGAGGGTCAAGGTTTGCATTCACATCTGTCTGACTGCAGAACTGGTAGAATTGCTACTTTACTATATTTCCTGAATTTCCAAAAATTCAGAGCACTAAATCTGAATCCCTTTACTCACAGAAGAGCCCCTTCCTTGTGCCTTCACCTGGGCTCTATGTCACAGAGTTAAATGGAATTTAAAAGGGCTTGGTCCTCCAAACCTGAAATACATTAAGAGGAAGATATCAGGAATGTGGGGAGGAGGGCAATACTCCACAATGCTTTTAAGAAGTGATGCTGAAACACAGGGCAAAAAAATTCTTTCCCCCACATCCAGTACAATGATCCCACCTGCTTCAGGCTGGCATTGGGTGGTTCTGCACACTGCAGCTGACTCCAAACATATTCTCTCTCTCTTTTTTAATATATATATATTGGGTCTGTTTCAGAATTTCAATCAACACAGCAAATGTTTTGTCTATAAATGGCAGCTATTTGTGAGAGGGGAAGCCTTTGAATGTACTTGGGGAAAAATACACAGAGGGTGAAAAGTACGGAGCAATTTGGAAGTTGAAGGTAAAAGTGGGCTTTGGAATCAATTTTACAAAGGAAATCAGAGTTTAGTTAGGTTTAGGTAGGACCCCTTGGGACTCTCACAGGTTTTGGGGGATTCTAGAAGTCTCAAGCACCCAGGACAAGGTTTGAAAGCCCTGGATTCAGTGGACATAACAATATCTTTGCCCTTTCCTTATAGAAAGATTGTTGATCAATGACCCTGAGCAAAATGCTTCAGGGAAGTTTCCTGAGAAGATGGTCCCCTGCATCACTTGGGGAGCTTATTAAAATGCAGATTCCTGAATTCCACCTAAGACTGGCTAATCAGATCTCTGATATATGAAGTAGATGCATGTGTATTTTTAGTTAGCCTCCTAAATAAAGGACTTTTATGTGTCAATATTTTAAAATAATTGGCTTAAAGCAAAATACCCCCTATCTTTTGGAGACTTTCCAGTTTGGGCAACATGGCTGACCATTGAGGGAGTGTTTTCTGTTGAAGAGGTCCTGAAGGTGGAGGCCCTGTTTACCTTTCTGATAAACTCTGTTTTTTTAATACCCTATTTTGTCCGTAATGTGTGAAACAAAGATTGACACAGTAAGTCTTAATGGGCCCAGTGGGGATATCATACTAGTAGGATAATATTTCCATGTTTAAACAACACAAATGCATATTTACTTTATCTGACAAACCATAAAACCTGTATTTGGGTCCATTATTTGTATCCCATATTATTTCACCCACATTTTAAGAATACTAGCTAATCAATATTCACAAAATTATTTAAGCATTTATATATATCCCTGCCCATATCCATCAAATTATGTGTTGCTCAGAAATCCTCTTGAGACATTATTTGTATCTTTATTTACCTACAATTTACTTATTATTTTTTATCTTCGATAATAGCTATATTTATTTTATTTCATTTATTTTATTGAAGTACAGTCAATTACAACGTGTCAATCTCTGGTGTACAGCATAATGGCCCACTCATGCATATACATAAATATATTCATTTTCATATTTTTTCCATTAAAGGTTATTACACGGTATTGAACAGAGTTCCCAGTGCTATACAAATGAAACTTTAAAAATCTATTTTTACATATAGTGGCTAAAATTTGTAAATCTCAAATTCCAAAATTTATTCCCTCTTACCCCCTTTCCCCTTTCCCAGGTAACCATAAGATTGTTTAGTATGTCTGTGAGTCTTTTTCTGTTTTGTAGATGAGTTCATAGTGCACTTTTTTTCTTTTAAGATTCCACATATAAGTGATTTCATATGGTATTTTTCTTTCTCTTTCTGGCTTACTTCGCTTAGAATGATGCTCTCTAGGTCCATCCATGTTGCTGCAAATGGCATTATTTTATTCTTTTTTATGGCAGAGTAGTATTTCATTGTATAACTATACCACAACTTCTTTATCCAGTCATCTGTTGATGGACATTTAAGTTGGTTTCATGTCTTGGCTATTGTATATAGTGCTGCTATGAACACTAGGGTGTATGTATCCCATTAGGGTTTCCTCTGGATATATACCCAGAAGTGGAATTGCTGGATCATATGGTAAGTCTATTTTCAGTTTTTTGAGGAATCTCTATACAGTTTTCCATAATGGCTGCACCAAACTATATTCCCACCAGGTCTGTTGTCTGTGGATTTATTTCTGGGCTCTCTATTCTGTTTTGTTGATCCATATGTCTGTTTTTTTGCCAATACCATACCGTTTTGATTACTGTAGCTCTGTAGTATTGGTTGAAGTCTAGGAGGGTTATTCCTCCTGCTTCGTTGTTTTTCTTCAATATTGCTTTGGCAATTATGGGTCTTCTGTGATTCCATATAAATCTCAGGATCATATGTTCCAGTTATGTAAAAAATGTCCTGGGTAATTTGATAGGGATCACATTAAATCTGTAGATTGCCTTGGGTAGTACATCCATTTTAACAATATTGATTCTTCTAATCCAAGAGCATGGGATATATTTCTATTTCCTAATGTCATCTTTAAGTACCTTAATCAATGTTTTATAATTCTCCATGTATCAGCCTTCCACCTACTTGGTTAGATTTATTCCTAAGAATTTGATTGTTTTAGGTGCAATTTTAAAAGAGATTGTTTCTTTACTTTCTTTTTCTGTTGATTAATTGTTAGTGTAAAGACATGCAACTGATTTTTGTACATTAACTTGTATTCTGCTACCATGCTGAACTCTCCTATTAACTTTAATAGTTTTTGTGTGGAGTGTTTAGGGTTTTCTATATATAGTATCATGTTGTCTGCATATAGTGACAATCTTACCTCTTCTCTTCCAATTTGGATTCCTATTATTTCTTTTTCTTGCCTGATTGCTGTGTCTAGGACATCCAAGACTATGTTGAATAGAACTAGTGAGAGTGGGCAGCCTTGTCTTGTTCCAGATTTTAGTGGGAAGATTTTCAGCTTTTCCTTTTTGAGTACTATGCTGGCTGTAGGTCTGTCATAAATAGCTTTTATTATTGAGATATGTTCCCTCTATACCCACTTTGGTAAGAGCTTTTATCATAAATGGGTGTTGAATTTTATCAAATGTTTTTTCTGCATCTATTGAGATGATCGTGTGGTATTTGTCCTTCTTTTGTGGATGTAGTGTATCACATTGTTTGATTTGCATATGCTGAACCATCCTTGTGTTCCTGGGATGAATCCAACTTGATCATGGTGTATGACCTTTTTTATGTGCTGTTGGAATTTGTTTGCTAATATTTTGCTGAGGATTTTTGCATCTACATTCATCAGTGATATTGTTCTGTAATTTTCTTTTTTGGTAGTGTCTTTGTCTGGTTTTGGTATCAGGGTGATGGTGGCTTCATATAATGAGTTTGGGAGTACTCCTTCCTTTTCAGTCTTTTGAAATAGTTTGAGAAGGACCTGTATGAGTTCTTCTTTGTATGCTAAGTAGAATTCCACAGTGAAGCCATCTGGTCCTGGACTTTAGTTTGCAGGGAGGTTTTTTTATTGCTAATTCTATTTCATTTCTAGTGATCATTTTGTTCAAGTGATCAATTTCTTCTTGATTCAGTCTCGGTGGACTGTATGTTTCCAGAAACTTGTCCATTTCTTCTAGGTTTTCCAGTTTGTTTCCATATAGCTGTTCATAGTATTCTCTTGGGATATTTTGTATTTCTGTGGTATTTGTTGTAATTTCTCCATTTTCCTCTCTCTCTTTTTTTTTAAATTTGATTTAATTTTTTTTATTTGTGTTCTCTCTATTTTCTTCTTAGTGAGCCTGGCCAGAAGGTTGTCAATGTTATTTATTCTTTCAAGAAACCAGCTCTTGGTTTGACTGATTTTTACCATTTTTAATTTCTATTTTATTTATTTCCTCCCTGATCTTTATTATTTCCTTCCTTCTGATGACTTTTTTTCCTCTTCTTTTTCTTATTCTTTTAGTTAGTAGGTTAGGTTGTTTACTTGAGAATGTTCTTTTTTGAGGAAGGCCTGTAACACAATGAACTTCCCTCTTAGAACTGCTTTTGCTGCATCTCATAGATTCTATGTGGTGGTGTTTCCATTGTTGTTTGTCTCAAAGTATTTTTTAATTTCTTCTTTGATTTCATTACCAACCCATTGGTTTTTGAGTAGCATGTTGTTTAATCTCCATGCTGTCCTTTTTATCTCCTTTGTTTTTCTGTGGTTGATTTCAAGTTTCATGCTATTGTGGTCATAAAAGATGCTTGAAATAGTTTCTAGCCTCTTAAGTTTGTTGAGGTATCTCTTGTGACCAAGTACATGATCTTTCCTAGAAAATGGTCCATGTGCACTTGAAAAAAATATATATTCTATTTTGGGAAGATGTAATGTTCTGAAAATTTCAACCAAGTCCAGTCGTTCTATTGTGTCATTTAGTTTTTTCATTTCTTTATTAATTTTCTGCCTGGAAGATCTGTCCAATGATGTTAATGGGTGATTAAAGACTCCTACTATGATTGCATTCCCATCAGTTTCTCCCTTTACATCTGTTTGTATTTGCTTCATGTATTTAGATGTTTCTATATTGGGTGCATATATGTTATTGTCATCTTTTATTGCTCCTTTAATCATTATACAGTGTCCTTTTTCTTTCTTTAGGGCCTTTGTTTTAAAGTCTATTTTGTCTGATGTCGGTATTGCTACTCCTGCTTTTTTATCATTTCCATTTGCATGAAATATCTTTTTCCATCCTCTCACTTTCAGTCTATGTATGTCCTTCTCCCTCAAGTGGGTCTCTTGTAGACATTATATTGTAGGTTCTTGTTATATTGTCCAGTCTGCCACTTTGTGTCTTTTGATTAGAGCACTTAGTCCATTGACATTTGGGGTTATTATTGAAAGATATATGTTTATTGCTATTTTGAACTTAGTTTTGCAGTTGATTTGGTATTTCCTCTTTATTCCTTTCTTTTCCTTTTTATTTTTGTGGTTTGATAATTTTCTTATGTATTTTTCTTGGTTTCTTTTTGGTTTTTGTGACTCTATTGTAAGCTTTTGACTTGTGGTTACCGCATTTCAAGTATATTAACCCATTACTGTATCTGTTTGTTTTAAACTGATAGCCATATAAAAACAGTGAAAAAGGGAACCCTTGTACACTGCTGGTGGGAATGCAGTTTGGTGCAGCCATTGTGGAAAGCAGTATGGAGATTCCTCAAAAGACTAGGAATAGACTTATCATATGACCCAGTAATCCCACTCCTGGGCATATATCCAGAAGGAATCCTACTTCAAAAAGACACCTGTACCAAAATATTCATGGCAGCACTATTTACAATAGGCAAGACATGGAAACAGCCTGCATGTCCATCAACAGATGACTGGGTAAAGATGATGTGGTATATTTATACAATGGAATATTATTCAGCCATAAAAATGACAACATGATGCCATTTGCAGCAACCTGGATGTTCCTGGAGAATGTCATTCTAAGTGAAGTAAGACAGAAAGAGAAAGAAAAATAACATGATATCACTCATGTGTGGAATCTTAAAAAAAAGAAAAGAAAAGAAAAAGACAAGTGAACATAAATACAAAACAGAAATAGACTCATAGACATAGAATACAAACTTTTGGTTGCCATGTGGAAGTGGGATGGGAAGGGATAGACTGGGAGTTCGAAATTTGTAGATACTGACATGTATATATAGAATAGATAAACAAGATTATACTGTATAGCACAGGGAAATATATACAAGATCTTGTGGTAGCTCATGGTGAAAAAGAATGCAACAATGAATAAATGTATGTTCATGTATAATGGAAGAATTGTGCTCTACACTGGAGATTGACATGGCATTGTAAACTAAAACTCAATAAAATAAGATTTAAAAAAAGAAAGAAAGAAGAGCTGCCTGACAATGTTTGGAAATAAGATACAGTCTGGTGATTTTGGTACCTAATTAAAACAGTTTATCAATGAATTCAGTCCAGGGAGTCTTAATACATACAGGTTTTTGCTTTTCTTCTTCTCCTATTCTTCCAAAATAACCTCCTTTAAAGAAAGACACATCCAATATTCAGAGCCTGGCATTTTCATTAATCATAAATCTTTATATATTGTTTATGAAAGAAATGACTTATCCAGTATTTTCCATCATAACTTCAATGCCTAGACTTCACTCTATAAGATTTTATTGATATCAGTGCTTTATCTAATAATAACTAGATTAAAAAAATTGGGAATTCGGAAGAAGAGATGGAGAAGTAAATTACTTACATCATTGAAATGATCTAAATATTTTTTTTCTCCAAAAGGGGCTCCATTTTGCTGTCTGTGTTGTACAGATGACCCAAGTCTCTGAATACTTTCAATTGTTTTATCTTGTTAGTTAAGTTAACACTAAAAGCTCAAATCCCCAACATATATGTATTCATTTATTGACAAGTTATAGACATGCCATATGGTAGAATCCATTTTGCAAAGTATCAGAAGTGCATTGAAATTTTAGAAGGATGTAATAAAAAATAAAGTTAAAGAGAAGTTCCAGGAAAGAAAAACAAACAAAACAAAACAACAAAAAATAAAAATTAAAGTTAATAAAAAAATAAAAAATTTAAAAAAGGGAAAAATTATAAAACAAATTAAAATAAATAAAAAATTAAAAAACTAAAATAAAAAATTAAAAATTTTTAATTTTAAAAAAGAAAAAAGATTTAAAAATAGAATTCAATAAATAACAGAAAAAACACAATAAAAACAAATTTAAAAATTTTTTTAAATAATAAAAATAATTTAAAAATTTAAATAGAAGAAAACAAAATTTAACAAATTCAAAAGTGAAAAGAATAAAAAATAAAAATTAAAAAAGTAAAAAGGAAAGAAAAGAAAACGACAAAAAAGAAAAAAACAGAGGGAAAATGTGTTCCTGTGTCAACTCTGCACTCATAATAATTTTGTCCTAAAGTCTGTTTTATGTATGGATGGTTGCCATGTATTCCTTCTGTGCGTTTTGGTGTTACATGTTTGGTTGGAGGTGTGGCCGGTGTTGTGGGAGCCATACCCTGCTCCAGCTATTGAGCCAGGCCTCCTTTTTGTTCTGTTCATTGCAGCTCCTGCCTTCATGCCTCCTCGAGAACTTTGCTTGTTCATTCCAGAGGCCCTCGGGTCACTACCCCAGTCTGTGCTGCTCCCAGGGCCTCATCTGCACACAGTAGGTGGCCTCACAGAAAAATGGCCTCACCAGCCCTCACCCCCACTGTGTGCCAGAACTCCACTTCTTGCTCATTTGTCTTAAAGGTGCAAGTCCACAAAGGCACTGGAACAGAATGGTCCCCTCTGCCTGGGGCTGTAATTAAAGTTCAGTTCCACCTATGAGATTTCAAAACCCCTGGGTATGGATTCAGGTTTCAACCCCACCTCTGCTTTGGAGCCATGCCTTTCTTTTCTTGAGAATGCACCAACAAAGATGCTGGGTGTTTGTGGAGACAAAGGCCATGGCCCAGCTGCATTGCACCCTTCCCCTAGTGTGTACCAGCACTGCTGCTTTTTGTTTTCTCTTTTTTATTTTTTATGGTGGACCCAGGCTATTCTGTTCTGTATACTCTCCCAGCCACAGTGCACAGCACACTCCAGTCACCTGAGTTTGCCTCTGTACAGTCAGCCCCAGTCCTTCTCCCGGCTCAGGTAGCCTGTCCCATTCCACTTCAGCTGGGTCATGTCTAGCCTTTGGGGTCACAGGGACCCTTTGTGCACGTTTCACTTAGTTCTGTCAGTCAAGGGCTGTTCTGTACAGATCCGAGCCCCAGGGGTTCCGCCTTCATCCCCCTGACCTCTCTGTTGGAGAGGGGGCGACCCAGCATACAAGCACTATTCCTTCTTTGCTTCTCCCTCCATGTGGGACTGGTCCTGCACTAATTTCCTTTTTCTTCTTTCTTTTTCTCCTACCAGATTTGTGACAAATGTTGTCTTTTGAAGAAGGTGATGTTCTGCCAAAGTTCAGCAAGTGTTCTGAGTGAATGGGTGGGTCCCTGGATGTCAGTCTTGGTGTCTTCATGGGAGAGGGTGAGCTACGAGCGTCCTACTCCACCACCTTGGCCACTCCCTGATAGGCTCTTTCTACTAGGAAAAGTTTACCTATTTGTTTATAAAGCTAGTACACCCAGGGAAGAAGCTGGTGTCACATTCTTCTGGCACAATTAAGACAGTATATTAGATATGACCCTACCTGTGTTATAGTTCATTTTGTAATTAAGACTGTTTTTTGGTTTTTTTTAAGGGAGAGGTTATAGCTTAAGTGGTAGAGTGCATGCTTAGCACTGGGTTCAATCCCCAGTACCTCCTCCAAAAGTAAATAAATAAGTAGATAAATAATTCTCTCCCTCCCTCTGCCAAAATAAAGAAATAAAATGAAGACAAATAAATAAAAAATGTAAAAAATCCTGTTTTTTTCTCACCACACAGTTACATATTTTTAGCCAGGAAGGTACCCAACAGTTTTGGGCCTGGAATCTTCCTCTAGGAAACATAATCTCTATGGGAGGTTTCTCCACAGTTGTGGTGATGGGCTTTGAAGAAATTGCCCCATCATCTCCACTGCTCTCACCCTGTTCTTATTTCAGAGCTCCAAAGCTCTTTCTAGATGGGTATTTTCTCATTTCAGTCATAGCAACCCCTTTTAGTCTTGAAGGAATAAATAGGTAAATAAGTAACAGGCTGAGGTTGTACCTACCTACCCTGAAAGCATCTAAGGGGGCTCAGAGGGATACAGATGATGCAGCAAGATGTCATCAATTAGGTATTATCAAGGAAGAGAAAGCAAAACAAGGACAGGGGTTGGAGGCATCCTGGAGCCAAGGATGAGGCCCGTGACACCAAAGCTAATGACAGAAATTTCTGTTTGCTGGCAGCCTATGCTTTGGAAATCAAAGAAAAGGAATCTGGATTACTTCCACAATTTAACTAAGCTCAATGTCTGATGGGAAAGACCCCATGAAAGCTACAGAGAGTCACAAGTGTGTAGGTTGAAGAGAAAGGACCAGGTCAGTGGCCAATGAGAAAACCTCCAGGATAAAAATTCTTTTTTTCCTACCCCTTAGGGTAGCTAGAAGGCTCAAAGGAGATTAAGGGGAGGCAGAGTACTTTGCAAATTATCATGCACAAATATGCATGTGAGGGAATATTGCCATTTACCACCTTACAGTGGTTTTGATATGCCTTCTCTGCAGTACTTGATAAATGCACGAATGAATTTGATTCAGCGATTGACTCATATATTACAAACTTATATACAGTGCATATGAGCTTAGAATTTCCCATAATGGGTTTGAAATTTAGAAAACATGCAAATTTCTACTCTCCTCTTATTTTGAAGACTAGCATTACCTTCTCAATCTCTGTTCTCTCTTTTGTGAAATGCAATTAAATTTGAACCATAATGAATACTGGGGAGGAATAGCATTCTTTTTAACAGCTGCATAATATTTCATTTTAGGATCAAAATAAAATCCTAAGCAAAATCCACTGAGCTGATTCTGGTTTTTTTTTTTTTTTTTTCCATTTCATGATGTTTTATTTAGTGCATATTGACAGGATTTTTTTTTTTTTTACAAAAATGGCATTCTCTGCATGTTTTGTAACTCGCTTTAAAAAAATCAAATTTATCATAAGCTGATTCTTATTTTTGATGACATTTTTGCTTTGTTTCCAATTTTTAGCTCTTTAAAACAATACAGCAATTGGCGTCCCTGTAAATCTCATTGCACACTTTCAGAGTACATCTGGTTGCATATATGATTTCCATTTAACCTTCACAAGAATCCCATGTAGCAAATATTCTTATCATCTTTTTTGCAGACATGGAACCTAAAGCTCCTGGAGATGTTTTGTAGTGTTTATGTCCTACAGCCGATAAGTGGTGTAGCATCTACTCTGTGACGTATTCTCTGCTAGTGCAGGAGAGCTGGGAACACAGAGGTGCTCCTGTCCCATGAGGGCACAGACTCACAGACAATGAAATGCATTGTGGTAAGGGGTGTGAGGGATGCCCAAAGAGGGCCAGGGAAAGCTTCATGGTGGAGGGGTTGGCTTTGAGGTCAGGCTTCATCAAGCAAAGAGCAGCCTGCACCCCTCAGAGTGAAAGGCTGCAGAGGCCAAGGCATAGAGGGAAGGAAGGATGAGGAACAGGAGCAGCAGGGGCGAGAGGAAGGGCAATCTCAAGGAAACTGCTATTGTGAATGCTTCATCCTTTCTTCAGGCTCAGAGACTGGAAAGAGGGAGGGGCTGGGGTGGACAGCCCTGAATCCAGGGTGAGGTTTCCTTTCCCCAGTTCACCTTCTTGCCACATACACACAGCATTTTTCCAGACTGCCTTGGGAGAATGCTTAAACTCAGCTTTGCAAAATACTGCAGATTGCAGCCGATGATCTAGTGGCTTGTCACCCTGGCCATGCTCTTCATGACTGAAATTGCTCTTGTGAGGACTTAGGAGACAAACAAGTGAGAAGAAAGGATCCCAGGGATTCTGGTTCCCTTGATAAAATACCTCCTTATCATATTGAATGTAAGAGGAAAGTTTAAAACAGAGAATCGATGGCAGATAATTATTATTCTACTGCAAGAACAGCCCCTACTGGTGTGAGGCTGGAAGAGGAAGGCTTCAGTTGTGTTGAAGATGTTTGTGTTGTGGGAGAATGCCTGCAATGGGTCAGGATGCACACATCAGGAAAACAAATATATCCTGATGGATTGATTACCCTTTCCTTAAATTTCAGGTTTTTTTTTTTTAATGCTTATGTGTAAATTTAATCTGAATTCAAAATAAGGTCTGCTTTTCTTAGAGAGAAATGACAATGTTTAAAGATGGAAGGAAAGTAGGTTGAAATGCAACAACCCCTCAGTTCATTACTAGAAGTTTAAGGAAGCCTAAGGAACAGCGTAAAAGAAAAGACTTATGCAGAAAGAAATGGGGGGGACACCATGCTTTGTGGCTGGCCTTTGGGCTCTCAGATTTGCTAAGACAGCCACTGAATAAGCATTCAGTCCAGAGGGTCCATCCTCTGCCAAGATTGGGCTGTGTGCCAGGGCAGGAATGTAAACAGGTGAGACCTAGTGAACTGGGTGGCTTTGGAAGCACATTTGGGGCAGAAAATCCTTCCTAGGGGAAGTGACCACTGAGCTAAAATAACAGTGACATTTTTGAAAAAGTCTTCCAAGTGCCAAACCTTTCCACGTGTGAGATAATTCACAACAACAGTAAGGGATTAGTATTCATATCTACAACTTATGGGCAAAGAAAATATTACTCAGAGAGGAAGCAGTTTTCTCAAGTCACACGGCTAGAAAATGGCAGAACCAGGTTTCTTTGTAGCTTGTATACTTCCACAGACTATCACTTGATTTTTCAATTAAACCAAACATCTCTGGACTAAAACTCTACCTTGGAAGAATGGGCAGGTCACAAGCTGGAGACACGTGCTTCCTCTCCTGCCCAAATCTGGGAACTTGAGTTTGCAGCCTTTTTCATTTTGGATATCCAGCTGTTCCTCTCTGCACATAGATGCTAGGGAGCAGAAGAAATTGCGCATTATCTGAAGAAATGTGACAACTTGTTTTATCTTCATGAGAGATTTGACCCTCCACCTCCTCTCCTTGCCCTCCCCATCTGTCCCAGAGCCTTTTGAGTTGCACCCTTAGTTTGGTGTTTCAACACTTGGGCCTGATGGGTTGGGGTGGCTGATGCTGGGAAATGGAGTGGAACCCCGCTGGAAATTATTGGGAGTGCTTCACATTTTTAAGAGCTCTTCAATCTTTCAAATTGGACTTCAAATTTAGAAGACGGCAGGCCTCTTCAGCAAGTGAATCACCTCCACTGTCTTAAATAATACCCTCTGCTGGATGCTGGGCATCCTGCTGCTTCCAGATCGAGGTGCTTATTAAAGTGAATGGCAATGATAACATTGCATGTGGGGAGTCCTGGAGGACAGAGGCCAGGGCAGTTTCCTGAGGCCTCAGGTCTCCAGTGGGAGAGAGTAACCCATTCACTCATTTAACAGAAATGTATTGAGTGACTGCTGCATGACACAGGCCCTGTGCAAGCATGGGAGGGTTATGACAGTGGACAAAACCCTCCTGTGCCTGTCTGTATGTGGACTTACACATGGGCAAGGCTCCTTCCTAAAGATGGCTGCTTTGACAGGAAAACAGAGCACTCAGATCATTTGGAGACAAGAGGTCCTTCCTTTCAGTTCTCACTCACTCTATCTTGTCTCCCCTAAGAATCCCTTTGTTGTTGGGTTGATGCTCAGGGCTTGGCTCCAGTTATGGTGCATCTGTTAAAAGAGCCCTGCGGGGAAGTGCTGGAGGAGAGCCAGGCTGTGGTAGGAATGGAGTGAGCTGTAAGGGGTGAGAGTGGCAGGAATGTGAGCAGATAAGAGCCTTGTGAGTCTGAATATTCAGAGACCCAGCAGAATCGTGAGGAGCTGCTCAAACTCAGTAAGCAATAGATTACCTGTGAGAATGGGATTTCAGTGCTGTATACTGGATTTCTAACAGATCTTTAGATCAGTGCACCCATGGCTGAAATTCCCATATATAATGGGCATTATCCATGAAACTTTTACTCCTCATCCACATCTGGAAGGCTGGGGATTCAACTCAATCCCACAAACCTTAATCTTCTGCTCTTCTCAAGCTCCCTTGCCAAGCATTCGGTGAGAAGGGAGATTTATCAAGGTTCCACTGAAAACTCAGGGGTGAAGTTTCTCTTCAGACTTTTGTTTCGAGTTACAGTTAATTCTGCTTTTTATCTTGCTTTCTTGAGGATATGCAAATGCACGTTGAGTGATCTCAACTCTTTGCTGTGGTATTCTAACATACTTGGGGAAATTATTGCTATTTATGAATGACCACTTAATGATGTCTAATCAAGGTGCAACCTTGCTGTGTAAATTGGCAGTCAGATTTGTCTGAAGAGTAAACAGGGAATAAACCATGAGTTTATTAGTTTATTAGCAATTACTTCATTGTTAATTGTAGGGGTGACCCTAGAAGACTTTGCTGAATTCAACACAGGAGATACATTAGCTTCTCACTAATTTGATTAGTTTTTAGCATACTAATGGATAGTTTAGACACCATCTTTAAGACTGTTCTTTGACTTACTCCTATTTGCTTCATGTAAATATCCCTCCATATCCTTGATCCTTTACTGATTACCCAGGGTTGTATACAAATAGGGATGGACCATTATCTGGTCTTCTTGCCCCACTCAGTTAGATAGAAGATCAGTGAGGGGAAGAGACTATTCCATTATGTTGACAATTCTATTCCCAATGGCAAGTACAGTTGTTAAAGAAATATGTGTGGAATGAATGGCATTGGGGACATTGGCTGTTCTGACTATAGTCCTCTTTGTGACGTGGAAGGCTTTTAATTATGAATAGAAATACCAATGAGCAGTGAGGGAAAGAATGAGGGCCGTTCCTGTGCTCCTAGCTCACCACAGTGCCTCCTACATCCATGGACATGCTACTCATACACCTACATACGCATGAACAGGTGCACACATTCTGCTTCCCAGACAAGGAACGGTTTTATTAATTGAGCAAGAAAAGTGAAGAGACATATTCTTGTGTCTACATCTTACAGTATCCTTTTGTCAAACTCTTCATTACTAAAACCTTTTTAATTTAAACTCAAATGTGTGATCTATAAATGCCATAATGAGCAGCTTAAGAATTTTAATGAAAACTAATTTGTTGTAACAAATTTTAGAATCACGAAGCATGTACTTCACCCTCATACACCTTGTTTTTGCCATTGCTTATTATGTGATACTGGGCTAGCAATTTACTCTCTCTAGTCTTCATTACCTCATCTGTCAAATGAAGCTTATAATGTCCCCAAATAATCTTGTTGATAAAATTATTCAATACAAGGTAGAATAATAAGGTATTATTTTTACCTATCAAACTGGCAGACTTTTACTTTCTTTTTGAGGATGGAACTCAGTGTAGTTCAGGATACAAGGAAACACATATACACATACTCCTATCGTAGTGATGTAAATTGGTAAACCGTTCTGAAAGGTAATTTGGCAATATGTTTCAAAAATCTTCACATGTTTATACCCTTGACCTAGTAATTGCTCTTCTAGGATTTTATACTAAAGAGCTAATCAGGGATGTGGCAAAACTTTGATGAACAACCTTGTTTTTAAAGTGCTGTTTATAATTACATACAATTGAAGTAACCTGATATCCAACAATAGGAAAGACCTTAAACCAAAATACATTCATGAAATAAAAGAGCACACTACTTTTAAATGATGGTTTAACATACATTATCAACTTATGTATTATAACTATACCTTCATAACGTCATAAAACACACATACACAGATGTAAAATTCCAACTGGAAACATGGTATAATCTACTTTTTATATATGTGTGTGCGTGTATCTGTATCAAGGAGAAAAAGTCTTGAAGGATACGGAGTGATGTTTTAATTTTTGAGTCAATGAAATCACACGTTATTGGAATTTTCTTCCCTGAGTTATTATATTTGTCAAAGTTTCTAACTCTTTTGACACCAGAAAAAAATTTATTTTAACTTACCTTCTATGTGTGAAGGTACTTGGTAAACTTAAAAATACTGAACCACTGCCATATATTTTTTGTCTTATCCCTTCCCATGTCTCTCTCCACCATCTAGGCTCTCAGTGGTACAGAGAATTTGTTCATGAGCAAGTGCCCTGCTGTTCTTCCCCTCATGGCCCTCTATCCAAGAACTGTCCAGTCTTTACCATCCTGAGGCTCAAGGCTCAAGGCAGCCAGCCTGCCAATGACAACAAAGGCAGGCAATGTATTGATCGCTTTGTCACTTACTGTGCATTTAGATAAAAGGTTGTGGACTGGGGCTGTGGAGAAAGGATAGTCCTGGCCAACACTCTATCATCTCCCAAGCACCAATGGATTTTGTCATGACTGTGTTTGCCTTGTGTTACAGCGAGTGAAGATTGTATTTGTGATAGATGGCAGCAGATGGGCAATTTATTCTGCTATTTACTATTTATGGTGGTGAATGTGGGAGTAAATGCAGTCAGAACACTTGGCTAAGCAGTTGCTAATCTATTCTATTGACTGAGACATAAAGGAAGGTTTTCTGAGGTCCACAGATAACAGCTTTCTCACAGAAAAGGGGCCTGGCTTGCTCGGGAGCTGCACTGCCCAGAGACCCAGGAAAGGGGTATTAGGCACTTGACATTCATGATCTCTTGTAAGCCCCATGGTCAATTGAGAAGCAGGTGTGATTAACCCCACTTTTCAGAGATGGGAGGCAGGGAAACTGTCTCTAAGGTCTGGTAGGTGTTAGAGCTGGAATTTAAGGGTGGCTCTTCTGATGCTAAAATTGATTCTTTCTGCTGCCCACACTACTTCAGTGTCTGGGGTCTGATTCTCCCAGAAGCAGACCCTGAACCAATGATTGATTAAGGAAATGCTCAAAACAAACAAGCAAACGAACACACACACGACCCAGTAAGGGTGTGGAGGAAGCAGGACAGAAGGTGGAAAGAACTCGAGCAAGAATATGATTTCAGGTGAAATCCCCATGGAACGTAAACTACACCTCAGAGTTTGTCCTGCTTGAAGTGAAGGAGCTGAGCTTTATATTCCCACACCAGTCAATTAGTGACTGTGAGCCATCTTTGGGTGGGATGGGAGGGCATTTCCAACGGGCCAGGCAACCCCAGTACCCAAATGCAGTCCCTGGAGGAAGGTCTAGCAAAGCCCAGGAGTGAGGGGTGCACACAGAGCTAGTGACAAGGATTTGAAGGGATCTAGGCAGGACACCATCAATGTGCCAGTAGGAGAGGGTGAGGCTGGGGAGAGAGAAGGTCTGGGTACAAGGTCAGGGGACTGAAACTTTGTTAGCTCCCTGCTGAAAAGGGCCTCCAGATCAATTTCCCCAAAGCCAGCATCTGGTGAGGGGATAGCTGGGATAAGTCTTAGGAAGGGCAAGAGCTGCACTGTCCTGAGTCTCACTTGACAGAGACATGCTCCAAACATTTCCAATGCCCCTTTGTGGCCCACCATGGATCTCACCCCTCATTCACAAAAACAGCCTTACACGTGTCATTTTTATCAATTCCAAGGAGCTGTCAGACTTATACTCTAATATTGGTCGTAATTAATGACCATAATTAAACTGGAGTGGTCTCTGTTTTATATATAGGGCAAAGAGACATTTGATTTTTTCAAAATAAATATTCAGCTTCATAATAATTTTAGGTTTACAGAAGAATTGCAAAGCTAATACAAAGAGTTCCCACATACCCCTCGCCCAGCTTTCTGTACTGAGGACATCTTGTTATTACCATGGCACATCCGTCAAAACTAAGAAATGAACGTTGGCACGTTACTGTTAAATAGACTACAGAATTTATTTGGATTTCTCTAGGTTTTCCACTAAGTGTCTATTTTCTGTTTTGGGGTCCAGTCATGGGTACCATCTTGCCTCTAGGAGAAAGCTGATTTTAAAACCTCAAGACTTACCAGGCTCAGTGCCTCTGTTCATTTGATTCCCTTCACTCTGAATGTGTTTTTTGTCCATTTAAAAATGTTGTAGCCCTCTTAATCAAAAGCAGTCTCTAAAACCAAGCCATATATTCATTCATTTGTTTCTCCAGCATTCATTCAACATTATTTGTTTGGGACCTACCAGGTGTCAGGCATTAAACCAATTCTGAGATTACACTGATAAGAAAGAACATCACATGCGTAGTCCCAAAAAGTGGGGAAGGCCGACGCTAATTAAGTGAACACATAAATAGATGTGAAATTACAAACTGAGATAAGTGCTGGAAAAGAAAAGAAACAACTCTACAAAAACATTAATCTTTGTACGGACAGGCAGAGACAAGGAAGACTACTGGGCCTCTGGCCTGCATGGCAGGTGGCTGGTGGCACTCTTCTGGGAACAGGGATGTGGGAAAGCAACCAGATTTATGGGGAAGGGGATTGTGAGTTTGGTTAGAGATACCCAAGCAGAAATGTTAGATGGGCAGTTGGATAAATATGTTTGGATCTCACTGTAGCCGCCTACTTTGAGCATCCTAGCTGGATGTATTTATTTTCTGTTTCACTTTGAAGCCCTATGACACTCTGTCCATATCAATTTTATGGCACTTATCTTAATCTAATAATAAAAATAATGAACTTTGTTCTGGAGATCTTTTTTCTTCTTGACTTGTCTTCTGTCACGGGCTCTAAGTTTCATAGAAACATCCTTTATCCATCTCCCCCCACACCATTTGTCACAGCATCGGGTACCTAGAAGGTGCTTAATACATGTTTATCAAGTTGAATTGGAAGGTCTGTCCGTTGAAAGCATTAGAGACAGCTGATGATTTCCAAGGAATGGGTGTGATCTCCTAAAGAGGAAGTCAAACTAGTGTTTCCCAAACTACATTTCACAGATCCTTGTGTATGTTATTGACAGATATTCCACAAAAGGGAGGGGTTCATGGCCAATTAAAGTTATGGAACTCTGAGTTGAAGAAAGTTAACTTGATTTCTTTCCTGTAGGAATTTCAACGAGGCGATAGACTATGAAAGGTTTTCAAATGTATTCAATGACTCACACTCACCACCCCCCACCCCTTTATTTTTAGAGTATCTAGTAGAAATAGAGTACCTGAGAAAGATTTGGAAATGCTACAAGTCCTGCCTGGTTTCCCTATCACTCATCCACAGTGGCCAAAATTCCTGCAGAATGAAATGTGACATGATACATACACAGCTCTAAGAAATTACCAGGAGCAACACCTTGCCAGTGACACATGCCTTCACTGGGAATGTGACACGTGGACCCAGGGCCTATCCTGTCCTGGCCCTGACATAGACGCCCTAAGTGACAGCAGACAGGGTTGCTTTCTGTCATCCTCTGCAGCCCCTGGACTGAGCATGCAGCTGCTGTTCCATAGAATTCGTGGGTCTCTGGGTTCCCCTGGTTGCCTAGGCTCCTACAAGGCAGTGCCAGGCAGCTCAGGGCAGAGCAAAACATCAGCTAGGACAGGGCCTCAGTGAAGGTAGGTATGCATCCAAGTAGTCAAGGCATGTATCTGGGAGGACAGGAGCTTGAGCATAAGCTCAGTTAATTGGCCTCTGTGGTTGGGGTGGGGGAAGGGACTATTTAGGTCAGAAAGGCCAGCAGAGGCAGAACCCAGGTGGGCCACAGTGCAGAATGAGAAGTCAGGTGGTGGTGCAGACTGAGATCGTAAGAGAAGGCCTGGCTCTTAGCAGTAGCTAAGAGCCTGGGTGTGGAACCATCGGCACGAGAGAGGATGGAGGGATGGAGCAGACAGAGGCAGAGCCTGGAAAAGTGCAGCCCCAGAGTACCTATCCTCCTATTGCGCAGAAAAACATGCCTGCCTGTAGCTGAGACACTGAGGGCAAGCCCACTGCTGCGTCCTGCGTCTCAAGCAGTGGTGACATTCTCCAGAGTGCCCTCCCAAGCCTGTGCCAGGTGTGGTCAATGGAGCCCTCACTGCAATAACACACAGAGGGAGGCTTGTTCCCTGCTGAGCCCTTCACCCTGCAGCATCTCACAACCCGTGGTACTGAGCAAAGACATCATGTACCCTCATGCTGCCAACTGCTCCCAAGTTAGATCTGCCCTGCCCAGAAGGAAGCCTCAGCTGAGATTTCTAGGTCAAAACCCAGGCCTACTGTTGCTTCCATGATGTATCAAGTGGGAGACAAACCCCACTGTCATACGTGTGTTTATATTTTGTCTGTATCAGACTCAAAGTCAGAAAACTAGATAACTCGAGCTGGATCTACCTGAGGGAGAAAGGGATCCAAACAAGAAGAAACTGGAACTTCAAAGGGCATGCCGTTAACTGTAATCCAGAGGGGGATGGGACCAAGAATCCCTAAAAGAGTTGGGAGTGTTTCTTGTTGAAAATAAAAGATTTGGGATGACAAGGAAACTGGCTCATACATCCATTTTGGCTGCTGCCATATAGTAGAGGTCTTGTGATGGCTTTCAGCTGTTAAAATTAGGAGATTTCAGAACACTCAGCTCAACAGGAGAGGTAGAGTGCATGCCTAGCATGTATAAGGTCCTGGGTTCAATCCCCAGTACCTCCATTAAATAAATAAATAAACCCAATTACCTACCCATCCTCCCCCAAAGTAAATAAAACTAGACTGCTTAAAAAAAAAAAGAACACTCAACTCAAACTGACATAAACAATAAAGGCATTGACTGAGTTGTATAATAGAAAAGTACGGTGGTAACGGACTTCAGATAAGAAACCCGGGAAGGATTCAGTGTTTCCCTTTTCTCTTCTGCTTCCCATGTTGCCAGCTTCATCCAAAAGCTAACTTCCTTTGTGATTGTAAGATTGTCCTGTGCTTTAAAGCCCAGGAGCTTTCTGTCTAGAAACAGAGGAGAGGCCAGTGTGACCTGACGTTCTCAGAAACGATGGTGAGGTCCCTCTAACTGGACCAGCTTAGATCATGATTTCCCCTCTGCACCACTGGGCTGTGGCTGGGCACATGCAGGCAGCCAATTAGTGTAAGTGATCATGACCCTCCACTGTCACTGGGGGTAGGAAGAAACCCTACAAACCATGATGCTAAGAGTGGGGGTAAGGGGGTTTCCCAAAGAAACTCAGTGTTGTCTTATCACAAAGGAGCAGAAATAGACCCCGAGCATCACAGGTTCCACAGAGACAGTAAGGAGGCTTTTCTGTGTGGGCATTTCTCAGGAGGCTTTGAGACCCCTGCCCACTTGTGGTGGTGGAGAGGGTGAATGGTGTGACCTTGGCTCTTCTAGGCTTATGTGTTTTCACTTCTGCTTCAGATCAAAATATCTTCCAGCTCCTCCATGCCCCAGAATTTAGGGGCAGGTTTTAAATGTTTCTGCTTCTCTGCCTTCTTTTTGTTCCCCTATTTGTTTGACTTATACTGCAAATATAATTGCATCCAGAGTGATTTCTGAGTAAATAATGACTCACTTTTATTTTTTATTTTTTCTCTTTTATAGGCTGGTTGAGTCCCAAGGATTTCACTAAAAGCAGTTGGTATGAGGACAGTTGAGAGTATGTACACTTCTCTAAGTATGTACACTTAGAAGCCTTCCGAAGAATGAATGAATGGCATATTCACCCTATGAAGAGAATGAATGGCATATTCATATTCAAAAAGACACATAGCTCTAATAAACAGTACTGAGAGCAAATGAGACAGACATTAAAGTGTACACTGGGATTGATTTCATTTCTTTGAAATTCAGCCCCTGTGAATCGGATGGATCCATGCTGGGAGAGTGTGTGTTTCAGCTGAAATGTGACAGAGGTGTATATTCTGGGTTAATGGATATTACTCTAACATATGATCCCTTCAGTGGGTCTTTGGATACTGTCAAGTGTTAGAAAGTTTAAAGATGTGTGAAAGCATAAACTTATCATGGACACACTTCCTTCCATTTGTATTGTTTATTGAGATCAACACAAAAGGGAAGAGGAAAGAAAAGAATGACAATTACACCATAATGGAGAGAATTACGTTTTCCTTACAAACGTCTCCTCTGAGCCCCTCCCCCAACACTGACAAGCTCCCTGACCAATCCAGGATGTCAGTTGCTGGCTGGGTTCTGGGTGGAATGCTGGTGTGTTCTGCGGGGCTTGTTGTGGCTGGTGGATCCATGGTAACTGGGCAGAGCCCTGTGGTGGATCAGTGCCATGGAGGGCCTGCCGTCCTCTGTGCAGCTTGGCTTAGGGCTCTTCTTTGGGAAACTGAGTGAGGTCGTGGTGTTGCTGCTGCCCAATGGCCTGGGTTCATGGTTCACTTTCCAGAACCTAGAAGGGCAGGCAGTGGCTTGTCCGCCTGTCATCAGCTTATTGGTGGGGTTTTTGGAAATTTCAGACTTGCTCAATCTTGTAGAAGTCGACTTTATGGGAGACGTGAAGAGAAGTTGGCCAAATACTGATTGAGGAGAAATGCCAACTCATTGACAAGATTTGTGCTGCTAAAAAGGAGAATGCTGGCACGGAGACATCTGTAGAGTAGGCCAGGCTCGACAGGGATTCATGAAATATACTTAGCCTCACTGATACCGGCAGAAAAATGATGAGGATCAACGAGTACTTGAGGAAGAAACTCAATTCTCGGGTCCAAGAACAGGTCCAAGATTCCTGCAGTCTAAAGAAGAAGAGATGGCAGAGATGCTAAAAGTGCTCAAGTTCCTGGAAGAGGTCATGAGAATCCACACGTCCCAAGGGGCATTTTTCAAACCATTCAGGGGACCAAGCACCAAGCCCTGTTGCTCCTTCTCCCAGGGTTGGGCCTAGGGATCAAGGACTTGCCGTTCCCTCCCCTCCACTCAGGCATCCATTTCAAAGGATCAACACCTGAGCTGCAGTGAAGCTGGCAGAAGCAGGGCAAGCCCCTCCTTTAATCAGAGTTCCTTCAACTTCACATTCTGTGCACAAGAGTGGACTCCACCATGGTCAACTTCTCTCGTCTAAAGTATACTGGAATACTTAGCTCACACCACGAAATGATGACCTTTCCCTGTATTCAGCAAATGCTTGGATTATGTCTTCTTCGTGGTCAAAGGAATACGGTAAGGGAGGGGAATCTCTTACTTCATTGACTCTTTATTAGGCCTCAATTCTCAAAACTGTATTGGTAACTATTGTAAATCAGCTATAAAAATGGACTGTAAAAGGTGCTCTATGTATGTATGGACACATTTTGGGGGGCCTTTTCTTCTTTCCCCTTCAGTAAAATCCTGAGCGCAGCATATCTTGTTGGTGCAGAATTTGTAGGGTTAAATAAATTTTTCCGACATGTTTGTACCATTAAAAATTCTCATCATTGTTACAAAAAAAAAAAAAAAAAAAGACACTCAAGAGTAGACGGGCTATGTGGGAACTCTTTTCTGCTCAATTCTGCTGTAAACCTGAAACTGTTCTAAAAAAAAATCTTTAAAAAAAAAGGGGGGGATAGATGTGTTAGTGGAAATGCTGAGAATGAGCAGCTCATTGTAACATGCTCCATTCTGTTGGTGAGTCTCCACCACCTTTTGTGTGCTGGCCCAGGCCTAGGACCAGGGCTGTGATCTGCTTTGTCCTAACACACCCTCAGTAAAGCCTCTATCCTCCTCATTTCAATACTGTAGAAAGCTGCCAGGACCCTGTGTCAATGTCAGGGCTCTGAAATAGAAAATGGATGTACGTGTGGCATTCTTTGACACACAGAGCATTCATCCGGAGAGGGGAGGGAGTTCATCCCGGGAGCTTCGGGTTGTCATGCAAATGTGGGGCCAGTTTACTTCCACCTTCCAGCCTCCCTAGGTGTGCTCGCTGATTCAGACAGCTCTGCCCAAGACACTCAGGCCAAGAGGAGTCAGGCTGGTCTTGCAGTTGGAATTAACACCAACTAAAATTGCAATTAGAAATACCCTTTTGCATGCACATGCACAGCCTAGATATGCCTTTAAGGAGGGCTTACTTCCCAGATACCAGACACGTGGTTAGTAGATGGTCTCCAGCTACTGGCTCATTCAAGCCATGCCTTTCCTGGAGCTGCCCACCTCCTGTGACTTAGCAGAGTTAGGGTATAAAAATCTGGCCACTTCAGCCTGAGGCATGACAGCTCTGAGGGCTCCTGCACTCCCCGCTGAGCTGCCTGAGATTCCTGGCAGGCTGCAGCTGAATGTCCTCTGCCCAATCCTGCTTTCTCCTCTTGCCTTCAGGAGTCATCCCCAATAGGATTCTTGTACCCCTAAGGCCTCTATCTCGGCATGTGCTCTGGAAAACCCCCACCTTCGCCAGGCTTCTCCCAAGGGCCAATCTCTGCAGGGTCTAAGGCAGCTTCAGTGACAGGACTGAAGGAACTGTTCAGGAAGACTGAGGAAATAGGTTGGCCCCCTGCTGTGACAAAGCTGACTCCCAGAGCACCTTTGTTTTCTTGAGACCCTCCCTAGCTGACTAAGCTACAGAGTGGGTCAAGCTAGTTTAACAATTCACGTGTCCTCAGGTGTCGAGCAGGTAGAATATATACATGCAGTGGGCAAAAATATTAGGAAGAGGTGGAGCCTGTGACAAACTGGATCTTGCATGCCCTACACAAAGGTGTTGAAATAGAAACACACACACAACAATAAAACATTGTTATTTTGGCCAAAAGTTTTAAAAAAAGTCTGTGATTTCAAATTGCCTCTGGGCAGCTAGTTTGTGAGACCTGAGCTACAGAAAAGCCTTTTGGCTTTTTATCTCAGTTCCCCAGTTTGGTAATAAGACCTACCTTTAAGGTTTATTTTGATAGTTGAACAAGTTAATCACCACAAATAATCGAGTATAGTTCTTGGTGCACAGATCACTCAGAAATTCTAGCTATTACTGTAATTATTACATTAGTTTTGTAAAAACAAACAAAAACTATGACACGAATCCTATCACTGATCCTCACAGAACAGTCAGTGCTACTTGGCAGGTCGTGTTACCAGGGCTGGCTTTGACAGCCTGGAGCTACCACTTTAAAATACACATTTATATGTGTCCTGAACCAATTGATTTCAACTTTCCCTTCCTCCTTCTCCCACAAAAGCCTAATTTATCCTTTAATTTACTAATGGTAAATGATCTTTGGAGAGTAAATACTCTATAATGGAAACACTATTAAATCACTGCCCTAATGAGTAGGGGCAGAGCCCTTTTCTGGATAAAGTTCTATATTCCAAAGCATTTTCAAAGTAATATCTTCAGCTCTAAATATTTTATGGTCAGTTTTAAGCAGTGTTTGGGGTCCAGGTCTCCAAGGATGCCAACAGAGCACATTAGCGTATGAGAAGCAATTTTCCCAGAGTAATGAGTTCTGCTGTGGCTGCATGGTGCACCAGGAGTGCAGCAGACACGCCAGGAAAGCTCCTGCAGGGCATCAGCAAAGCCAGGAATGCCCAGGGTGACTCTTCCCTCTTTGTCTATAGAGAAGCTGCAGAGTGACTTAAGCCACACTGAACTGGTATAATGACAGTCAAATGTAGACATTTTAGTAATTCTGTACTTTTTCTACAATGTTTTATTTTTTGCAATTAAAATTTTTTAAGTACATAGATTTTACCTATTAGCTACAAAATGTGTGCCGGAACAATAAAATGCCTAGTTTGTTTTTGATTTGCCCCAGTAACTACTAATTTAGTTCCCTGGAGTTTCTCAGCCAGGAATGGACCTCAGCTTGTCCCCACTCCCTATCCAGTGCTCTTTTTATGTGGGGCTGCCTTCTCCACACACCCCAACTTTCTGTCTGACGGTACAGCCTGCATTTCTCTTGCTACCATACAGTAACCAAAAGGAAGAAGGATGGATGTCTGAGGACAATTTAACTGGGGCATTGGATGTTTTCCTTTGAGACAACACACATACTAAAGGGGGGCAGTGGACAAGTTGCTGGCTGGAGGGCTTGCCCTGCCTCTGCCCGCCTAGTCCCTCTGCTCTGTGCAAGCATCTGCCTCTCTTTGATACACAGATACTTACCAGCATGATGAGGGATCCTACTAGCATTCTCACTGGTCTTGTTCTCAGGCCCACCAGAAAGCGTCCCAGGGAGAGGCCTTGCCCTAGCCATCCTGAACTGAACCACCACTGCCCTGAATTATAACAAGTAAAAATGCCACTCAAATTTTCTTGAGTAATTTCTGTGTCATGTGCCATTTCTTCTCTTCTCTCTGCCCTCACAGTTTGAAATTCAGCTAACACATATACCAGCTTTAAAAGGTTTGGACTTTATTGTGCATGAAAAATTTTAGAATCTAAACCTCTGTCTTTTCTGCTGACTGCCTGGATCTTTTCGGATAATTAATGACTGCCACAGGAGACAATGGGCTGGTCTCCACATTAAGAGTGGCCTCTTCACTCCCACCCTAGGTATTCCGTCCAAGTCAATGGTTTCAGTTGCCCAAGGTGAGGAAAAAAATAAAACAAAACCTCGAGCACCACTAACCTCAGGGGCCTTTTGTGAGTGGGAAAGAAGCCATGTGTAGAAAAGCATGGGAGGCCCTGGGCTGCCTCAGGTGGGCTTTCTTTCTTAATCAGCCCTCCATTCCCTTTCACTGCACTTGGCCTCTCATCTCTCAGTGGTCATTCTGGATGCTTTGGGTTCAATGGCCTTCAGATCACTTTGCAAGCTTATTAAAAATCTAACCCCTAACTTACCATGACCTGGGTGCCACAGGCTCAGGCAGCAGGAAATGAGATGTGCTCCCTCCACACCACCTCTCCCAGGCCAACCAGGGCTGACGAGCTTAGCAACAATGACTCCAACTGAACAGGGTTCATGTGCTGTCCAAGGTGAGGAAAGTGCTTTAAGGGTACAAAGGAGAAAGGATTGACTCCAACAGAGGGAACCAGGACTGTGTCATGTAAAGTTGGCAGGGGCATTCTAGACAGAGGTGACCATGTGGGCAAAGTCACAGACACATGAAGATCAGGCCCAGTGTGGGTGAAGGATGGCTCAGTGTGAAATAAAGTGAGAAAGCTAGCAGAGTGTCCAAGGATGGCATCGTGAGCAGAATTCTCAGATGGCCATTGAGACCCATAGCCCTGGTGTATATATCTTCTCCAGGTTATTCAATTAAGTAAGAATCTATGTGCTGTTGTGAAGGATTTTGCAGATGTAATTAAGATCTCAAATCAGTTGATCTTAAGACACAGGGATTACCTTGAGCGCACTTAATCTAATCAGATGAACCCTTAAAAGGAAATGGGTTCTTCCTGAAGACAGAGATGAGAAGAATGAGGAGAATTTAATGTGAAGGAGATTCTTTGTTGCTGGATTTGAAAATGGAGAAGCCCAGGTAGCAAGGAATATGGACAGTCTCTAGGATCTGAGAGCATCCCCTGGCTGACAGCTAGAAAGGAAATAGAGTTCTTAGTCCTAGAACCTTGAAGGCAGATTCTTTATTAGAACTGCCAGAAGCAAACACCAGGCCAATACCTTGATTTAGCATTGTGAGACCCTCAGCAGAGAACCCAGCCACACTGCCCAGACTTCTGACCTAAGAAATGAGTAAGCTAAGAAATGGGTACATCCTTTAAGTTTGTGGTTACTTGTTATACAGCAATAGAAAACTAAGAAAGAATGTATGTCCAGAAAGCAAGCCTCCCTGAAAAAAAAAAAAAAAAAAGAAAAGAAAAAGATCCTAAAGCTGAGATATGAATGGTAAATTGGAGTAAAAGTAGGTGAAGATGGGACAGGGTGAAGAGACAATTCCAGGGAAGGGATCTCATGCACAGAGACCCTGTGATAGGTTTGATCCTGGCCTATTTGAGAAACTGAGCAGTGTGTCTGGGTTTCAAAGAGCACAGGGGAGCTATCATCAGGACCAGAACATGCAAGTTCTGGTAAGGTCACTTTAAGTGAGTCCTCTCTTAAGATCCACTTGTATGTCTAAAGATCCCTCTGTCACTAGTGGGATGGTCATCATGGTGTGGGTGCATATTACAGATGTTTAGAAGATAAAATAGTGGGGGACTGATGGCAAGTTAGGTAAGGGAAGGGAGCAGTGTGAAAAAAAAAAGTAGAGATTTCCAGATTAGTCATATAGATGTGCAACCAAGCAGGTCCCTTCCAGTGTCAGATCCCTCCTGTCAGATATCCTCTGCTGCAGCTCCTCTCTGAAGCACTCAGATAATAGTATCTCATGTATATTTCCTGAGTTTTTCAGATGCTTAAAATCACCACAAAAGGGAAGAAATGAACTGTTTGAGACCAAGAGCCTGTGGTCCCCAGACCTTCTGGTGCCTAGAGGTTGATAGTGTTGACCACCCTGTTACCTCAACATCAACAAATCAGAGAATTGTGCATGAGCTGATCATATACCCTGCAACCCCCTCCCTCACCTGGACTTTAAATATGCTTTGCTGACACCCTTTGAGGAGTTCATTATTTTCTTGGGCACAAGACACCCCATTCTCTTTGTTTGTTCCTGCGATAAAACTTTCTCTCCACCAAACTTTGATGCTTCAGTTTCTTTGACCTTATGGTGCAGCAGGCACACAAACTTGCCTTTGGTAACTATTTTGGTGAAGCAAGCATAGAAGTCTGTGCCCTTGGCAGGCTGACACAAGCCAGAGCAGCCCCTTCCCTGGGTCCCAGCAGCTGCCTGAGCTCACTTTGCTCCAGGGAGTGAGGAGGGACTCTCCCTGGTGACAGCATGAGGCTGCTTGGGCCAAGAAACATCCAGAGCTATGGTCCACATTTGGAGTCACCTGTGGGTGAGTCTCTCCAGCTCATGCAAGCTGGAAATTCTCTTCATTCCATCTGTGCTCTTTACCACTGGTAAATGAGACACTCTGGGTCCATTCTCTTTCAAGAGCTGAGCTTATCTGCTTTAAAAGCCTCCATTCATGAGTGGAAGTGGAATTCTTGGACTACATTTCCTCTGATTGTCTGTGCAACCGTAGCTTATTTGTTTTTTTGTGTTACTCTCTGTGTGGTTTTGGGATGAGCCACTCCAACTTGCTCAGGATGGAAAAATTCTATTCACTCCATCTGGGCTCACTTTTGTTGCAGGGAGTAAGTCATTCTGATCTCACTGAAAGCTGCTCTGGGTGCATTCTCTTTTGAGAACTGGGTCAGTGTGTTTGAAGGCCTCCATCCAGGAGTGGAAGTGGAATTTTGGGGCTACACATTTTCTGATCTTTTGTTTGTGGGACTATATTTGGGGTGTGTGTGTGTTTGAGAGATCTTGCATTGGTTGGTTGAGACCTCTTTGAGAAATGGGGCTCACCAGGGTACCCTTCCCTATTGCATTGCCCTTGCCTGTAGTGGACCGTTGGTCAGGATTTTTCATTTCCATCCTTGGTCTTACATTCAGCTTCACCTCTGTTGGGGCCCTGGTTGGGATTCTCCCCTTTTGGATTGATGGGGCATTGGTTCGGAATCTCCCTTTTGGGGCTAGGGAACTGTGACCCTAAGAGACTGTTTTGAATTGTTGTTTGTTTGATACTTGGTAACATTGGCTGTGCATAATTATGTGTGGATGATCAGAGCTCTGTACCATTTATATACAGCCCTCCTAGAATGTGTTTTGCAAAACTGGGAGATTTTCCATAAATGAAAGAAAATGATATTTTTACTGTAACACTGTGTGATCTCAGCACTCCCTGAAAGCTGGAGAACAATGGTCCTAATGACTGCTATTATATCAAAGTGGGCCTTTTGTTGGCTTTTATCTTGGGTGTGTAAATGTGTGTATGTGTGTGAAAGTCTTGGTACCTGAGTCCAAATCCTGTTCACTCTTCCTAGTTTTGCTGAAAGACATGTGAATGTGAGTGAATGAGGATATATATATATATATATATATGTCTATTACTATTATTTCTTTAAACTGAAGTGGATATTTGGGAACTGGAAAAAATAATCCCTGAAAATAGCCAAGATGATTGGGCTTTGTATAAACTATTAGAGGAGAAATTTGCTTTTCTCTTTTTGTGACTTTGAGATGTAAATGATCTACTTGGGGTCTTCAGGAAATAAATTTTTTAAGCCCAGGCAGAGAAACTGAGATCTCTGGTTCTGTCTTACTGTAAAAATTAACATGTAAAAGAGCTCTATTTAACTTAAAAGTAATCACTTACAAATTAAATACTTCTAAGTATAAAATAATTTAGTCAACAAATTTCAGGATCATGAGATCTAGGAAAATTCAATATTAAATTAATACCTGATAGTAAAGCTAGCTTAAGCTTGTTGGCATAATCAACACAGACATGTCTTTTATTGTACCTAGGTTTACTAAAGGTCAATATGTTCATGTTGTTTCTGTTGCAGAACTTGTCAGAAAGAAAAAAAAATTCAATTAACTTGGTATGCCAAAATTCTCATAAGTAAATTAAATGCAAATAACATAACAGCTTTTGGGTGAACTCTTTGGAAATAATCTGTTTCAGGAATGTCTACTTAAAAATGGTCTCTCCAGATTGAGCTTGAAGTTTTAGAGTCATGCTAACTTATGTTAAATGATAGAAGTTAGCTGAATACCTAGGTCATTCCCAAACAAAATAAGACACTGGAACATTATTTACTGGTCACTGGCTTCTCTTTATAGAGAAACTAAAGGTGTTTGGGACTATTATTAAATATGTTTGGTGCCACACTGAGATATTTTCTATAAAAAAAGCACACATTTTTAAAAATCATTATTTGTATTTATGTTTGGCAGCCTACAAAATGCTAACATAAAAGACAGCTCATAATTGCTTACTTCTTGGTTTTCACTAGAAACCAAGGTTTTTAAGAGTTGAAGTTTCTAATTTATATATGTCATTAAAGCTACTAAAAATAATAAAGGAAACATTGCAGTTTACAATAGGAAAGTAGAATATATGCTTTGAGGAAAAAGCGTGAGGAATGGAATTGCATTTTATCAAAAGAAAAGTTTATAGAAAGGGGGTCCTAAAAAAGGAGTTTTGTTCATGATCCATCTGAAATTGGATTAAGCTTAAGTAGGTAAGTGGATCTTGTTATTAAAAGAAGGTTGGTGCGGGACTAGATTGGGGCCCTCTCTGTTAAGAGAACAAGTTTACTTGCTTGTGATAACAGGTGCTTCTGATAACAGAGTATGTGAAACTTTTTGAATGTTGTTGACAAAGCTATCAAATCCTAATCAAAATTCTTTTGACTTCAGCTAACTTTGAGAGGCTTCAGAGGACCCCCAAGACATCTCAGAGAAAAATATTAAACTAACTAGGATTGACTGGTATGTTAAATTACATGGCATTGTCAAATGAGTGATAAACCTCCTCAGACTATAAATATGGATAAATGTTATTAATGTCAACACTATGGACATTATATAAGGTTCCTGAAATCTAGATTTGTCCTGGTGATGCAGAAAAAAATGGATCTGGGGTGTGAGGAGGGATGTGTCCCATGCCTCAGTTGAGTCCCTGGGACATGATCCACAAAGTGTGGGTCCTTGGCTTCATGCAGAAAAAATTCAAGAGCAGAGCAAGCCACAGTTGAGTAAAGGTAGATTTATTTAGAGAGATGCATACTGCATAGAGTGCATGCTGTTTCAGAAGGCAAGAGAAAGGCCACAGGTGTGGGGGTTGGGTGCTCAGGTTAAAGTAAAAATAGACACACACTCCATACATAGAGTGTGGTTTATCTCCGAAGATGAGGGAGAAAAAAAAGGTGGCCACAAGGTGGTTGTTGCCAGTTTTTATGGGCTTGGTAGCTTCGTATGCTAACAAGTGGGATAACCATTTCAAATACCCCAGGGAAGGGGCTGGGATTCCCAGGAATTGGGCCCACTCTTTGACCTTTTATGGTTATCCTTGGAGGTGTCATGTTACCTGTGGGAGTGTCATTTGCATGTTAATATGTTATAATGAACATATAATGAAGCTCAAAATCTACTAGAAGTCAAATCTCCTGCCATCTTGAGCCTTAAGGCCTACTGGGAGTTGAATCTTCTGCCATTTTGGTGTTAATTGCTGTGTCATTCCTTGAATGGCTGTGCCCTGCCACCTTCCATCCTGTCTCACTGGTATAATGCCATCAGTTATTATTCTAGTTGTTCTGGTCATAATTCTAGTTCTAGTCTAGTTATCTTAAAATGTTTTCTGCTACAGCAACGTGATTAAGCTTCTTTGTCCAAAAACATTGTAACCAGATCTTTAACCTTGCCTTTTTAAGTCTTTTGTCATTCATAGGCAGTTAAACTGGTGCTTTGCAAAACTGCTTTATCTTCAGTAAGAGTCATAAAAAGAACTTTTTGACAAGTGCAGGTTTCTCTTAAATTGTACTGCTGAGCTGGCTAAGATATTTTAAAAGTCTAATGAAAACCCTGATTTCTTAAAACTGTTAGTAAAAAGGATAAATTACACAGGATTAAGTAAATTGGTGGACATGGTAATAACTTTTTGGTTTCATCTGAAATATTACTGGCTTTTAATTTTCACTTTCAAATTGAATTATTTATCAGAGGTTTATCTCCTTATTGATACTAAAATATATTATTTTACTTCCAATCACGCTTTTGCCCCCAATGTTTAGGACAGAAAGATAATTCTCTAAGGGAGTTGTCACAGAGTATAGCTATTCATGATGTATAACAATGCTTGCCCTAAGCACATTGTTAAAAGCTCATATACAGTGCTTGTGCAGCAATTGGGTTGTTCTTGTTGTGTTTATATCAAAGTTATACTGATGCTTGGTAAAAAGTTAAATTGTCCTCAGGCTAATCATAAGAAAAGAAATTCACCCTACCCTTTTGTCACAATTTCTCACTCTGCAGAAATACTTATTTTAATATTTAACCTCTTATTTTGGTATTTACACCCACACTTTTAAATAACATGTTTCTATTTTCACCATCATCCTCTGACTTTCTACTTTGAAAGGTCAACATTAGCTCTTATTCGTCACCCTCTCTATCCCCCAGCTTGTATGCTTACAAACTTCCTATTCCTCATCTCCAAACACAGATATGTATAACTCTGGTTGGTCAACTCTTGAGTGATTATGTAAAGCCCATTAACAAATGGGCCATTTTGTGACTACATTCTCATACAAGCTGTCTCCATCAGCTTTTGGAATTTATATTGTATGTTCCTTTTCCTAGATTTTTATGTATTTACCACTAATATGTCTCCCCAAATCTCAGACAACTGTGTGCATCTCCCCTCAGTACAGTAAAAAGCATCAGATATTTTATCAGTTTCATTTGCTTGGAGCTAGTTGTCTCAGGGCAAAAACAGATCTAAGCTGGTCTGCTTGTCCTCTAGGCCTGAATGCACATTTGTCATCCTAGGGTCTCCCTTCACCATTATCCTGGGCTTCCTTTCACCTCATTCTTGAGTTGATTTTGGGTGGTCTACATCTTACTACTTCTTGATTACTCTTTAATTTTGGCTTTTGTTAAGAGTACTTTTTTTTTTTTTTTTTTACATTGGCTTAAATTTTAATTTCTTTATATATATATTTATTGAGGTGTAGCAGTTCACAATGTGTCAATTTTTCATGTACAGCATAATGCTTCAGGCATAGATAAACATACATATATCCGTTTTCAAATTCTTTTCCACCATAGGTTACTACACGATATTGAATACAGTATGTTCCCTGTACTATACAGTATAAACTTGTTGTTTATCTATTTTATAGAGAACATTTTTATTAGCTTCCAGAGAAATGGTGCAAAACTGGTTTTGTTTTTTTTTTTTTGAGATTTTATACATCTGAATGTGATTTAATTCTATCTTTGCACTTATGGAGTTTAACAACATATAGAATCCTAGATTTGATCATTTCCTTCATAATTGTAAAGGTATTTTCCATTGTCTTTTAGCTTCCAGGTTTGCACTTGACAAGTCCAAAGGCATTCTAAGCAATAACCTTTTGTATGTAATCTAGTTTAGTCCTATCTAGAATCTTCCAGAATCTTCTCTCTGTCCCCATTGTTACAAAATTGTATAGTCTTTGTGTGGTTTTATTAATCAGGAGGCTGGCAGACTTTTTCTGTAACAATGTCCATAGTAAATATGTTAAACTTCACAGGCAAAGAGGCAAAATCAAGGATTTCATGTTGGTACTTATATAGCCATTTAGCGTGTAACCATTTAGAATACTATGCATCCATAAAAAATGACAACATAACACCATTTGCAGCAACATGGATGTCCCTGGAGAATGTCATTCTAAGTGAAGTAAGTCAGAAAAAGAAAGAAAAATACCATATGATATTGTTCATATGTGGGGAAAAAAAAAGAAGAAGAAAGAAATAAAGAAAAAGACAAATGGACATAAATACAAAACAGAAACAGACTCATAGACATAGAATACAAAATTGTGGTTGTCAGGGCAGATGGGTGTGGGAAGGGGCAGACTGGGAGTCTGAAATTTGTAGATACTGACAGGCATATGTAGAATAAATAAACAAGATTATACTATATAGCACAGGGAAATAGATACAAGATCTTGTGGTAGCTCACAGTGAAAAAGAATGTGAGAATAAATATGTATGTTCATGTATAACTGAAAAATTGTGCTACACTGGAAATTGACATAACATTGTAAACTGACTATAACTCAATAAAAAAATAAAATGTAACATTTAGAAATGTAAATATCCTTGTTAGTTCTGAGGCATAAAAAATACATGGCGGCCAGATTTGGCACTGGTTTGCTTGTCACTGAACTAGTTCATCCATTTTGCTGGGCATTTGATGGGCCTTAAAAACTGGCCCATTAAATGCCAGGTTTTCACTGCCTTCTCTTATAACTTTCCTCCAGTTTTTCTGTCTTCTCTCTGGAACTCATTATTTGGATACTGAGCCTTTTGGATTAATTTTGGGAAGGGGTAGTAATTAGTTTTATTTATATATATTTTTAGAGGAAGTACTAGGATTGAACCCAGGACCTTGTGCATACTAAGCCTGTGTTCTACCACTTGAGCTATACACTCCTCCTGGATTACATTTTTTCAACATGTCTCATTTTCTCTCCTTTTCCCCTTTTGTCTTCATTGCTTTTGTATGTATGTATGTATGTATGTATTTAATTGAAGTACAGTCAATTACAATGTGTCAATTTCTGGTGTACAACACAATGTCCCAGTCATGCATATATGTACATATGTTCATTTTCATATTTTTTCATTAAAGGCTATTACAAGTTATTGAATATAGTTCCCTGTCTTATACAGAAGTTTTAAAATCTATTTTTATATATAGTGGCTAACATTTGCAAACTCCCAAATTTATCCCTTTCCACCCTCTTTCTCCAGTAAGCATAAGATTGTTTAGTATGTCTGTGAGTCTGTTTCTGTTTTGTAGATGAGTTCATAGTGTCCTTTTTTTTTTTTTTTAATAATCCACATATGGGTGATATCATATGGTATTTTTCTCTCTCTTTCTGGTTTACTTCACTTAGAATGATCATCTCCAGGTCCATCCATGTTGCTGTAAATGGCATTATTTTATTCTTTTTTTATGACAGAGTAGTATTCCATTGTATAAATACACCACAATTTATTTATCCAGTCATTTGTTAATGGACATTTAGGTTGTTTCTATGTCTTGGCTATTGTTTTTGTGCTGCTATGAACACTGGGGTGCATGTATCTTTTTGAATTAGAATTCACTCTGGATATATACCCAGAAGTGGGATTGCTGGATCATATGGTAAGTGCAATTTTAGTTTTTGAGGAGTCTCCATACTGTTTTCCGTAATGGCTGCACCAAACTACATTCCAACCAGCAATGTAGGAGGGCTCACTTTTCTCCACACCCTCTCCAGCATTTATTTTTCATGGACTTTTGAATGATTGCCATTCTGACTGGTGTGAGTGATAATTATATTTTGACTTGAATTTCTCTGATAATTAGTAATGTTGAGCATTTTTTCATGTGCCTGTTGGCCATTTGTATGTATTCATTGAAGAATTGCTTGTTTAGGTGTTCTGCCTATTTTTGGATTGGGTTGTTTTGTTTTGTTTTGTCATTAAGTTGTATGACCTGTTTATATATTCTGGAAATTAAGCCTTTGTCAGTTTCATAATTTACAAATATTTTCTCCAGTTCCTTATGTTGTCATTTTGTTTTGCTTATGGTTTCCTTTGCTGTGCAAAACCTTATGAGTTTAATTAGGTCCAATTTGTTTATTTTACTCTTATTTCTATTGCCTGGATAGACTACCCTAGAAGAACATTGCTAAGATTTATGACAGAGAATGTTTTGCCTATGTTTTCTTCTAGGAGATTTATTGTGTCTTGTCTTATATTTAAGTCTTTAAGCCATTTTAAGGTTATTTTATGTGTATGGAGTGAGAGAGTGAGAGAGTGTTCTAATTTCATTGATTTACATGCTGCTATCCAGTTTCCCCACCACCACTTGCTGAAGAGACTCTCTTTTCTCCATTATACATTCTTGCCTCCTTTGTCAAAGATTAATTGACCATAAGCCTATGGACTCTGTTCTGTTGATCCATATGTCTGTTTTTATGCCAGTACCATGTTGTGTTGATCACTGTAGCTCTGTAGTATTGTCTGAAGACTGGGAGAGTTATTTCTCCAGCTTTGTTCTTTTTCTTCAATACTACTTCAGCAATTCTAGGTCTTTGGTGATTCCACATAAATTTTAGGATCATTTGTTCTAGTTCTGTGAAAAGTGTCCTGGGTAATTTGATAGAGATTGCATTAAATTTGTAGGTTGCCTTGGGTAGTATGGCCATTTTAATGATATTCATTCTTCTAATCCAAGAATATGGGATATCTTTCCATTTCTTTAAATTATCATTAGTTTTCTTAATGAATGGTTTGTGGTTTTCCATGTATCAGTCTTCACCTCCCTGGTCAGATTTATTCCTAAATATTTTATAGTTTTGAATGCAATTTTAAAAAGGATTGTTTCCTTACTTTGCTTTTCTGATATTTCATGGTTAATGTAAAGAAATGCAACTTATTTTTGTATGTTAATCTTTTATCCTGCTACCTTGCCAAGTTCTTTTAACAGCTCTAGTAGTTTTTGTGTGGAGCTTTTAGGGTTTTCTATATATATAGTATCATGTCATCTGCATATAGTGACAAGTTTAAATCTTCTTTTCTGATTTGATTCCCTTTTATTTCTTTTTCTTTTCAAATTGCTGTAGCTAGGACCTCCGAGACAATATTGAATAAAAGTGATGAGAGTGAGCGACCTTGTCTTGTTCTAGATTTTAGTGGTAAGGCTTTCAGTTTTTCACCATTGGGTACTATGCTGGCTGTAGGTTTGTCATAAATAGCTTTTATTATGTTGAGATGTGTTCCCTCTATATCCACTTTGGTAAGAGCTTTTATCATAAATAGGTGTTGAATTTTACCAAATGTTTTTTTCTGAATCTATTGAGATGATCTTGTGGGTTTTGTCCTTTCTTTTGTGGAAGTGGTATATCATATTGATTGATTTGCTTATGTTGAACCATCCCTGTGTTCTTGGTATGAATCCAACTTAATCAAGGTGTATGATCTTTTTCATGTGCTGTTGGATTCTGTTTGTTAATATTTTGTTGAGGATTTTTGCATCTATGTCCATCAGTGATATTGTCCTATAATTTTCTTTTTTGGTAGTGTCTTTGTCTGGTTTTAATAGCAGGATGATGGTGGCTTTATAGAATGAGTTTGGGAGTGCTCCCACTTTTTCAATCTTTTGGAAGAGTTTGGTGAAGACTGGTACAAATTCTCCTTTGTATGTTTAGTAGAATTCTAGAATTCCAAGTGAAGCCATTTGCTGCTGGACTTTTGTTTGTAGGGAGGTTTTTTTGTTTTTTTTGTTTTTTTTTTCCTAATTCCATTTCATTTTTAGTGATTGTTCTGTTCAAGTGGTCGATTTCTTCTTGATTTAGTCTTGGTGTACTGTATGTTTCCAGAAACTTGTTCATTTCTTCTAGGTTGTCCATTTAGTTCTTCATAATATTCTCTTATGATATTTTATATTTCTGGGGTATTGGTTGTAATTTCTCTATTTTCCTTTCTTGTTTTATCTATTTGTGTTCTCTCTGTTTTCTTCTTGGTGAACCTGGCCAGAGGTTTGCCAATTTTGTTAACTTTTTCAAGAAACCAGCTCTTGGATTGACTGATTTTTTCAAGTATTTTTAAATTTCTATTTTATTTATTTCCTTTCTGATCTTTATTATTTCCTTCCTTCTGTTGACTTTTGGTTTTGTTTGCTCTTCTTTTTCTAATTATTTTTTGTGGTAGGTTAGATTGTTTATTTGAGATTGTTCTTTTTTGAAAAATGTCTACATCACTATAAACTTCCCTCTTAGGACTACTTTTGCTGTATCCCATTGATTTTGTGTGGTGTCTTCTCATTATCAGTTGTCTCGAAGTATTTTTTAATATCTTTTTTGTTTCATCATTGACCCGTTGTTTTTTTGGTAACATGTTGTTTAATCTCCATGCTGCCATTTTTTTCTCCTTTGTTTTTCTGTGGTTGATTTCTAGTTTCATGTCTTTGTGGTCAGAAAAGATGCTTGAGATAATTTCTATCCTCTTAAAGTTGTTGAGACTTCTTTTGAGCCTGAGTACATGATCTAGCCTAGAGAATGTTTCATGCACACTTGAGAAGAATGTATATTCCATTTCGGAGGGATGTAATGTCCTAAAAATATCAGCCAATTCCAATTGTTCTATAGTGTCATTTTGTTTCTCTGTTGCCTCACTGATATTCTGTCTGGAAGATCTGTCCAGTGATGTTAATGGGTTGTTAAAGTCTCCAACTCTGATTGTGTTCCCATCAATTTCTCCTGTTACATCTGTTAGTATTTGCTTTATGTATTTAGGTGCTCTTATATTGGGCGCACATATATTAATGAATGTAATATCCTCCTCTTGTATTATTCCTTTAATCATTATAAAGGTCTTCCTTTATCTTTCTTTATGGCTTTTGTTTTAAACTGTATTTTGTCTGAAATCAGTATTGCTACTCCTGTTTTCTTTTCATTTCCATTTGCATGGAGTATTTTTTCTATCCTCTCACTCTCAATCTATTTGTGTCCTTGTATGCAGCATATTGTAAGTTCTTGTTTTATTATACAATCTGCCACTCTTTGTCTTTTGATTGGAGCATTTAGTCCATTCACATTTACAGTAATTATTGATAGATGTGTGTTTATTGCCATTTTGAACTTAGTTTTGCAGTTGATTTGGTATTTCCTCTTTGTTCCTTTCTTTTTCTTTTTGTGTTTTGTTAATTTTCCTTTGTATTATCTTTGGTTTTTTTTTTTTTTTTTGGACTCTATTGTAAGTTTTTCACTTGTGAGTACCTTGTTTTGCATGTATATTAACCCATTAGTATATCTGTTTGTTTTAAACTGATAGTCATATAAGCTGAAAGAATGAATAAAGTTTATTCAAAAAGAATGAATAAAGTTTATTCAAAAAGAATGAATAAAGTTTATATTTTCTTGCTCCCCTTTCCCATATTTTGATGTCCTCTTTTATATCTTCATGTTTATTGTGTTGCCACATATTGTAGTTACCTCTTTTCCAATTACGGTTTTCTCCTTTCTGTAGCATCCTGCTTCTTTTCTATTTAGAGTAGGTCTTCCAATATTTCTTTTAGCATGGATTTAGTATTGCCAAACTCTTAGTTTTTGCTTGTCTGTGAAATTCTTTATCTCTTCTATTCTAAGTGGTAGCCTTGCTGGATAATGTAGCCTATGGTGCAGCTTTTTCTCATTTAGAACTTTGAATATATCTTTCCACTCCCTTCTGGCCTGCAGTGTGTAGAGAAATCAGCTGAAAGTCTTATGGGGGTTCCTTTGTTTTTCTCTTGCTGCCTTTAGAATCATTTCTTTATCTTTAACCTTGATTATAGTATGGTTCGGTATAGGTCTGTTTGGGTTCTTCTTGTTAGGGAATCTCTGTGCTTCCTATACTTGGATATCTGATTCCTTCTTTAGGTTTGGAAAGTTTTCAGTCATGATTTCTTCAAATACCTGTTCAACCCCCTTTGCTCTTTCTTTTCCTTGTGGATCCCCTATTATCCATAGATTGGCATGCTTTATATTATCCCATAGGTTTCTTATATTGCTTTCATTTGGTTTTATCTTCTTTTCTGTCAGTTGTTCTGAATGAGTGACTTCTGTTCTCCTGTCTTCTAAGTCACTTATTTGTTCCTCTGCATTGTCTAGTCTGCTTTTGCCAACCTTCAGCTCAGCTCTTATCTCAGCTATTGGATTTTCTGTTTTTAATTGGCTCCACTGTGTAGTTTCAATTTCCTTTTTGAAGTATTCTCTGTCTCTAGTCACAATCTCTTTTAGTTCCTTAAGTGCTTTGACCACTCCCTTTTTGAAATCATGATCTAGTAGACTATTGAAGTCTATTCCATTGATTGTCCTTTTGGGGGATTTCCCTTATTCTTTTAATTGGAAGTGGTTCTTCTGTTTCTTCATTATACTTATATCTCTCTGGCGCTGTGCATTACGGAGTATCAGTTATCTACTGTGGACCTGAAGAGATATATTTTTTAAAGAGAATGCAAAAATAAATCTAAAAATAACCCCCCAAAACAAAAACAAAAACAAAAATTAAAAAATATTTAAAAGTTCTTTAAATAAAAAATCCTATTTTTAATTAATATATATATATATATACTTTTTTTCTAGTTTAAAAAATTTATAAAAGAGGATGTATTCCTGTGTAGACTGTGCACTCCTAATAATTTTGTTGAGGGATCTGTTTTTAGTATGAATGGTTGCTGTGTCTTTCTTCCATGTGTGTTGGCTGTTATCTCTTTAATTGGGGGTTTGGCCATTGTTGTGTTGATCAGAGCCTCCCCTGGTTGTTGAATGGGGCCTTATTTTTGTTCTATGGTTGTCACAGTCCTGACAGGGCCAGGGCCAGGGCCAGGGCCAGGTGTGTTTCCCTTTTGTTGGAATGGAGGCCTCCAGACTTGTTTCTGAGCTGCAGTGTGTAGTAGGCAGGGTAGGAGTATTTTAAATACCCTTTGTTGACTCTGCCCTTGTCCCCACTTTAGCTGCAAGAATATCAGTGCACTTCTCTGGTGTCCCCAACATTCTCTGCCCTCAGAGCCACCCGTGCAGTTCTGGGTCATGCACTTGGATCATGGTGCACTATCGGGTCAACACCTTTCCCAGAGCCAAAAGCCACCCCTGCATTCATCCTGCTGGGTGAACTCTACATGCTCATCCCAGAGGTCAGCAGTTTGCACCACCAAGGCAGCATCATTTCCAGCACCATGTCCACACATGATAAGCCAGCTCACAGAAAATGGCCACCCCAGTCCTCGCCCCAACTGTGTGCCAGAACTCCACTCCTTGCTTGTTTGTCTTAGAAGCTTGGGTCCACAAAGACACCCTTGAAGCAGAATGGTCCCCTTTGCCTGGGGCTGTAAACAAATCTCAGTCCTGCCTATGAAGTTGCAGAGCCCCTGGCTACAGATTCAGTTTTCAACCCCAACTCCACCTGGAAGCCATGCACTAGTGAATATGGTGGCTGTGGTCCAGCCCTACCTCTCTTCTCCCCATAATGCACCAGCATTGGTGCCGTGGGTCTGTGGAGAATAATGCTTCAGTGTCCCTCCCCCAGTGCACACCAGTAGTGTTTCTTTCTTTCTTTTTTTATGGGAGGACCCAGGCTGTTTTGTTCTTTACACACTCCCATCCATGGTATACAGCACACCCCAGTCCCTAAGGTTGCCTCTGTTCAGTCAGCCCCAGGACTCTGCCCAGCTCAGGAAGCCTGTCCCAGCCCACCCCCTCTGGCTGGCATCCAGGGCTGGGGGTCAGAGGGACACTTTATGCCCATTTCACTTAGTTCTGTTGGTCAAGGGCTGCTCAGCATAGATCTGAGCCTCAAAGGTTCCCCCTCCAGCCTTTCTGACCTCTCCATTGGAGAAAGGGGTCCCAGCATATAAGTGCTATTTTTCCTTTTCACTCCCTCTCCTTGGGACAAGTCCTGCACTATCTTCCTTTTTCTTCTTCTTCTTCCTTTTTCCCTCCTACCAGATTTGTGATGGATTTTGTCTCCTAAAGAAGGTGATGTTCTGTCAAAGTTCAGCAGATGTTTTGTTGAATGACTGGGTCTGTGGGTGTCTCTCTTGGTGTATTCATGAGAGGGTGAGCTAAGAGTGTCTTTCTACTCTGCCATCTTGGCCACTCTTTCATTGCTTTTGATTGAATAACTCAATAAATATGCTAAGTACATGAGCATGTGAATAGGTATTCACCTTAATGTTTTGGAATTTGAGTGCCTTCTGTAACTTCCCACTGCTTCCTCAGGAGTTAGCACTTCTCTGTCTATTTGCCAGATTCTAATGTTTTATTTCTCTAGTCTCCTCTCCTATTACCTTTATTGTTGAGAGTTGTTGACTTTAAAAAGTCATATGTGGATGGGATGGATAATTAGGAAGTAAAAGCAAGTGTTCAATCCATCATCTTAACCAGAAATCTTTAGGTTGTAAATTATTAAGCAGTAGTAAATAAATTATAGATTGAACTATCTATTTAATTTGTGAACTATAATTATTAAAATATGGACAGATAACTCTTGTTGAATTCAAGTATATACCAGGCTCTATGCTTGGTGTTTTTACATGCATTTGACTTTTTTAACCTTCCCTGACTCTGAGGTAGTCCTTGCTATTATTATTATTATCACATTTTACAAATGAGAAAATACAAACTCTTAAAGAGTAAATGATTTTCCAAGAGTCATATAGCTAGAAGGGACAGAGTGGATTCAAACCTAGGTAATATAATCCCAAACTTAAAATTAATTTTTACTGCACTATCTACATCATAAACAAAAACTTCTCCTGTTAGATATCTTTAGCTTTGAGAGTTAAAAATGTTACTCATTGAAAATGGATGGAGTATGATTTTTTTAAAAATTGAAGAATTATAGATGTTTTAAGGACTTAAAATATAAAACATATTAACAGTTGGGAAAGGAAAAGGAATTTAAATCATTTTTATTATAAACTTAACTAATTTTCAGAAGGCCAAAAATATCAGATTCTATTTGAGTACAAAAACATTAGTTAATAATATCCATGTACTCATGTATTTATCAACATATTTATCCACATATTCAATCAGTAACGTATTCACTCACTTACTAATTCCTATAACAAGCATGTATTGATAATGCCATGGTTACATTGTACTTAGTGCTGTTTAATTACTTTTTCAAATTACCCAGATGAAACCTACTTCTCAGAAACAAAGATATGACATTTCTCTGACTCAGAGATTTCTCTCTCAAATCATATTTTTTCTCTTAAATCAAAGGATAATTATAATGATAATAATACACAAATATATATTGACCAAATTTTGCAAAACTCTCCTCATATAAAGGGCTTGATTATATTTTTTCCTAGGCTAGTGATTTTTTTTTCAGATGTCTAGCACAATAATTCAAGAAATCACGCAGTCAAGAATTTAACAGGAATGAAAATCAATGCAGAGTTGGGGGAGATGAGAAGCAGTCAATCTATCAAAGGTTTTTTACTGGGAGACAGGTCTTCCATTTTGAATAATAAGGACCTTAATCTCACCTTGAAACCCCTAACCAACCTTAACCTTACAGATTCAGGTTATTTAAGAAGAACAATCCATGACAAAGAGCAGCTTCTCTTAAAACACGACCTGAATTTATTTTAAATTTCTCTTTCCAGTTTGACTCTCTAGCTTATCCATCACTTTGAAATATCTCAAGATATAAACAGCCTTGATGTCTATGTGCACATTCAGCTTCACCTGTGTAGACTTCCAGCTACAGCTGCAATAAAATGAAGGGCAGCCTATACTCAGAAATAGTTTTATATGCACTTCAACAATTTATGTTTGTTGTGAGTTAAAATGCAGCGAGAGTACACTGGAGACCCAGAATATAGAAGAGTGGTCACTTTTATAGACTTTCACTCAGTGCTGAAAACTCTGGTACCACAAGCCTTGAGTATGTTTTTCTCTAACACCATCAGGGGGCCTGTTTTATTGACATGGGCCCCGCTAGGGCACAGAGCTAGACATTACACATCATCGGTGTAGACCTCCTTTCCTCTCAGGGACTCAAAGCAAACAGGGCAATAGTATTTATAGCAGAGCAAGGTGCCAATAGAAATTTGCAAGGGGGAAATAAATTTTTACTCTGGTTGGGCAGTCACTGCTGGCTCATTCAGAAAGGTTCTGCATTCACAAGAAGACTATGAAGGCATGTACTAGCAAAGAGGCTACAGCTGGTACTCATGGAAGGGACAGCTAGGAGCAGAGGTTCAGTGATGATGTCCCAGGACCCTGGGAACAGATTCTGGGTGGGGAAGTTTAGGCTTATGCCAGAGTCTCCTCTAAAGGTGACTGATGTCCAGTCTGAAATGACCCATTAAATGCATTCAGTATACTCAGTGGCCAAGGAATTAGGAAGATGAAACTTAAGCAATGGAAGTTTAATTAATTCATTTGATAATAAGCATTTATTGGATGCTTACAATATAGCAGGCACCATAGTAGGTTCTCAGAGTATGAGGGGATAAAGGTAAAGAAGGCCTCCAGCCATTATGGAGTTTACAACCAATAGTTGAAGATGAACCATAAATAAGTAAACAAAATAAATAAAACAATTTCAGATGGTTATGAGTGCTACAAAGACAAACATGGTGTTGAGATTGACATTTAGACCAGAGAGTAGGGCTACTTTAGAAAGATTACTTGGGAAAGGCATTTATAAAAAGGTGACATTTGAGCTGATAATGAAATGAGAAGTGATTGACCAGGCAAGAGGGATAAGGTAAGAAAGTGACAAGTGCAACTGTTCTGTGGCAGAAATGTGCCAGTGCTGTAGGAGCACGGTGAACACAACATACACTGGGAAGAAAAGATATTGCAGGGGGATCAGAGTATGAGTAAAGTCTAGAGAACAGAGAGGCATAAAACAGGATTTCTAGAGGGTGTAGGAACAGAGACATGCCTTAAACATGGGTCAGAATTGGATGAGTAGAAGAAAAGAAGGCAAGCTCTGAACAGAATTAGAGGAATAGAGAGATGAAGGTCGAGTAGTAAGAATAATGTGGTCTATTCAGGGCAGATGCAGTCCTTGTCTGCTCTTAGACTGGGGACCCTCTCTGGACCTCACGTTACCCATTTCTAACATGGGGGGATAGTATCTTGGGAGGTCATGGCAGTTCTTACTCTCAGAAGATGATTATCACATGGAAGGTAAGCATTCTGGAAAGTGGTAGTACATAGGCTCAAATAGATCAGGTAGGAAGGAAATATTCAAAGACTTCAAATGTTTGGTAGAGGAATTGAAAGGTAAGTGCTTCTTGAACAGGAGATGGAAGACATCTCAGAAGGAAAGTGGTCCAGACTGACTGGCAGTGTGGCATACTGGTAGACTGTCATGGTGATTAGGCTCTGAGGAGTCATGGGTAGGGATATGCACACTCAAAGCAATCTGAAAGGATCTGTAGAACCCAACGATGTATCATAAGAGAGAGAAGCAAAGAAAGACTACTCCAAAGATTCTGCCTTGGAGAATGGGTCACTGTCAACTTAAACATGATAGATAAGGAACTGCCCAGGGGCTTGAGGAAGGAAACTCATAGATTCAGTTTGGTGCACATAGACATTGATGAGAAGGCAGATAATTGGAGAAATACTCTTAATAATTTAGATACAAAACTGAAAAATAGGTGAGCACCACTTTCCCAATGGCTCTGTTAAAAAAAAAAAATATATATATATGAGTTAGAGAATTCAGCAGGGTACATAGAGGTGGAAAGAAAAATGTATGGAGCTCCTACTCTGGGCAAGGCAGCCACACTTATTTTATTCCCATCAAAACCCTAGAGTAATTTAAAATCTAAATTCTTTCAGGGGCCAATCCATTAACAAAATTGAATAAAGCAGGGCAGAATATAAGACTGTTGGGAGTGTTAAGGGCTTTGATAGACTGGGGAGCTTGGGACCCAACTTAAGGCATTCAAATTTGACTATAATAATATGTAACCAAAAAACAACTCTTGCAATCTGCTTTTGCTCGGGGTACTCTGGCATTTGATCTCTAACTATATTAGATAATATTTTCTCTCATTTATGAATAAGGATGTTAACTCACAGACTGGTGATGGAACTTTCCATCTATCACATAACCAGTGAGGGACAGAGCTGGGGTAGAACAGAACTCTTCTTGATTCCAGCATCCTTGCTCATTTCACTTCTGCTTGTAACCTTCTTGGAGACATTTAGAGGTGTGTATATTGGGGTAAGGGTGTGGCAACAAAGAGTATGAGTATTTAAAGAATAAGGAGAAAACAATCTAGGAAAGGGGCAGAAGAGGGGCAACCAAAACCAGGCATGATAATGCAAGGAAACCTCAGATGGCAGGAAGAAAAAGAACCAAGTGCCAAATGAAGTTGCAAGCTTGTCAGTAGGCCTGGCAGGAAGAGAATCCTAAGTACTCCTCACATTAATGTGGAAGGAGGAATTAGGAGATGGAGGTAATGGGTAACCCCTACCCAGTCCAAGTATGCAGGAAGACTGGATTCTTATTCTTAGAAATTGAATGCAAGTATGAAGGAAGATTGGGTTCAGGAAGGGAAGCAAGGGAGTGCTGGATCTGCTTGGAAGTCAGGAAAGAAGTCTTGGAGAGGGAAGAGGTATATGTGGGGCTCAAGGACAAGTGGGTTACAACTCTTTCTTACAGACTTCTTATCTGGGGAAAAAAAAAATAGTGAGAAACTACACTTTCTCCCACCTTTATGCAGATTAGTGACTTCCCATGCCTGGCTTCGCGTATGAAGGCTTAATCAAGTTGGAATAACCAATTGTCATTAGTGGACTGAGCAATGAAGGTGCTTTATGGTGGTGAACAGCCCAGTGAGCATGAATGCAGGAAAGAGTGGCTCTAAGGAGTTTGGGCTGGGACTTAATTATCAGGTCTCTCCATCTTCCAAACGACTTAGCAAGGGCCTTCCAATGTGCACATGATGGCAAAAGTAATTGTTGGCTTTTCCACATCCACTGTAATGATCTTTCAATTGACTCACGTGGCCTCCAGGAACATCTAGGGAGCTCAGAGAGACACTGAACCACCTGAAAAATATGGGAATAAGATGGAAATGTGAGAAATGACATCTCACTCTGAAAGATCTGATAGATGAGCCATTGCTGCTTGAGAAAAATCTTTATGTCTCCCCATGGGCCATGGAAGAGCCATGAATCACAAGAGATACAGAGTCTGCTGCAGGAGAGGGACTAAGGAGGGAGATGATACTTGTATTTCTGTGAGTTCAGTATGAACGTTATCAGAGAGGGGGATACAAAGATTCCAACTGTGCAGGAATCAAAACTGGCTCCTCCGTATATGAACTCTGTCACCTGGAAAGTGATATGACTCCTCTGTGCTTCCGTGCATCCTCTAAACAATTGAAATAATAATGGTGGCTACTTTGGAGGGCTTGGAGGGATCAAAAATACAATGTGTATAAAGCATCCAGCATGTAGTAACTGTTCAGCAAAAAATTGGTTTTTATTATCCCTCACTTTATATATAACAATTTAGGGGGAAAGTAACCTTTTGATATGTTCACGCATCCTTGTTTGGAACAAGTTGGTGCAGCAGACCTCTCCCGTATCCATCAGATCTTATCATCTTAGTATGTTTGCTGACATCCAGCTGTTTATCTCTGCCTGTCTGTGCTTGAAGACCTTCCTTGGAATCATGTGTGTGACAGCCCAGAAGTGCTGGAAATTGCTACACTCTGGGGCAGCTAAAAGGATCCAGATCCCCATTTCAATTCATGGGAGGAGAGGGGGCAGTTCCCCCACAACACCAGGCAATTCTCAGACACCAGCAGGGTGCCTCAGTTCTGACACTCTCCACTCAGAGACAGCATCAGATTGCACAGGTTAAGGGATCAGTCCTATAAGGCAGTCTCCCCTCTACTTCAGATGCCAGTCACAAACCCAGGTTGTGACCTGTGCTTCTGGCCAGCCATCTTACAGAAGTTCCAGGTTGTTACCTGTGCTTCTGACTGACCAGCTACAGAGGTTCCCACAATCTTCTTCGTGGACTTCAGATTCCAGTCCCAAGTCCAGGTTGTTAGCTGTACTTATGACCAGCCGGCTATAAATCAGAGGTTCCCATAACCTCTTCCTTGGGTTTGATCAATTTGCTAGAATAGCTCACAGAACTCAGAGGAACATTTTACTTACCAGATTACCAGTTTATTATAAAAGAGTGTAACTCAGGAACATCCCAATGGAAGAGATGCACAAGACAAGGTGTGGGGGAAAGTCACAGAACTTCCATGCCTTTCTCCAGGTCCACCACTTTCCCAGCACCTGTGTGTTCACCAACCCGGAAGCTCTCCCAGCCCTGTCCTTTTGAGGCATAATTAATTAAATCATTGACCATTGGTGATTGGTTCAACCTCTGGCCTCTCTCCTCTCCTGGGAGGTTAGGGGGGACATTTTCCAGTCCTCTAATCACATGCTTGGTCCACTGTCAACCCACTCCCATCCTTAGGTGTGGTCCAAACACTTACCTTATTAACATAACAAAAGACATCTTTATGGCTTTAATCACTTAGGAAATGCCAAGAGTTTTAGGAGCTGTATGCCAGAAATGGGGACAAAGACCAGATACATATATTTCTTATAAATCACAGTTCTCAACCAATGACTATCTGATAATTCTGTGAGATAATTCTGAGACATATGCTTTTCAACCAAAGTTTACCTATGGGTTTAAGATTGAGTCACTCATCAGCCTCCACTCTTCTAGTGGTATTCCCCAATCGCTCCCCTGCAAAAAAGAAGCCAAAAAAGTGGTATTCATATCATTGCCTCAGGGCTTGTGTTAGGGGAACTTAAAGTAATACAGTCAGCAGGTCACTAAGCAGGAGGAAGAAAGTTACCCTTCTGAGACCTGACATCATCCTTCCTCTCCTGAAGCCCTTGATAACTGAATCAGTGAGTCTGTAGCCTGTGGATAAACTATGCCATGAGAGTCTTGTTTTCAGCACAAAGGATCATCTCTTCTTTCTGGTGACTTTGATCCAGTGTGGGCAGCTGTGCTTCTATTCTTGGTGTGAATCTGAGCTGCCAGAATTCTCTGTGGACCACTGTGAAGCCGCATAAGGGAAAGGGTATATCAGATCAGTCTGCAACGAGAACTTGTGCTGAGTGACCAGGGTTGCACTGAGACAAACTCAAGGGGGCAGGCAGGGCTTCTCAGTAGCAAGGTCACTCCTAAAATAAAACCTCATCTGCATCCCCGGAAGTGAAGCCTTGTTTCAATGTCACCCCTGGAATTGGCTGACCAGAAAGAAGAAATATGAGGGCCACTGTCATAGCTATATATCTGACTTGATCAGCTTTACTAATTGGATTTAAAAAAAATTTCTTTGGGCCTTTTGAACATCTCCCAATCAAACTTGCTCCTTTTATGGAATAATTGTCTTCACCTCTTTTCTGGTGTGCTCCCACCTCTTCTTTCACTTTGGACATGATTCTTCTTATCCATGTAAACTTTAACGTAGAGAAATCTCCAAATTATATCCAGACCTGTTGAGGTTTCTACCCAAGATCTTACAGACTAATCAGCCTTATCTATAGGCACAATTAAGACCTTGTGGTGTCATCTTGGCAAAGACTTATCATTGTCCCACTGAGGTCTGGATTTCATCTATAGCATCTTATTCCTTCAGCATGAAGTCCTCACCCAGGAGGAATCATATTCAGAGGGGTGATCGCTACTGCCACCCACAACTCCAATGTCCTAACCGCACTACGCTCTCTCTAGGGTCCTTTTCCATACTATTCCCTCTCTCAGGAATGCCATTTACCCTTGAAAATTTTCCACCCCTCTCTCAATATTCTACTCAAATATCATTTTCTCTACCACACTGTTGAAATTGTGAATTCTCAGTTTCTTTCTTGCTCTCTCTTTTAGCTATGGTGTGTGTTTCAAGACTGTAAATTTAATGCATGTATAATATGGCTCAATATGACTCCACGATACTTGGAAACAGGTGAAAATGAAGTGTCCCTATTTCCCATGCTGACAACTCTTGCTCAGAGAAGCCAGAGGCCTGTAGATTCAAGCTCTGGCCCTAATGCCGGCATTTTCTCCTACCCTTCCTGTTCTCCGCCATGATCTTGGATGGCTAGATGTTTGCCTGTGGGCCTTTCCACTGCACACAATACACACACAAGGCCAGTCACTGAGCAAATATTAGCTGAATATGATGTTTGCGTTTAGCCTGGATCTCAGATGGCAATGTCTCTACACTCGATCAGAGTCTATTAGTGATGATCACAATTATTATCAGTGATTAGTGTGTAATTGAGACCATCAGACGCTGCTTTGGGGTCACATTTGATCTATCTATAAATGCTGAAAACATGGGTAAGCACTGAGCAGCAGTGTTTTTCAGGGGTCTGGCAAAAAAAGCAAGCTGGACTTGTGTTATATTTTATCTGGGTGACATTTTTCATGCCCCCTCTATCTCTGAACCTCCATTTCCTAAGGTTTTTTTTTTTTTTAATATCACAGATAGTTATAAATCAAAAGGGGAGTTTTAACATACTTTAGAAACTGTATAGGGCAGTGTATATAAGCAGATCTTTTGTTATTGGTAATGCTTTTGAGAAAGCCCAGTGTATTCTTTTTCAGAAGGTAAAAGGAAATTCCTATAGAAGTTAGGCAGGTAATGTAAATACGTTTACTTGACCAGATTCAAGAAAATAAAATTGCTGCAGATCATAAATAGTGCCTAAAGTTATTCAAATTTAAAAAAAAATGAACAGTACTGTGCTTTTCTAACAAAATGTGACATTAGGACAAATTATGTCTGGGAGCTTGCCCCAAAATTTAAGAAAGTGCTTTTAAGATATAAACCCCATTCTACCTCAGAAGAAGAAGAGAAGGAATTTGGATAGACAAATGGTAAAGTTATTAGCTAAAAGCTGCTTTTTTTTTCCCTCAGACTTGAAGACCTGAGTTCCATCCTTTGTAGTAACCATCTGGACCATCACACTCTTTGGCCACATCATGATATAGGATAGCTGCCCCTCTGGTAAAACTCCTCCTCCCAAAGCAAGGGACTAAATTCTGCCATTGTCTCTGTGCAAAGCATCTAGCAGTCCTTCGAATCTTCAGTTCCAGACCCTGGGTATATTGACGGTACCACTTTTAGCTATATTGCTTTAGCTAATCTCACTGTCCCCCAGAGCTTACTCACATGTGCCAGGTGATGGATTTATTTTCGCAGCATCATTTCACTGAGCTGGAAAAAAAAAAAAAAAAAAAAAAAAGAATACCACATCATTTTCCTCTCCCTAGAAATCCAGGTCAATTCCTCATCGACAGCATTCTCCAGAGGGCTCTAATTGAACTACGATCCCCCTACCATCTCCTTGCCTTCAGGCTATACACTGACAACACCCTTTTTTCCACACCTGCCTCTATATCTGTCTTCTTTGAGCCTCTCTCAAATCTTACTTATTGAATTTAATTAGTTTAAAAGCAAGTAAAAAATAAATAAAATAAAAGCAAATAAAACATGAGTATATCCCCCTGACTTCCCTCTTAAGTTATTTCCTCCCCCCACATGATATATCAAAATCTTTAAGGACATATGTATGGAAGTGCTACGTGTCCAACAGTTCAAAAAGAGCTATATGTACCTTATAATAAGTGAAAAAAAAAGTACCTTATACATAGGTAAAGTGATCCAGGTGAAGGAGATGGGGAACAGATTCTCTCTTCCAGCCTTCAAGGCATGAATGAAATGCAGGCTGTCTGGCTGTATCTTATATTTTTTACATATTCAAGAAAAGCAGAAAACTCAAAATTTTAAATGTGAGGAACAAAAATATATACCATTAGGGACTCAGAGAAATGTGTGCTGGATCGATCTGAAGCATCTTCTGAGAATGCCAGGGAGTTTTTCAGGTTCTAGTTTATAGAGAAAGCTCCACATTGAGGGGAAGCTTGTGGAAGCAGAACCCAATGTGAGCAGGACAGAGACAATAAGTTCTAGATCAAAGTGAAACAGAAGATACAAATCTCATGCAAAGAACTGAAGAGGTCTAACTTTAGAGCCATGGAGCTAGAAATATTCTCCTGACCCTCCTGAGTTTTTTCAAAATTAAAGCAAAACAGTGTTTCACTTCCAACAAGAGAAATGAATAATCATTTCAATAAAATCTCATAAAAAGTTATCACAAGAAAAAAAGAGAATGTCAAGTAGAATAATCTCCTTATAAACAATGAAAGCACATGAAACAGACATGCCCATGAAAAGATGAAAACTGTAACCTAATATTTCTAAATGTGTTAAATCAATTGAGAAAATTATAGAAGGTATAAAAGAAAAACATAAATACAATTTAGAAAAAATAGAAATTAGAGTAATTGGATAAAAGGGATATTTTAAGAGAAGTGACAGAATTCAGGAAAGAATGAGAAATAGAAAAATAACTTTAGAAATGTTGTGCTATAAAGAACACAAGAGCAAATCAACACAGTGGATAATGCCTTAAGAGCAATTGAAGATGAAAAGGATGACGTTTTTAAAAAATGACAAGAAATGAAAAGCTAAAAAATATTTCAGAGAAAATGATGGATACAGAAGAGAGGACTAAAAAAGATTCAACATTTATATGTAATAGGAATCTCTGAAGGAAGAAAAGAGCAATGGAATATAATGAACAATAAAAAATATAAATCAAGAAGTTGTTTTTGAAATTTAAAAAAAGTCTCAAAACTTTATAGTGAAAAAACAAATTGTATATGTATGAATATTGACCCAGTACTGTCAACTAAAAAGCATTCCTAGTTCAACAATTTTATTTAAAATGAAAGTAAAGAAAGATCTTCAGGGCATTTGGGAAGATGTCACATATAAAGGAAAAGAGTTCAGGATTCAGGTTTAGGTCAGGTTGCCTGGGAACAGACACTGAGATGGATTTATGTGTAGGGAGTTTATTGGGGAATAACCTCAGGGTCTACATCTGTGAGAGAGTAAAGTATACCTGGGCAGAGGAAGGTGTTATACTGCAATTCAGTCATAATGATCCCTCAGCTAATCTCAGAGGTATTTCTGGAGTTGGATGGCCCCTCAGAGTTGTCCCATTTTGAAGTAAGGGGTAAGACATTTTTATCCTCACTTCCAAATTGTCCATTCATTGGATGTGGACTATTCCCAAGGAGGACACATGTCCTTGGATGAAATGTTTCTTTGTCAGAGCGTAATCCCCAGAGAGGAATTCAGCCGAAAATGGTCAGCTGCCAAAACTCCCACCAGCTGGAGGAATGGCTGCCTTGGTCCTGAAGGGGACCTGGATGGTGTATCAAAGCATCTACCACAGATTGTCATGAGACTTTTGAAAGTAATAAATTATGCCAGAAGAAAATGAACAATATACTCAGGATACTCAAGGAAAGAAAATGTATATGATATGGGTTTGAATTAGAATTCAACTACTAACTGACTATATTGAGACTCTCCCTTTTATTGACCATTTAGCTATCCTAAATAGCTAAATACAGTTTGATTTTTTAGAAAGCAGAATGAATATTCTTTCTTTCAATTTATAAGTGGCAGGCAATCTCTAAGATTCCCATTATTGCAACCCCTAACGTATTGAAGAATCTATGAAATAATCATTAATGACTCCTAGCATTACAATAAAGAAAGTCTGACTGAGGCACTCCTCAGTGGAGATGGAGATGCACAATACTGCTTATGACGTAGTCTTCAAAAAATAATCGGAGATGAATATAATCAAGCCTTTAGGTCTAACTACTAATTTATAAGAAATACAGAAACACACACACACACACTACAAGCAGGCAATCAGCAAACTCCAGAACATGAGAAACCACAGTAACTATTGGTATCTTCAAAAGAATTTCATGGGAAAAAAAGGAAGAGAGAGACAGAGAGCCTATGTAAAAAAAGAAACAAGAAACCCACCAATGATTGCAATACATATTTTTTATTTGAATTCTAATTCAAACACATACATTTATAAAGCAATCAGGAAACTGAACACTGATATTTTAAGGAATTACTGAGATTTGTAAACTGTAAATTGATTGTGGACTTTGAAAAAGATCCTATCTTCTAGAGATATATTTTGATAGTTACAGATAAAATAATATAATGTTTTAGATTGTCTTCAAAAATAGTATGATTATGGGTCACTTGGTGGAAGTATAAATGAAATGTTTGGCTGTGAGTTGATAACTGTTAAATCCAAGTGATTAGAACATGAATGTTCATTATACTATTTTTACTACTTTTGTAAAGTTCAGATTTTTCATATTAATACAATTTAAAAAAAAACAAACAAAACAATCAAATAAACAAAATCATTCTACTGGGGAAAGATATCTGTGTACCAGATGTGGCCAGTTGGCCATAAGTTCATGATCTTTGGTCTACACTCAGAAAATGGTTTGGAAAGTAAATTAATCTATATTACTCAATTCATTAAACATTTAGTGTATACAAATCCTTATTAAAATTGGATTTAACTTAAAGTACTTCCAAAAGCTTTTCAATTCTGAACGGTTACTAATATTAGTAACAGCAAGTTGTGTTTTAAATACCTACTCAACTGAGTTAAAGTGCACCTTTGAGGAACAAAAACATGTAGTTCCAAGTCAGCACAAATTTGAAAATTTTCTAGGAAGGTATTTGAAAGGCCTAAGATTTAGAGAAGGCAAAATATGAAGAAAAGTAAGGGTAAGAGAAAAACTGAACTGTTAATTAGAAATGCATTGGATATTTTCCATTTGTCCTACAGATTCAGTATTGGCCTTGTTCTTTGCCCAAGAATGTTGAAAGACAATGGACTGTCTTGTCTTTCTGGCTTACAGATGGTTTTGGGAAGAACTATCAGGAAATCTGAGGAAGAAATAAGAGGCTCTTGGGGTGTTTCTCACTCTTGTGTGTCCCTCTCTCCAGGGTCACAGGTGCTCTCAGAACTGTAATGTGGACTGTGAAATGTCATTTGCCTAATGCAGAAGGAATGCTCACAAAGTGGAGTTAACATGACATCAGAAGAGGATGCATTCTGGTATTACTCTCCAGCCCACCCTGTTGGCTAGATATCTAGCATGTCCTGCTGTGAACTTCCTTAACAGTCTTAGCTTTTAGCTTAGCTTTTAGTTATTTATGTTAAAAGAGCCCATTGAATAAAGATAACTAGGAGAACTGGTGGTAACTGTGTTTGAAAGTTTAAAAGTCATTGAAACAAACAGCTTTGAAAAACCTATAAGAACACAGTCATAACAAGAAAAAGAAGGAAGAGGAAGAGAAATCATTTAATGCAAAGGCTTTCAGGAATTATTCAGAGAATCATAAAGGATCATTTACTTCATTTACTTAAGCAATTTCAGGATGGCCACAAAGTTGTGAATCTATTTCTTGTCCAGAAAGAATTAATCTATGTTTTACAAATCTGTGCTTTTGAACTTGAGATGTCATAATAAACATGATTTTACTTTGGTCCCTCTTGTTCTTGGAGGCATTTCATAGCAGCTACAATTGAGAATAGTTATAAAATTTTCATTAATCCCTGCAACCCTCCACAAGTATGCAACTGAGTGAAGTCATAGTACACAACTATGTTCAACTCAAGGATGATCTAGAAATAGCTCTACCTTGTGTTAGTGAACACAAAATCCCAATGGAACAAGTCCCATGGCCTCAATTGTCATACCACAGACAAAAACACTATTTTATCTAACTTTATAATTAAAGCTAGGATTGGTACAAATGCATAAATTATTTCAAATTACATCAAGGATTAGAATCACTAAATTTCCAGACATACTTTTAAAATGTAAATAGCTTATTAATCAGATATATGCAAAGTATGTTATCTGCAAACTACATGGTATTATTGGTCATAAATGTTGTTATTCTTCACTGAGTTCCATATTAGGGACTTCCAGCTAGGAGGGAAATCCTAGGAATCTTAGGAAAATAAATTCCCTCATTTCTTTGATGTTGGAACATATTATCCTCCAAACTCCCAGAAGTAGTACACATAGATTGTACATATTTTTGTTTTTGTCAAAAGTATTTCTGTCTTAAAAAAACACATCTCCCCCTAAGATAACTTAAAATAAATACTGTTGACACTGCTTTATCAACTGCTTGTTAGATTTCTAAAAAGTCCAACCTAACTGTCTGAATTATCTATACCTATATAGTCTATATATTAATAATTACCAGATTATGCAGGTAATTTGAAACTCCCTTGTACTCTGTGTAAAACAGACATAACTATATATTCTAATCCTCTCTTGTTTTAAATTCCCCTTTGTAAAATGTCAAATGTTTGATACTACAAATTCTACATTCTAAATATCTCTTGTATGTGGCCCCTTCACTTCATTAACAATGCTTTTGCTTCTAATCATGTCATATTCAGATTATTACAGTAATCAACTCAATTGCCTTTCATGTCTACTTATTCCTCTATAATCCATTCTCTTTACCCATACCAAACAACCTCAGTAAAATATATATCTGATCATGTCATTTCCCTGCCAACATTTCACCCATAGTAAAAGATCTCTGCTTACACACTATAGAAATTCAAAGTGTTTGCTACTTGCAGAATGCTCATATTCACATCCTTTATGATTCAGCTCAAACCTCATCTTCTTTGTGCCCTCTATATGTCCCATTTTTCTAATCCCCAATTCCCCACTCCTCCACGGAGGAGCTGTTCATTTCTTCCTTGTTCAAAACTTGTCTTACTTATGTATCTTTATGGTTTCATGCTTAACTACACTCTGTTTTAGTTTTTTGTTTATTTATCTGCTCCTTGTGAAGTCCTGTCTCTATGATAGTTGATGAGAGATATTTACTGAGTAAATTTTAACTGAGTAAACAATCAATGTGCTAAATAGTTCATTAATTAAGAAATTAAATAGAGACTGTAAGTATTGTCCAAATCTATTGTTTATCAACCTTCATATGGGATGATTTTGTAGAATGGAATAGAAAAATAAGTATTTTAGGTAAACAGTTAAATACTTTTAGAGCTAGTATAAAACTGTCACACATACATGAAAGGAGTCATTCTTCTGAGGCATAATTGTATAAGCTGTGCTGCAATCTACATTTTTTCCCCACTCATGCAAAGTCCAATAGAAGTCATCTGGTAGATACTGTTACAGGAAAGAGACAGAAGAAGATATACCAGCTTTGAGCTGCCTCATATTTCAGTCCAGAAGTGACACATGTTACTTCCACTCATTTTCAAGTAGCTAGAACTAGAAATGTGACTCCAGTCTAAATGAATAGGAAGCTGGGATAGGAAAACATATGGGTATATGGTGAATACTAAATGTTACCACCATGAGTATCATATATCATCTGGAAGCAGAGATAATTTTCTTAAATTTCATTCGCTAAAAAATTGATTCTTAAGAAGGCATGAGAACCACACTGCATGCCTTTAAGAAGAATGTTATATAGTGGCAAAGTTAAAGCATGTGTACATACTGACACAAAGAAGCAAGAGATCCATGACATTTGATCAAAGAGTTAGAAGAGTTCAGAAGTGGCTACTGCCTTCTGCAGGAGGTGATGAGTAGCTGGTTAGTCTTGGAAGATGAACAGTATTTCAGCAGGAAGGGATAGGGAGAGAGAGTATTTCACGCAATGGGAACAACATTATCAAAACTGCAGAGGCACAGAAACAAGTAATGTAATTGTTGAATGCCAAGTTGAACAGATCGAGTAAGAAGAGGGCTAGAACCTTTAATGCCTAGCTTGAGTGGCTGGGCTTTGTTTTGTAAGCAGCCATCTTTGCAAGTGGAAAGGAAGGAGTAGCTCAGTTAGCAGGCTATTATAATGGCCCAGTTTTCTTCAGTTTATTCCCTGAAACAGTGGGACCAGGTCCAGGAATGAAGAAAGAAATAAGAAATAGGATTTAGAGACTGTGTGTGGGAGAGGAGGGATTTTGGCCCAAGTTTCTAAAAAGATAACACATCATGAATCCCCTTTGGTTTAATTAGGTATAAGAATCAGATTTAGAGGAGTGGGTAAATATATAATAACTTCAATTTTATTTGCCTTATTACTCAAAAATGACTTTAGATCTTGTCTATATAATTCCTAAAAGATCTATTTGGAAAACAAAATTTAGTTTGTAATCTCACAACCTTCTTATTTCTTAATTCAATGGATATTAACTCTAAACTTTTATGTTTGTATAGGGACTACCAGTGTCTTATTTCCCTGCTTTTAAAAAAATTGAAAATTATTATATATGAAGATTTTTACTTTCTCCAGGTGCTCTTGCCCATGGAGCATCAACAGAATCTTAACTTGCTATAATAAGAAGTCATTGCTTCACAAGTCAGTTATGAGAAAGAAAACAGCTACTTACCAGAAAGAAAGAAACATTTTTACCATGACTAGCCAGTAAAATAAGCTACAAAGAGGTAGGTATAGGCATAACTGAGAAGGACTCATTGGTGATCATCTGATATCTGTGATGGTGTTTGTAACTGCTTAACTGTATAATGGTTTAAAGGGTTTTTCTCATGCACTTGCTGACCAGAGTTAGGCTGGAGAGGAGGGATGCTTGGGTGGTCTGCCCAACCTCCTCATGGTGCTGGGTACACATGTCTGTAGTTGTTTTCAACCCCTTGTGGTTTCCTTGTATCTTGTTGTTTGAGCTGCAGGCCTCAGCCTGCAGCAGGAGGTCCTAGGCCTCAGCTTGCTTAAAAGGCTAAGGGCATTTATCAACTTGATCTTAAACTGCGTGAGTTTTTCTCTAGAGCTCTTTTCCACGGAGCTCTTTCTTATTAATCCCATTTTCTAGGTACAAGAATATAAAAAGAGTCCCAAAGCTAGAGGTGAACTTCAAACCCAGCAGAAGGAAAAGGGCCATTGCATCTGCAAAAACAAGAACAACTTTGCAATAATTTGTTACCCTGTATACAACCTCTATGGAAACTAGCTCTGTCCCTGGAACTCTTAAACTTTTACTATAAAACCCCATGTTTTCACTCTCCAGCAGGCCCACAGTCTTAGAGGCATTTGCCCACTGTGACCTCCTTTGCCTGGCAAAGAAATAAAACTGCCTTTTCTGCTTCATCCAAAATTCTGTCCTCAAGTCTCAGTTTGGTAAGTGGGGTATGAAGGCCCTGTTTCAGCAACATAGATACTGTATACAAACTATCAAATTAGATCATATTTAGTCAAGTTAACTGATCTTTGCATGACTTACATGATCCTTATACAATCATAAGTCGGGGGTGAAAATGCCAGGAAACAAATTTAGCAGCATCTAATAGCTACAATCTCACAATAAAGTGAGAAGGAGAAGTTAGTCAATGTAGGGATTATATCACCAGCCAATCTAGATATTTCTACTTCTTTACTAGAGTTTTCCCTGAATTATCTTTTCTGCCCATCATTTTACCAACTACGTTAGATAATGGCAACCTACTAATGTCCAAATGTTCTGTATATGTTTCAATTATATGAGTATGAAATATAGAAGGTAGGCAAGAAACAAAACAAAACAAAACAAAACCAAAAGATGTAAACTAATATCTTCAAAAAGGCAAAGTCCTATGGAGATTATGCTTACCAAGTACCTGACTTAGTGCTATCTAACCAATAAATTCAAAACACTTCTCAGACTATTTTTGAGGCAATATACAAAATGGGAAGAAGATGGGCTTTGGAGCCAGACCCAGTTTGACCAGGTCTCTTTTACTTACTGGCTATGAGACGCTGGCTACTTTCTTAACCTTTCTGAGCCTCCACTCATTCATAAGAGTTTGGGTTACTAGTACCATAGTTGTTGTAAAAATGACATAGATTGTTTCACTCAAAGTACATACAATAGGCTTGAATAGAATAGATGTTCACTTAATGTTAACTCCTTCCTCCACCTTTTTTTACATTGATCAACTTTTTATAAGTGAGACAGACATTAAAAAATACTCTTCTTTTTAATTTTTAAAACTTTTACCAGCCCAGAATATACTGCTACACATATTAAGTGAAGTAATCGATATTAAGTGAAGTAATCGATATTAAGTGAAGTAATTGGCAGACTGATACTTCTAGAAACTCTATCAAAATATGTGAGGCTTCAGGTGTCTGCACTCTGCCCAGAAGATATCTCTTAAGCCACTGTACAAAAGAGACTAATTCTCAAAGAGACCTGATTACATAATTCTCTATGCTACGAGGGAAGTTTAGAGACAAAGCATTAGGATTATCACATAAGAAAATCACAGTTTGAATTTTACTTATTTCAACATTTAAACATCTAAGAGAAGCAAGATTCAGCTTAAGCAAGTTATAATTATTAATAAGGAAATTAACAATTAATGCCTGGATTGGAATTACATAATTGTAACTAGGCAAAGGGCTGAGGTGCCAAGTTCCTTCAGAAACTTGATTTGTCCAACTCAAGAGAAACTTGCTAATGATGACCAAGTTTTAGAAGTCCCTAGGCACAGTGACAGTGAGCCCAGATTATGTGCCTGATTCTAAAAAGAGGTTAAGAGGGAAGAAGGTGAGAGTAGCAGATTATCTTCAAATGAATCCAGCTCATTGCCCCTCTCACTTTTACTGCCTAGTAGCTTGACCTCATGGACATCTGTTGCAGTACTAAAACATAAGTACTGGGTTCCGATCTCACAGGGCTCTTGGGAGAGCACTGTTGTGAGGTCTAAACATACCTGGGGGAAGAGAAAGAATCCTAATCTCCAAACTTTCAAATTCCACCTTATTGTGAATTCTTCTCAAAGTGTAATTAACTAGCATTGAGAGATTTAAAAACTCCAGGAAATTAGCACAGTGTCCCCAGAAGTGAAAATATTTATGGCTGTATCCAAGATCAACAGACTATAGCAGTCAAGGGTGAATTGCAGTGTTGTTCCATGTGCAAGTCCCACCCCTTCTGTTTGCTCATCAGGCTCTGCAAATTGCTATGTCTGACTATCAGAAATTTAGATCCATTTTTCTCCAACCTGCTGGTATTCTCCTCCCCTGACTGCTTTGACTTTGATCCTTGGGAACTTATGCCACACTCCCTTGCTTTGAACGCACCTGGTCAAAACCTGACTGTGTTACCCAGTGCCCGTGCCTGAATTTTCTATCCCTCAGCCCCCATGCCTAGAGAATTGCAAGATTAAGAATTTGCTGTGGACCCAAGTGGACAATAGCAAGCTTCTGGAAAGAGATAAGATGCACCCTTGTCATTAAAGAACAGGCAATCCTAAGGTAATAAGGAGGAAATGGAGAGCTTCCAATAGTTATTCTGAGTGTAGTATATTATTTAACAATGGGCTTATTCCCCTGAGTGCTGTGGCTTAAGAAATGGTCTCAGATGTCAGTCAAATGTCATGAAGAAAAAAATATGTTACAGCCTGTGCACACAAAGGATCTGTTTTAAGCAGGGTCAGTCTGATGGGTATGATGAATGTGGCTCTCCATCCCTCAGTGTTTTGCCCAGCTAACAGAAAGGGCAAAAGTTAAGAAAGACTCTGAGTATAGCCAACAAAAATATGGGTTTGGTGAAGAAACACCTCTAGGTATGTGAGCCCATACTCTTTTTTTTTTTTTTTTTTCCACTACTGCAGTAAAGAAAAATACTAAGCAAGGCTAATTCTGTACAGCTACTTCACTATTAGAATCCTATCAGATGTATAAATGAGTTTATTCAATTTATATCTTCAATTTTCACTGTTTTTAAGCCTGCTTTTGCCACAACTTAAAGTTTCAGGAGAGCATCTTACTCATAATAGCCATAAACTAGAAATAAAATAAACTTCCATCATTTAGAAAAAGTATATATAAATTATAGTATTTTCATGCAATGATATATTCAGAGCAATGGAAAGAACAAACTACTAAGACACACAAAATCAGGGATGAATGTTAAAAGCATAGCATTGTGTAAATGGCATCGAAGACCAAAAGTGTGATTGGTATGATTCTATTATATTAAATTCAAGAATTGCTCAACGTGTGGAAACCCCACACATCTAGTGTCAGAAGTGTTGTGAATGTGGTGTTAGTGTACAAGAAAAGGAGAAACACAGGAGTTTTTCTAACTCAGTGACTTCTTTTGATTTTATCTCAGAAGCACAGAATGCAGCAAATTACCATTCGCACCTTCCTATGTATAATCTAGGGAGTGATACATGCTTGCAGATAAAGGGGAGATTCAAATACTTGTTGATTTGGGGTAGAATAGCCAGTTGGATCCAGGTAAGAATTCAGCAAGAATAAGTGAGGGGAAGGATATGTGCAGGGAAGTTATGAAGAGTGAAGTTCCTGGGAGTCAGAGATACTCTTGAGGTGGGGGCGGGGTGGTTCACCCTCTACAGGCTTTTTCTCACAAACCCAACCAGAAGCTAACAGAGAAGACTCAGGGGATTCCTAACAAAGCCCCCCATAGGGTGCAGCTACTGTGAGAGGGGCAGGTAACTCAGGAACAAAGCATTTATCTGTAAGGAGAAGATTACAGAAACTGGGGCCCTAGGGCACTAGTGAAAACCCATTGCAGCTGGGGGAAGGGAGCAGAAAACCCCTCTACAAATGGGAGAAGGGCAGGAATACATAATGGACCTAGAAATACTGCTGAAGGAGGGACACTTGTGAAGGCTACATACTCTAGGCCCAGAGACAAAGCTCCTGCCTAAGACTGATGCTTAATCAGATCATCAAAGAAAACCTTGCCCCCAGTCCCCACCAGCAGGCTAGCAAGTCATAAAGAATATTGTCAGGAAAGTTGCAATAGACAGAGCACTGCAAAGGGAAGACAGACTTTCCAGTAACCGAGCCCCACCATTGGCACAAGATGCAGAGAGATGCTGTGAAAGCTAGTAGATCCTCAAAGATAACCACAGCCACAACAAACATCAGATCCACCCCAACTTGTGTTCACTTCCTGCAGGAGTTACTAGAACCACATTCAGCAACCAGGGTTTAGCTCAAAACTGAGGCAGTCTGCCATCTAGGGAGCACTAAGAAGTATCACTCTCATCCTGACAACAACAACAACAAAAGCCACATAAACTTCAAATTCCTGACTTATTTTTTAACCCATCAGAGAGCTGAGGGGGCAGAGCAAACTAACACAAAATCTGAGGCAAGACTGCCCCCTGCAAGGAGAGAGGGGATGTGAGCACTTTCTCCCTGGGTTGATGAATTGGTAAATGTGGAAGGTGGACTGAAACAATAGCACCAAGCCCCTGGGAACTGTAAAAATGGAGTGAGTCCACAGCCTTTTATAGGTTCTTTGTGTGCGAAGCCTAATGGATGCTTACAAAAAGCAAGAAAAAAAATCTTTAATAGTTCCATTGTAGTGCAGACCTGAAGAAGGGGAACAGAGCTGCTCGGGAGTGCCTCGAAAGTCAGCCAGCTCTCCCTCCCTACCTTTCCTATGGAACAAAACCTTAATCTTGGGGCAAGAGGAAGCGTGGCCATACACACTCATGCCCTAAAGGGGCTGGTAAAAATGTACTGCAGTTGGAGGAGGGAAACAGCAGAAGTGAAAAAACAAAAAACAAAACATATTCCTGGAGGAGGAGCAGGAATATATGCTGAACTCAGAACCACACTGTGGTAGTGACAAGAGAAATGAGAAAAGCACATCTTAGCGAGCCCCGGTTACAGTGCCTGCCTAAGACTGTGGCCTAATGAGAAAAATAGAACATGACCCCCATCACCCCACCACCAAGCTGACTTTCTTTAGGCTCTTTTCTGCGGGCACCCCTTGGCATTTAGTGGAGGAAGAGTCTGAGAGAGATTGAAGTCTCATACAATTTCTTTAGTTCCCAGAGGCTTTCTATGTCCTGCTGGCCATATACAGCCTTCCCCAGTTCATCAATTCTTCCAGCTGAATTCTTTGTCAAAGTCCAAGTGTTTATGCTAGGTAAACAACTACTCACGACTTGCCTCTTTCTGCACGTGTGGATTTTGGACTAGTTGTTGACTCTGGCACTCAGCTTACTGATGGGTTAAAAAACAGCCATCAGTTTGATGTTTGGCCAGCTGAAGTAGCTATATTTAAATCAGATAAAGGAGACTTTTGAACAAGATTATTGTTCTGATAAAGTGTATTCTGCAAGGAAACTTAACAATGCTAAATGTGTATGTGCTGAATAATAGGGCTTCAAAAATGTAAAAAAAAAAAAACAAACAAAAAAACCCCAAAACCAAAACCCAAAACAAAACAAAACAAAACTGGAAGAACTTATAAAAGAAAAGAACATCCACAGTTATAGTTATAGACCTCAATATTCATCACTCAATTGATAACTGATAGGCAGAAAATCAGTCAGGTATGGAAGACCTGAACAATATCAAACATCATAGCCTGACTGACATTGACTCTTCCCAATCGCAAAATATACATTTTTTAAACTTAGTATAGAATATTCACCAAGATAGATCATATTCGCAACCATAAAGGAAAACTTAACAGGTGTAAAATTGTAGAAATCATACAAAGTGTATTCTTGTATCTTAACGGAATTAAATTAGAAATCAATAGCAGATATCTGAAATAGCCCCCAAATCTGATAATAAACACATTTCTACATACATGAAATATTATTCAGTCATGAAAAGGAATTGAGTACTAATGTACATGATAATGATGAACCTTGAAAACACCACACTAAGTGAAAGGAGCAAGACACAAGAAGTGACATATTATATGTTTCTGCTTGTATAAAATGTCCAGAATAGGCAAATCTATAGAGATAGAAAGTAGGTTATAGTTACTAGGGGCTAAAGGGAGGAAGAATGGGGAGTGACTGCAAAAAGAAACACTTTCTTTTCTGTGTGATGAAAATATTCTGGAATTAGATAATGATAATGGTTACACAATTTGTGAATATACTAAAACCCACTAAATTGTACACATAAAAATAAAAACTGGACCAAAAAATATGATCTAATTTGCAGCAATTAGGTTCATACATATGCGATCTTTCTAACTAGGCCATGAATTCCTCAAAGACACATTTAACCTTGCATTCTGAGTCTAGTGTACTTGCCTGATTATATAAGGTCAATAAAAATGTCTCCTGATGCTGAATGTAAGGTATTCTCCTAAGTTCAACTTACAGAGGCCCAAAGCTACAGAGACTCAGTGTTCACTCTTGAGATCTCTTTGGAAGCCCCACAGATCATTCATCTTTTCTCCGCCCAACTTTTGAACAAATTAAAAAACAAAAGAAAGGAGTAGCAGCAAAAGCATCACACGTTTAGTGCTGTCAAGGCTAAACTGGAGGAAATGGCTTAGTGGGAGATCCACTAGGCCTGAAAACTGGGTCCCAGGACTTGATAAAATTACCTGTCCAGGCAGAAGGATGCTAAACCAGGGTGGTCTAGAGCAACAAAACCCATGTGCCTTCTGGAGGCAAGTATCTTTCAAGAAAAATAAGGGCAGACATGAACTAAAGATGGCCAGTGCATTCTTCCCATATTTTAATATTATGTAAGTCACCACATTCCTTAAGAAAGGGGAGGAGCGAGTAAAGTGTCAGAGTGCTGGGATAGTGCGTAGGGAGAAGAGAAGAACAGAAATACCAGAAACTTTACCTAATCTTCCTTTGTTAATAACACAAGGGATGCCATGTGATAACAGAAGTGAAATTGGCAGGAGGCTAGAGAAAAATGTTGAAATATTAGTTTAGATCTTTGCAAAAGCTGCTTCTTTCAAGTCAGGCTTGGTTCAGAATATAGTCTCTCTCCCATGGGGTAGTAAATACCATGAAAGCGATAAGTTTAAAAATCTCTGAGTCCATCTGTCTTTGTTTGCTTCTTAGTGTGATCTGAATCACAAAAGACCACAGTAACTAAGGTTTAGACCCTGGGATTAGGAATGCTCAAATACAGAATAATCAAATAGGCATGACATGGATATGGTGGAAGTCTGAAGACATTGTCTTCATCCTAGTGGGAGCATCCATGAACAGGCAAAGCAAAATTGTCTTTAATCTCAGAAAATTTTCTCAACTGAAGATATGAGATTAACTCAAATCACCAGTCTGGGTAGGGAGTTTGTAAAAAGGGATAAACATATAAGAATTTAACAATATCCCTCATTCAACTTTCATTAATACAAACATATATAAATATTTGCTTTATGTAAGTCTCCGTGCCACTATTAGGAGTTTTATTCATTCATTTATCTTGAGTGTTTATTGAAGTATCAGCCATTATAGTAGTTTCCAAAGATAGTATGAGGGACAAAATGATGGTCTGGCCCTCATGACACATATTCTAGGAGACTTATTAAATATTCACTTCATTTAATGTATAATACAGAAATATTTTAGGTGCTAGAAAGGAAATTACAAGGAGTTTTTAGGGAGAATAATTTAGAATTGGGTTCAAAGAAGACCTCTTTGAAGAAGTGATATTTGAAGAAGGATGAATAGATGGATGATTAGCTTGGTAAAAATAAGTCACTTTAATCATAGCCATTCTAGTGGGTGTATAGTGGTATCTCACTGTGGCTTTAAATTACATTTTGATGAATAATGATCTTGAACATTTTTCATGTGCTTCTTGGACATTCATTTATTTTCTTCTATGAAATGTCTGCTCCTATTTTTTCCCAAACTTTGTTGAGATGCTTGTCTTTTTATCGAGTCATAAAAGTTCTTAAATATTCTGGAAAAAGGTCTTTTCATTTTTTCATATACATTTTGCAAAAAAAAAAAAAAAATTTTCTCTGTCTGCTATGATCTGAATGTTTGTGTCCTCCCAAATTCATATGTTGAAATTCTAACCCCCAAAGATGACGGTGTTAAGAAGAGGGGTTTTTGGAAGATCCTTAAGTCATGAAGGTGTAGACTTCAGGAATGGAATTAATGCTTCATAAAAAAGGCTCCAGAGACATTCTCTAGCCCCTTCTACCATGTGAGTACACAGTGAGAAGATACCAGCTATGAGCCAGGAAGAGGGCCCTCAGCAAAATATAACCATGCTGTGCCTTCATCTTGAGCGTGTATCCAGCCTCCAGAACTGTGAGCAATAAATTTCTGTTTCTAACCCACCTGGTCTGTGGTATTTTGCAACAGCTGCCTGAGCGGATGAAAGCAGTATCTATGGCTTGCATTTTCATTTTCTAAATGGTATCTTTTGAATGATCTAAGTTTTAATTTATATTTTTTTTTCCTTTTATGTCTAGTGCTTTTTGTATCCTAATAAATCTTTACGTATCCCAGAGCTGGAAAGTTTTTCTCCATGTTGTCTTCCAGAAGTTTATAGTTTTAGCTTTTACATTTAGGCCTATGATCCATTTTAAGATGATTTTTCTGTTTGAGGTGAAGGGTTGAGATTTATTTTTTTTACCATATATATACCCAGTTGTTTCAGCACCATTTGTTAAAAATGAATACTTTCCCCACTAAAGTATCTTAGCAACTTTATTGAAAATCAATTGACGATATATGTGTGGGTCTATTTCTGGGTTAATTACTCTGTTCCAAGGATCTACAAGTTTTCTTTACAGCAGTATTATACTGTCTTGACAATTCTAGCTTTAGAACATGTCTTGAAATCAGGCAGTGTAGGCCTTCTGCCTTTAATATTCTTTTTCAAATTATTTTGGCTATGCATTTCTGTATAAATTTCATAATCTACTTGTCAATCTCCATAAAAAGTCTGCAGGTGTTTTAATTGGAATTTTATTGAATCTAAATCAAACTGGATAGCATTGGCATTTTAAGATACCCATTTACCAACCTCTTCATCTTTTTAGAATTCTTGTATTTCTCTCTGCAATGTTTTGTTGTTTTGAGTACACTGGTCTTGCACATACCTTGCTAAATGTATCTTTAAATATTTCTTATATTTTTATGGTATGGTAAAGGGAAATTTTAATGTAATTTTCAAATCTTTCAACGCTAGTATAAAAATACAGCTGATTTTTGTAGTTTGATTTTTTACCCTGTAACATTGCTAAATATATTATTTCTATCAATAAGGACAGTTTTACTTCTTCAGTTCCAAACTGTATGCTTTGTTTTACCCTCTCATTGCACTGGCTAGAACTTCCACTACAATGTTGAACAGAAGTGAGAACACACATCCTTGCCTTCTAATCTCAGGGGAAAAATATTTTGCTTTCACCATTAAGTATGATATTAGCTGTAGATTCATTTTAAATGCATTTCATAGGTTGAGGAAATACTCAGCTCCTAGTTTGTTAAAGTTCTTCTAATCCTGCTAGCATTAGTAGGTATTAAAATTTGTCAAATTATTTTCTGCATCTACTGGGAATTTTTTTTTTATCAGCTTTCCCCTTTATTCAGTTAATAAGGTGGACACTGATTAATTTTAAAATATCAAACTAACCTTGCATCCTGGGATACCCTCTCCTTGGTCATAATGCATTATCCATGTTATGTTTTGCTGGATTTTTACTTGATAATCTTCAAGAGATATTGATCTATATTTCACTTATTTGAACTAGTTATTATAATTTATTAGACTCATAAAATATGTGCTTTCTCCTCCTCTAGTCTCTGAGTTTGTGTAAGGTTGGTAATATTTCTTCTTTACATTTACGTAATTCAAAAATGAAGCCATCTGGGCTTCGAGTTCTTTTGTGAAAAGGTTTAAATTCACATTCTGTAATAAATACAGAGATATTCATATTTTATACTTATCCTTGATCCTTTTTGCTAACTTCAATCATTCAAAGAATTTTTCTTTAAAAAGGTTTCAAAATTTACTGATAAAATGTTTTGTAATATGTTCTTATTATCTTTTAATGTGAAAAGGTTCTATAAAATGTTCTCTCTTTTATTCCTCATATTGGTAATTTGTGTCTTTTCTCTCCTTTTTATCTTGATCAGCCTTACTAGAGTTTTATTAATTTTATTGGTCTTTTCAACAACAAAATGTGTTTAGTTTTATTAAAATTTATATATTATTATATTATTTCTGATTTTATCTTCATTATTTCCTACTTTTATATACTTTGGATTCAGTTTGCACTACCTTTTTAGCTCCCCGAAGAAGAAAGTTAGATAATTGATTTTAGATATTTTCTATTTCCCTCTAGTTCTACTTTACCTGAATGCCTAAAATGTTTATATGTTGTACTTTCATTATTATTCAATTCAAAATATTTTACAATTCGGCTTTTAATTTCTTGTTTGATCTATTGGTTACTTAGAATTATGTTATTTAATTTTCTAATACCTGAGTACTTTTCAGATTTCTTTTTATTACTGATTTCTAATTTAATTTCATTGAATGAAGACAGAATTATTTATATAATTTCAAGTCTCATTAACATATTGAAATTTATTTAATAGAACAAGATAAGGTCTAACTTGGTAAATATTTTATATGCGCTTGAAGAGAATATGAATTCTTCCGTAATTAGCTATAGCATTTTATAAATGTCGTTTAGGTCAAATTGGTTGATACTATTGTTCAAATTTCTTTCTATTCTTACTCGTTTTCTGTCTAGTAGTTCTATCAATTACTGAGAAACAAGTATTGAAATCTCCAGCTGTAATAGTGGGTTTGTCTGTTTCTCCTTTCACTTCTGTTATTTAAAAAAATATATATTTTGAAAATCTACTATTAGACACTGTTAGCACAGGTCTTTCAAAGCAGACATTGAGACATAATTTGAAGTACAAAAATATTTATTGATGGAAATGCCCATGAAGAATAAAGGGGAGAGGCATGACAATGCAAGGAGGGCCTTCAGACCATGAGGCAGATCTGATAGCTATCATGGGAAGAGGGCAGGAAGGAGAAAAATAGAAAAAGTCTTGGACAGCAGTACCAAGAAAGTTTCAACTAAGGCTGATAAGGAAATTCTCAATCCAAAGTCTTCCACAAGGGGAACCCCATATTCCACAAGAATGGGCTTAAGTCCTCTGCCATGCTTAGTCATTAGCATGGAGCAGTCTCAGAATGCATAGTCTCATTACAAGCAGAGAAGGGTGCAGTAGTGGGATCCAGAAATCATTTTCGTGGGGCGTTTTCTTCTGGTCTTCTTTCTTGTTTGCTGATCCTAGCATCTCTGTCATTTCTGAGTTTGCTTCTATTGATTTACCTTTTTTCTCATGTATCCTGATTTTTGCATTTCCAATAATTTCTAATTGCATACTAAGTATTGTGAATGTCACATTGTTGAATGTGTGGATTATGTTATCCTCCTTTATAGAGTGTTGCTTTTTGTTCTAGCATTTCCCGTTTGATATTTTAGTGGCTTGTTTTATGGATTTTGGGGGGAAGATCTAGAATGGCCTTTACCCTAGGACTGGTTTGGCCCTAGGACAAAGATGTGACACTTCAAAGGACTCTATAGAATGGCTTTGGTATTCAAAAAAGACTCATCACTCTGACTCATGGGAATTCAAACATCTCCCAGCCCTATGTGAATTCTGGAAATTGTATGGTTTAGCGCTTCCTGATAGCTGTTCTTTGCCCAGTCTCATGACTACTCACCAAAGACTCAAGAGAACCCTATGCAGGTTTCTTGAGCTCTTTCTATTGTGTACCTCCCTCCTCTATGGCTCACTGGCCTACAAATTTCAGTTGCCTAAGCCTCTCCAAAATTCAGTCTTTACCTCCTCAACTCAGCATGACCACCCTGTTCTACTTGGGGTTCTCCTCCCTGCCGTGCAGTCTGGAAAATTCCTCCAGGCAAAAGGCTAGGACATAGTGCTCACCTCATCTGTCTCTTTTCTATCTGAAATCATAATCTTACCTATCTGTTTAACCAATGCCTGAAAACAGTTCTGAGTTCAGTGCTCAAAACTCTGTCATGACCTGAGAAAGAAATCCCCCTTAAGGATTTTTATCAAGAGTGATATAATATGTCATATGGTATAGTTCTTCCCCCTCATTGTTGATAGAAATAGATACTGGTACAGCTACTACAAGTAAAACTAGGTTAAATGCAAAACAGATGCACAAACAATGCCCTCTGGAAGCTAATGAACCACCCATGTACTATCTTTTTCCTTAATTGCCTCTGGGTGACAGGCTTATCAATCCTGTCAGATTGTAGGCTTCTCAGTCCTTCTCCCCTTCAATCTTTAAAGCAGTGTTACATACGTTCCAAAGAACTCAATACAGACAAACAAGTAGACGGATTGTGCTTAGCTCAAGGGGCCAGTTGTACAGCCCAGTGCTGTGAAAGGAGCCTGGCTTCTCCTTGATATTGAGTGGAACGTCCCCATCTTGGAACAGCAGCAGTATCGGGAAGCAGGATGACAGAGACTACAAGAGAAGCCCTTCAATGTCTGAAGAGAAAGCCTCCCTAACAGAAGCACCATCTGTTAAATGAAGAGTACCGTCATCACAGAGTGAACAACTGACCTCTCATCTGTCACATTCTAAATGGAAATACAGCAAAGGAGCTGTTTTTACCTTTCAATTACACTTATCACAACACATATCCAGCCTAAAGTGGGCTCATTAAAATAAGAACATGTCACTTGAAAGTTCTCCTTCAGGCATGGTGTCCCAGACGAAACAACTATCCTCTTGCAATCCCAATAACAGATAATATCTTAAAGGCATTTATCCAAAACCTCATTGCATTTATTGTTCCATTTCTTTTCATTATCAGCTCTGTAAATTATCTGGGCTGGAAGCAGTTACTTCTGTCTGGTCTTAATTGAGGAATCCCAAGTTCAGCAAATTTAAAAAGTGAATTTGACCAGAATTAAAGCTCATCAGCAATAGAGATCCTGGCTCTTACTTTTCCTTATATTAGAGATGAACATAATAGATGACCCAGAAGGACTGACTGACTATTTAGGTTGATTGATTCAGTGCCACATGGTAAATTATACGCAGATCTAAAGCCAAATATGTGTTGTCTAATTTTGAGCTTCAAAAATCTACCAAAATTGCTTAACTTTCTTCCACAACAGAAACAACTTGCACCAAGGCTAGATTATTACAGAGGTTTACTAAGAAACAAAGATGAAATTTCTTCCATTAATGGTATTTTAATGTTTCCCCCATTGTCCCTCCATTTAAACAGAGATCAAAATGGAAAGAGAATTGTAGATAGAAAAGAGAGAAAAGTATGTAACTTCTCTCTTTTTATTTTTGACCCACTTAATATTTGTTTAAGGGTAGGGTTTATAAGGGTGAGAGAGTAAGTCAGAATCTCTTTCTTGTACCATAAACAGACAGACAGTGGGGCTATGCTTGGAAAGAACAGGTCTTTAGAGAAGTTACATCCTTAGGTGGCTAGTGTGGAATTTTCATCCCCTCAGTTTGTTGTGGTCATTTCATATAAAGCCTATAGTAGAAACTTAGCTTCCCTAACTTATATCCAAGGTTCTAGCCTCCCCAGCTGTTCATGGGGTTTCCCCCATTTATTTCTCTGAATACTTAATTCTCAGTTCTGATGGAAAATTCTAATTAAGTATTAAAGAAAATTTATTTCTGATTGTTATTTTATTCCCAGCTTATGCTTTGTAATTCTTACTAATGCTCTTCTCTGTGGTAGATTTATTGAAGTAATTACACACGGCTTCAAAAAAGAGACAGAGCTTACTCTCCATTCCTTAAAACTTAGATGACCTTGTAACTTACCAATAGAATGCAGGGGAAGTGACATTGTGCCATTCCAAACCTATGCCTCAAGAGTTCTTGCATGTTTCCTCTTGCTTGCTATTGAACCTTTACACCCACAGTGAAAGCATGCCTGAGCTAGCCTGCTGGAAGAATCAGAGACATTTTAAAGAGGACTGAGCCGTCCCAGTCATCCCAACTAAGGTCACCTTAGATCAGCCACCTAAAGAAGACACAGTTGACCTCAGACTCATGAGGAAGGTTATCCAAGATCAGCAGAACTGTTCATATGACCCACAAACTCATGAACAATAATAAGTGGTTGTTTTAAGCCACTGTGTTTCAAGATTGCTTGTTACACATATTCTTATCTATACCAACAGATAACTGATATGCTGTCATTGTCACTGAACCAGGTTCATTTATCTGATGAGCAGCAAGCCAAAATGCTTACATGCCTAGGTTTGCAGCAAAGAAAGGGTTTATTCACAAGGCAGCCAAGTGAGGAAATGGGAGAACAAGTCTCAAATTTACCTCCCTAAAGTCAAGGGACTCTGGGTATTTATGGGATAAAGAGGCAGAGTGGTTTGCGAGAAGGGGAGTGTGGAGAAAGGTGACTGCAAATAAAAAAAAGATGAGGTAATTGCTGTTTTGCACAGTTGTAAATAAACTACAGGTTTCTTCATGGGGCACATGTTTAAAAAAAAGGAGATGCTCAGCATGATCTGAGGGTGGAGTTTTCAGCCCTCTGACATCAAAATGTCACCCAGTAGACACTTGCACATACTCAGTTGGAAAGTCAGTGGTCCTATCCAGTCTTAACCAGCTCAGCTCAAACTGGATACCACTGACTCCAAGGTCCTGAAACAACTCATGCAAACATCTTGGGAGGACATGCAATTTTGGGTAGTGACAATTAAAATGACCTTGATCAGTGAAGACAGGATATAGGTATAATGGATTTAAGTGATGATTACCCATGGTTTCATCATTATTATATATGTTTAGAGGTTCATTTATTTTTATGAAGATATCTATACACACACACACACACACACGTATTCTAATATAAGTAATTTCCTAATTTGTTATATCCACAAATAAAAATTTATATTCATCTGTAATAGTTACAAAAAACATCCTGATTAAAGATGGAACCACCACAAATATGTATTGGTAAAACAATGGGGCCTCTATTGAACTGAGAACTATCCCTTTTCTCCCACTTGTCTAAATATGTCATGTGGACATTCACTCCCTTAGTAAATGTTCATGAAGTATCAACCATGTGCTCATCTGTGAGTGAGGCACCACATCAAGTGTGTCCCAAATTCTGCTGAGATGGTTTCAAAGCCAGAATCTGTGTCTTTACTAGAGACAGAATTGAGTTGAGAGATGCTGAGCTACCCAGGCTCCTGAACATGCTTGGGAATGTTAAGGCAGGAGATAGGAAGGACACTCTCCCTTTGTCACTTGGTCTTAATCAATAATGAACTTCCTTATCAAATCTTGAAATTAGTAGTATAAATATAAACTATTTTTAAACCAGAAGCCACTAGTATTGAATAGAAAATGAGCCAGAAAGCAGAGGCTTTAGGTCACAAAAGGGACTTAAATTATCTCGACACCTCACCCTGAAATGAAGCTAATGTCATAAAGTGCTTAAAATAATTTTCTGAAATGTTAGCTTCTCCCTGCTCTGTTGAATGGCTAAAACTCAATACTGGCTCAAATTCCAGGGTAGAATGAGGCAATTTAGATCTGTTAGTTTGAGAAAGAGTGTGTTTCCCTGCAAGTTCATTAGCAATAATGAGTATTATCCTTGCCAAATGACGGGGCAATTTACCCTCAAGACCCGGAATCTGATGGCCATCACAATTCCAAGGAAAGAAAAAAATACTAATTTTTTCTCTAGTTAAAAACATGAAAGCTTTCTACAATAACTAATAAAAAGTTTGATTGTCTGCTTACAGGTAAGAAGCTCTTCCTAATTGGAAAAAAAACTAGTGAAGTATTTAACTCAAAAGAATTTAAGAATATCCCTGGAGTTAAGGAACGTTTTCTAAAGAGCCACGTCTGCTCTGCTCTCTTTAACACTCTCTGCAGGATAGTATCCCTGCCCCAGCCATCCTGTAGAGATCAATGCTACATTTGAGCCATGAAAAGCAAGAATGTACCAGTGATATCTTTTAATCAGTCTTAGGAAAGAGAAGCCTGAAAGGTAGGACTCTGGAACGTACCAGACTAGCCAACCACTTAAACTGCCCGCCCTAATGAAAGTGCACATTCTGTGATTCACCCAATACAAATGTGAGATCACTGGGAACTGCCTTTGGAGGAAGAGGAGATTCTGGATGTAGCATACTAGTTTGGAAAATGAATATAACCCACCTTATAAACCAATCCACTTTTGCTTTTTGTCTAAGTCACTAGTCCTGGCACAAAATAAGATTTCTATGTGACAGATACCTTAGAAGCATTATTTACTTTAATACTTGCAGAAATCCAATGAGACAGGTCAAAATTCATCCCTATTTAAAAATATTAGGAGCGGGGGGTGGGAAGGGATAGACTGGGATTACAAAATTATAGAATAGATAAACAAGATTATACTGTATAGCACAGGGAAATATATACAAGATCTTATGGTAGCTCACAGAGAAAAAAATGTGACAATGTATATATATATGTTCATGTATAACTAAAAAATTGTGCTCTACAGTGGAATTTGGCACAACATTGTAAAATGATTATAAATCAATTAAAGTGTTAAAAAAAAAAGAAATGGAAAAAATATTAGAAAATGGAAACTCAGAGATGTTAAAGGACTTCTCAAAGAGCCACAAAATAAGAAACCAGCTAAGCCAGTATCTGCAACTTATCTCATGTCAGCCTGGAGTTCTGACCACTCTGCTAAATTCCTTTCTTCACATCACCTGATGTTTAGTTCTTTAGCCTGAACCCCATCACCCTTTCCCTATGCATACATTTCCCTTCCACATGTGGGCCTTGCTATGTCTGTCTGAACTGACATTACTTTCTTGTCTACAGGTTTCGCTCACGCAAATCTTTCCATTCTTCATCCCATTGCTGTCTCACTATCTGTTAGACATCTTACCCACTCCATTGCCCTGTTTAAGCTCCATCTGTACGATGGAAAACATTTCTAGCCTTCTCTCTACTGTTGGTTCCCACAGTAATTGGTCAGTTCCAACTAATGATCAAGCATGATATTTCTATACAGTGTTCAGAATTTTTCTATTCTATTTACCTTGACAGATCATCAGAATGTACATTTGATTTTATTATGATCTCCTCAGTTCTGTGTCATGTATGCAATAAATACTCGAGAAATGTTTGTTGAATGAAAAACAGGTGAGCTTCAGCCCCAAGACCATCTGAAACTCCTTTACTCTCGAACTGCATCTAAGTTGTTCACTGTGGTATCTATCCTCAGAGCCCAGCACAGTCCTTAGTGCATAATAGACGCTTGTCAAATGTTTATGGGATGAATGAATGAATGAGTGAATGAATCCAATTATCCTGAAGAATACAAAAAGCATACCTCAGCCCTGTGGTTAAGAATAGAGTCACACCATCTGGGTCCAGCCTTGGCCGCTTCCTCTCATTACTTCCAGCCACTAACCTCTCAAAGTTGCTCGTTCTCCATCTGTAAAAAGGTGTTAATGGTGGTATTTACATGGCCAAGACAGTAGTCATCATATTGCAGTCACGTGCTTCCCTCCATTTCCCAGGCTCCTTGGCAGTTAGTCTGAGCCATGTGACTTTCCAACAGTTTGTGAGGGGAGTTAAAACATGCCAATTCTGATAAGGGGAGATGTGAGTTCTCCACACTTTGTCTCCAACTACACAGACAGAAGATCCAAGAACTTATAGAGATTGGCAAGATGGGAACAGACCGGATCACTGAAACACTGTTGGGAGTATAATGACCAAGGAAACTAGCACAGATTATGCTAAGATTTAAGAATAAATTTTACCTTTATCAAGCCACTGAGATTTCAGGGTTTATTTATTATTTCAGTATAACCTGTCCTAATCTGACTAATACAATATATCTTCTGGAATTGTGATGATTAAAGCAGATAATGAATGTCAGCTCTTTAGCTCAGTGTCTGGCACATAGCAAGTGCTCAGTACATTATAGTTACTACTGTGGTTATTACTACTAATATTATTTTTACCAGTTAGTATTTTTACCTGGATATCTGTTTCTCTCTATCTCTCTCTCTGTTTTTCTCACATGTACACTCACATACATACACGTGGGGATAAACAAGGTTGCAGGGCATTAATGTCATTTCTGATGCACAGAGCTGCTGGCTTTGTCAAGGGAAAACTCAGAGACGTCAAGAACTAGAAGACAGATGGGCTCTACACGTGAAACCTCTGGAGAACATCTCTCTGGACCCAGCTGAGACCCCAGCTCACAGTTCCTTCTGCTTGCTCCTTCACAAAACCACAGAGCTGGTTTCCTTGTAGATATAATGGATTTTTAAGAGTCTGTTGCTCTGGGCTCTGAAATATAAGCACATTTTTAAAAATCAGAAAAGAATAAACAAGAGGAAATAGCTCAGCAAGAGGAAGAAGAAACCTTAAGCCATTGCTTCATTACAGAACCATTTGCAGGCCCCTCAAAGGCAGCAGCTTTTACAAATGATTTCTTGGAAGAGATTTTTTTTTTTTTTTTCCTGCAAAGTGTTTCCTTTTAAAGAAGCTAAGTATTTATCCTGGTATCTCAGGAGAGGGGATGGCAAAATGGCCAGGTCACTAACAGGAGGTGTCCTGAGCTTGTATTTATATGGTTCAGATGTGGAAAGCCAACTTCAGAAGCTAGTTCAGTGATAAATAATCTGCACACATGTTCCTGTCTCCAAACATTGCATTTTTCATTACATCAGGGAATTAATAAATATCATCTTTTATTAATGAAAGGCAGTGCCTTCGACTCTTGAGAATTTTATTATGGAAAAAGACTGTTTAAAAAGGCTTTGCTTTGGAATCTTTCTGAGATACTGAATTACTTGTGGAAAATAAATACTAAACAGTGTAACCCAGGGTCTAGAAAGATCTTAGGCAGCAACTCTTGAACAAACTGGTTTTCTCTGCATTTTCTTTGTGGCCCCTTGGGTTGTATCTCTAGGGAACTGTGACTATGGATGATGTCTGTTTGGACAGAATAAATGACCAGCTAACTTGAGAAAGGGGTGATATGAGAAAATATGACAGCAGTGATCATCAAGGGATCTGGGGAGATAGAGTCTAGGTCTGGGTTTTTCCTGTTAGAAGATGAGCCTAGCCCTCTTGGGCTACAAACTCCTTCCTGAAGGTATCTTTGTTCCCCCTGTAGCAAGCATATAGTTGGCTGTAAGAACATAGTTCCTGATCAGGCACTATTGGCTGAATGAATAAATGAATCAGTGGGTATTCCTGGGAAGTCACCCATAAATCAGACTTTCATAAGTGAATCATTTCCTCACAGGAACAATGCCTCTATTGGACGTTCATCCTGATCAAGGGCTCAACGTCTGATAAATCAGAGCTATGGCCAAACAGCCCTAAACACAAATATGCAATAGCTGCAAATCTCTCTGGTCACTTGAAATAATACTCCTGTGCCCAAGTCCCATAAAATGAACATTAGCTGTATCACTCATCTTGATTACACAGAGGGAGCCATAAGGTATATATGTAGCTATTCTGCACTACATGAATGCAACTGACATGGCACCCCTGTATAAAATGAACAAGCAGAGAATCATCATATTGCTGCCTCTGAAAGGGCAGAAAGGTTTGAGGGGGTGCTTTTAGGTGCCTGACAAAAGTATCTTAAAGATGCTTTGCAAGAAATGGTGTTTACAATTTACATTCATGCCACAACACCTGAGTCCCAGTCGTCATCATTCCTTCTGGAACTGTTTCTCTGCCTGGCCATGTACTTCATGTCTGCTCCCCTCCAATCTGTCTCCACATGGCAGCTGCAATGACCTTTATATTAGAATACTAGTCTAACCTTTCTCGTGGCCAGCTTAAAATGCCTCTCATTGCTGTTAGCAGACTCTCTGAACTCCTCACCTTGGCTTTTGACGTCCAGCATAATGTAAGCCCTGAGTGTCTCCTTCTTCATCTGGTAAGCACTCTCCTCTTTACCTTCCAGGCTCTAAACAAATGTGTCTTTCTCTTATTGCATTCCTCAGAGACACATCAGTCACTCTTTTCTCATTCTCTTACTTCTGCCTAAAACTCTCCTTCCCTTTTTCTTGCTAATTCCTTGTCCACTTTCAAATTCCCAGCCAAATAAGAGGCCTTTCCTGACCCTCAGGACAAGTCAGGTTGCTCTATTACCCACACACTCAGCACCCTGACCATCATAGAAAATGGCATTGCTGGGATTAAATAATACATTTTAAGTTAACTTGTTGAAGTCTATCTTTCCTTGGTTAAGTGTAGAACTCATGATCATGTTTTTCTGGCCCAGTACCATACACCCAGCAACCAGAATAGAGCTTCCCGCAATGTGGGTACTAACCAATAATGTGTGCAATAAACTCACTGAGATTTGACAAAAGAGAAAGACCTGTCTAATATAAGCTGGATCTTCACTGAAGCAGCTTTTCACCTGGAAATCCTTAAAGAGTACACAATTGCCACTCCCATTGCAGGTGTGAGGTGGATGGCTTCTGCGCCAGTTGCAGTGCTTCATAGAAGGCCTGTTCCACGACTGTCAAGCCCGTCGTTAAATTAAGCTCTCCCTACCATCAGATTTTTTTTTTTTTACTTTAAAAAAAAATTTAACACCTTTATTGTGGTATGTTTCCTGAAAAGTAAAGTGCACATATTTCAGATGTGCAGTTTGAGAAATTTCAATAGATGTACATACCTATGAAACTACTACCACAATCAAGACAGCTAACATTTCCATCACTCTCCAAGAGGGACAATTTTCATATCCCCAATTTACCCCTTCCCACCCCCTTTATTCCCTGGTAAGCATAAGTTTGTTCTCTATCTTGTTCTCTGTATGTTTGTTCACTTAGATCTTCTTTTGAAGTGAAGTAAGTCAGAGAAACAAAAATGCCATATGATATCACTTATATGTGGAATCTAATAAAAAAGGGCACAAATGACCTTATCTACAGAACACAAACAGACTCACAGACATGGAGAACAAGCTTATTAGATTCTTAAAAGAGGGAGAAAGTACATGGAATTAAAAAGGAATTTGCACCATTCTCCTAGACATACCATTCCACCACCATCATCCTGGCTCCAGGGTTGAAGACTTTTACTTGGGGCTTACTGATTGATTGATTGATTGATTGATTGATTGATTGATTGATCGATTGTTTTGGGATGGATGACTCACAGTGAATAAAGTAGAAGTGATTCCTTCTAGACTATAGGTTAGATCCTCAGGTCCCCATTATGTACTTTCCATGAAAATCCAGAGAAGAAAGCTTGAGTCTGTCTCAGGATGTGTTTCCAAATGAGAGAGAATTTAAGTTCCATGAGTAAGAGACTGCTTTAATTACTGATGTGTCCCTGGCACTAGACATGGTGACTTTAATGCATTACGAACTAAAAAATATATTTGTTGAATTAATTAAAGGAAATTATACTAACTTCAGTAGCTCAAGACTGTGTTCAGAACTCACACCTTTTCCAGCAATCACCCCCTGCACATGCACACATATACCCTCCGGTCCAAGGTATTGAGCCAACTTCTCCCCACCCCCACGGCTAAGGGGAAATGAGGGATTTTACCTCTTTGACTTAATTTCTGCTTATGCCTACTAGGGAGTCTAAATCCATTGATGCCATCATTTTATCATTCTTAAGCAGTTAAGATTGAAACATCAAAACATTCTTCAGGCTTGGTTACATTGAACTGAGCCAAGTTATCTTTGATTCATGGTACATTTTGAATAAAAAAAAATGCTTCCTATCTAAGCATTGACAAAGTCAGTATTACTATTTCCATCTTTATTTCTGAGTGGAGAGAAATATATGCAGAGGACAATCCCCACCCAAAGCCTGACACTTGTTTTCCTCATTCAATCTAATCACTGGGTTTAAATAACCACAAGCATAACTTTTAAGAAATGTCATTTACAGTGATAAATAATTTAGCACTAATGTTAGGAGCTTGTAAAATCTGATTCTTGAAAAAACTAGATCATTTTCTTGGCAAAGATAAAAATAAATTCAGAAAGATGTTTGGGGGGAGGGGGCTGGGGAGAGAAGCAGCTAAAACCTCCCACTCGGATCCCATTTTTTATGATCCAAACCAGAAAGTCTAAACTCAACACAGCAACTCATCATTTGCTCTTAGATCGTGACCTTCAGCAGAAACCTTCCAGCTGCCAGCAAAGGCTGAAGCTGTCAGTTAAGAGTCATTCACCTCAGGAGAGAGTTACAGAGGACCACTTGAGTTTCCTTAAAAGAAGAACAAGTAGGGACAGGGCAATTTACTCTGTAAACTTCAGAAGCCTCTGAACACATAAGTAACAAGATCTTTGCAGTCTAGTGGGTGAAGTCAGCCTGGTTTTTGGAAGAAATACAATGTAAAGATGCCAGTGAGTGCAGAAGACAGCAGCAGTGGGGATTTGGTGGGAGGCACCAAAGGGACAGATATTTTAATCATATTTGTGTACATGTCAGAGCACTTATCAGCCTGTTCTGCATTTGCTCTGGTTACATATTTTAGAGAGTAATTTCATTCACCTTATAGACATAAAATTTATAGTTCAAATAAAATCATGAACTGGTTAAGATAAGGTTATGAGTCTTCACCAACAAATCAATCCTACTTTAAAGGCCTGAATGCTGACACTTACTTGGGCCTCAAATGCTCACTAGGAATGGATACTGCCTATCATTTAACAAGCTATTTCCCCAAAGTGCATGCAAATACACATTTCAGTGAAATATTCCTTTTCTAATGGGTGGCTCCTTTGCTGTTGGCTGCAGGTAATAAAAATCCAATCCAAAGCAGCTCATATAAGAGGGTTTAATTCCTCACACAGCAGGAAGTCCAGGGGTTTTTGGTTCCAGTGTTGATCATCAGTGGCTCAACCATATCATTGGTTTGGCCAAGAGCTCAGGTTGTGGAATGAAACTGTTTGGATTAGAAAGGCAGCCCTGCCATTTAACCGCTCAACCCTTTAGCCTCAAACTTACCTTCTATAAAATGAGATAATGTTCTTTCTGCTATAACAAAATGCCATAGGTTGAGTGGTTTATAAGCAACAGACATTTATTTCTCATGATTCTGGAGGCTGGGAAGCATAAGATCGAAGCACCAGTAGATTCAGTATCTGGTGAGGGCCTGCTTCTTGGTTCATAGATGGCTGTCTTTTCACTGTGTCTTCACAAGGTAGAAGGGGTGGGAAAGCTCTCTGAGGTCGCTTTTATGAGGGCACTAATCTCCTTAAGGGCAGTTCTGCCCTTATGAACTAATCATCTCCCCAAACCCTATCTCCAAACACCACCACATGGAGATTAGGTTCCCACATGTGAATTTTGAAGGGAGGGGACAAAAACAGTCCATGGCAGGTAGTAATAGCACTTGAGGGTTATGAGGATTGAATAAAGAAATTTGCACAAATCATTTGAAAAAGTGCTGGGTATACAGTAAGTACTCATCAAATGGTAGCTAATATTGTTACCAATAAATGTTAGCACCCCATCTTTATACTCTGAAGTCCCAGCACAACAGTGTGAATTTCTCACTTGGTCACTTGGATGAATGCAGTAGTTCCTAGCATCCACAAAGAAGAAGGATTTCTCCCTCTAAGGGAGAAAATCTTTCCCAGAAGCTCCTAAGTTTCTCAGACTATCTAAGGGGAAGAACAGTTCACTTTTCATTTGCTCAAACCACACACAAAAAAGAAACTCAAAATGACTTAAAGACTTAAACATAAGACAACACAAATCTCCTAGAAGAGAACACAGGCAAAACATTCTCTGACATAAATCATAGCAATGTTCCCCTAGGGAAATATACCAAGGCAATAGAAAAAAAGTAAAAAATAAGCAAATGGGACCTAATTAAACTTATAAACTTTTGCATAGCAAAGGAAATGATAAACAAAACATAAAGACAACCTACAGACTGGGAGAAAATATTTGCAAATGATAAGGCTGCCAAGGGCCTAATTTCCAGAATATTTCAGTAACAATAAAACAAACAACCTAGTAAAAAAAATATGCAGAAGACCTAAACAGACATTTCTCCAGTGAAGACATCCAGATGGCCAAGAGGCACATGAAAAGATTCTCAACATCACTAATTATTAGAGAAATGCAAATCAAAACTACAATGAAGTATCACCTCACACCAGTCAGAATGGCCTTCAGTAAAAAGCCCACAAATGATAAATGCTGGAGAGGGTGTGGAGAAAAGGGAACCCTCCTACAATTTTGGTGAAAATGTAAATTTGGTGCAACCATTATGGAAAACACTGTGGATATTCCTTAAAAAGCTAAAAGCAGACTTATCCTATGACCCAGCAACCCCACTCCTGGGCATATATCCGGATTGAGTACTCCAGTTCAAAATATACATGCACCTCAATGTTCACAGCAGCACTATTTACAATAGCCCAAGCATGGAAGCAACCTAAATGTCCATCCACAGATGACTGGATAAAGAATTTGTGGCATGCATATATGTGTGTGTGTGTGTGTGTGTGTGTGTGTGTGTGTGTGTGTTTACATTGGAATGTACTCAGCCATGAAAAATAATAAAACAATGTCATTTGCAGCAACATGGATGGACCTAGGGATTATCATACTAAGTGAAGTAAGTCAGACAGAGAAAGAAAATATCATATGATATCACTTACATGTGGAATCTAAAAAAACTGGCACAAATGAACTTATTTACAAAACAGAAACAGACTCAGACACAGAAAACAAATTTATGGTTCCCTAGGTAGGGGAGAGGAGAAAGGTGAGACAAATTGGGAGTTTGGGATTAGGAGATACAAGCTGCTATACATAAAATAGATAGACAACAAGGTCCTACTGTATAACACAGGGAACTATATTTGATATCTTGTAATAACCTATAATGAAAAGATATTTGAAAAGAAATATATATAAATATATATATGAAACTTAATCACTATGCCCTACACCAGAAACTAACACAACATTGTAAATTGATTATACTTCAATAAAAAAGAGCCAGTTCATTTTTTCCAATCCATCATGAACCATTAGGTTTGTAAAATACAATAGAAGTCAATTACTAGATAAATGAAATTTTTAAAAAGATATTCCAAAATGTCAATTCCAATTATTTGTCATTATTATTATTAGATTCAACAAGCATACAATAATTTAATTAAATTGCTGTAAAAGTTTCTACATGCAGCAAGCAATGCTAGTCCACAAAGCAATACCACATTCTGTGTTATTCTGCCTAAGCAGTCATCCCTATAGTTCCCAGTGGTCAGGAATGGGTCACATAACTAGGTTCAACCAATCTCTGCCCTAGAAAAACCTCCATGGCTTCGGTTGCATTCCATTTAACACACATACACAATGCCTACCATAGTCAAACACCTGAATAGGCAGCCTGTGATATGTTCCATGTGGTGGGGCAAGTGGCATGCTATGGGAGAATAGACTCAAAATAATATCATTTTGTCTTTTTAATGGCTTTTTAAAATAGGTAGGGTTCAAGCTGAATCTTGGCTGATGCCGTGTATGGCTTTGACATGGCTATATGGGAGGAGTGTCCTAGGCAGAGGCAATAATGACTTGGAGCCTAGGAGAGGGAAAGTTGTTCAGGATACAGAGAGATGTTTCAAAGTAAAACCAAAAAGTTACTTAAACACATATCTTTAGGGCAGAAAACAGGCAGAATAATGACCCGCCAAAGATGTCCACAACCGAATCTGTAAACCAGCTCTCTAGATTCTGAAGGGCACTCCTTTCACCAAGAATTGTTAAGAGGAAGTTTGAAGGAGTGGTCAGGGCTTCAGAGTGAGATAAACCAGCTTTAACTTTTAATTTTGTTACTTATGACTGTGTGTCCTTGAAGAACTTATTTAACTTTTTTGAGCCCTAGTCTCCTTAACTTATAGTCTGTGATAAGAATATCTACCTCTCAGGATAGTTTTAAAAAGTTAAATCATTTTTTTGTGTGCACATAGTAAGTGCTTAATATAGGGCAACTATTATTGCATATGTCTTGAGTTTTACCATGCAGGAAAAGTAAGGGTCAAACAACTTCAAACTCTCTTCAGGCATTGCTGATGGCTACATTCATGACCCCTCAAAACAGGGTATTTCAGTCAGTGAGTTCATATAGTATGGTGATTTTGATATTTATTCTACCTAGATATGTTTATTCTATTATGTACCAGGTATAGAGAAATACAGAACTGAGTAAAATCTAGTCACTTCCCTCCTGGGAAGCTCCCAGCCCAGTGGACAGTGTTTCCCAAAGTGAGAGACACTAGGAACCCTGCTCTGTGAAATGAGAGGGAATTTCAGGTGACTCACAGACATAGCATAACGTGGTATCAACACACAGTGAAAAATCCCTCCTTGTCCAGTTCACGTCTGTTCTTTGGATTACACTTAGGAGATAGTCTCAGTTTCATGCCAGTCTGTCTCACACCTTTCTATCTCTGACTAGTCTCAAATAAAGAACAAGTCTCACGCTGCCAGCTTTTGACAGGGAACGGGGTTCTTCTGGAACCAAAAACTATCATCTGACCATCTCTTTGGTGTATCACCTATAGAAGTAATTTTAAGCTTCCTTGCAAATTTTAAAGATGACTATTTTAAAGAAATTTAAAGCAATGAGAAAGTAATAGTACAAATGAAAGGCTGACATGTCAAAAATCATGAAAGTTGAACACAAATGGTATTTGACAAACCCTGTATAAGTAAATAACATGAAAACATGTTTGCAAGGCTTAGTGATGAAGACTGAGATTCATGCTGGGCAAAAGGAAGACATAGATGGGTGTGATCAAATTTGGCTGAGTCACAGAACACCTTGCAAAGCAAGGGGCTACTTTAGCTTCAAAAATACATTTTGATTAGAGTTTCAGAACGTGGAGAGGAGAGGGGAGCATTCTAGGCAGAAACAACAGTGTGTTCATAGCACTGTCTGTTAGAGAAACTAGTCTAAACTACACGCTTATTAAAAAAGAGTTCTGCTTTGTAAATGCAATCACCACCACATCCATGGGAAAAGTCATACATTTATGTGTGTGCCACTTAAAATACAATAATTAGTTTTAAAACACCAGAGCATATAAGCATCTTTCTATTTTATGATTCTGTAAACAATATTTTACACTAAGTGGTCATGACTTCCCTTTACTTGAAGACTTTTTTTCTCCCATGAACTATGCTTTAGCCTTGTTCTTTGCTTAAGTCTATTTTTTTAAGTGAAAAATGTTTAATAAACTGGCCTAGAAGAAACAAGGGTTGTTTGTTTGCTAGGTGGGACTGCAAAAGGAAAGCATGGCACAGTCCTTCCAATCATTCAGTTTCTTTCTTCTCAAAGTAGGGAAGTGGGAGGGCAGAATTTAGTGCATCCTTAGATGTCATCCTTTACTACGTAATAAGCCGCATGCCACACAGATGGAATTCTTCCATTGTGACCTGTGGGAGGACACATTGTTAGTTTAAAATAGAATATCATGTTCCTCCATAATTAAGAATAGTCATTATATTTATTTGTCTCTTCGAGGACTATTTTTAAGGACAAAATATTTTGTTGTCTTTTCTGAATCCATAGTTCGAATAGAAAGAAATTAAGTTAAAATTTTTGTTGATAAATGATAGGATGAAAAAAAAAAAAAAAAGAAAAAGCAGAAAGAACCTCACGTATTTGAATCTGAAGAGCCCGAGGCTATGGTGTGGGATTGTTTCCTCCAGAGAAGATTCCCACTTGGGTCCTGGAGCTGGTTTCTGTGGAGTGAGGTAATGTTTATAGGAGGAAAAAATCTCTGTGCTCTGGCCCAGATTTAACGTGCAAACTCAGTAGTCACGAGCTCAAGCTTAGACCACACACAGCTCAGACTTTTAAGTCTAGACAAAGGACTTCACTCACCAGGTGTTGGTGTTCTTACCTTTTAAAACGGGTATGGCAACACTTTCCTGGTGAGGAAGTGCATGCAAAGAACTTAGCACAGTGCCTGACAAAGAGCCCCTGCTGAGTAAATGCTGACTATTGCTATTAGTGAACTTTACAGCAGAATAAAGCCCCAGTGTCTCAGCAGAGCTCCAGAAACCAGACTGCTTACTCCAGTAAAGGAGGTGGGGCTTTCTGCAGTGGCAGGAGGCAGGAGAGGAAGAAGCTTTCTGATCAGACTAGTGATGCAAAATAAGCAAACAAACAAAACCCCCAAATCCTTAAAATCAGTCCTTTAAATACAAGAGAAAGGTTTTAGCACCTTGGTCCTAGCTGTAAGTCAACAGCCCTGTAAGATGAGGTTCTAGAGGCAGTATTTCCATCTTTCCCCTTGAGTGACAGTCTCACTTACAAATGACTGTACTCCACTGAAGATTCATTAACTTGTTTCTGCAAGTCTCTGCTCTTTACTATCAAAAAGCAAAATTGGCCAAATTAAGGCTCTATTTTTCAATTCAGTTCAATGTACTCTCCTGAACACCCACTATGTGCCAACCTTCTCTAAGAGATACAAGGAGACTGAGCTACACCAGACTGCCTGTGCTGTCAGATTCAAAGCCTAGTGGGGAAGACATGGGTCAGCAGCCAATTCTAACACCGAGCACAGTGTGGTAAGCTCTCTAACTCTGGGACTGCAGGTGGGGGAAAAATTCATGTTCTTTTCTGGAAGAGGCAGCAGTTGAGCCAAATATTAAAAGGTAAATAGGATTTCAACAGGTAGAGAGGCATCCCAGGTGGAGGGAGCCACATGGGCAAAAGCCCTGAGATGGTTGTATGGGGAAGAGGAGAACAGGACCACTCTGAATGGTCAAGATTAATCCCAGAAGAGTGGTTGCTTTCCAGATTTCAAAGGATCATGATAATAGATATAGGGGTTCAGGAGACAACTCTTGGCATATCTAAATAGAAGTCACACATGAAGACGTTCATTCAACCCTCCGCCCTCTCCTTCACAAAGCCTGACCTGTTCAAGTTGTCTGTCGACCTTTGTCCCAGGAGGTTGTGGGCTCAAGAACAAGAACTATCTGGTTCTTCTCTATTTGGGCACAAGATAGGCCACTTATATAGGTCTGTGAGGTATGAGAAAATGTACTGTCCGCTCTCAGCAATTAAAAACAGCCTCACCTTCACTCCTCTTCCAGAATCACTCATTGGTTACCTTCAGCATTGACTCCAAACAACTCTAATATCTAACACCACCATTCCCTCCACTTCCAAGCTGATCAAGTCTCATTACCCTTGTCTGGACTATTGCAGTAGCCTCCTACTTACCCTGAGCCCCCACCGACCAGCACTACCTCCAGAAAGCAAAGCATGAGACAGCCACTTATATGCATAAATACAAATTGGAATATGATCCTCAGGAACAAGAACGTGGCACTAGGAAGAACAAAACAGAAAATGAAAGTTAGCCAAAGTGGTTCATCAGTGTGGTCAACTGATGCTCGATTCTGCTAGCACCATCTGAGAGCCATTTAGAATATACCTCAAATCATCCCAGCCAAAGGACAGAGCGAGCACTTACCTACTCTCATCAGGCTCCTGTTGCTCAAAGGTTGCCCCCTGTGGCTCTTAACCCCCTCACACTTTCAGGTCACACATCTTGGGTGGTTCTTCTAGACACTTCATAAAAAGCACTGGAGAAAAGGAAAAAATGTGCGTGATATAGGCAAGGCAAAGTGCTGGCTATTTGCACCTGGCTATTTACGGCTAGTTGCTGCAACCATAGCTGGAGTAAAAAGCAGGCTGAGAGGATGCAAGGCCAAGATACCTGGTGTCATGTGCAACACACCTGATAACTAGTCTCCTCACCCCCGGATAAAGTCCAAACTGGTCAGTTTGGCATGTCAGACTCCTATGTCGCAAGGACCCATCTATCTCACAGGTACTAACTCCCTTATGACTCCTCCCCACGATCCAGCCATGTAAGATTTCCCCAAAGAAATCTCTTTGCTTTGGCCAAAGCTGTTCTTATTGTTTAAGTGTTCTTCTCTCTATATGGAAATCTTCTAGCCAGACTTTGATTTATTTCAAACAGTACCTCCACTGTGAAGCCTTCTCTGACCCAGACATAAACAGTTACAACTTCTGGACTTTATCAGCATTTTCAGTGTTGCTAACAACCAAACAGAGGCGGGATTTTGGCTTCATTCATATGTTCATTCACAATTTTAATAGCATTAAAGACACACTAGGTGTTCGATAAATGGCTCTGATTTTTCTGACACCAACTGTGTCCAGTAATTCAGTTCAATTCTGACACCATCTACCAGAGTTAGCTTTGGATTCCACAAATTAAAAGACTCAGTCTCACAAAACTGTCCCTACTTCAGATACCAGTCAAAAGTTCAAGGCCACTCCTGCTTCTGACTAAATAGGGGTTCCCTCAACCCCTTCTTCAGGTTTGATAATTTATTAGAATGACTCACAGAACTCAGGAAAACATTTTACCTACATTTACTGATTTACTATAAAGGGTACAACTCAGGAACAGCCAAACAGACGTGAATGGGGTAAGGTATGCGGAGAGTGGTGGGTGGGCAGAGCTCCCACACTCTCTCCAGGAACACCACTGTCCCAGGACCTTGCTGTGTTCAGCAACCTGGAAGCTCTCCAAACTCCAACTTTTAGGAATTTATTTATTTTAGTTAAGTATAGTTGATGTACAATATTATGTAAGCTATAGGTGTACAATATAGTGATTCACAATTTTTAAAGGTTATACCCCATTTATAGTTATTGTAAAATATTGGCCAGATTCCCCATGTTGTATAATGTGTCCTTGTAAAGATGCCTTTCAGGAATTTTTAAGGAGATTCTGTGATTAAGCATGATTGCTTAAACTATTAGCTGCTTGCAATTGAACTTAATCTCCAGCCACCCTCCCATCCTAGGAGGTCAAGGGGTGGAGCTGAAAGTTTCAACCCTCTAATCAAGGCTTGTCTTTCTGGAGACCATCCCCCATCCTGAAGTTATCTAGGGGCTGTCCAACAGTTACCACATTAAAATAAACTCAGGTCTGGTTGAAAGGGGCTTGTGAGGATTAACAAAAAAAGTCCAAGAGTTTTAGGAGCTCTGTGTCAGGAACCAAGGACAAAGACCAAATATGTATTTCCTATTATACCACAAACAGCTATCAAGTAAATGAACAAAAGGAATGAGGGAAGGAAGGGAGGGAGGGAGGGAGACAAGGAGAGAAGGAGGGAGGGAGGAAAGGGAGGGAGGGAAGGAAGAAGAGTGAGGGAGAAAAGAAGGAAGAAATTGTTTCCACCAATAATGCTGCCTTTGTCAGCTGGACTGTTTCAGGTGTCCCAGACTGAACACATTTGGACAACACTGGCTTAGAGGCATCCTCCAAAAATCCCTTTTCATCAACTGAGTGAGTATTGTAACTCCTTAATACACCCACGAGAAAACAGACCTAACTGATCACTGATTGTTCCAGCCCACAGCCCAACTTGACTCCTCCTGGGTTCAGGGCTGGCAGGGCAAAGAGAGATTCACCATTGGAAAGGCTGGCTGCTGAGCAGTTAGAGCAGTTTGGAACTGGATAAGCACTGGCTGCTTTAATCCTCTCTTGCCTCTGAAACACAAATGAGCCCCAGGTGGGGATGTGCTTGGCAGAACTGGGGGGAACTTGGCAGCTCACTACAGGGGGCCGCCAGTCAACCCCCTCCCATCAAGCCTTAGTCTGGATAAGGAAGCAGTGATGGTTTAGGGGAACGGGCTGCTTCCTCTCTGGCTGTGAGCTTACTTGTGAATAGCTGCAAAAAAGGTCAGAAGAATAAACACATTTGTGTGTCTGTGTGTGCAACAAGTTCCAACTTCTTAACCAATGAAAGTCAGAATCACCTTTACTCTACCACCATTCATCTTTTCCAGAATCAGGGCAATTTCACAGTTTGTATTCATGTATGTGGCAGCAATTAAATGTCATCTGGAAGCCAAAATGACTAGCACTGCAGAATTGTAATGTGGGGGAACCCAGGGCAAATCCCTAATGTTTCTCCCAGGAGCTAAAGTCATTGCAAGAATCCAGGAAAGGGAGGGAGTTCACCCCCCACTCCTCCACCTCTGAGAGGGAATTCCTTTAGTCACAAAACAGCTGTCTAATCAAGTTATTCCCAAATGGCTTTTGTGCCAAGATACTTCTGATGGATAATGTTCACATATGCAATTTGGGCCATAGGAAGCAGCATAGGAAAGACAGACTGGGAGTTGTGTACAATACATAATGCTATCTGTATCCCTTCTCTCTCACTTCTGGAAGTGAATCAGAACACATATAGATAGAAATAGTGTTGCTATAGGGAACAACTCAAATCTGCTTTCATTTACACAAGAAATAAATTATTTACACACACTGGTACCTCGTTATTAAGAAATTTCTTTGCAACAAATCCTCACAGCTGTTGACAATAGCACTTCCTTATCAAGACGGAAAATTGAGAAGACTAGAAATGCAAACCAGTTATCATCGAAGGTCTCCCTGACCTATAAAATACAGTGAACATAGTCTTTGTACTATTCCTGGCAAAAAGCCAACCCCAGCCTCGCATTTCTACAAATGGGTAGGGAGCACTCAACTTGTAGTCATCTAAATCTCTGACTTTCAGCTTCCTCTGGCCTTTGTCTTGTTCCTCTGGCACCACAAACACAAACACACACACACGAACAGATGGCCTTTGGGTGGGTAGCATATTAGCAGGAGAAGTGGTTAAAAGAGCATATTCTGGAATCAGACATGCTGGGCTTGAAGATTAATTCTACCATTTGTAGCTTGGTGCTCTTGGTCAGATTATATTCTCTCTCCAAGTTTCCATCTCTTCATACTTAAAATGGGGATAACAGTGCTACCAAACTCATGGTTGCTGAAAGAACTGGATGAGATAATATATGTAAAGTTATTTTGCATAATATTGGCACTTTATGATCATCATCATTATGACTGAATTTTTGAGAGGACAAATGAGTTTCACTGTAAGACAAAATGAACTTTAAAACTCATAATCATTCTTGACCTTGAGCCTTCTATGATGCTACTCAGCCATCCTTCCACTTTCTTTCCCTTTTCTCCTCCTTTTTTGACACTTCCCCACCCTATTCTTTGTTCATTTATGAAGCATATCAGTTTGTTATCTATTTTTTAATTGAAGTATAGTTGATTTATAATGTGTTAGTTTATGGTGTACAACATAGTGATTCAGTTATACATATATGTATACATAATTTTTCAGATTCTTTTTCATTATAGGTTAATACAAGCTATTGAATATAGTTCCTTGAGCTATACAGTAGGACACGGGTATTTATCTATTTTCTATATGGCAGCTTGTATCTGCTAATCCTAAACTCCCAATTTATCCCTCCTTCTCCGGTTTCCCCTTTGGGAACCGTAAGTTTGTTTTCTATGTCTATGAATCTGTTTTGTAAGTAAGTTCGTTTGTGCTAACTTTTTAGATTCCACATATAAGTGATATCATATGATACTTGTCTTTCTCTGTCTGACTTAGAATGATAACCTCTAGGTCTAGCCACGTTGCTGCAGATGACATTATTTCATTATTTTTTATGGCTGAGTAGCATTCCATTGTGTGTGCATACATATGTGATCAACTTCTTTATCCAATCATTTATTGATGGAGATTTAGATTGCTTCCATGTCTTGGCTATTGCAAATAGTGCTGCTATGAATATTGGGGTGCATATATCCTTCCAAATTAGAGTTTCCTCTGAATATATGCCCAGAAGTAGAATTGCTGGATCATAGCGTAAGTCTACTTTTAGATTTTTAAGGAATCTCCATAGTGTTTTCCACAGTGGTTGCACCAAATTACATTTCTCAGCAACAGTGTAGGAAGGTTCCATTTTCTCCACACCCTCTCTAGCATTTATCATTTGTGGGCTTTTTACTGATGGCCAATCTGACTGGTGTGAGGTTAAACCTCTCTGTATTTTTGATTTGCATTTCTCTGATAATCAGTGATACTGAGCATCTTTTCATGTGCCTATTGACCATCTGGATGTCTTCAATGGAGATCTGTTTAGGTCTTCTGCCTATTTTTTGATTGAGATGTTCATTTTATTCTTATTGAGTTGTATGAGCTGTTTGTATATTGTGGAAATTAAGCACTTGTCAGTCTCATTTGAAAATATTTTCTCCCAGTCCATAGGCTGTCTTTTCTTTTTGTTTACAGTTTCCTTTCCTGTGCAAAAGCTTGTAAATTTAATTAGGTCCCATTTTTAAATTTTCGCTTTTATTTCTATTGCCTTGGTAGACTGCCCAAGGAAAATATTGCTGAGATTTATGTCAGAGAATGTTTTACCTATGTTCTCTTCTAGGAGATTTGTGGTATCTTGTCTTATGTTTAAATCTTTAAGCCATTTTGAATTTATTTCTATGTGTGGTATGAAGGAGTGTTTTAACTTCCAGCTTTCCCAATACCATTTGCTGAAAAGTCTTTTCTCTATTATATGTTCTTGCCTCCTTTGTTAAAGACTAATTTTTAAAAATATTTTTTGAAAAGTGATTGATTTATTTACTTAGTTTTGTTTGTTTGTTTGTTTTTGTTTTTAGGGGGAAGGTAAATAGGTTTATTTCTATATTTTTATAGGAAGTACTGGGGATTGAACACAGGACCTCATAGATGCTAAGTATGCACTCTACCTCTTGAGCTATACAATTCTTCTGTTGAAGACTAATTGATCATAGGTGTGTAGGTTTATTTCTGGGCTCTCTATTCTGTTTCATCAAGCCATATGCCTGTTTTTGTGCCAGTACCATGCTGTTTTAATTACTGTAGCTCTGTAGTATTGTCTGAAGTCTCGGAGGGTTATTCCTCCAGCTTTGTTCTCTTTCTTCAGTATTGCTTTGTCAATTCTGGATCTTTTGAGATTCCCTATAAATTTTGGAGTTATTTGTTCTAGTTTTATGAAAAGTGTCCTGGGTAATTTGATAGGGATTACATAAATCTGTAGATTGCTTTAAGTAGTATGGCCATTTTAACAATGTTAATTCTTCCAATCCAAGATCACGGGATATCTTTCTATTAAAGAATCAATTTTTATTTTTGTTGATTTTCTCTATCGATTTTCTGTTTTCAATTTCATCAATTTCTACTCTTAGTATTTCTTTTCTTCTGCTTATTCTAAGTTTAATTTACTCTCTTTTTCTAATTTTCTAAGATGGAATTTTAATTTATTGATTTCGGATCTTTCTTTTCTATGCTATAAATTTTCTATGTTTCAATGTTATAAATATCCCTTGAAGCACTGTGTTTGCTGCATCCCACATTTTGAAGAGATGTGTTTCCTTTTCACGTGGTTCAGAATATTTTAAATTTCTCTTCCATTTTTTTCTTGGGTCCATGTGTTGTTTAGAATTGTGTTCTTAAATCTCCATGAATCTGGGGGATTTTCCACTTTCTGTTACTGAATTCTAGTTTAATTCCATTGTAGTCTGAAAGCAGACATTGTATAATTGCTATTTTTAAAAATTTGTTAAACCTGTTCTGTTTGAATTTAATATAGTTATTCCTGCTTTCTTTTGATTAGTGTCATCATAGTATATCTTTCTCAATCCATTTACTTTTAATTTATATAAGCTTTAATCTTTATATTTAAAATAAGTTTTCTAGACAACATACAGCTGAATAGGATTTTTTGGTGCATTCTGACAATCTCTGTTTTTTAATTGCTGCATTTACACCACTGACATTCATATTGTTTATTGATATATTTGGATGAATATCTACCATATTTGTCACTGTTTTCTATTTGTTGATTTTGTACTCTATTCCTACTTTTGGCTTCCACTCTTTTCTTGGCTTTTGTAGTACCAATTTACATTCCCACCAATGGTGCACAAGGGTTCCTTTTTCTCCACAATGTCACCAACACTTTTTATTTCTTGTTTCTTTTGATAAGTCATTCTGACAGATGTGAGGTGATATCTCACTGTGGTTTGGATTTGAATTTCCCTGATGATTAAATGATGTTCAGCACCTTTCATGTGCCTGTTGGCCATCTGTACATCTTCTTTGGAAAAATGTCTGTTTAGGTCCTCTACCCATTTTTAATTTTTTAAAATATTGAATTGAGTTCTTTATATATTTTGGATCTCAATTCCTTATCAGATATATCACTTTTCCCATCAGTAGGTTGCCTTTTCATTTTGTCAATGATTTCCTTCCTTGTGAAAAAGGTGTCAGTTAATGTAGTCCCATTTATTCATTTTTGCTTTTGTTTCCCTTGTCTGAGGAGACATCCAAAAAAATACTGCTAAGATTGATGTCAAGAATTGTAATGCTTATGCTTTCTCCTAGGAGTTTTATGGTTTCAAGTTTTACATTTGAGTCTTCAATCCATTTAATTTTTTAATATGGTGTAATAAAGGGGTGCAGATTTATTCTGTTGTATATAGTTGTACAGTTTTCCTAACACCATTTATTGAAGAGACTGCTTTGCCCCATTATATATTCTTGCCTCTTTTGTTGTAGATTAACTGAGCATGTAAGTGTGGGTTTGTTTCTGATTCTCTACTCTGTTCCATTGATCTATGTGTCTGTTTTGGTGCCAGTACCATACTGTTTTGATTACTATAGTTGAAATCAGGGTGCATGACATCTCCAAACTTTGTTCTTCTACCTCAAGATTGCTTTGGCTATTTGAGGTCTTTTGTGGTTCCATACAAATTTTAGAAATATTTGCTCTAGTTCTGTGAAAAATGCCATTAGTACTTTGATAAGAATTTCACTGAATCTGTAGGTTGCTTTGGGTTGTGTGGACATTTTAACCATATTAATTATTCCAATCCATGAACAGAAGATGATTTTCCATTTATTTGTGAATTCTTCAATTTTTTTTTTATCAGTGTCTTATAGTTTTCAGAGTATAGGTCTGTTACCTACTTGTTAAAATTTATTTCTAGGTTTTTTATTCTTTTTGATGCAAATTGTAAATGGGATTGTTTTCTTCTTTTCTCTTTCTGGTGGTTCATTACTAGTGTATAGAAATACATGAAGGGTGGGAAGGGACAGACTGGGGGTTAGAAATTTGTAGATACACAGGCATATGTAGAATAGATAAACAAAATTATACTGTATAAGCACAGGGAAATATATACAAGATCTTGCAGTAGCTCACAGCAAAAAAAAATTTGACAATGAATATATGTATGTTCATGTATAACTGAAATATTGTGCTCTACACTGGGAATTGACACAACAACCTTCTTTTTATTTTCACTTGCATAGCAAATCTTTTTTCATCCATTAACTTTTAGTCTGTAAAGTTCTTTAGGTTTGAAGTGGGTCTCTTGTAGGCAGCATATAGAAGGGTCTTCTTTTTTATCCATTCAGCCATCTTATTTCTTTGTATTGGGGGATTTAGTCCATTTACATTTCAAGTAATTATTCAAGTGTATGTACTTATTTCCACTTTATTAGCTGTTTCCTGGCAGTTTTTGCAGGTTGTTCATCTCTGCTCCTTTCTTGTTCTTTTTTTATCTCTTCCCTTGTGGTTTGATTGTTTTATTTAGCATTATGTTTAGACCTCTGTCTCATTTTCTTTTTTGTATTTATTAGTTTTTTTTTCTTTGTGATTTCCATGAGGCTCACTTACAACATTGTATGCATATAAGTCTCTCTTAAGTTAATAGTAGCTTAATTTTGAACACATTCCAAAGCTTTACACTTTCATCCCCCTCATGTTTTATATTTTTAATGATATATTTTATATTTTTCTATTTTATAGAGCCCCTAACTCATTATTATATTCTTAATTAATTTTACTGTTTTTGTCTTTTAATCTTTATACTTGCTTTATAGGGGATTGATCCACTACCTTTATTATTTATTTACCTTTCTGGTGAGTTTTTTAGTTTTTATATGTCTTCTTGTATTAATTTGTGCCTTATCTTTTTAGCTTAGAGAATTCCTTTAAACATTTTTTGTAAGGCTGGCTTAGTGGTGATTAACTCCTTTAGCATCTGCTTATTTAGAAAACTCTTAATCTCTCCTTAAATTCTGAACAGTAAATTTACTGAGTAGAGAATTTGTATTGGCAGTTTTTCATTTCAGCACTTTGACTGTCATGTCACTCCCTTCCAGACTGAAAGTTTCTGCTGAAAAATCTGCTGATAGCCTTATGGTGTTTCCTTTGTATGTAATAAGTTGCTTTTTAATTTCTGCTTTAAAGAGTCCCTCTTTATCCTTCACTTTTACCATCTTTTTAAACATTTTTTATTGATTTATAATAATTTTACAATGTGTCAAATTCCAGTGTAGAGCACAATTTTTCAGTTATACATGAACATACATATATTCATTGTCACATTTTTTTCTCTGTGAGTTACCATTTTAATTATAATGTGTCTCAGCTTGTTTCTCTTTGGAGTCATCTCATTTAGAATTACTTGGGCTTCCTGGACCTGGATGTCTGTTTCCTTCTCCAGATTTTGGAAATCTTCAGCCATTATTTCTTCAAATAATTTTTTGATCCTTTCTTTCTCTCTTCTCCTTCTGGGATCCCTATCATGCACATGGTACTCCATTTGATGTCATCCTAGAGGCTCTTTAAGATATCCTCATTTCCTTATTTCATTTTTCATTTTGCTACTCTGTCTGGGTGTTTTCCATGGATTTGCACTGTTCTTCTAGCTCACTGATTTGAACTTCTATTTTATCTATACTGCTTTGAACCCCTCTAGAGTATTTTTCAGCTCAATTATAACTTCTTCTTGGTTTTTGCTTATATTTACTATTTCTTTGTTTAAGCTCTTGCTATGTTCATCCATTCTTCTGAGATCAGTAAGCATCTTTATGACCATTACTTTGAACTCTTTACCAAGTAGACTATTAATCTCCATTTAATAAAGGTCTTTTTCTGGGGATTTGCCTTATTCCCTGGTTTGGAACATGTTCCTCTGTCTCCTCATGTTACCCATCTCATTGTATTTGTCTATATGTATTAGGAAATACAGCTACCTCCTTTACTCTTTCAGGAGTGGTCTTATATATGAGATGTTCCATGTGGCTCAGAAGAGCAAACTCTCCTGGCCACCAAAGCCTGGCACCCTATGGGCATCCTTTGTGTGGACTGTATGTGCACACTGGCTGTGATAGGGCCATGATCACTGCACAAGGTAGCTAGGTTTTAGCTTGTGCTTAGCTGCTGTGTGTGGATGGCAGGGCTGAGGGTACTCCTACATTCTACTCTGGTGGGTTTTAGGGGTTCAGGGTGCTTACCCAACTCAGATGTAGCTCAGCTGCTTCACAGGGAGGACAGGGCTTAGGGCACCAGCCTGGCCCAGTTGAGGCCCAGCTACTGCCTGGGGATGGTAGGGCTCAGGGCACTTGGTCAGTCTGTCTGTGGCTTGGTCACTAGGTGGAAAGGGTGGAGTTTGGGGCATTTGCCCAGCCCAGTCACAACTTGACCTCTGTGCGAAGCGGATAGGTCTTGGGACGCTCACCTCTCCCAGTTGCAGCTCAGTCTCTGAATGGAGTAAGCGGGACTTTGGGAACTCACCTGGTCCTAATGTGGCTTGGATGCTGTGCAGGTTGGGGTGGAGTGCAGAGCATCCCATCCCAATTATGTTGTGGGTGGACAGAGCACACCCTTGGGTGCTAGCGGGATAGAAGACAGGCACCAAAAAAGAGTGCCCCTCAGCTTCATCACCAGCAAATTAGGACGAGATTGAAAAAACAGTGTTCACCAGTGCTTCCATGCCCAGAAGAAGTCCCTGTTGGTTCCTGCCTCTCTGGCACCCATTTAAAAATTAGTAAGTGGGTCCCTCTCACTTATGGTCTAGGTAATTTTCAGTCTGTTGCTTTTGCACTGGATCTCAGGGCGAGCGGATTCGTGCACAAGTCCTTTAAGAACAGGATCTCTGTTCCCTACAGCTCAATGACTCTCTGGCCTTAATCCCTTTTTATTTTCACAATCATTTATTTTGGGAACTCTTCTTTCTGGTACTGGCTCCCAGGGTTGGGGTACCTATTGTGGGGCACAATTTTTTCATTCTTCTAGGAAGAGTCTCATATTTCAAGGATTCCTTCTGATTGAGGAGTCACAGCATCTGGAGTGTAGTCCTAGGAAGGGCTGTGTCTTTACCTCTCACACCCTTCTTGTTGCATCTCTTTCGTCTTCTGTGGAGGCCCTGTTCATCTAGTACTCTGGTCCTTTTCAGAAGAAAATTATTCCATATGTAGCTGTAAATTTGTTGTCCATGGGAGGAGGTGAGTTCAGGGTTTTCTTATGCTGCCGTCTTGAACCCTTTCTCCAGTAAGACTATTTTAAGAGTTCTTTTTTAAAAAAATTCTCCCAAGAGCTAATCTGTCATTCTTCAGCTTCAGCTGCCCTTTCACTTGTAACTTTACAGCAAAACCAACATACATATATTTTCTGAATGTGCAGGGAAAAGAGAATATGAATTTCACCTCTTAAAAGGCAAGAATCAGGGGTTATTGCATTTCAGAAATTATCACATGAATTCATAAGCTTTGGGTCAGGCTATATCTCTGAGAAACAGGAGTTCTTTTTCTTTGGTCGTTCTCTCCACTATAAAATATAACTTAAGACAGTAATTTATGCTCTGCTTAAAATTCCAGTCATGTTGGCAGTGCATAGGACTGAGCAGAAGAGGGCCTTAGGCACCTCACACACCAAAAGCAGGACCATATTATTTTGGTGACAGTTCTTATATGTGGACTACTGCTTAGAGCAAAGGGGATTTAAAAAGAACCCGAAGACTTCATGTGAAATGTATGCATCTGTCTATCAACTTTCATGCCAAGGGAAACTGAACAAGAGAAATAAATCAGTTAATAAGACAAAAATGTCAAGTATAGACAGGTATCAACAGAAATTATAGTCTCTGAAAAAGCAGTGGCAATATAACTGCTCAGATGGCAAGAAAAGGATATGTTTCTGCGGATAAGACTAATAGCATTTTCACATTGATTTCCTTCTGTTTGCATCCTTAAGGTATGTGAAATGTTAAATTGAATCAATGCTTACAGAATAAAAAAATACCTGAAAATAAAACTCAGAAATCCAAGCCTTACCAGTGGGAGACCTTCTTCTGCTCTCAGCTTTTCTATCACTCTGCAGGGCAGCTTTAGGAAATGCTCATCTGCATTTGGCCCTGGATGTGAGGGGAGTATGGTCCATCAGAATCAAATATGAGTTTCCGTAGCTTTTATTATCTTACGCCTTTCAATACTTATGCAATCTTTTCTTCCTGATCTTTTTGGATTTATTGGTTTGGGAGTCAGATTTGTCTCATACATATTGGCCAGGAAAATCCCTGCATCTTTCAATCCCATGAGAGGACCTTGACTTCACTTCTTTCCCAAACAGTGGCTAAGGAGGCTAAATCACAATAATTCCAAATTATTTTACCAAAAAATCCTGAAAGTAGTTTGTCTGCTTTCCCTACCCAAACCTTTTCTCAGTCACCCCTACAGACAAGCTTATATGGGGGTAATTATTCTATAACATTTTAGATTATAATTATGCAGTCATTCATAGAAAACAAACTATGTTTACCAAAGCGGAAAGGGCAGGAAAGGGATAAACCAAGAGTTTGGGATTAACAGATAAACATTACTATATATAAAATAGATAAACAACAAGGACCTACTGTGTAGAACTGGAAACTATATTCAATAACATATAATAGAAAAGAATCTGAAAAAAATGTATGTGTATAACTGAATCGCTTTGCTGTACACCTGAAACTAGCATTGTAAATCAACTACACTTCGATAAAAAGCAAAAACTTAAAAAATTTATGCAGTCATTGAAAATCAAGCTTACATTAACATGGAAAATATTTGTCAAAAATAATAATTGGGAAAAGAATATAAAATATTACACAAAATATTAACTCAACAGTTTAAAATATTTTTTTCTGAAGGATAAGAACTAACCAGATCTTGTTCTCTGTCCTACTCTATATAATTTCCATATTCTTCCCAAGTGAATACAAATTTTCTCATTAAAAATATAATTTAAAATCTCTAGGACTTTGGATATAAAGAAAGAAATCCATTTTAAAGTTGAATTTAAGTATTCAGAGGAAATTGTCAGGGAAACAGATTTCTAATTAGAATGAACAACTGCACTAAAGAAAAAATCCACACCTGAGCTCTCTCCTCTCTCCTCTGACTAAATAGTTCCAACAGCATGAAACATGGGATTGGGAAGAAATGGAAGTCCTGGACAACCACTACTCATGGAGCCACTCACTAACTCACTCTGTGGCCTTAGGCAGTAACACAACAAATATAAATATAACCGATTAGAATTTTCCAAGTGATCTAGCTAAAGAATCACCTATCGGTAAAATATCAGGTGGGGAACATTTATTCTCTGCACTCGTAGACCTGTACCTCTGCTTTCTTTCACTTAAGCACACGAAGGAAAAAGCCAAATCTAAGCAGCTCTAGAGGGAAAAGACCCTCCCCCTCCCCAAGATATGTCTCTCATCATTCCATCATAAATCCCCCTAGAATTAATGAAATTAAGATAGAGACTTATATCTGAGTTGATGATTTGTCCTCTCGTAAAATACACATTCATAAAGGCGTTGTGATGGGTCATGAGTTTTCTTGGACATGAGCCCTGATGCAGTCCAGTAGGGCAAGGTGAGGAAAAAAATTCAAAGTGAAAAAGGATAGAGCTGAGTGGCTAGGTTTGAAAACACAGGGCTCCTTTCACTTTAGGAAAGAAGATGGGACATATGGAGGATGCTGGACCAAAGCAGAGTGGTACTGAGGATTTGAAACCAATCATTGTAGGGAATGAGGTATTAGATGTTGAACAAAGAGTGACCATACTATCAGAGTTCACAGGCGATCAGCCAGACTTGGTCACCTTATCCATTTTAAAGGGTCCACTCAGTTGGAATGAAAGATAATTTAATAAAAAGACTACTTTAGAGATAAGGGTAGAGTTAAGGGAACTGTTCTGAATAAGGTACAGTAAAGAAAAAGAAACATCAGTGATTTAAGCAAAGAAAGTTGATATGAAGAATTGTTAAGTAGTAAAACTGATTACCTACTTAAAGGCGTTAAAACAGGAATCAAGAGGTCTAGTAGTAGAAAATGCAGAAAGCAGCTGCCACCTCTTTAGTGAGAGATAGTGAGCAAGACAGAAATCAAAAGAGGACCTCTGATGTGGACTGAATTGTGTGTCCCAAAATTCATATGCTGAAGCTCCAACACCCAATGTTAATATATTTGAAGATAGGGTTTTTATGGAGGTAATTAAGGTTAAATAAAGTCAAAAGGATAGGGTCCTGATCCAATAGAGTGAGGAGTGTCCATATAAGAAGAGATACCAGAAAGAGCACTCTCTCTCTCTCTCTCTGCATTTGCACTGAAGAAAGCCCATGTGAGGACACAGCAAGAAGGCAGCTGTCTACAACTCAAGGAGAGATGCCTCACCAGACACCAACTCTGCTGGTACCTTGATCTTGGATTTCCCAGGCTCCAGAATTGTGAGAAAATAAATTTCTGTTGTTTAAGCCATCAGTCTATGGTACTTTTTTATAGCAGCCCAAACTGCTTCCCAAGCCTGAGATTCAGACATCTTTGAAGGGCATGCACACAGGAACAAAGAAGGGAAGCCCTTTCCTACTGTTATAGCCATGCAGTATCCTTCTAATGCCCTCTGTTAGCAAAGATTTACATAGAAGCAGCTGGCAAGAGAGAACTGTTTGCAGGGATTAAGGCAATAAATTTATAAGTGACAGAGAGACAAACAAGGCATATTGAGGTACTGTGAGACTAGCAGTGGTGACTCACAGGCTCAAAGGAGAGGTAGAGAAAACAATGTTACTCCCATCTGGTGAATAATGGAGCCTTTACATTCTTCCAGAAATCATAGTGCCAATGCAGGGAAGACATATTCAAATACCTCTCTCCTACAGTCCTTTAGTTTTCCTGCCAGTTCCTCAATTGCCTGAGTTCACGTGGAAGAAGGAGGACAAGACAGCTGGATAGCCCATGTGCATTGTTAGGTGCCCCCCACCACGACCCCAGCATCAGACATTGAGACAAAGATCTGAGTGCAAATAGTTTATGTGAGAGAAGATTACAAAAGAAGGGGAATAGAGAAGAGAGACAATGAAGGAAAGGGAGCCAATAAAGGGTATATTATCAAGCAAATCAAAACTGTGGGCAAACTGGATTTCCAGAGCAACTCTGGAAGACAGTGTAAACCACTGTCCTGATGGTGGAGGAAACATTTAGTCATCAAGTTCCATCAGTCATTAACTGAGGATTAGTCCCAGGAAGCATCAGTTCCTTGACTTTTCTGGCCTGCTGTATGCACAGGCCAAGTGGGTTCTCACAGTCCAATAAATCTCTCCAGACAAAATCATAGGTGCTGGCTATTGTCAGGCCAGTATACATGGAAATGGCAAATGCAAAGATATATGGGAATATGGATGAGACACCGAAAATATCTGCTACAAAGAATGGCAGAGAAGGGTAGAGAATGAATTGGGGGATTAGAAGAGAACAAACAACAAAGTCCATCCCACTTTTTCCCGGAACTTTCCAAGTAACCACAAAAAGAGATGTGGGAAATTATTTCTAGTAACATGGCTGAATGAGCAAACACAGGCCACCCTTTTCCATTCTTCAGCAGTAAATGCATAAAATTCTGGATAAAACTTAACAACCAAAAATGGTACTTAAATACCTAACCAATTTCAACAGAAAAAAAGGAAAATTCCATGTTGTGAGAAATGATGAAGAGAATTGATCTGAGAACTGAGGTTATGAGCATGGGGTGTAGATACAGGTTCTAGAGGTTTAGAGATGAGGCTTGAGTGCCCACTCAAGGGCAAAAGGCATGGGCTGGTGCCTCTGCATGATAGATGTGGGGCCAAGATCCCTGCCAAACACTGCAGCTCTTGATGGCAACCATACCGTGAAAAAAGGCATAAAAAACCCTGCCAGCTTACCTTGGAAGAGGCATGGAAGCTTGTCCTCTGTTCTGAACTCTGAGTAGGAAATAAGCACAAAAATAAAAATTAAACTTTATGCCACATGCAGGTATAGAGTTTTGAGCAAATACTACTAGCATCATGCTGGAACCCCAAGCCGATAAATTTTCATAAAAACTGGTTCCAGAGCTATGAAATGTCCAAAGCCCCCAAATGGAAGAGAAAAATGGTGTTCTGTAGAGATATCTCCTCAATCCAGGGTACATGGAACTCCCAGTGAGAGAGAACACTGAAAATTAGCTCATAATTCAAAGTATACTATAAAACTCATGAAGGAATAATCGATTATGCAGACACATCAAATAGGAGAATTACTATCCCATAAGCTTGATACAAGTAAAACATTTGAAATATTATAAAAGAATATTTTAAATTATGGGATTTTTTTTAAAGAAGGAGGAAGTAAGAAAGAATATAGCCCCATGGTGGGAGGGGAGTCTATTTGGAAAAAAAAATTAATAGAATTTCTAGAAATTAAATATAGCCAGTTAAATAAATATTTAAATGGTTAAGTTAAATAGAAGACAAGATACAGCAGAAGTGAGAATTATTGAACTAGAATTCAGAGCTAGGTATATAGAATATAACACAAAGTTATGAAAGAGGAATTAAGAAAAGCATAAGGAGTATGATGAGAAATTTCAACCCACATCCAACAGGAGTTCCAATATGGTCAAGTAATGAAGTCTGGAAAATTTTTTATATTTAAAAAAGATATGAATATCCAAAATGAAAATGTATAACAAGTCCCAAGCAGAATAAATTTTTAAATCTGCATGTAGACACATGCTAGTGGAACGGCCAAACATTGAAAATAAAGAGAAACTGTTTAAAAGCAACAGAGAGAAAAAACAGGTTACTGTGTCAGATGTACTTGCTCTTCTGCTACACATTCTCTCAGTCATGCCTCTTGAGTCCAGTTGTGGAATCAGTTCTGTGTTGGCTTGAACATATCTGGCATCAACAGCATCTTGCCTCACATTCACATCCTGCATCTATCCTTTCTGCCTTGTTGCTCCTCTCTGATGCTGCAGACAGGAACAGTAGCTCTCTTGTTCCCAACACATATGACGTGCAGAGGAGTTAATACTCCCAGGTGCAGCCGTTGACCAATGGAGGATGGAAGCAATTGAATAAATGCTTATACCCTGCATTCTATGGATGAACAATTCTAAGAGGCATTCTATATGATTTTAAGAGGTCCCAGAGAAACTGAGAATCCATTGTTCACTGGGTTAAATTTAATAACACACTTTTATATTGGATTTTTCTCCTCTCTGTCTCACTTTATCCAGTCTTCACTTCTGCTTCCTGGGATTATGTCCCAAATAAATTGTCTGCATACATTACTTATCTCAGATTCTGCTTTCAGGGAACCCAAGCTAAGAAAATTACCCAAAGACACCAATGAGATTTCCCAAGAGCAAACATCAGGGCCAAAATATAGTGGTAAAATATCTTCAAACTACTGAGGAAAAATCATTATTAACTTTGAATTCCATACCCAGGTAAAGTTTCATTCATGTGTAAGGACAAAAAATAAAGATTTTTTCAGATAACAAAAACTGCAGAGTTTTTACTTATGCACAAGCAACCAATGCATGAACTATTAAAATATATCCTTCAAATAGTAGGAAATAAAACCTGAAAGGGAAGAGTTCAGTGCAAGAGACAAGTGTAAGTGATGATTCAACAAGTGTGTGAACAAATCTGTGTGTGTGTGTATATGTGTCTGTCTAGACACATTATAGTAAAACTGCCAAACACTGAAAATAAAACAAAACAATCATAAAAGCAATAAAGAGCATATATAGACACATATCTATATGATCTACTACTGCATACATACCAAATATATAATGTGTATGTGTGTATATATATATATATATACACACATAGGTATACATAGGCATATTTTGTAATAATAAATAATTTAGTGGGGGGACAGTTAAAAAGCTAGGTAGAACTAAAACACTGGAAAACAGTAAAAGTATGGAAGAAATAGCTCAGAGATAAAGTTTTCTAAAGTTCTTAAATTGTTTAAAATAAAGTTAGAAATATTTATTAATTTTCTACTCTGCCGCATCCAGTATGCATGATAAAAAACTTAATATTAATTATTATAACTATTAATGGAGAGCATAACTTCTCCTTGATTAAAGAAAATAGAATAAATGAGATTATAATGGGATTTATATCCCATTTGTTCATTTACTTTTTTCTCATTGTTTGTGTAAACCTAGACAGGTAGGAAATTAAAAGGGGAACCATTTTTTAGGAAGTGTACATTTAAAATTTATTTCTGAGTTTGCTGAGTTCGTAAGTACTGGCTAGGATGAGTGGAGGTCACACTAGCTATGTCCACTCTTTCCTCTAACAAGGCACAGAAAGTGATATGGTCAGAAACATCAAGATGAACGTAATAAAGCAACCTGGGTTTCTTATTTATTTCCTATAAATGAAATAGGAAGCACCATTTACCATAGACCTTGGATGAGCCAAACTTGCAGAAATGGGAGCTTGGGAGCTGACTGTGTTTCCAAATCTTTCCTTCATTTACCAGCTACAGAAATCAAAATATAGTAAAGTGAAAACCTGTCCATGGAGAGAGCTAGGTACCATTGACAAAATCAGCCCTGCAAAACTTGCTGACCATGAATATTTAGCATCCCATCATACTAGGGATATTAATTATTTGAACATTTGGGTGAAAAATGACTTGAAATTCATATCCTAACCAGGATGTCATACATATTAACAAAGACAAAGTTAGAACTGATTTGAATATTTTGCAGGTTTTTTGCCTTTAAGAAACTTTTGAACAATATGCGTGTATAGGAATGAGAGACAAATAAGAGAACAGACAGAAGTTTTGTTTGGTAAAGAAATTTTTCTCCAGTAGATATATGTACCAGTCTCATTTCAGCAGATTCAATAGTCTTTGAATGATGAGACACATGAAACCATTTTGTTGTACAATGAGATGAATTATTTGGACTTAAGACATGTTTCTTTGCAAAGTTGTTATAAACTAGGTATCACACATCCCATAAAGGGTAATAGATGTGTTTCCTTTGCCAAGCGCATGTTGGAACTGTTTTCTCAATCCTAGGGGGATCAGTGACAAGTTTATTATGGAATCTCAGCAAGGACTCCACACCAGCTGTATTTATGGTCAGTACCCAGCAAGTCCATCCTCTGTGGGCTTTTTCCACCTACACATGTGTACCTTAGTGTTTTGCAACTTTTGGTGGATACTGTGATGGTACCCCTGGCTGTACAGTGTCAAGTTGCATTTAAATCAGAGAGTGAGGTTATCTCACTCACCACAGCAGATCTGCGTCAACTGAATCTTACAAAGCATGTCTTATCTGCCAGAACATAAATCAGTACCAGAACTCCCAAATCTGTTGTTGATTCTCCTCCCTCCCCTGTGGAAAGGAATGCAGCTCAGGAATGCCCTCAGGCAGGAACAGTGCTTTCTCCACACCGTTTGTTGTCTTCATTCTACTTCTAATCCAAATAAAGTCAAAAGCAATAGATAAAAGAATCCCAAGTGGTTGATGCTCCTAGAAGATTGGAAAGAGAAGTGGTGTGGCTTTCAAAGCAGTAACTCACTAGAACTCTCACTCTTTTAGTTTTCTGACAGCCTGGAAAGGATAAGTAGGGTAACCTGGGTATAGCTGAGACGTCTTCCGAGTCCTGGGAAGTAAGAGCCCTGATGGAGTTGGCCACCAGTTATTAAGCTGGAACTAAGGCAAGACTGTTTAGTCAGGAAAGGCAAGCTGCTTGTCTGAGATGGCCAGCTGGCACTGGCCCTTGAGGAGCCCCTGTTCACACTGGGAACAACCCAAAAGTGGCTTTCCCCAGAACAAAGAGGAAGTTTCAAAAAAACAAACAAACAAAAAAAAACCCCAAAAACAAATGCAGACCCATTAGAAATAAAATTGGTGTTTTGTTTTATCAGGACCCCCAGCATTCAGGGACTCCGCCATCAAATAGGCAAATCAGAGTGTCAGATGGTTCTGATCGTGCAACTCAATGTCCGGCATCCGTTTCACTCCTATTCTGCAAGTGGCAAACTCTGGTGGAAAATAATTTAAAAGATTAAGGCAAAAGTCTTTGATGATACTATAGTTTCTAGGACGAATTATAACCCTTATCAAATGGTTGTGAAACCAAGAGGATATGTGATTAAGCACAAATAAATGTGGCACAGGAAGGATGTATGAAGAGTGTCAGACCCAGGCAGTCAACATGAATAAAGCACTGGTCACTGGGAAGTGGGGGCACCCTTGAAGGCAGGAATCTGACTTAGGTAATTGCCTTATGTTTCCTATCCCCAACCACTGGCCTTTGGCCTAAAATGGGCACAAATACATTCTTAATGATTAAAGTGTTAAAGGCGGTAAAATTTGAACTAGACCTTGGAAATTAAAATTTTATCTAAGAGAGAATAGCATTATCATCAGGGGTCTATGAACAAGACAGAACAAATGTTTTAGAAACTCCAAAATGTAAGTACATAAAAGGAATCAAAAAGATGATCTTGTCCAACATATTCATCGACCAGATGGAGAGCCCAAGACTCAGAAAGAGGAAGAGCTTGCCAACGTGACCCAGTCATAAAGGGTTTGGTGTCAATGCTCTTTCCACATCTGAAATAGTCCTTTACTCTCAATAGACATCTCCTTGGGGAATACATGCAAGAAACCCCCAGAAGAACACTGCAGAAGGTCAGTGGGGCTGCAGGGACCTCATCAAGATGAACTCATTTAATGCAATGCTAAGGAAGTAGTCAGGAGCCAGTTTAGGCAGGAACTAAGAGGCAATGCTAAGAGCTTTATGTTTATCCTAAGGTCAATAGGATACCATTAGAGACTTGCAAATGCTAACCACTATATATGAAAATAGATTAAAAAACAAATTTCTTCTGTATAGCACAGGGAACTATATTCAATATCTTGTAATAAGCTTTAATGACAAAGAATATGAAAATGAATATATGTTTATATATGAGTGACTGGGATATTATGCTGTATGCCAGAAATTAACACTTTATACTTCAATTAAACATATATATATATATATATAAAACCATTACAGTGTTAAGAATGGAGAAGACATGATGATGAATTGAAAAAAAGTGAGTCTGGCTGTACTGTGGAGGATGTATGGGAAGCATGATGAGAAGAGATGGAAGAAACCTGGTGAGACAATTGTAGTACACAGGTGAGATACAGGTGAGAGCGAATGGACAGTGATGAGAGTTCAAGGGAAGCAGTCAGGTGGGAAGAGGAAACCAACAGGAGTTGTAAAATCTTCCAATTCTCCTCACCACCCAGGGTTACACCCTCTCGCTTCTCCCTTAAACTTGCTGCTTCTTTGACCTATAACACTCTTCTATCCCCACTTCCTATATTTGCCTTGGTAAACTCAGTTTATCTTTCAGGTCTCAGGATGCTGTTTTTCCCTGGAAAGTCTTCCTTGATGCTCCCCATCTACCCTGGCTGCATGGGTCACATTCTCGACTTACCTAATAGTGTTTCTATTCTCCCTCCTCTAAAGCACTACCCTGGTTTGTTTATAATTGCCTGCTCATCTGTCTGACCCAACCCATGGCTACGCAGTATCCAGAACTTAACAAATATTTGTTGAATTTATGAAATTATGCTGTTGTATTCCACAGTGGTAGGTTAACAAATGAGCAATCAATGTACAAACTGTACATTTCTCTCTTACACAGAGTAAGCTGAGCATAGTTTAACCTTGAACACAAGGTCATCATTATGACTACAGTCAAAAATCAAAGAATCTCAAAAATACCTCAGATATTATGCAGTCTAACTCACTCATTTCTAGGTAGATAAACAGGCCCAGGAAGGTGAAGGGACCATGGTTTCTGGTGAGAGATCTACACTTAACATCTCAGTACCCTGATTCTTAATCCAGTCCTGGCAAAAGCCACATGCAGAGGGCAATAGTCATCATTTTTGAGATGCCTTGAACTCTTTACTCCAGCACCACATGGCCTCAGCTGTAGTATTTTATTTCTGTTCTTGTGCCTGTTTTCATAGCTTTTATGTCTCCTCCCATATTATCAACTCTCATACCCTAATCCCTCAGTACACCCATGTCTAGTAAACCCTCTCCCCACTCCTGTATGTTCAGGAGCCAGGTAACACTTCTAGCCCTCTGAAGCCTCACAGCACTTACAGTGCTCTAATATTATCAATGCTTTACTAGCCTGTCTTCTCCACTCAAGATACAAGATATAAGATCTGCTTTATTCTCCTTTTTCGCATAGTGCCTAGCCCAGGGCCCAGTATATTCATGTGTGCTGAAGAATTACCTAGCTTATTAAGTACCAGATAAAATAAGCCTGAAGGAAAATTATAAACTCATTTGTGGACTTTACCTTGTCAATCTAAGCTGCTTTTCTGATTTACTGATCTTAGTTCTAGTAAGCATATTATTTTGGGGCTTAAGGAATGATTGGTATGTGAGAAGGGACTTGTATCCCCTCTTACAATAATTATAAACTGTTAGGATAGCCGTGGATTTTGGGGACATTTTTGTAGACAGGTGGGGATCCAGAAATGGAAGGAGTTTTAAGAGGCAGATGTTGAAGCACACGTCTCCCAACAATTACACCCTAGGGGGCTTGCAGTAGACAGGAATTATTTGGTATGTCCAGAGTGGAATGCCTCCACTTTTCTGGAGAGCTGTTCCTCCTCAACTACAATTAGGAGACACTAGGCAGGACCAAAAATCACAGTCTGTGGCTACAGACAATTGGTTTGGGGGTGGACACATAACTCAAGCCACAAAAATCAAGGTCTTTCCCCAGGACTTTCAGAAATGGAGCTGTGGAAAGAGATGCGACTCCTCTCTGAAAGCAATGCCTTGCAATGTGATGTTTCCCTCCGTGAGAGCTGGGATGGGCAGTTTAAGAGAACAAAGTAGGGGGGAGGAAATAGCTCATGTGGTAGAAAGCATGCTTAGCATGCACGAGGTCCTGGTTCAATCACCAGGACCTCCTCCAAAAATAGCCCCAGCTCCAAGTCATATAACGCAGTATTTCCTGTACCCACTGCTTGCAAACAGATGGCTACTAAATGCAGAAAACACATGAGATTTAGGGAAACTCATGGAAAACAGATCCCTGATGAGAGAAAAGCCAAGTGTTTAGAGCCCATTCCTCATCTGGGAAATCCGTTGCCATTGAACCAGAAACCCAAATGAATTGTGCACTAGGGGCAATTTTACGGATTAAATCAGAGAACCAAACAAGGCAGAGGATATATCCCTTCCTTCCTGCCCTATTCAAAGTCTCAAGCACAGAGGTTCTTAGGTTAAAACCCTGTGCCGAAACAAACATCGCATCATTCTAGGGAGAAAAGCAGGCTCTAGAAGTGCTTGATTTCAGTTCAGCACAGGCAGCATTTTCTAATAAGTACAGCTTCCCCAGTGGGGGCTGTCCCAAGAGGGTATGAGCCTCCTGCTACAGGAAACAGTCAAGGAGAGATGCCAGGAAAAGGAGGTGTTCTAGGGAAAATATTTGATGCAGGATTAGATACCGACTTTGCCATTTCTTTTGGACTTTGAGAGTTGGTGCTGTTTAACTTCAATCACAAGGGTCCCACAAGTCAGTGGGACAAATCCAAAACAAATGTCACTGTCCAGTGAGTGAGCTGGAGATTTCTCTTCTGGTTTGAACTCTCCCTCTCTGTCCATCTTGGATGGTATGGTTGACAATGGCCCTCTCTTTCTCTGGCTGTGGGAGAGATCTTTCCTCCTCTCGACTGTCAGATGAGGCTCCACTGGGATCAGCATCCCCACTGTCATCTCTATGCAAATCCCCGATTGACCCCCAAATCCAGGAAACCCTACACATCAATTAGCCTTACAGAGACTGGGGTTACCATGGGACAGATTATAAGTCTTTGGCTGGGGACCCACCTTGTGTCTCTAACCTGAAACCTGGTCCTGTTCTGTAAGCAAATGGCACAGCCTCTGCAAATAATGGGTTTCTGTGGTACTGACATGGAGAACCTTGGAAGCTACAGAGACCCCACCCCAGTCACTGGGAGCTGGGCGGAAGGCGTCTTGCAGTCTCAGCCGTGGTACCCATGTGAGTACCCTGGGACAAGCCCCCTACAGCATCTCAGATCCTCCTGCCTGTGGCTATTAACCCTTGAAACGAAACCCTTGAAGAAAATGGAAGGAATTAGCCAGGCAAAGGGAGATCACAGTGTGGATTCCTGGAGGCCTTAGCTGAGCGCTCCAGGCTTTGTGAAGGAATTCAAAGCTCTAAAGTATGCATCAAGGTAAATGCTGAGAATTCATGCTACTCTTCATTTCAATCAATATTTCCTTCTTGATGTTAGGGGTTATATTTAGGACTCAGTTGAGTCTCTGATGTGGCAGGGTTTATAAATGTCAGTGTTTATGGGAATTACATTCTCGCCACCAATGCTGGCCTGATGACACAAACTTACCCGACCCCTTCTCCCCAACACAGGCCTTCAGCTGCTGCTGTGGGTTTTATCTTTACCCCTCAGCTCCACCTCTAGAGAGAATGGAAATGTGACTTCTGTCACATTGTTGGTTTTAAGTTCTAATGTCAATTCCAGCTCAGAAATTTGCAAGCCCTCCTCTGGGAGATCACAATAGAGACTGGGCAGAGGTCAGGGATAAGGATTGAGATGCAGGAAGAAAAGCAGGCTGTTGCTCACTGTATTTGGAATTGCACAGGCCTACCCTAACTAGGACTACAGAATGAGGGAGCATCAACTTCGTGGTCAATAGACTGCATGAGCCCCAGCCATCTCTGTGCTAAAGATTACTCTATCTCTTATATTTTTAACTCAACTCTCTCTGAGCCATTCTCCCTGCTCTGCCTTCCACATTCTCCAGAACAGACCCCCAAGGTTTGTTGGCTCCTCATCCGTACTTTCTGCCCCCACCACTGCCCTTGTTACTCAGGCCCCGGTGAGAACAATGTTTTACTGGGACACATTTAGCCCACATACACATTTAGACCCCACTATGGCTCAGGGTCTCAAGGTTTGATCTGATTTTCTTAGGCTGCTTATGGCTCGTGGAAGCAGAACCCAGACATACCTTGGGATTTACTTGCTCATCCTCCAAATGCTAGCCTCTCTGCACTGCTGTCCATATCAGCACCATAACCAGCAAAAAGCAGAGGTTGGTGTTGTGGTTTGTTTTAGCTCTGCATCCACATGGCCAGAGGCAGCTCCTGCCAGTTCAGCTCAGAAATCTCCAGGCCCAACTGCTCCTAGCCCCTATGGGAGAAGGATCTCCTACCAGGAAGACAGGAAGCAGGATATTTACTTTCCCTGAGGGAAACTGTTATCCCTCCCGACAGGTTAGGACCATACCTCACGGCTGCAGCAGTTCAAAGTCTGGGTAACCAGCTCTTCCCCATGGTCAACTGGCTGTCACCCTTTTACCTTTCCCTATCCAGTCACTCGAGATGCTTCTATCTATCCCATCAAACTAGAGGTGGAATACTGTGTCACCCAGACAAACTGAGCAACGTATGGCTACTATTAACAACAACAATAATAAATATCTATTCACTTAGTATGTCACAGACACTGGCCTATGACACCAACCCTATGGTATGGGCAGTAGGATAGCCATTTTGGGGATGAGAAACGGAGGCACAGGGCCAAGTAAGGTGCCTAAGGTGACGTAAGACCAGGGTGTGAGCCTAGTCAGTCTGACTTCAGAGCCCACCTTCTTAACCACTTTACTAAGCTGCCCCACAATAATCCAGGGTCCTCTTTCAAAACACATTACAAATGAAGGAATTCCACAAAGGAGAAGATGTGGCAAGACTGAAGGAGCCCTCCTATGAGGAACAGGTAGAAGAACCAGGTGTGTTAGATTGAGAGTGAAGACTTGAGTCTGAAGGTGGGATCAAGAAGAGGGTCTGTGAAACATGAGCGACTGAGGAAGAAACCATGTTCTTTTGGGCCCTAAGAGTTAAATAACTAGAATCATTGGGTACGTAAAAGAACTTTTAGTAAGTAAGAATTGTTTTTTAAGAGGTGCTGAGTTTCTCATCACTGGAACTCCATGACCTGGGTGAAATATGGATGAGATGCTTTTATAACAGGGCTGTAGCAGACAGTGCCGCTGTCCCGTCCATGTACGCTCAGCACTCACGTGGCAATGGTAATCCACAGCAAACGTCCAGGATGCCAGCAAAGCAGTCTGGAAGGGACAGGGCGTTAGTGCCTGTACAAGCACCCCCATCCAATGATGAATGGCAATTAGAGGCTAAATCCCCTCACCCCTTAGTGAGATTCACTCTGGGCCACATTTCTCAGAGGTGGCCAGCTGGACTGACCACTAACATAACTGGTATTCACTTCTTTCCCTCCTCCATCTCTAATCCTACAGCTGCTCCCTGAGATTGTCTATCACATGCATCATCTATATTCCAGTCTCAGGAAGAAATCCCCGCTCATGGGAGAATCTAGCCTATGCCAAAAGGTTTGAGTACCAAATGGAGTCTTGTCTGGATGACTTTTATCATCCCTTCCAGTCTGGGGTGTTATGATTGTATTTCATTTTGTTATACTCAATCCTATACAAAAGTGCATCAATTCAATTCAATAATTAGATTCTAAATCTTGTGGAAAGAGAGCTACTAACAGGCGTAATCCGAGGGGCATATTAGAGCTGATCCTGGCTGGGATGAGGTACAGGGCTGGAAATTTTTGAAAGGGGTGAAGAGGCAGCCAACCAGACCACTGCATGAAGTACACTCCAGGACAGAGAGAGCAATAATGGGGAGTGTGGTGCTACAAAGAATAAGCTTTGCTTTCTCCTCCAGCTTGCTGAGGGCCATCTCTGAATTTTGCTGTCCGTCTGGCTGGGTGTATGAAATCAAGAATTAATAAAATAACTTTGATTTCTTTAATAGCTATTATGAAAAACTTTCTAGAGGCATATTGAAAAGTACTTTTTTCTATTACTTTTCCACAAATGTTCTCCAAGGTCAGAATGAACAAATGGCCATAAGAGAAAAGACTGAGAACAAAGACCTTGTTGGCATTTTAGAGGCATGCCAAGTTCAGTTGGAGAAGCCTATATTTAACTTGTTGAATATTAAAACCATTGCTGCTCAGCGGCACAGAGATTTCTCTTTTTGAATATTCTTCCCCAAATTTCCCTCTTGAACCATATTATTATTTCGGTTCAACCTCAATTACACCATCACAATCTTACCATTCATAAATGTATTACCATTCTGAAAAGGTACTTGATAGCATTTTTAAACCATGATATGCAATAATGTATAGTGATTTCTTAAAAGAGAAATTAACCACAAGCTCCACTGGACCAACTCACACATAAATCAAATTTAGTAGAAACTACTTGTCACACTCAAGTTTATAAATTCATAACAGAACTGCAGTTCCTTTATCTAGCCTTGCTAGCTTTGATCTTGACCACAGCATCACATGGGTGGTGATAATAATATGCACAAGCATATCCCTCGGATGCTTGAAGCAGATAGGAACAGCACTGAGAGGCAGTTTAGAAGGTGAGTATGTACAGTGAATACGGATGGGGGCCCCTGGGTCTAGGTCCTCACTCTGAGAGATGAGGTAAGTTTTTAAACTTTTCTGAGACTCAATATCTTTATCTGTAGAATCAGAATAACTGTAACTCCTCTCTCACTGTTTTTATTAGGACTAAATAAGGCAATGCACTCAAAACAGGTTACACAGTGCCTGTGAGGGGTAAACACTCATAAGTGGCCCTGTGTTATTGTGGTGCCCAGTGAACATGCAGAATTAGAGAAAGGGCAGGTGTCACCAGGTGAAATTGGGAAACTGAGGCCCAGAGAGAAAAGCCCATGAGGCCATATAAGAAGGCAACAGAGAAGAAGGAACCGCAGGATACCAGGGCTCCTGGGGGAGGCCCTGCAAACCTTTTCCTGCTTTTTGGAGGAAGGTAGAAGAGCAGATCTGAGAGTCAAAGGCCTGCCTGCCTCCCTACTGGGCCTGGAATTTGGCACTCCCCGCCCTTACATTTTCTCCTCTGTAAATGCTTCCACAAATAAACTTCTTATCCCAATCATCAAACTGTGTTTTGAGGGGAGAGGAAAGAGTGATCAAAAACATATAAATGTTTTTGGAAAGTAGAGGAGAAGTAGAGATGGAGGTGCCAATGATTCTCAGATTGGGCTGGCATCCAAGGCAGCTTGATGGCCAGACAGCTGCACATCTTCTGAGGAAGAGAGAGAGGAAATGGACCAGAGAACAGCCAGTAGGAGAGAAGGGACAGCAAAGAAGTTGTTTCTGGTTCCCCCAAATTTCATTTTAGAGACTAAGACTAAACATCGTGTCTATTACCCTGTGTGAACTAAGGCCTCCAGGCACTCCCTGGGGAAGACAGGGTCAAGATGATTATTCCCACTTCGCTAAAAAGGAAGCTTACTGCTGAGGAGGCACAAGGGTCTTACTGAGCATATTCTAATAGTGGTAAAATCTGGCATAGACCAAGCCCTCCTAAATGCCCATGAGGTCCACTCCAGACCTCTGAGAACCCCTCTCCTCCCCCGCATCCTGCAACCAGCCCTGCTAGCTTCTTTGCTCTTCTGCCTACGCTCCAGGTGTGCTCCTGCAGCGGGACCTTTGCACCTGCTGCTCCCTCCACATCTTCATTGTCCATATCACTTGAGTAGCACCTCAGCACTTTCTATGTTCAATACTGTCTTTTCTTTTTATCTCTTATCACTGTCCAACTTATTATAACTTGCTTATTATCTATATTCTCCACTAGCTCCAAAAAGACAGGAACATGTTTCTAGTGCCTAAAACAGTGCCTGGCATCAATAAAATATTTTGAATGTGAAAATGTCTGGCTTAGAAACCTGACCCTCAAATATGTCCCACTTAATAGGCTCACCACACTCCTCACTCCATCAAAGACCTGAGTACTGTGGGTACCTGGCAGCTGAGCCCATTCAGTCAGATTTTTGGTATCAGTGAAGGTAGCTTCTGGGTCATGGGTTGATCCTTTTCCTCATTTTTTATCTAGGGCATTGTAAGACTTCCACCTACTGGGTTGAGCTTGAGAACACTCTGACTCTAAGTTTATGAGTAGAAATGATTTGGTCAAAATTATTCCAACACCAGTTAACTTTATCCGAAAAGCATTTCCCAAAACACATGTCACAAGCTATTTTAATTCTTTAGTGTTCATCTGCTGAGCCACTGTGTAGGTAGTAGAAGCCTGCAGCCAAATTTAAGGGGGACACATAACCCTCTTGCACCATCTTCATATTTCATAACTCTGAAAAAATATTTATTTATTTATTTTCATTTTTTATTTTTTTATTGGAGTATAGTCGGCTACAATGTATTGATTTCTGGTGTACAGCATTATGTCCCAGTCATGCATATATATACATATATACATTTTCATATGCTTTTTTATTAAAGGTTATTATAGGATATTAAATATAATTCCCTGTGCTATACAGAAGAAATTTGTTTTTTAACCTATCTTTATATATAGTGACTAACATTTGTAAATCTCAAACTCCCAGATTTATTCCTTTCTACCCCCTTTCCCCCAGTAACCATAAGATTGTTCACTATGACTGTGAATCTGTTTCTGTTTTGTAGATGAGTTCATAGTGTCCTTTTTTTGTGGTTGTTGTTAGATTCCATATATGAGTGGCTTACTTCACTTAGAATGACAATCTCTGGGTCTATCCATGTTGCTGCAAATGACATTATTTTATTCTTTTTTATGGCTGAGTAGTATTCCATTGCATAAACGCACCACAACTTCTTTATCCAGTCATCTGTCTATGGACATTTAGGTTGCTTCCATGTCTTGGCTACTGTATATACTGCTGCTATGAACATTATATTTTGTCACTCTTATTTGACAAACACAGAACCCATAATGCCGGCATGTAAAGTAATTTTACTCATGTTTCTCCTCCAGTGTCTTCACTGAATTTCACAGTGGCACAATCGCAAAGTCTGGACATGTCTTGGGGAAATTAAATGCTCCAACCTTCACAGCCTGTACATCCTTATTACTCAGATTCATTCAAGAAACAAGAAAACCACACAGGCCATTTGAACAGAAATAATCCAACAGGGATAATTGGCTAAACAGGTATAGGAGGACTCAAAAGGCCAAAAGGGAGCACTGAGATCGCACAGAAATAAGAACTGCAGATGGCAGCTGCCAACCCCTGGACAGGGCATGGAGGGAGGAGGCTGGGGTGATTGGAGTCTGCAGCTTGGAGGAAGCAACCAGCCTTCTAAGGGGGAGGTGCTGTGGCGAGTGGCTAGTATCTCTGATGAAATGGCTGCTTCTGGGACTACAGAAACCAGCTGGGACCTCGGACCAGATACCACAGCAATAACCTTTGCCACTGGCTGAAGAAGCACTAATGGGGTGATGCCGGGTAAAACAGGAAGGCCACGGGAAGACACAAGGCTCTCTCCTTCATCTGACTCTCCAGCCTCCTCTGTCAGCAGAACTAACGGGAAGATCAATGGCAGAGGAGAAGTGTGTGGGCATCTTTCCAGTCACAGCATCACAAAACAGAGTATAAAAAGGTGGTTCACAGCTGAGAGACAATAGCTCAATAACCAGCACAACATCCAAATGAAGCCAAATTAACCTTAATGCCCAAATTTTGCTAATTCATAGCACACAACTGCCAAGAGAGCTATTTCCTTCCCCTGCCCAGTCATGCCAAAAGTCATGAAATAGGAGCTTCCATTCTCTCAAAAGTTTTCAAAAGAAATCCTCTGGACTTCTCTCCACCCCACGTCACAGCTCAACACACCTTGAGAGTGTTTGGATCCACACTTAACACAAGAGGAGAGATTTATCACCATTCTGTCTGCTCTTCCTGTAGCTGGGTGGTAAATACCCAAGACTCAAGTCCAAGCATGTTCTCTAGTCCAGCCTCAGCCACAATAAAGGTGACATTTTGAGTTTCGACTCCTATGTACATACTCCAGATATACATATATATCTATAATTTTTTCCACAACCCAGAGAGGAAAAAGGTGTAAATAATTATCTCTCTCTCAAACCCCTAATACCAGCTTGCATAAAAGTGGAATATATCTGTATCTTCATCCCCACTCAGTGACTTTTTATGCTGCACAGCTGGGAGGGTCTGGGATCCCCACGTTATCCTTCTAGTCTCCTACCTGAATGCCATCTCTCAGGAGCTCATCTCAGCCTTTGTAAGAACATGCTTCCCTGCTCAGGGTACTATTTCCCAGTGTTTCAGAACAATTCATAAAATACTTTGACTCCTCCTATACCAGAGCCATGTTGCATTCAAGGCAAACATGGAAAACAGCCATCTCCTCATCTGTGTAGACCTTGTCATCAGCATGTAAACCATACAGCCTGTGGCCCAGACCTCACAGACCTCCAGTGGAGCCCTTGCCTCAGTATTGCTTGGGAAAGAGAACAGATGTCAAACTGCTTTCCCATCAGTGAACAAAAAATACACCTCTGACCACTGCAGAATGTATCAGGACATCCTTTTTATGGGCACCCTTCTCTCCATGTCTATCAACTCAAGCAAATTTGGTACCTGGGAAAGGGATAAGGTTATCAATCCCTGAATTTAATAGATATGATGAAGCTTGGAATACAAGTTTGGACTCAGCTGCAGTTTGAACTCTATTGCCCTGTATTGAAATAATCTTTTAGTCCAGATTCTCTCAGTTGTAAATGCTAGAAATCCAACTCAACCTTAGGCAGCAAAGGGAAAATATTAGCTCATGAAACTGGATCATGATGCTCTGATGATACCACAGGAGTTGGCCTTTGTCTTTTAGCTTGGTTTCCCCTGAAACTGCCTTCATATTTAGCAAACTCACATTTTGGTGGCAAAATGTCACCAACAGCTTCAGGCTTAAATTCCACCAGCTCAGCAACTCTAGCTGAAAAACAACCGCACTAACAAAAGTTCCAACAAAAATCCCAGGATTGAATGCACGATGGGGTCAGTCTAAGTCACATGAACATCCCTGAAACAATAACCACTGTGAAAAGGGGGATGGAATGGCCTAATTGGCCAGCTCTGGATCATGCCCCAACCCCAAAAGTCAGGGATGGGATCAACCAAACTGAACCACAGAACAAACAATGGACCAGAGACAGGGTTTACAAAGGAAAATTGAAGAACTATTACCAGGGGAAGGGGGAATAAACGCAAGGCAAGCAAAACAACATCTGTCTCCCTTAAACCATTTATACTGATCTTCTTTTTTACTTATTTTTTTATTTTATTATGACTTACATTTCTGTTATATTCACTTCTTATATATTCCCTAATAACGTGTAAACTTCTTTGCATTCTCCAAAACACTTGACATAAATACTATACTAGGCATAGAGCAGTAGAGACTGAATAAATGTCATTTGATTGTGTGATTGAAATTTTTTGGTACGCATCTATCTCCCTGTAAGAAATTAATCCTCTTTTGGAATTATAAAAATGGTGGATGGGACAGCTGGCTCCCTTGACTCTGAGGAAATCTGGAGGCTGAGAGGTATTTAAAATGAAGTATTTAGCCATGATCAGTTTTGCCAAAAGCAGAATCTGAGACAAGAACTTGGGAGTTGGTGATTTATTTGGGAGATGGTCTCAGGAAGAAGCAGAAGTGGGAGAGCAGGAAGAGAGAGGGAGGAAAAAAGTTCAAACCAACATAAGGGTGCACTGAGACCACTCATGTGAGATAGAGGGGCCCCGTTCTGCTAGGATTCCTGAGAAGAATACAGAAGGCCTCCCAGAATGATCATCTCTGGACAGGAAGTAGGAGTGTTTTCCCTTTGTTTCCCAGCCCTCACTGTTGGGAGATGCTTCTCGGGGAAATAATTCTCCAACCTCCACTTCTGGGCTGTAGCATCAGAAAAGCCCTGGGTCAGAAATGGAGGACACGGTGAGAGCCTGATACCAGAGGCTGTCAGCATGAGGAGAAGCTGAGCTAGTATGGGGCTGTCTGCCACCACCTGTGCTCTAGTTGGAAGGGGGCTAACAGGACATGGACACACTTACCAGTGATTGTTACAAGGTGTGCCTGGGGGGAGTTTTGCCAGATCATTTCCCAGTCCATCCCCTACCAAATCTCTGCTCGTGCCAGTTCCATCTCTCTCCTACTCACAACACACACACTTTTCAAAACACATGGGGATAAATGTGTCATTTCACACCAGCTCTCAGCATTCCAACCACAGACCCAGTAGAGGTGCTTTGAGAATGGAGTTGCTACAGGCCAGGAAAGGTAAAAACTCTATCATAGTACCACTCCTTGGGTGACCTCGGCATTTCTACTTTCTAGTACAGTTGTAAGACCAGTAAAAAACAAAAACGAGTTTCTCTAGGTTTGTCCACTTCTCCCTCAGTGTGAGGCAATAACATGCCAGATTGAAACAGAGCTGGTAGCTACTACCCTAGAAAATTTAGCTCAGTCCAACTGGAAAGCCGTAAGTTTCCCTTCTCAGATGACAACAGCTGTGACAAATTGGTTTCAATTGTTTTCAGTCAGTCTCTCTGGGATCTCTCAGTTCCCTCCCACAGCTTTCCATCAGCCTGTCCATGGGGAACTGGCAGCTGTATTTATTGGGAAAGGTGGGTTGGGCCCAATGCAGCTGCTTTTTCCAGAACTACCAGACTCCCACTGGAACTGCCAGTGGAAATAGTCACCATATAGCACACACTGTCCTCCCCTGAAGGACTGAACTGCATCAGTGAAGATATAGATGATGGTTGTGTTCGAGCAGGCAGATAGCTGGATATGAGCAGAGAAAAGGGGGCAAAGAAAGGCCAAATGCAGGAAACCATACATCATATACGCACGGGACTCCCTGGGCAGAGAAAGAAAAGCAGGAAACTCTGGGAAGGTAAGTGGTCACACATTTTGGGGTAACAAGTAGCCTGGAGGCTGACAAAGAAAGATGGGAAAGGCAGGAATCTCCAGTGTCCGAATTCTTTCTGCAGTGAGACCAGAACCCAGTCACCAGCGACACTTGCATTTGTGGAATGATTACAACTACAAAAACTGCTGGCCTCTATCAGTGGTCAACAGCTGCATGTCTTCCCCAGGACTGCCATGTAATCCTCAGTGCCAAAATAATAGATGAGTTGAGCTGCTTCTTTATTCTCAGATTCTGTAATTCTATTTCAGGCAACAAATCTCAGAGTTGCTGAGATTCTCAGGGTTGAGCTTTCTCACTAGCCTGACACCAGACCCGCTCAGATGTCTTTCTTACTAGGTTACCCAATAAAAATCAGCCCCTTCCACATTTATTCCTCATGCAGAGGTGTCCCCCCTGAGCAGGACTGTGCATGTCTACCCCATTGTTGAGACAGACTCTTCAGGACTCCTCACCATGGGGGGAGCCAGCGCAGGTGTAGGCAATCTAAGGGAAGGACCATGGGGGACTAAGGGGGAAAATGTTCCTATCTGGGGGCTGGGGTGGGAACACAGAAAAGGTGCCACCCTTTGCCTATTTTCCTCTGTGTCTCAGTGTTTCACTTTCCTGCCAACTCCTCAAGCCCCCTTTCTGATGAAATGACTAAACGGTCTGAACAATGACTTTCAGCATGGATCCTTCAAAATTGTTTATACAATGTCAGTGTTGGAGAATGTCCTCTCTACCTTCATCTACCTTCCAGACTCCAATCTGCCCTCCACCCATACACACATGTCATGTCTCTGTGTTGTCTTGTTCTACAGTCCGCGTTCCCTCAGAAACAGACGCCGAGATAAGGATTTGAGTGCAAGTAGGGGACAATGCCAGGAAGTGTTCCCACATGAGCGGGGAAGTGGGGCAGGATGGGAGGGCAGCCAATGCAAGGTGCCTACATCGATGAACAGACACTGTTATGGGCAGCGGGGGCTTGATCTTCCAGGGACCTTTGGGGATGGTACAAAACAAGCTTCTAAACTGTCCTAACTGAGGAATCTGGGGTGTGCCTACTCATTATGGCTTGAGGGTGCCCCTGGGGTGTCAGTGTCTTGAATTCACAACTCGCCCTGTATGTGAGTCAGGAGTGAATTTCCAGGTCTTAGAGACAGGGGCATAGATTGGATCAAGGGGCTATGGGCGGGGCACCAACAGCACCTGCTGCAATGAGAGAGGAGGGGCTTGCTGCAGTGGCATACATAGGTGGAGGCTGGACAACAAGAGGGTGTGGTGGTGTGGACTGTCCTGAGGGTGTGAGAAGTAGCCCTGCAGGGTTAGCGTATTACCACATCTGCCCCTGGGACTGCCTGGTGGGGTGAGTGGCACCACCATCAGGTAAACCCGTGAGAAAACTTTCCTGGTGTCCCAGTCCCCTCCTCCAGGACAAATCTAAGATCAAAGGGCATCTGGCAAAGGCTGGAGAAGAGGAACTCCACACTTGGTTGGGGGAAGATGGGGAATGGAGTTTTTGCTTAAGGATTCACCTGGGACCCTGGCTAAAATGTGGATTCTATTCAGCTGGTCTGGGCTGGGGTCTGTGTGTCTGTATTTATAACAAGCTCCAGGGATGCCCTTGCTGCTGTTCCATGGACCACTGTGAGCAGCCAGGTGCTAAGGACCCTGAGCTGGTGCCTGTTACACCTGCCACCCTGACACACCTGTTATGGTTAGAAAGCATGCAGGGTTTGTGCCTTATTTTGGTTCCCATCTGTTTTTAATTTGTTAACGTGTCAATCAGGGTCCTTGCCAGGAAGAATGGTACATTTGAGGTGAATTTACTGAAGATGTTATTTGTAAAGGTATGTGCAGGGCATAGGAAAACCACAAAAGAGAGCATTACCCCAAAACTACTTACACAGTTGGGAGAGAAATTTGAGAGAGAGAGCAAGAAGGAGGGTGTCATGCGAAGAAAACATTTGACAGGAACCTTGGCCCTTGACCAAGAGAGGCAGCCCAGACGGCACAAGTACCCTGAAGGGAGGAACCTGGCTCCTGCCCTCCTTGGATCTCCTCTACCCTCCCATTGGTCAAACCTGATGTAAGTCAAGGAAACCACACACAGGTTAGCCTCTGGGGGGCCAGCGCAGCATGGGGAAGGAGGGGGCTGTGGAGGGGCATAATAAAATGGCCACATCTTTAAGTCTTTGTTCACCTGCATGAGTTTTTTCAGAACAAGAAACATGTAAACCAGGAGTAGGCAACTTTGCTTGTAAAGAACCAGATAGTAAATATTCTTTGTAGGCAATACTGTTTCTGCAGATTGCTCAGTTCTACCTTTGAGTCAAGAAAGCTATAAACAATACCTAAACGAATGGGTGTAGGTGTGTTTCAATGAAACTTTATTTACAAAAACAGGATGGCAGGCCAACTGTAGTTTGCAAGCCCCTGATAAACACACACACACACACACACACACACACACACACATTATCTATCTCTCCCTCCCCCTTCTGCCTTCCCACTCATGGTCCCTCTCTCTCCTGCTCCTCCTGGCCCCTCCAGCCTCCTATGCAACAGGAGATGAACCTAGAGCTGGGTGTTGAGGGACAGGAATGGTGAAGTGAATGGTAGGGGGTAGGAAAGGGAGATTCCAGCAGAAATGTGTGAACAAGAGTAGGAATCATCTTTGTATAAGGGAGGAGTGCATAAGAAAAAAAATAGGCTTAACTGTGAGGGTTTTGGAAATCAGACCAAAAAATTTGGACCATCTTCCAGAGGTCATGAGGGAGCCACAGAAACAAGAAGTTCCCAGCAAGAAGACAAGCCACATTGCAGAGTCTCCATGCAAGCCCTGTTGAGTGTCTGCAGAGAGCTGTGTACTGTCATGGATCCCAAGTAAAACTATTTACTCACAACACAGTTTAAATTTGTCTTTTTGTCAGCAAACTTGTATCCTCCCACAAGCTGTTGATTCACTCCTCAGATGAATCAGCTTGCAGAAGACTCCTCAACGCAAAAAAAAAAAAAAAAAAAAAAAAAAAAAGCAGAAGCTGCACAGTCAGAAATGGACTCTGAGCCCCCTGCATTGAAATAAAGACCAGATGTGGTCTGCCAGCCAGCAGGACAAGAGTGCTCGTTGCAAACATGACCATCTCCTTGCATCAAATCTCCAGGAATGATCAGCTGTGGCTCATGGGAAGAGGGCACCAGTGGGCGAATGCCCACGAAAGCCATCCTTGCGGGCTTTTATTAAGGAAAATTTTTCTAAACAAGTTCTCTGTGCTGAGGGAGGCTAGCAGAGACAGCAGCTGCGCATGCGCTCTTTGCACACCATCCTGAAGGCATCCCACTGCCTCGGATGCAGGAGGAGATGAATGTCACCCCTTCCCCACAGTCCCAGGCAAAGAGAGATATAAGTGGCATTCAGGGGACACATACCTAGCCTTCTCGACCTTAGATAGGACAACTCTGAGAGGTCTTCCATGTCACCACCTAAAGGTCCGAGTAGTTGAACACCAGGTACCCTCGATGATAGATATGTTTATGAACACACTCAGTATGGTCTTCTTTCTCTCCTCATCTCACTTCCCCAGTCCCTCTATGCCATATTCTTCCCAAGATGCTCACACCCTTGTCTCAGGGCCTGCTTCTGTGAGAGGTTAGCCTAAGACGCTCATGTTGGTTCTCCTGGGTGAAGGAGATCAAGCACCAAACCCTGCTTCCCAGCTGAACTCAAGGCGAAGCTCAGAGGGAGGCATGCCGATGCTTCCTTATCTTCCTAGGCCCAGTTGTGTGCCTGGCATCAGGGGACTCAGAGATGAATAAAACTTGTTTCCCTTCCAGAGATCATAGCGTGTTAGTAGGTTTAACTAAACTTAAGTCATTGACTTGTGGCCAATAGGAATCTCAGCCCATACAGCAAGGGGAGCAAGAAATGCCCCATTTCTCTTGTGCTTTGAAATGACTAAATTTCAATTCTGAGTCCCCGTTCCTCTGGCTCCAATCATTCTCAGAATCACCCATCCTCTTTAAATCATCCACCAACCCCACCCAAGTGACACAACATCCTGGTTGAGACATGGACTGTAGAGTCAGAAGGGATGGATTTCAACTCCGGCTCTCCCTGCAGATTATTAGCTGGGTCCTCCTGGGCAAGTCAGGTGACCTCTCTGAGCCTGACATAGCAGTCTGTAGAATTAGGATGATCATTGTATCTGCCTCGCTGGGATGTTGAGGACTACGTGAGATAATGTGTGCAAAGCACTTGGAGCATGTCTGGAACTAGGAAGGCACCATGGAAGAGTTCCTCGCAGGCACACAGCCCTGCAGCCATGCCTGAGCTTTAGAAATCTCAGGTAACTTACACATTACGAGGCTCTGATTCTGATTCTGAAATCCACAAACCTTTCCCCACTTCCAGCACCAGGGAATCTCACTTGAGTCTTGGAACATCTTTCCCACTCTCTGTTTCCCTTGGTGACACCCCCTCTTCAATCTCCTCCCAGAACACCTGCTTACCTCTCTAAGGGACGTGGCAGAAATCGGGGCCAGGACAAGTAGGGCCTCTCGAATTGTACTGAGTTCTACCCTTCCATTCTTCTTCAAGGCAAGAAAAAGGGAATCTGCTGCACACTTGGGTGGGGATGGCAAATGGGAGAAGAGCTTACGTGAATATATCTTGGGGGATTGGTTGACTCTAGTCATCTGTCAGTTATAAATGACTTAGGCACTGTACCAGTCCCTGGAAAACAATACTAGAAAAGACAGTGCTAATGTCAGTTTCCCTTTGAGAACTTCTTGCCCAGGGGCAGTGGTGTCTGAATGTGAACATGCACACAAATCACCCCCAGAATTACTATGCCCCATTTCACAGAGAGTTCAATTCCACTGAAGTGTCCTGGAAATCAAACATACCAGCTGATTCAGATACAGGTGGTTCCTGGGCCCTTTAGGAGAAGCCTAGACTTAAGATGCTAAATAACAGAGGAAAGATATTAGCAGGTGGATAACAGATAGTGGAATTTGTTTTCAGTTGAGAGTGTGTGTCTTGACTTTATACCACAAGGAGGAGCTGCCTCATATTGAGTTACATGTAGGCAAGGGGCAGTAGAGAGAAGACACAAGATACAGGGTCATTCATCTGATTGACCAGGGGAGGAGCCTGGCAAGAACATGAAATACAGCCAACACCCCAGCTTCTGCTAAATTCCTCTCCATCTCCTGCTTTCACCTCCCTAAGGGAGCTGGGCTAATCTGAAGCCAGTACATGTAGCTCTGGCTGAAACGTTCATGGTAATCCAACCCAGGCTGGGACACAAGAACCCCTTTCTGCCTCTGGCAAGATGGCCTGTGGGGCTGAGGAGTAGTTTGCATGTCCCCAGGGAAGTCCTTAGCACAGTTCTCAACATAACCCTGTGCTGGACTTCCAGATTCACAATTCTTTCTCTGATATATATATATATATATATATATATATATATATATATATATAAGGCATATATATATATATGCCTTACTTAAGAGGCAATTCCAAAGATAAGAAATTTCATCAGAAAAAAATAGAACAAATGTATGAATTATCCAAAGAATCATTTGTGTGGCTCACTTTGCTGTCATGTCTCTTTAAGTGATTTTAAATGAGAAAGGAGAAGGAGTGATGGAGGAAAAGGGAAAGGGCGCAGTGAAGAAGGAAGTGGAGATGGAAGGGAGGGGAGAAAAGGAGGAATATAAGGATGCATCCATCAGGAGGCTGGTGGGCCAGCCAAGTGCCCTCAGCCTGCCTTCCAGCAGGGAACCTGAACTGTTTGAGACAGGAGACCTCAGGCTTTTGTCTCCAGTCAGAACCAATCAGAGCGAAAATACACTATCATAGTCCCTAGCAACCACAGGATTTAGGCACAGCAGGCCTGGGAGCAGAGGAAAAGGAGAGTGAATCTGAGCAGGCCCTGGCTGCAGAGGCTGCCCTGCACAGTGGCTGCCCTCCCACCGAAGCCTGGAGAAGCTCACACCCACCCCCACACCCAGACAGCTGGGGAACATTAGCATTCTTCCCCGATAGTAACCACCTCTGTGATGCCCGAGTGATTTACAGTCTCCCCTTAAGCAAAATGCCAGAGCTCATCACCACATCCTGCAGACTATTACTGTTTATAAGGCTTGGGTTCACTGCACATTTTTATTGATTTCAAAACAAGGCAAAGCAGGCACACGCTCACGTGGAAAAGTTAATTAATGAGTAAATCTGGCCCGCCCCCTCCTGCAATGAGTAAGTGCAGCTTTGTCTTTGTTCCATTGGAGCATGAAGGCTGAAGTACAAAGCTGGGATCAGGAGAATCAAAGGAGGAAGGGAAAACTTTCTTCTCAAAGGAAGTGCAGGTCACACTGAGAACCTTTTCTCCTAAGAACACTGGCTCCAACCTGATCAGCATCTGTGCCAGGATTAAGGGGCCCAGGGGAAAGGATAGGGTGTTACAACTATTATTCATGGTGCTCAGGAAGGGAAGACCTCATTTGTGGCAGTATCTGGGATTTGGGGTTCACCCAACAGTGCCTTAGTCTGATACATTTCTCTCCTCGTGCTTTCATTCATCTCTCACTATCAGAATGCCCACACACCAAAATCATGTCAATTCTCCCAGGTACCACTCCCTATACAACCCTCCCTTGCTCATAATCTTTGCCTGATTTTCCACTTCCAAAACCTCAGCCTTCTAGTTTTGCCTACCTCTAGCATCTTCTTGGCTGGTCAGGCCAGGGGCCTCCCAAGACACCAAAATGATGACATTAATCCCTAGCTTCAAACTTCCAGTTATACCAGGCTTTTGGTCTGCTCCTCCCCATGCCCATACAAAGGAAGCCCTTTGCCCATCTAGCCATGGACTCCTGGCTCTCTGCCAGGCACTGTCTAGGCACTAAGGACTTTTGGTCTCTTTCCCTGAGCACCTGTTTGCTCCACATTCTCAGCCATTTGTTGAATATTGTCCCAGTGTTTTCCCTTGTTGATCACAGGAGTTCATTTCAAGAGCCTGGGCCACCAGCCACCTGTCAGGGCATAGTCATGCTCCTCCTGAAACCCCAGGGGCCTACAAGGACTCAGGCACTCAGGTTCCCAGTGATGGAAGATGTCCCTAGAATATATGCTGTTGAGTGGTGGTTCTCAATCTCGGGCACCTGGGGCTTACTCCAGAATAACAAAAGTCTGGGTGAAACTCCAGAATCTGTTTCATTTTTAAATTTAAATTTTTATTTATTGAAGTATAGTCAGTTACAATGTGTCAATTTTTGGTGTACAGCCTAATGTTTCAGTCATACATATACACACATATATTCGTTTTCATAATTAGAATCTTTTTTAAAAATCTCTCCAGGATGTCCTGTGAGAGAGAAAAACAGTGAGTTGATGATACCTGACAATGAATGATTAGATGTGAGAGGGAAAGAAGCTACTTGAGAGAAACAAACTAGAAACAAAAAGAGGAAATAATATTCTTCTCAGAGAAACCCTCTTTGGGAGAGGACTGGAGGATGCATTTGTTGGTACTGTGTCTGATAAGCCTGCTCTCAGGTCAGCTCTAAGGCTGCAGGACTGGAACAGTGGGAGACGGCTCTTCATGAGACCAGACAGGAACAGTTTGCTCTGAAAAGGGGCAGGAGGAAGACGTAAAGGAAAAGAAGACATCAGTGGTAGCAGCTGTGCAGTGTGCAAAGTTACCTCCCTCCATAGCTCCAAATTTTTAGAAGGTTTTAGGAAAACTCATGAAATATTTGCTGTGAGTAGATTTTTAGGTGCAATCCAGAGAACCTGCACTGGGTATACAGGGAGACATGGGCAGAGTAGAAAAAGACAGCAGAAATGAGGAAACCATGTGAATTTGCTTCCCTAAGTTATGAAATTTATTTACTTTGGAAAGTTCCACAAAGTTAAAGAAAGCAAATAAAAAATTCACAAAATATCATGACGCTGAAGCTCTTCTAATGCTGGAGTCAGAGGTATGGGCTCTGTGAGCATAGATTGTGACTGTGTCATGGAAGACCTTCTCATTACTCAATATCAAAGCATCCAAAGGGAAGCAGCCTGCCAAAGGGGAAAGGCGAGCCTAGGAGCTTAGACACTCTGGTTCCCCAATGTAGTCAATTATTTTCACCTTCTCTTGATTGGAGTTCTTAGTAAATATCATCAGAACCATGAATAACCCCAGGCCACCAGGCCTCACTTGTCTGTGGGTAGAGTGAGGTGATCATAAACACCTCCATGAAAATGCGGGGACTCATCCTCCTCTTTTCCAGGCTCCTCCAGTGTCTCGATCAGAAGTCAGAATCAGAATCACTTGGGGCATCTCCCAGGGTCTCATGGCACTCCCAGATCCGTCCATCCCACGTCTCAGTGGGTTGCTGTTGTGTCACTCTAAAGCACCTAAAAGCCACTGCCCCTGCTACCACCCAAATCACTGGCACTGTTGATGCTGCCATCTTGTTCAGGATGGCTATTCATTTCCTCATTATCATATGGGGGAGAAATGAAAGTACCCCTGTGCTAGGCTCACTTAAAGAAGACTTATTACAGGATAGCTCAAGCCCCCACATGTCATTGCCCTCCCGGCTTTGAATATGTTCAACTTTCTCTTTGTGAAAGTACACATGCGCTACTACGGGGCTAGTCAGGAGAAGATCATGTACCAGAAACCACCCCAGACCCAGAGCCCCCAACTCTCTTCAGAGCCTCAGTCCTGGTATTGACACTGGCTCTTCCTCCCATACCCTCTTTCTTTAGGAAGCTTCTTTCCCAGGGGCTTTGCTGTCTGGATTCTCAGTTTGACTTTTATCCTGCCTCTCTCAATATGCCTGCCTGTATCTGAATGCCAGTCCCTGGCACTGAGCTTTTATGTTAAGTCAGTCTTTACAAATAGGGAGGGTGGAACTCTCCCATGGCTACATTGCCCTCTGGGCTCAGGAAACTCTACAGTGCCTGTCTCCTCCCCCAGTGGTGAGTCCCTGGAAGACAGGGAGCACAAACTTTTGGGACCCAACATCATTGACTCTTTTCTAAATTGTTCTTGTTCCAGTTTTGCCTTATAGTTACTGTGTGACCTTTAGTAAACCCCTCCCTCTTTTGGGGTTTCAATCTCCTTATCTATAAAATGGTGATGTAGTTGATCCATTGAGGTGCCAGGAAGGCACTCTGGGAACTCTGAGAGCTAAATTACAAAAATAAAGCATAATGGATTGAGATTGATGAGTGCAAGGGCATCTTAAGGACAGACTGCCTTACAGAGCAGGAAAAACCAAGAGTTCAGGGGCAGCCTAACAGACAGGATCATTAACACGTCTGAAGAAAGACCATGTCAAAGGAAGGATGAGGATGAACCCTGAGGGAGCTTGTCTAGTCTTCCTGTAGATCCATCCCAGGCAGAGATGGGGGAAGATGGGTCTTCACATTGGAGCCTGATCACATTAAACCTTAGTGACATCCTTCTAATTCCTCAGCTCTGACTCCATGCCTACCAAATAGACTTCTAATTTTTTTTCTTTTCTCTTTTTAGCTTTGGATAAATAAACCAATGCTTTCCTAGGACTCTGTAAGCTAGAAACCATTATATGCAGTTAAGGACTCATTATTTTAACATGCGAGATGTATCCTGACATCCAGCTTTTAAGCCACATTTATGGCCCCCAAAAGAAAAAAAACAACCACCTTGTAAAACTGCAGAAACATTCTCTATCAGCTTGTTTGCAAACCCACAAAAATTTAACAGTGGAGATATTTTCAAGAAAAGACAAATGATCCTATATTTTGGGTCCCAATACTTGTGATGTTGTTTTAAGAATGCATCTAGTTTCTACCTAGTCTTAATGCTACATTCCAAGGATGTCCTAGGGCAGCGGTACTTAACTTTTGGGAAACTATCTTAGTTAAGGCACTACTAGTTGCTCTAACAAATAAATGCCAAAACATCAGTGGGTTAAGGCAACAGCTAATGTGAGTGTTGCTGATAAGTAAGTGACTGTCCTGATGTGGTGTTTCAGTGACCAAGGTTTCTTCTATTTGGTGGTTCTACCATCCCGTAAGTCCTCAGAGGGTACAGGGCACCCCTGCTTCTTAAAAACTCAGATCTGGATGTGACATGTCTCACTTCTGCTCATGTAGCACTGCCAAGAGCCATTCCCATAGCTGCATGTGAGTGTAGGGAGAAATATGTCCCTGGCCAACAACTCTCCCGCAGCAACTTCACCCTTTGGAAGTAACCACAGACATTAACAGACAGCTAGCCCACACTGCCTCAGGTCATAATGTGTCCTAAAAAGCAGAAGAAAACTAAGCACCTTCTCCCCAGAAGAAAGAGGCTCTCTGGTGGGTCTATTCATTTATTCATCAACACCACTGATTAAATCTTCCACTGAAGGTTTTTAACAGAGTAAGCACACACATACATTTATATTCATTTCATTCTCTCTCTCTTCCTCTCCCCAGCCCCCATCAAAGATAGAAAATATATTTAAAAAATAAAAGGAGAAATCAGGAGGGCACTAGCAAACAAGACATTTCCATATATATTTCTGGAACACTAAGTAGATAGGAGAGCATTTACTGATGAGGGATAAAGGAGAAAGCTGGTTCCAAGAGCAACATGGAAGTTTCTGTAGATAAGAAGGCAGCTCCTTAAAACAAGAGCAGAGTATTTCTTTTTGTTTTTAATTGAAATACAGTCAGTTACAATGTGTCAATTTCTGATGAACAACACAATGTCCCAGTCATGCATATACATACATATATTCAAAGAACAGAATACTTCTTAAACGGAAAAATCTGTGAACAAAAGCAAGCCCTTGGGAAGCAGCCAAGATGGCAGAGTAGAAGACCCTCTTAGCTCACCCTCTCCCATGAATACACCAAGAGAGACATCCATGGATCCACCCATTCACTCAGAACACCTGCTGAATTTTGAAAGAACTTCGCCTTCTTCAAAAGACAAAATTCATCACAAATCTGTTAGGATTAAAAAAAAAGAAGAAGAAGAAAAAGGAAATTAGTGTGGGACCTATCCTATGGGGAGGGAGTGGCAAAGGATGAATAGTGCTCTTACGCTGGGACTACCCCCTCCAATGGAGAGGTCAGTGGGAATGGAGGGGAACCTCCAAGGCTCAGATCTGTGCACAGCAGCCCTTGGCCGTCAGAATTAAGTGAAATGGACAGAAAGGGTCCCTGTGATCCCCGGCCCTGGACACAAGCCAGTAGATGTGGGCCAGGACTGGCTGCCCAAACCCAGCAGAGGTCTGAGGCCAACTGCATAGAGGTGAGCTTGGAAGACTGAAGTGTGCTAGGTGCCATGGCTGGGAGTGCATACAGAACAGAATAGCCTGGGTCCCCAGTGAAAAATAAAAGTTAAGAAAAAAAGAAAGCAACACTGCTGGTGTGCAATGTGGGGAGGGGCATGCTGCGGCTAAGCCATAGCCATGATCTCCTCAGACCCACAACACCATCACTGGTGCATTCTCAGGAGAAGAGAGGCAGGGCTTCACCATAGCCACCATATTCTCTGGTGCATGGCTCCCAGGTGGAGGTAGGGTTGAAATCTAAATCTGTACCCAGGAGCTCCAAAACTTTATTGGTGGGACTGAGATTTGTTTACAGCCCCAGGCAGAGAGAACAGTTTTGCTCCACCAGTGCCTCTGTGGACCTGAGTCTCTAAGACACACTAACAAGGAGTGGAGTTCTGGCATGCAGCAAAGGTGAGGTCTAGTGCTGCCATTTTCTGTGAGCCTGCTACCCTGATGTGGCACTGGGGATGGCACTGACCCAGTGGCACAACCCACAAGCCTCTGGAATGAGCAGAATTCATACAGCTGGGTGAATGCAGGAGCTGCCTTTGGTGTTGGGGACAGTGCTGACCCAATAGTGCACCATGATCCAGGTATGTGACCCAGAAGTTGGTGGAACTGCACTGTCAGCTCTGAGGGCAGAGAATCTGGGGGACAAAAGAGTAGCACACTGACATTCCCGGAGCTAAAGTGGGGACAAGGGCAGAGTCAACAAAGAGTACTTAAAGCATTGCAACCCCACCTGCTATGCACTGCAGCACAGAAACGGGTATGGAAGCCTCCATTCCAACAAAAGAAAACAGATGTGGTCCCTGTCAGGGTTGTGACAACCAAAGAACAAAAAGGAGGCCCCGCTCAACAACCAGGGCTAGAGCTGGTCACCACAACACCGGCCACACCCCTAATCAGAAGGATACCAGCCAACACACGTGGAAGAAAGATGTGGCAACCATCCATACTAAAAACAGACCTCATGACAAATTTATAAGGAGCACACATTCTACACAGGAAATTATCCTTTAAAAAAAAAATCCCTTCAAGACCACAGTAGGTAACTGATACTCCATAATCCATAGTGCCAGAGAGATAAAGTAAAGTGAAGAATTAGAGGAACTACTCCCAATTAAGAGAATGAAAGAAATCCCCTGAAAGAACACTCCATGAAATAGACCTCGATAGTATACTAGATCATGACTTTAAAAAGGGGGTAATCAAAGCACTGAAGGAACAAAAACATATATGAATAGAGACAGAGAATACTACAAAAAAGAAATTGAAACTATAAAGAAGAGCCAATTAAAAACAGATAATCCAATGGCTGAGATAAGATCTGAGCTAAAGGCAGTCAAAAGCAGACTAGACAATGCAAAGGAATTAATAAGTGACTTAGAAGACAGGATAACAAAAATCACCAATCAGAAGAGCAGACAGAAAAGCAAGTAAAAACCAATGAAAGCAAAATAAGGGACCTTTGAAATAATATAAAACATACCAATCTATGCATAATAGGGGTCCAAGAAGGAAAAGAAAGAGAAAAGGGGATTGAAAAGATATTTTAAAAAATCATGACAGAGGGTCCCCAACAAGAAGAACCCAAATAGACCTAGATCAAGACATATTACAATTAAGATGGCCAACGTCAAAGATAAAGAAATGATTCTAAAGGCAGCAAGAGAAAAACCAAAAGTTAATTGCAAGGGAACCCCAATAAGGATTTCAGCTGACTTCTCTACCCAAACACTGCTGTCCAGAAGGGAGTGGCAAGATATATTCAAAGTTTTGAATGAGAAAAAGATGCCATTTAGGATACTTTATCCAGCAAGGCTATCCTTTAGAATAGAGGAGAGATAAAGAGTTTCCCAGACAAGTAAAAACTAAAAGAATTCAGCAATACTAAACCTGTGCTAAAAGAAATATTGAAAGGTCTACTCTAAATAGAAAAGAAGCAGGATGCTATAGAAAGGTGAAAACCATGATTGGAAAGGTGATAACTACAATCAGTGGCAAAAGAAAAAAAACATGAAGATGTAAAAGAGGGCATCAAAATCATTAAAGGTGGGAGAGGGGAGCAAGAAAATACAGAGTTTATTCATTCTTTTTAGGATGTGTTTGAGCTTATATGACTATCAGTTTAAAGCAAACAGACATTGTAATGGGTTAATGGGTTAATATACTTGAAAATCAAGGGTAACCACAAGTCAAAAGCATGCAATAGAGCATACACAAAAGCATACACAAAATAAACACAAAGGAAACCAAGATAATACAACAGAAAATTATCAAAACACAAAAAGAAAAAGAAAAAAAAGAAACAAAGAGGAAATACCAAATCAACTGGAAAACTAAGTTCAAAATGGCAATAAACACATATCTACCAATAATTACCCCAAATGTCAATGGAGTAAATGCTCCAATCAAGGAGACATAGATTGGCAAATTGGATAATAAATAAGAGCTTACAATATGCTGCATACAAGAGACCCACTCTAGGGAGAAGGACACACATAGATTGAAAGTGAGAGGATTGAATAAGATATTTCATGCAAATGGAAATGACAAGAAAGCAGAAGTAGTAATACTGATTTCAGACAAAATAGACTTTAAAATGAAGTCCATAAAGAAAGATAAAGAAGGACACTATATGGTTAAAGGAGCGACACAAGATGAGGCTATGTTAACATCTATGCACCCCATATAGGAGAACCTAAATACATAAAGCAAATACTAACAGACATAAAGGGAGAAATTGATAGAAGCAGAATCATAGTCTGAGAATTTAATACCCCATTAACATCACTGGAGAGATCTTCCAGACAGAAAATCAAAAAGACAAGAGAGAAACTAAATGACACAATGGAAAAGTTGGACTTGGTTGATATTTTCAGGACATTACACCCCCCCTCCAAAAAAAAAGAATATACATTCTTTTCAAGTGCACATGGAACATTCCCTAGGATAGACCATGTTCTTGGGCACAAAAGAAGCCTTAGAAAATTTAGAGGGATAGAAATTATTTCAAGGAACTTCTTTGACCACAATGGCATGAAACTTGAAATCAACCATAGAAAAAGAAAGGAGAAAAAATTGACAGCATGGAGATTAAACAACATGTTACCAAAAAAAAAAAAAAACCTGATGGGTCAATAATGAAATCAAAGGTGAACATAAAAAATACTTTGTGATGAATGACAATGAAAACACAACCACACAAAATCTATAGACGCAGCAAAAGCAGTCCTAAGAGGGAAGTTCATAGCAATACAGGCCATCTTCTAAAAAAGAAGAACAATCTCAAATAATCTAACCTACCAGCTAAAAGAATGAGAAAAAGAAGAGAAAACAAAAGTCAGCAGAAGGAAGGAAATAATAAAGATCAGAGAGGAAATAAATAAAATAGAGATTAAAAAAATAGGAAAAAATCAATCAAACCATGAGATGGTTTTTTGAACAAGTAAACAAATTGACAAACTTCTGGCCAGGCTCACCAAGAAGAAAACAGGAGAACACAAATAAAATAAGAAAAGAAAATGGAGAAATTACATCCAATACCACAGAAATAGAAAAAAGCATGAGAATAATACTATGAAGAGATATATGTAAAGAAATGGACAACCAAGAAGAAATGGAGAAGTTTTTAAAAACATACAGTCCACCAAGATTGAATCAAGAAGAAATAGACCATTGAACAGACCAGTCACTAGAAATGAAATGGAATTAGCAATAAAAAAAAACCTCCCTGAAAACAAAAGTCCAAGACCAGATGGCTTTACTGGGGAATTCTACCAAACATACAAAGAAGAACTCATACCAGCTCTTTTCAAACTCTTCCAAATATTGAAAAGGAGGGACTACTCCCAAACTCATTCTATGAAGCCACCATCACACTGACACCAAAACCAAAGACATTACCAAAAAAGAAAATTACAGACCAATATCACTGATGCATGTAGATGCAAAAATCCTCAACAAAATATTAGCAAACAGAATCCAACAGCACATAAAAAGTTCATAGACCATGATCAAGTTGGATTCATCCCAGAAACACAAGGTTGATTCAACATACACAAATCAATCAATGTGATACACCACATTCACAAAAGAGAAAACAAAAACCACATGATCATCTTAAAGACACAGAAGAAGCATTTGATAAAATTCAACACCCATTTATGACAAAAACAAAACAAAACAAAACAAAACACTCTTACCAAACTGGGCATAGTACTCAGTGGTGAAAAACTGAAAGCCTTCCCATTAAAATCTAGAACAAGACAAGGATGCTCACTTTCAAGATTCCTATTCAACATAGTCTTGGAAGTCCTAGCCACAGCAATCAGGCAAGAAAAAGAAATAAAAGGGATCTAAACAGGAAGAGAAGAGGTAAAATTGTCACTATATGTGGATGACATGGTACTATATATAGAAAACCCTAAAGGCACCACACAGTCTACTAGAGCTGATAAAAGAATTCAGCAAGGTAGTAGAGTACAAGATTATCATACAAAAATCAATTGCATTTCTTTACACTCATAATGAATTAGCAGAAAAGAAAGTAAAGAAACAATCCCTGTTAAAATTGCATCCAAAACAGTAAAGTATTTAGGAATAAATCTGACCAAGGAGGTGAAAGACTTATACTTGGAGAACTACAAAACACTGATTAAGGAAATTAAGATGACTAAAAGAAATAGAAAGATATCCCATGCTCTTGGATTGGAAGAATCAATATCATTAAAATGGCCATACTACACAAGGCAAACTACAGATTTAATGAGATCCCTATCAAATTACCCTGGACACTTCTCACAGAACTAGAACAAATCAGACTGAAATTCATATGGAATCACAAAAGACCCAGAATTGCCAAAGCAATTTTGAAGAAAAAGAACAAAGCTGGAGGAATAACCCTCCCAGGCTTCAGACAATACTACAGGGCTGCAGTAATCAAAGCATCATGGTATTGGCATAAAAACAGGCATATGGATCAACAGAACAGAATAGAGAGTCCAGAAATAAATCCACAGACCTATGGTCAATTAGTCTTTGACAAAGGAAGCAAGAATATACAATGGAGAAAACAGTCTCTTCAGCAAGTGATGTTGGGAAAACTGGATGGCAGCATGTACATCAATGAAGTTAGAACACTCCTTTACTCCATACACAAAAATAAACTCAAAATGGCTTAAAGACTTAAATATAAGACAAGACACAATAAATATCCTAGAAGAAAACATAGGCAAAACTTTCTCTGATATAAATCTTAGCAATGTTCTCCTAGAGCAGCCTACCCAGGCAATGGAAATAAGAGCAAAAATAAACAAATTGGACCTAATTAAACTCATAAGCTTTTGCACAGCAAAGGAAACTTAAGTGAAACAAAATGACAACCTACAGAATTGGAGAAATACTTGCAAATGATGTGAGTGACAAAGGCTTATTTTCCAGAACATATAAACAGCTCATATAACTTAGTAACCAAAAAACAAAAACACCCAATCCAAAAATGGACAGAAGACCTAAATAGGCATTTCTCCAAGATCAACAGACATATTGAAAAATGCTCAATATCGCTAACCATCAGAGAAATTCAAATCAATGGGGTATCACATCACACAAGTCAGAGTGGCCGTCTTCAAAAGTCCACAAATGATAAATGCTGGAGAGGGTGTGGAGAAAAGGGAATCCTCCTACACTGCTGGTGGGAATGTAGTTTAGTAAAGCCACGGTGGAAAACAGTATGGAGATTCCTCAAAAAACTAAAAATAGACTTACCATATGATCCAGCAATCCCACTTCTGGGTATATAACCAGAGGGAACTCTAACTCAAAATGAGCCCGTTTAGTACAGCTCTAGTTCTTTCATCCCTGGTGCAGAAGTGTTGCTGAATGGGCTGAGGCACCGTGTCTATGTGAAGAGAGGCGAGGTTCAGGTAAATCCTTAAAAAATACAACCTAAAAATGGCTTCAGAAAGAGCTCTGGTCATCCTGGCTAAAGGAGCAGAAGAGACAGAGATGGCCATTCCTGCAGATGTCATGAGACGAGCTGGAATTAAGGTCACTGTCACAGGTCTGGCTGGAAAAGACCCAGTACAGTGTAGCTGATACATTGTCATTTGTCCTGATGCCAGTCTGGAAGATGCGAAAAAAGAAGGTCCTTATGACGTAGTGGTTCTGCCAGAGGTAACCTGGGTGCACAGAATTTATCTGAGTCTGCTGCCATGAAAGAGGTTCTGAAGGAATAAGAAAAGAGGAAGGGCCTCATAGCTGCCATCTGTGCCTACCCTATGGCTCTGCTGCCTCAGAAATAAGTTTTGGAAACAAAGTTACAACACACCCACTTGCTAAAGACAAAATGATGAATGGAATTCATTACAACTACTCAAAGAATTGAGTGGAAACGGATGGGCTGATCCTCACCAGACAGGTGCCTGGAACCAGCTTCGAGTTTGCTCTCAGGATCATGCAGGCACTGGCCGTCAAGGAGGTGGTGGCCCAAGTGAAGGCACCTCTCGTTCTGAAAGATTAGCAGGGCTGTCTGATGATGGGCTGGAGGAGTAGGCTGTCCGTAGTCATTCTCACTGTGTTTGCCCCAAACAAAAGAGGGGTCAGTGTGCCAGATGCCGCTGCCATGGTCCCCCTCCCAACTCCGTGCAGGGGTCACCTGACAGTGGCACAGAGATGTCTCCACTTGCAGTTGTGTCCCCACATTTCTGAGCCTTGATTGAAGAATAAATAGGGCATTTAGCAAACTACTGATTGTTCCTTCTTTTCCCTCTAGTCTCTGTTTTTTGGTGTGAAGCCAAATTATCATCAGCTTCATTTGCAGCTCTTAACTGCTGATACAGCTACTGAAATAAATGAACAGTGAACACATCTTACAAGACCAGGAGGAAAAGCCTAAAACAAAGATTTAAGAGGCTTGTGATTTCTCTCTCACTCATTACCTTTATCTTTAATGTGCTATTAAAAAAAAATCATTGGAAAGATATATGCACCCCAATGTTCATAATAGCACTATATACAATAGCCAAGACATGGAAGCAACCTACAAGTCCATGAACAGATAACTGGATTAAGAAGCTGTAGTATATTTATACAGTGAAATACTACTCAGCCATTAAAAAGAATAAAATAATGCCATTTGCAGCAACATGGATGGACCTAGAGATCGTCATTCTAAGTGAAATAAGCCAGAAAGAGAAATAAAAATACTGTATGATATAACTCTTATGTAGAAAATAATGAAAAAAAAAGGACACTATGAATGCATCTACGAAGCAGAAACAGACTCGCAGACATAAGAAACAATCATATGTTTACTGTGGGAAAGAGGCTAGAAAGGGATAAATATGGGAGTTTAAAGTTTACAAATGTTAGTATATATAAAAATAAAATTTAAGAAGTTTCTGTATAGGACAGGGAACTATATTCAACATCTTGTAATAACCTTTAATGGAAAAGAATATGAAAACAAATATATGTATGTATATGCATGACTGAGACATTGTGCTGTACACCAGAAATTGACACATTGTATCTGACTGTACTTCAATAATAAACCTTTTTTTTTTTGAAAAATAGCAACTCTTAGAAATTAAATAAAATTGTTGAAGCTAAGAATACAAAAGAAAGTTTTGAAGATAGGATAAAGTAGAGAGACAAGAAGATGGTAAATAAAAGCATGAGTTTATTCAGCACTAGCCCGGTTATCTCCTAGGCATGACCCCACAGCAAGAGTACCAGAAATGAGAGTGAATATTGGCCATGCACTCTTCTCATATCTTTGTCCCCTGTACTACCATCCAAGCCAAGCAGGTGTTGAAGATGTACTGAAGTGTTGACATCACTAAAAGAAATCACAACATTTAGAAAAGGTGGAGTAGGGGAATTTTTAAACTGTATTTTAAATATGGGTTTTAATGCTGAGGCTCCAGGGGTTAGAGCACTGGTCTTGTAAGTAAGGCTTTTCATTCATCCCAAAAAAAGTATTCAAGAAATTAAGACTTTAGAGGAGAGGATGATCCCTGCTTCCTAACCTCACTCTCGGCCCCCTAGGGCTCTGAGGAAGCATTTACTTCTAATCTCAACAGGATAATTAGCTACCAGTTTTGGAAAGCCCCACCTTTTATCTACTCTGTGACTGTCTCTTCTTCTCCCAAGCAGATCATCCCCCCAAATGTGAGTTAGTCCATCTAGAATAATACAGTAGGAAATCTCTGGTTGTGAGTCCTGCTATAATCTCCAGGTTGCATACATGTGTGCCCCAAATCTGGTGGCCTTTGAAATAATGTGAGGGTCAAATACACTCTATCTCCCAATTATCCAGCAGGTAAATTTTGAGATGCACGTTCACAAACATACAAATAAACACACACAGACACATGAGTCACACCCTTACAAATGCATATATATCCAAATGGCAAATGCTAACACATATACATCCACAGGGCAAACTTAAAATCCCAGGAACAGCAGTCTCAGACTGCAAAGTCAAGTGACTCTTGGGTCCAGGCAGTTAGGGTTGCCATGTGTAGTGGGCAGAATGAATGCTGGCAAACTATGGGGTTTGTGCCCTCCTCTATTCATGTAAAGAAGCAACCACTAGTCCACGCCACCATGCTGCTGCCACGTTACTTGGACCCAGGTTTGTCAGTTCATATGAATTTATATGAAGTGCTAGAAATCTACATTTTTCTCTGAAATCTTCCAATATTTGTTAAATTCAAACAAAACACTCTGTGGGCTAAATTTGGATATCTGTGTACCACTTCTGGTTTAATTTCTTAAAAAAAAAACAGGTAATTTCCCCATATCTTGTAAAGCCTTCTCTCGCACACACGGTGGTGTGGGTTTCTTCAATGAATAATGTGGAGTGGCATTAAGTGCTCTCTTCAATCACTGCCCCTTTCATGTGGTACAGAGAAAGCCTTGATTAAACCGTTGTGTGTTTTCTTGCAGGTGTTTATTCTTCGAAGTAAAATAGAAGATACAATCCTGACCTACATGAGTTTATGCTCTTCTAAGGCGGAAGTACACACTTGATACAGTGTCAGTGCAGCACTAGATGGAATGTAATTCATTCTGCTCTGCAGGTGCTGCAGGAGTTGGAAGAAGAGAAGTCAGTTCAAACCAGAGACCTCTGTGCTTGCTGGACGAGGTTGGGCTGGAACCCCATGTCACACAAAGAAATGTGGCCTGACATCCAGGACAAGTTCCTGCCCTAGAGATAAAATGGAGTGAGGTGTGAGACAGCAAAGGACTCAGTAGTCCCTGCTGTGAAATGTTGACTGCATTCCCCCTTCATTTATCTTTGGGTCTATAAAAGGAATGAGGTGGAGAAAAAGTTGGACAGGAGCCTCCAAAGTGGCCAAGAGCATGGACAAGCTGAGGGAGAAAAATAACAGTTTAAGTGCAAGATGTTCAGCAGAGAAAGGAAATTTTGTAAGCAAATGTAAATTAAGTGCAATTTGAAAGAGTTTATAGCACACGTGTCACACGGTGGTGGTTCTAATTCATCCCCAACATCCCATTCACAATCCATGATCTTCAGCCACTTCACCTAGGATGGAAGAGTGTAGGCTGATTATAGAGGATACTATTCAAATGAAAACATTCCCTCTCTAGCACATGAAAAAGAAGAGGTGCCCGTTTTCTTTTTTTTTTTTAATTTAAAATTTTTTTGTACAATTTATTTTTATTTATTTATTTTGGGGGAGGTAACAAGGTTAATTAATTAATTTATTTTTAGAGGAGGTACTGGGGTTTGAACCTAGGACCTTTTGCATGCTAAGCATGCACTCTACCACTTGAGCTATACCCTGTCCCCTGAGTTGCCTATTTTCATAACGCAATTTGAACTTAATTCTCAGTAACAAAAGGGAAATGAAGATGTGATTCAGCTCTGCTCTAAGCTGAGACTTCAGTCCCCACTCCTTCTAACCCATCTTTCTTGCAGACCCTGGAGTTTTGTTTTTAAACCACAGGTCTAATCATGCAGGGCCCTACTTAGCGTCCTTCAAAGCTAGGCCCCTAGACACTGAAGCTTTGACAGTCACAAGGTGGGGCCACAGCTGAATCAGAAGCAGGTGTGTTTGAGAAAGCAGTTGTAGCTGCTTATGACATTTCATGTGCCTCACTTCAGATTTTGATCTGCTTTCTCCATCCCAACCTAAAAAGGGGATACCCATATTATGGGTGAAAGTAATTCCTCTAGTTAGCCATTATTACTCACAAGAGTGCATAACTACCTTCTGGCATATTAGGCTTAAGAAGGAGAAGAAGCTTTTAGAAAATGGCTAAGTCCTAATTCTGAAGCCTGTCACATAATGTCCTGCTCTGATATTTCCCAGACAGTGGGATGAAAGACGAGGTTAAGAGGCATGAAATCACACCAAATTACAGAGCAAGAATATTTTTCACTTTTATAGTTTACTTGGCCCTTTTTTTATTATCAAAGTAGGAAATTTCAGCATGTCTTTAGCAGTATTTCAGTCAACATAAGCTAACTGTGTAACAAACCATGCCAAAGCTCAGTGGCTTTACACAGTACAAAGTTATTGTCCATTCAGTGAGGATGTGTACTGGGCAACCTTCCACACGATGACTCCAGCACCCAGATTCCTTCCATCCTATAATTCTGCTGTCTTCTCTGGTCTCAGAGATTTTTCACTGACTCCTCCTCATTCAGAGAGAGGGTGTGAAGGATTGCAGAGAAGATTGTTGTGGACAGACCTTGAGGATGTATTCATCACTCTGTCCCATTCCACTGGCTAGAACTCAGTCACACGACCACAGCCTGCTGCAAGGGATGCTGAGAACTGAGGTCGAGTTACATGTCTAGAAAGAAGGTGCCTAATAATCGCAGAGAGGTAGGCAGGCTATCAGGTCTCAAAAACAGAGCCTTCCCAAGCAGCAGTTATTTTAGCCAGAATTTAGTGACATCAGTTTGTGTCCATTCAACTTAGTTTATGTTATCTTCTATTTCTGGCAAGTGAAACTGGTTTTCCTTCTCTGGAAGTACTCTAAAATTTCCTTGCAAAATGAATTTAACTTTAAAAAGTGAATCTACTTTAGGGAAAAAGTATTAAATAAGTAAAAATACAGGTGGATAATGGAAATGGCAAAAATCTGTTAAGGGAACGCATCAATAAATACTGCATTGCTTGTCTATCTTTGAATTACTTTTCCAGCCTTATTTTCTGAGACTCAGCTTCCGCCCCCAGCTTCTCACACTGAGTGCAGTAACTCTCAAACTACCCCTCATTGAACACTGGCTTGCTGTGTTTTCAAGAGCAAAACATTAAGTTAATAAATCAAATGTTCTCAGTTTTTAATTTTCCTCCAATAGATTAAAAAAAAAACCGTTGGCTACAGGATCTAGAGTGAGACTTAGACTATCAAATATTTATTTATTTGAAATTAAACTTTAATATATCACAACTTTAAGGTATTCCACAAAAATAGCTAGATGTCCAGGTGAGCTGAGTTCCAAACAAGTTAGAGAACTGGGTCACAGCATTTCCTGTGACTTCAGCTACATTTCTTCCCAGTTCCAGCCCCCCAAACCCAATCCATGCTGTAGTCCTACCTCCTGAAAAACATTGGCATGTCTCCCTCACCCCACTCCACTGCTACCAATGCCCACCTGAACATTGGCTTGTCTTCCTCATTTTTCTCCCCACCCCCACTCTTTCCAGGCCCATTTTCCTTTCCTGCAGCCTATGTGACCTTCCTAAAGTCCAAATCTCACCATGTTATTTCAGGCTTGAAACTCTTCAATGTTGTTCCATTTGTCTATATGTAAACATTAGACTCGTGAACTTGATCCATAACAACACGTGGAGCTTTGCCCCTGCGGACATGTGCAACCTCATACCCCTAGTTCTCCCAGCTCTGCCTACCTCTCACAGCTCCTCAGCAGCCATGGCCCAGTATTCCCTCTCCAACTGGGACATCATTCCATTTCTTCCCTGCTACCAAAGAGGCCGCCTGATAGTCTGGGTTGGAGCCCCTCTTATAAGCATTTCCCATGGCGCCCTGTGCATACCATGTTCATAGACATGTAACATGAACACAGACATTGCAATGCAGGCTTATTTTGAGCTCCAGTGGACACTGATTATATTTTATCCATCTTTATACCCCTAGTGCTAAATTAAGTGGCCGGTAAGAGATACTCAATCGTATGCAAGGAGCTTGTTTTGTCTATCCAGAAGCTCTCCTAACTTCTACACTTGATACCTCTGGTTTTGGAGAATTACTCCCTCCCTTTCCTTGTATGTTGTCCAATTTATCAACATATAACTGTACTCAGTATTCTCTTACAATTTTCTTTATCTCCAGGGTATTGGTAGTTATTTCTCCTCTTCCATTTTTTTTTTTAATTTTATTTGTTTGGATCCTCTCTCTCTTCTTCTTGATGATCTTAGCTGCTGATTTATCAATTTAGTTTATCTTTTCAAAGTAGCGGCTCTTGGTTTCATTGATTTTTTTCTATTGCTTTTTTGGTCTCTATTTCCTCTCTGAGCTTTATTATTTTCTTCCTTCTGCTGATTTTGGACTTTGTTCTTTTTTTTTTTTTTTTAATTCCTTTAGATAGAAGTTTAGGTTATTTATTTGAGATTTTTCTTGTTTCTTGAAGTAGGCCTGTATTGTTATAAACTTCCCTCTTAAAAGAGAATTCCTCCTTCCCCTCTCCAACCAAGGGGATCTTCAGAGCCTCCTATATGTGTTTCCTTGCTGCACCTCATCTCTGGCCAATCCCAGCCAAGCCAGTTATTGGTCTTCCACTGGGGACTTTTCAAACTGGAATTTAAGAAAAAAGACTGATCATTCTGTGGCAGCAAAGCTGAGAAATATGAGGAAGCCAAGAGCAGGGCAAGGTGGACAGGAAGAAAGGCCACACACAGAGCCAAGCTGCCAGGTGCCAAGGGGATTTGGTCAGCACTTGGCCCCAGGGGCCAGCTGCCTCCAAGGCTTGATACATACCCGCCCTTTCCCTGTTATTGAGTCATATTATAAATTCCTCTTTTTTCAAACTAGTTTGTATTGGTTTCTATCCCAGAAACTAGGTAAAAGTCCTAATTCTAAAAGCCTTTCCTAAACTTTGAGCACCTTTAGGGCAGGATGAACTTTGGTGCCCAGGACAGTGCTTGACAAGCAAAGATATTTGCAGTAATTACTTGTAATGGGAAGAGGCCTGAGTCTGCCTGGGTGTTTGTGACTAGCTATTTCCTAACAAGAGCATTCCCTATACCATTCTGTATCTTTATATGCAGACATGACAAAAAACCATGCACGTGAAAGCCAGGGACCAAAAGGTTGGCAGCTCACCTTCATTTTATGTACAAATATAAAATGTCTAGGAGAAGAGATGGTTTGATCAGCAACTTAAACAAATTTAAGCTACTATTAACTGTAACAGATTTCACTGCATTAAAATAAAAATCCACTAGATTCAACTTCTGAATATTTTAAATTTTCCTACATGCTAACCTCTCCAATGAGACATGAAGTTTCCTGAGGCATAAACTGTCTTTATTTTAGTGTCTGCCTCATAGAATCCAGATCAAGACTGGGCATAGAGTTGGTGATTTACAAATAAAATCAAAGAGAATTGTGAGTGAAGGAGTGAGTGAATGTGATGCTTTAATTCTATTGCCCAAGAATTAAAAACAATTTTTTTTAAACTTCATGGCTATATTGCAGATCTTTGCCCCACTGATTTCCATGAAGAACAGCACCATTCCCAATGTTTTATGTTTTTTGGAGACTTCATCAAGATTTATGGGGAAAGTTCACAACACAGCACATCACTTTGACCCTCTCACTACCTCTCTCCCTTTCTCTTTTTCTGTCCCTGCTTCCCCTCCAAAATAACAAATTCTCCCCCTTGAGTCATGCAAAACACTTCTGCCCACATCTAGGCCATTTAGAGCCCCATCTCCTTTCTACTCTTAGAAGCTTATCAAATATGCCTTTCAGACATATCCAGCAGCCTCCCCAGGAAGAATAATGGTGAATGGCACTTTCTTCATTGCATCATATAGTTATTCTAAAATTCCAATAGGAATCGAGAGTTTCCCAATTAAAAGCTCACAAATTTTTTACAGCCTGAACAAAAAACACTCATGACTGAAAGAACAATAAAGCTCAAAGCAGTAACTAAAAATATTTTTGACTATAATTGCAATTAAAGCAAAACTCTGAGAGATGGAGAATTACCTAACACAAATTAATCTGGATGGAAATAAACCTTTCTAACACATAGCAGCTCTTGAGCATGCTGCCTCAGAATACTCAATCAGGGAGGAATTCATCCCCCCAAAGAGGTATTGTGATAGATGCTTCCAATCAGTACATACAGCACAATCAGTTAAATAACATCAGACACAGAGCAGGCTGGCATGCCATGCTCGAAATAGGGCTGCCATCTGTCTGCAGGTAATCAAAGCAGACCTGCTACACTGATGAGGATGTCCTGAACCCAGTGAGGGCAAAGGCAATCATACTGATTTTTACTCAGAATAAACAAATCAGATTTCCCACAGTGGGTAGCCAAGAAAGTATGTGTGACCAGCTTGGAATAAGGTGATACTATCTGCCCAGCATCCATGGGTATCTACTTCCTTTTGGTGTTAAAACCCAATGTTTTTGAAGAAATAATTATCCAGTGTCTCTTAGCTCTGATCCCACTTTTTTTTTTCCCCCAAAATAAGAATGTATCACTGAGTTTCAAAGTTCCCCGTCCTTTCTCTTCAAGGGTAACTTGGCTTCTAGGCCCCAGTTAGGGTGCTCAGGTAAGTAGAAGCTGAGGATTTCCCATGGGACAAGGCAGGAGTTTTGTGGACTTGAGGACCAATTTTCAAGCCACCCACAGAGCAACAGATAAACTGGTGTCCTCACCTGGAGAATTAGTGCTTACTAATTAGTGCCTTGAGAAGAAGCTGTTATTACGCACAAAATGAAACTGATTACATTTTTCATTCTGAGATTCCACAGCCTTCCTTAGCAAGGGAAGTTTTTTTTCAGATTCCAACATTTGATGCAGAGATGCCAACAATCTCTTCTCTCTCCAGGTATCAAGGGAATTCTTTGTGCAGTTATATGAAGTTAACAAAAGCCAAACTTAGTTGGAAACAGATTTCCACATTTATTGAATTCTCATAAGTTTCAGTTTTCAAAGCCTACAGTTCTTTAAGTGGCCACCATATTTGTCCACCCCAGTCTAGGTTATGGCCATTCTTAACATCAGCTCCAACAGATACATCTAAACCAAACATGTCAATCACTAAGTTGGCCAGAGGAAGATCAGCCAGGCCACAGACCACCTGTCAGAGCCAGGAAGGCAAGTCAGAGGAGATGCTCCTCATTTCTTCTGCTCATATATGAGGGAGGCACACAGGACAGGCAGAGGCCCCCGCATTACCACCACCATCATTCAGAGGGATGGCAGTTTCCACAGGGATCACCTCCAGAGAGCGTTGGCCACAGGCTTTGGAACTCTTTATGAAACAGAACTTGCTTAGCATCTTTTCTCTTCATTTTTTTTCTCCACTTCTTTCATTTCTGAAATGTCAGGTATTTACCTACAGGAGACATTCAAGCCTTTTAAATATATACCTGATTTCCAGACACTAGAAGAGAGGCTGAGAGAACTGGGCCTGATGGACTAATCAGCTCCCAGCTCTCCAGGATGTCACCACCTCCACGTCCTTGAAAGCAATGCTGATAAAGATCACCAGGGAGAATCTAATGCCCACCCATGCCATGGCAGCTTTCCCAAGGAAAGCAGGATCTTCTGGCCTTGCCACACTCCTACAATATTCTTGAGAGAAGAAGCAAAGAATAGAATCATCTTCTGCTCTTGTTTTAAGTTTCTCTTCCCTTCTCACTGCCCCCTGAAACCAAAAATGCCCTACAGTGAATAAATAAAGCATAATGTGGGTCATCAGCCAGAGGAGTCAGCTTTATCTCATCAGGCATGTCTCTAAACATCAAGACCTTCTCCTGGGGAGAGGCAGCAGGGTGGGAGGGAGCATGAGTCAAGATGCCGTGCCTGGGGGCACAGGAAGGGGGAAATACAGAAAGTGAATGTCCAAGAAGCTTGCATCACATGCCCTTTTCAAGGCTCAGTTGCTGTCACTTGGTTTGTCCCTTTTATAGAAAGGGAGATCAGGAGGAAGAATAGGAGAGTTGAAAGGGGCAAGGAGGTTAAGGCAAATGGCTTGGCTGAAAATACCAAGCTCTTGCTTTGATTTAGAACTTCTTTATTTTCACAGCCCATTATCTGTTTCCGTCTCCCAAGATGATTTTGACACCTTTGGCTGTCATTCTTCCTCCTGACCCTGTCCCCATCAGCTCCAGGATGTCTGAAACAATATTTCTTCAAGCCCTAGACCTCCTCCTCCCCCTAATCCATCTTCCCATCAGATACATACTCTGGAATGCCCTTCTCTGAACTATTCTTAGTTCTCTCTAGAGGACAATTAACTCTTCTGTCTCCCTAGCACCGTCTCTGCCAAGTGGCCTCAGTTATGGGGATTCAGAACCCTCTTTCTTTTAGGAAAACTATTCCTTTCCTAGAGGTATGTAATCAGAATGGGAGTTGTCATCCTTTGGGTAGGGAAGTGGGTAGGCACTTATCCTAAGCTAAGCTAAATATTGTATTACCCACAATAGCTATAGTGATTGATTTGGGGATAGAGCTATGGCAGAAGGCAAGCCAATCAGAATGCTTCAAAGGGATTTCTGTTATTATTATTGTTGTTGTTGTTGTTGATGTACAATCAGTTACAATGTGTCAGTTTCTGGTGTACAGCACAATGTCCCAGTCATATACGTACATATATTTATTTTTATATTCTTTTTCATTAAAGGTTATTATAAGATAGAATATAGTTCCCTGTGCTACACAGAAGAAACTTGTTTTTTTAATCTACTTTTATATATAGTGACTAACATTTGCAAATCTCAAACTCCCAAATTTATCCCTTCCCACCCCCTCTCCCCCAGTAACCGTAAGATTGTTTACTATGTCTGTGAGTCTGTTTCTGTTTTGTAGATGAGTTCATAGTGTTCTTTTTTCTTCTTCTTTTTCTTTTAGATTCCAGAAATGAGTGCTATCATATGGTATTTTTCTTTCTCTTTCTGGCTTACTTCACTTAGAATGATGATCTCCAGGTCCATCCATGTTGCTGCAAATGGTATTATTTTATTGTTTTTTTTATGTCTGAGTAGTATTCTATTGTATAAATATACCACAACTTCTTAATCCAGTCATCTGTTGATGGGCATTTAGGTTGCTTCCATGTCTTGGCTATTATATATAGTGCTGCTATGAACATTGGGTTGCGTGTATCTTTTTCAATTAGAGTTCTCAAAGGGATTTCCAATTGAAGTTGATGGAAGAAGGTTCTTTTCCTCTCTGAGCATGAAGTGTAAAATAAACAGACCAGCCATACAAGAATAAGCAAAGGCTATCTATTCAGAGTTTTCTATAGCAAGGGAGTCAGTCACCATCATTTGTGTTTTGGCAGGGACTTAAAGTCAGGCAGAGGAGTGAGAATGCTTTATATTGGAAAAAAAGGAAAGTCTTTGGATATGTCCTGATTGGAGGCTATTAAGGTAGGGAAGCTATAAGCAGGTTTACTAATAGAAGGGGGCATCTGATGCGATTGTTTAAGGGTACATATGCATATTTGTCTTTATCTAGTAGGTCCCAAGTTGGAAGTGGGGAAAAAAATTAGGGAAGCCGTCAGTTATTAATCTAGTCCTGGCCATTTTAGCTTCCTCGATTGTTACTAGAGATAGAAATCTGACTTTCTCCAAGTCTGACCTATAGCAGGCTGGCTTCATGGACTAGTGACTATAGACAAGGGGTTTGGTTCCCTGTGCAAGTTGTGGATCAGGTTTCTCTTTTTATATATGGTTGGCCATTGTCCATTTGTATATTCAGTCTCTCAGTAGTTATGACAATGGGGGCACAGAGTTGCTTTTGTCAGGTTTCTTGCCTTATAAAAAAGTCACTCTGAAAGAATGAAGCCAATATGCAGAGAAAAGCAGAGTGAAAGACTGTGAGAGCCTTGGTGGAATTTAGGTTGGTTCCAGCTATTCTAAGGATAGCTACATCCCTGACTCTCTTTGTGGTTTGCTGAATCAGTTAGTTTGCAGCCAAGAGCGTCCTACCCTCTTCACTCACTGGTAGTGACTCCTGAGTCAACCAGAGCAGCATCCCTTTCTCAGTCTTCAGCCTGGAAACCCCTCAAAATAAATATAGCACTGTTAATCAGACACTCGTTCCATGAACCTGCACCTTGGTGGCTTTCTTTCCTCCTCTTTAGGTCGTCTGGCTCTAAATAACTCCCTTGGATTTTTTGATAACTCTGTAAGTCCTTCCATCACCTGGCTTCCCCTCCCTTTCTAAGTTCTGTCTCAAACATCTGCTTTTTCTCTGCATACTTTTTCCCCTCAAGTATTATCCACTCATATGGCCTCAGGAATTACTTAGTAGCTCTCAGATCCCTAGTCTCAGTCCTGATTTCCCTTTAACCTGGGCTAACTCTCCATCTCTTGAGCAGGTTTAACCTGTCTCAGAAGGGACTCAGTAATTTAGAAAATGTGGCATTTCTAACAGGAACTGGGCTGTAAATCTGCTACTGCTGAGCCTGGAAATTTGAAGTCACCCTTTGGTATCTTCCCGGCTCCTCTTTTGTCTCATCTGAAGGTATTGCAGAAATTCACAGGAAACAGAGAATTAGAGAACTTTCCCAAGGTAGGAAGGATAATGAGCAGCAGAGCCAGACCTCCCAGTCTTGCACTGTTGGTATTTCCCAACCCATGCTGAAGAAGCCCTCTTGACCCACAGTACATCCCTAAAAGAGAAAGGCTGCATTATGGGATGGGTATCATGTCCAACTGCCCCAGCAGTGACAACCTCACTTCCCAAGCTAGGGGACAGGAGCCTAGAAATCTTACAAATGCAATGTATTGAGTCTTTCTTGGTTTTATCCCCACTGTTCTTCCCAAGAATAACAGCCCCCCCCCACAAAAGCTACATAAATTGCCAGATCATATCTAACAGGTATGTTTCTCTGTCTAAACCTAATTCAGAGACTCTGAGGCTTTTATGTTTGAAGGGAACCCAGAGTCCACCTAATATAGACAGAGACACACACTGTCTTGTTATTCAGTGGGATGGATGAACCTCAGGCCTCAGCTCCAACAACTCAGTGATGAGAATTCAAGTACTTGAATGGTTTTGTTTGTTAGAAACATTTCTGATGTTAGGATAGCATAATTTCTGCGTAGCTTCCACCTACTCTTCATTCTTTTTCTGCAGCTACATGGCCACCTTTTCAAAACACGAAGACTGCTTTTGGTAGAACCCAATGATGTCTCTTTTTAAAAAGAGTCACAGTATCTTTAGCCCTTCAGGTGGCATGATTTCTAGGCCCTCTTCCTCCTGATGCTTCCCCATCCAGGTTGTCAATCACCAACTTAACTGATGCTTCTCTAAATGACTATACTGCTTCTCCTGGCATCTGAACACCACCAGGCAAAGTGGGATTACTCCTCCCTTATTCTGGACACTTTGTGTTTATTAGTACAAATGTCCAGTAACTACTTCAAAATCTTTAAGATCTTGATGAATCTGGACAGGATCCAAATCTGCTAATCCAACCTTGTCAATGAGAACAAAAGCTGGTGAGAACAAAAGCTGGTGGCAACAGCATCTTTCTTCCACAGGAACTTTATAAAGGCTCTTCTGAGTAGTGCTTTTAGATAATTAAGCTTCTCTGATGAGGCAGACACAAGTCTCAGCCTGTAGCAAGAACACATGTTGAGATTGTTGTCAGGACTATTACCAGATCTAGCTCACCATCCTAGACCAAGATACCCACATCTTCAATATATTGTGGTATTATACAAATTCTCTTTGGTTTCTGAATTTTAGATCTCTTTACTGACTGATAAAAACATAGAGACTGGGGTTTTCACATGTAAAGTTTAATTTGATTCCAGGCAAAAAAAAAAAAAAAAAAAAAAAAAAAACCCACCCCAGTTGGCCTCAGCAGAACGTCCAGAAATATGCTAGAGTATTTCATGAATATGAGAGAAAGGTCGTAGGAGATACTGATACCTTCCTTTCACATTTTCAATTCTAGGGTATCCATATTTCCTAAAAGCAAAGACTGAGATGAGGATTCTTATATAAGTGATTTATGGAGGGATGTTCTCAGGAAAGGTTGTCAGGAAATGAGAGGAGAAGAAGCACAACAATGATGTGTTTTTAGGAAAATGCTATTTTTAACCTGGTTGTAGGGGGTGGTTTAGAGTATGAATGCACTACAGATGTTTCCTAGATCCATCCCTTTGAGGGCTGGTAAGGAGGTGGCAGTGCCTAACTCCCCAGACATCACCAGGCAAGACAGCTCCTATCAGCTGAGGATAATCTTCCTGAAAAGAGTTCAGGCATGAGCTGTTACCATCCAATGCCCACAACAGATGGGGAATGGGTGTGCTGGCCAGATAAAAAGGTTCTGGGAAGGACACCAACAGTGTCTGTTTCAGGGAGAGCTCTGTCCTTGAGCTAAGGTAAAAAGGCAGGATCTTCCAACACAGCCATGGCCACTGGGAGCTTTCCATTGCACAACAGAAGTTCTGCATTCTTCCAACATCCAGTCAATGGGCATTAATGAATGTGTGCTATGTCCCAGGCATTGCACCAGATTCTGGGGACACAGCAGTGAGCATGCTTCTATGAATCTTGAATTGCAGAGAAGCAGAAATTTTCATATATAGGCCACCCCAGTAGGAACTTCAAGATATGGCACTAGAGCATGATGGTCATGAGCATGCATGGTCCCAAAGTCTTGGTTCCTTCTGATTCCTTTTGTATCAGCTATGTGATCTCAGGTGTGTGACTCAAACTTTTTACTGTCTGTTTCATCATAGAGGGGAAAATGGCTTCATGGACTTTATAGATTGTGTGTGCCTGTAAGGATTAAAGCAGATAATGCATGTAAAATACTTAGCCCAGGACCTGGCCCAGACTAGTTTCTCAGTAATGTCAAATAACAATATTGTCATTATTGTCACCAACACTTGTTAGGATTTATAAGAAAATAGCTCCTCAATGACTTTCTTATTCATATTTTATTTTACATGCAATGAATCATACCTTGTTGTGGGCATTGTGCTGGGCCTATGTTGTGATTTGAATCAGGACACAAGGCAAAGTGCCTGACTACTCTCCTTTCCCTAAAATCCTCTTTGAGTCTGCCACCAGCTAGCTCTCCTTTCCCTGACTTGGCCATAAGCAAATCTGAGACTCTCTAGCACTTTCCCTTAAACATTAATTTCAGTTTCTAGGAAATGAAGCTAAAATGAACCCTAGGAATAACCACTCTGATCCAGCATTCCTGGTATATACCTGGAGTCAGAGAGTCAGAGAGGGAGTCAGAGAGGGACATTATATGTTTCCAAGTAGGTCTGAAACTGCTCACAGACTGGGGTAGGCAGTTCCCTTTGCATCTTTAAAAAGTAATGTGGTTCCTCACCCTGCCAAGTCAGTCTCAGGCAAAGTGCACCTGAGGAACTGCCCCCAGACCAAGTCTAGTCCAGCCCCAGCCACCCCACCAAGGCAGCCTTGGGTATAGTGCTCTGTGTTCCCACGTAGTGAGCAAAGACCTAAAGTCAAACAAAATGTGGAGACAGAAGAATACACTCCAAATAAGAGAAAAAAAAATACCCCAGGAAAAAAACCCTATGAAACAGAGATAAGTAATTTACTTGATAAGGAGTTCAAAGAAATGGTGATAAGGGTATTCATCAAACTCAGGAAAAGAATGGAGGAACTTGGTGAGAACTTCAACAGAGTCTTAAAAATATAACAAAAAATTAAGCAGAACTTGAGTAAAATAACTTAAATAAAAAAATAATACTCAAGGAAAACAACAGCAGATTAGATAATACAGAACTGATACCTGGAAGAATAGTGGAAACCATCCCATCAAAATTGCAAAAACAAGAAAGAATTTTTTTAAATGAGGAGAGTTTAAGAGACCTCTGGGATAACATCAAGTGTACTTACATTTGCATCACAGAGGTCTCAAAAGAAGAGAAAAAAGGACAGAAAACTTATTTAACAATATAATGGGTGAAAATTTCCCTAATATTGGGAAGAAAACATACATTCAGTTACAAAAATCAGAGAATCCCAAACAAGATGAACCCAAGGAGATCCAAACCAAAATGTAGTATAATCAAAATGCAAAAGTTAGAGATAAAGAAAGTGCCTTAAATGCAGCAACAGAAAATCACATACAAAGGAAATCCCATAAGATTATTGGCTGATTTTTCAGCAAAAACTTTACAGGCCAGAAGGGAGTGGCAAGATGTATTTAAAATGCTGAAAGGAAAAAAAAAAAAAAAAACTTACAACCTAAAATACTCTATCTGGCAAGGTTATTATTCAGAATTAAAGGACAGAGAAAGAGTTTCCTAGACAAAGAAAAACTAAAGAAGTTCATCAACACTAAACTGGCATTACAAGAAATGTTTAAAGGCTTCATTAAGGAGAAAAGAAAAAGCCACAACTAGAAATAAGAAAACATATGGAAGGAAAATTCATACAGGCAAAGACAAATATAGTAAAAGTAGTGGATCAGTCACTTAAAAAGCTGGTGTGAAAGTTGAAAAATAAAATTTGAGTACAGTCAACTATAATTCTAGTTAAGTGTTTAAGTTATATACAAAATAAAAAAGATGTAAACTATGACATTGAAAACATAATATGGATGCAAGAGTAAAAATATAGTGCTTTTAGAATGGTTTTGAACTTAAGCAACCATCAGCTTAAAATAGATGGCTGTATATACAGATCAATATATATAAACCTCATGGTAACCATAAACCAAAACCCTGCAATGGATACACAAAAAATAAAGAGGAAGGAATCCAAACATAACATTAAAGGAATCCACAAAACCACAAAGGAAGAAACAAGAGAAGACAGAAAAAAAGATTACAAAAACAAGCAAACAGTTAACAGAATGGCAGTTAGTACACACCTATCAATAATTACTTTAAATGTACATGTACTAAATACTTTAATCAAAATACATAGGGTAGCTGAATGAATTGAAAAAAAAATAAAACAATAACAGGACCCATCTATATGCTACCTACAAGAGACTTACTACAGATCTAAACACACAAATAGACTGGAAATGAAGGGATATTCAATATTCACAAATCAGTCAATCAGTGTGATAGACCATATTAAAAAATGAAGAATAAAAACCACATGATTGTCTCAATAGAAGCTGAAAAAGCTTTTGGCAAAATTCAACATCCATTTATAATTAAAACTCTCCAGGAAGTGGGTATATATAGAATATACCTCAACATAACAAAATCCATATATAACAAAGCCACAGCTCACATCATACTCAATGCTGGAAAACTAAAAACTTTTCCCCTAAGATCAAAATCAAGACAAGGATGCCCACTCTTTCCCCTTTTACTCAACATAGTATTGAAGTCCTCATCAGAGCAGTTAGGCAAAAGGAAGAAAGGAAGAAGGGAAGGAAGGAAGAAAAGAAGGAAAGAAAGAAAGAAGGAAAGAAAGAAAGAAAGAAAGAAAGAAAGAAAGAAAGAAAGAAAGAAAGAAAGAAAGAAAGAAAGAAAGAAAGAAAGAAAGAAAGAAACATCAAAATTGGAAAGGAAAAAGTAAAACTGTCACTATTTGTAGATCCCAAAACTTCACCAAAGAACTATTAGAACTAATACATTAATTCAGTAAAGTTGGGGGGGCTTTTTTGGGGGAGGTTTTAGTTTTTTTTTTCCTTTTTATTGAAATACAGTCAGTTATATTTTGTCAATTTCTGGTGTACAGCACAATATCCTAGTCATGAATATATGTACATGAATTCAGTAAAGTTGCAGGAAACAAAATTAATATACAGAAGTCTATTACATTTCTATACACTAATGACAAGGCATCGGAAAGAGAAAAGAAGAAAACAATCCCATTTACAATTGAATCAAAAAGAATAAAATATGTAGGAATAAATGTAATCAAAGAGGTGAAAGGACAGCTCTGAAAACTATTACACTGAAGAAAGAAATTGAAGAAAACACAAATAAAGGGATATATCATGCTCATGAATTGGAAAAGTCAATACCATTAAAGTGTCTATACTAATGAAAGCAATTTACAGATTCAATGCAGTCTATATCAGAACACCAGTGGCATTTTCATAGAACTAGAAACAATAATCTTAAAATGTGTATACAATTGCAAAAGACCCCAAATAGCCAAAGCAGTCTTAGAAGAACAAAGTTGAAAGTATCATGCTCCTAGGCATGAAACCATACTACAAAGCTACAAACGCTATGGAACTGGCACAAAAATACACACATAGATCAATGGAACAGAATAGTTCCATGCTCGTATGGCCTATTAATCCAAGACAAAGATGGCAAGAATTTAGAATTGGGAAAAAACAGTCTCTTTAACAACTGGTGTTTGGAAAACTGTACAGCTACTTACAAAAGAATAAATAAGGACTGAACCACAAAAATACATCAAAATGGGTTAAAGTCTTAAATTTAAGGCCTAAAACCGTAAAACTCCTAGAATAAAACGTAGGCGATAACCTCTTTGACACTGGTCTTAGCAAAAATGAACAACTGGGACTACCTCACAAGTAAAGGTTTTGTACAGCAAAAATAGAAAAAAACCCAAAACAAAACCAAACAAACAAAACAAAAACACGCCCACAAAACAAAAAGTCAACCTACTGAATGGGAGAAAATATTTGTAAATGATATATCTGACAAGGGGTTGATATCTAAAATGTATAAAGGACTAATATAACTCAATATCCAAAAAAAAAAAAAAAATTACAAATGAACAGAGGATCTGAAAAGACATTTTTCCAAAGAAGACATACAGTTGGCCAACAGACACATGAAAAGTGCTCAGCATCACTAATCATTAGGAAAATGCAAATCAAAACCACATTGAGATATCCCATCACACCTGTCAGAATGGCTATTATCAAAAGGACAAACAACAAGTGTTACCAAGAATGTGGAAAAAAGGGAACCCACGTGCAGTGCTGGTGGGAATGTAAATTGGTGAAGCCACTATGGAAAACAATATGGAGGTTCCTTAAAAATTAAAAATAGAGCTACTGCATGATCCAGCAATTCCACTCAAGGTATTTATCAAAGAAAATGAAAAAACTTAATTCAAAAAGATATATATACCCCTATGTTTATCGCAGCACTATTTACAATAACCAAGATATGAAAGTAACCTAAGTGTTCAACAGTAGATGAATGGATAAAGAAGATGTGATTTTATATATATATATATATGTGTATATATATATATGAATATTAGTCATAAAAAAGAATGAAATCTTGCCATTAGTGGCAAGTGGACCTGGAGGGTATTATGCTAAGTGCAATAAGTCAGAGAATAAAAAAGAATGTATGATTTAACTTATATATGGAATTTTAAAAAACAAAACAAAACAGAAACACTCAGAGAACAAACTGGTAGTTGTTAGAAGGGAGAGGGGTGAGAGGATGGGCAAAATAGGTGAAGGGGATTAAGAGGTACAAACCTGCACTATAAGATAAATGTCAGGAGGATGTAATGTATACATAAGAAATATATCAATAATATCATAACAATTTTGTATGGTGATAGATGATCACTGGTTTTACTGCAGTGATCATTTCATAATGCATAAAAATATGGAATCACTGCATTGTACATCTGAATCTAATAGAATACTGTATGCTAATTATAACTCAATAAAAATGTATCTCTGGTGCCTCCCCACCCCTCTTTACACATACACAAAGCCCAGATAAAAGCCCATTTTTCTTCTCAAAGACCTAGGGAACTCTCTGGCCCTAGTTCCCCAATTTGACTGCCTAATGCTCATAGACATCTTCTCTGAGGATTTACACAACCTCATCCATTAACTGCAGTAAAATTTTAATGAGTGTCAGCATCAAACAGTAATCCCCAGATTTTCCTGCAAAATGCAGCAGAAAGGTTAAGTCACCAAACATCACATTTGTTTCAAAAACTCATCATAGAAGGAAGAATCTAGATGATCTATGCTCTTAGAATTTTTTTTTTCCATAGTAGTCCATCCATATTACTGTTTGCTTTCTCTTAAGACTTCATTGTGGCAGAATGCTTGGAGTCCATTTCCCCCTATCCAAAGGTGGAATAGGGTTTCTGAACCTCTGAATTTCACTGCCTCCGGGATAATCTTCCTCAGAGAACACAACGCTTTGTTAAGTGCCTCAAAGAGCCCAAGCCTGTAAAATAGGCAGATGCTGATAAACTGCAGCAGGAAAAATGAAACTCAAATAGGAAATGAGTATTCCATCAAGCAGAAATGCCATGGTCTGGGGATGCATTGCCTCAGCCTCATCTCATAAATCCAACAGAAAGTTCATTGCTTTGCATGAGAGATCTGTTTGTGCAGGCTGATCATTCACATGACCACTTAATTCCAAATCTAATCTACCACTAATTTCAAACTGCTATCAAATGTGACAGACAGGTTTGTTTTCAGCTTCTGGTAGATGGAACGGTCTGCTTTACAACTGAACAGACAACAAAGGAAATCAGGATTGAGGGGCATCAGAAAAATAAAAATACTTTCTAATTTCCCAATGACCAAGTTAAACCTTTGCCTTTCCAGCAGTTTACTCCTTAATTAAACTTGTGAAAGGAGAAAAGCTGGCTCACAGCCATACCCAGGCCATGTTGAATTTATGCAGTTCATACTGGTGTTACAGCAATCCCTGAAGGGCCCAGACATCTCTAACCAACACCCTCTCATGCAGGTCTGTGCAGGGATTTCATTTCAGAAATTCTTAATAAATGACTAGAATTACACAGTCTTTTCTAGAAATATCAGGGGAATCTTTCCTCAGGCCCTCTATACCATCATTCTTTCTTTCCAACTGGAAATTTTAATTTTTTGCAGAAAAAGTCAATCTGCCTAGAATTCTCACTGCAGATTTATTTTGACTGACACTAAGCACATTATCAATGATAGCCTAGCTTTGTCTGAAATTCCCACCTGTTTTCAAGCAAAGAAAATCTCTACATCTTTAAGAGACTAGAAACTAAAACATGAATTATAGCACTGGGGACATCCATTCCCACCTAGGTGCACAGTGGAAATGATATATAACATATTCAAAACTGATACTCTTCAAACTCTCTTCTCTCAACACAATGTAAGTGATGCTCAGATCTCTCTAGGGTTAGGACAAGTATAATCAGGTAGAGATAGCTGGCATTGTACAATGTCAATATCAATATCAATTTAGACCACCCGCTGTTCTTTATTTATTCTTATCATTGATTCTACAACTTCTTGCCCTTACCCATGCAGTTAAATTCTAATATGCAAGTCCGTAAGGATTTATAGACTTTTTTTTCATGCTGTAACAAATTGCTATCCTTGCAAGAGCCCTGGCACTAACCCCCGGTGGAAAAGGGTATGAAAAAATTGAAGATACTATCAAAGTGATCCCTGGCTGCTGAGGTGGAAATGCACATGAGTCATTTTTAGTTCAGTCAAAATGAAAAAGTTGAACTGCAGCCACATCTCAGACTGTCAGATAAAAACAAATCTAAGTTCTCGTCTATGCTGTCAGCTCCTAAAGATTAAATCTAGGGGGAAAGGTGAGCAAGTAGAAATGTGAATGGATTTATAATATATGCTCTGTACACTTCTCTGTGACCAATATAGGCACTGATTTATCTCTCAGTCTGTCTGTACCCTCTTCCTGGTCACTATATTCCACCTCAATTTTCCTTTAATATTGATACTCATAAGCTGACAAACATACAGATGTTCTCCCACAGACTTAGGATCTGGGATAATTGACCAAAATCATCTTTCCTTTCTTCCAAATATTCCCAGGCTCTATGGACTTAAGTATTGCCAAGCCAGATGCCAGAAATAAATGTATTTAGGGGTTAATAACAGGATTAAAAGGACAAACATGTGTTTTCCATCACCACCCTCACTCAGCCCTACTCCACACTCTTGCTCTAATTTCAAGACCAGTACACAGTCTACTTTCTCTAGCAGGCCTTCCTAGATTGCCCCAGACAAGATTAGCTTCTCTGCCACTATGACTGCTGAGCTCGGCCATGGGCCTTCTTTTGGCTGAACTTGAACAAGAGTGTTTTCTGGAGGGCAGAGTCCAGGTCTGATTCAGCCTTGTTTCTTCCCATGTCACCCTAGCCTAAGGTGGCAAAGTCAGCTCTTAGTTGTCTATTTAATTTTGTTTTTTAAATTAATTAATTAATTATATTTAATTATTGTATAAGTTACAGGTGTACAATTCAGTGATTCACAATTTTTAAAGGTCATAATCCAGTTATTGTTGTTATAAAATATTGGCTATATTTCTTACATTGTACAATATATCCTTGTAGTCTATTTTATATATAATAGTTTGAACCTCTTAATTCCCTACCCTTCTGTTGCCCCCTCCTTCCTTGCTTCTCCCCACTGGTAACCTCTAGTTTGTTCTCTGTATCTGTGAGTCGGCTTCTTCTTCTTTTTTTTTTTTTTTGTTATATTCACTACTGTTTTGTACTTTTTAGGTTTTCCACATAAGTGATGTGATACAGTATTTGTCTTCCTCCGTCTGACTTATTTCACTTAGCATAACACCCTCCAAGTCCATCCATGTTGTTGTAATTGGCAAAATTTCATTCTTTTTTATGGCTGAGTAGTAGTCCATTGTGTATAGATACCACATCTTCTTTATCCATTTATCTATTGATGGACACTTAGGTTGCTTTCATATATTGGCAATTGTAAGTAATGCTGCTATGAACATTGGGGCACATGTATCTTTTTGAATTATTATTTTTTTGATATATACCCAGGAATGGAATTGAGCAACTATATGTCAATAAAATGGACAACCTAGAAGAAATGGACAAATTCTTAGAAAGGTATGATCTCCCAAGACTGAACCAAGAAGAAATAAATAATATGAATAGACCAATTACCAGTAATGAAATTGAATCAGTAACTTAAAAACTCCCAACAAACAAAAGTCCAGGATCAGATGGCTTCAGAGATGAATTCTGCCAAACATTTAGAGAAGAGTGAACATCTCTTTCTCAAACTATTCCAAAAAAAATGTAGAGGAAATAACAATTTCAAACTCATTCTATGAGGCCAGCATCACCCCAATACCAAAACCAGACAGATATCACAAAAAAATAAAGTTACAGGCCAATATATTACTGATGAACATAGATGTAAAAATCCTCAACAAAATATTAGCAAACCAAATTCAAAAATATATTAAAAGGGTCATACACCATGATCAAGAAGAATTTATCCCAGGAATGCAAGACTGGTTCAATGTCCATAAATCAATCAGTGTGATAAACCACATTAACAAGCTGAAGAATAAAAACCATATGATCATCTCAATAGATGCAGAAAAAGCTTTTGACAAAATTCAACATACATTTATGATAAAAACTCTCCACAAAGTGGGCATAGAGGGAAGACACCTAATGATAATAAAGGCCATATGTAACAAACACACAGCTAACATCATACTCATGGGTGAAAAGCTGAAACAATTTCCTCTAAGATCAAAAAAAAAAAAAAAAAAAGACAAGGATGCTCACTTCTGCCACTTTTATTCAACATAATATTGGAAGTCCTAGCCATGACAATCAGACAAGTAAAAGAGATAAAAGCAATCCAAGGTGGAAAGGTAGAAGTAAAACTGTCACTTTTTGCAGATGACATGATACTATACATAGAAAATCCTGAAGATGCCATGAGAAAACTACTAGAAATCATGAGAGAATTTGGTAAAGTAGCAGGATACAAAATTAATATATAGTTTTGTTTTAATATTCAGTATGTTACTCACAGAGGTTAATATTCAGTCTTTGAGTTCCCCTAAAACCAGTATGTTGGAATCCTAATCCCCGTGTAATGATATTAGGAAGTGGGGGGTCTTTGGGAGATGATTAGGTTATGAGTATGGACTCCACATGAATGGGATTAGTGTCCTTGTGAAAGAGGCCTCTCCTGCCATAAGAGACTCCAGCAAGAAGATGACCACTATGAAACGACGTGGGATTTCGCGAGACTATAAATTGTGCAGACTCTAGAATGTAAGAAATAAATTTCTATTGTTGAAAAGACACACAGACATAGTAAACAATTTTATGGTTACCAAGGGAAAGGGGGTGGGAAGGGACAAATTTGGGAGTTTGAAATTTGCAAAGGTTAACCACTATGTATAAAAATAGATAAAAACAAATTCCTTCTGTATAGCCCAGGGAACTATATTCAATATCTTGCAATAACTTTTAATGAAAAAGAATACAAAAATGCATATATACACAAATACACGCACGCACGCACACACACAAACACACACACACGACTGGGACATTATACTGTACACCAGAAATTGACACATTATAACTGACTATACTTCAATTTGAAAAAAAAGGCACACAGTTTGTGATATTCTGTTATAGCAGCCTAAATACACTAAGACAAGTTGGATTCATATGCAATTGCCAATATTTGGCCATTCTGACTTACAAAAATGGCAATTTTATATCATTTGTTTTAATAGATGAGACCAGCATTAACGTCATGCATTTCTTTGAATGCTGACATTCTCACTTATCCAGAGTCAAATTTAGGATCCATGGAACTTTATACATGTCTTAAGACTATCCACTCTCTTTTATTTGCCTGAATAAGTTGCCAGTAACCAAGACTTATCGGTTTGCCAGGTTGCCAGCCAGAATTCTGTAAACCCACTGCAGTGGCAAAAGTCAACATCAGGCCCAAGGAGGGGCTCCCATGTCAGTTGCCTCTGCTCAGTGACTTATTTTCCTTGTTAATGGCAAAAGTAACAATCCTATACTCTGCTGTTCTTGCAAAGAAAGAAAAAAAATTTCCTTAATAAAATGTTTTGCTTTCTGCTCATTTTCTATCTGCCTTCCATTCTTGGTGTCAAAAATGAATTTAAAAATAAAAAGCCCTTCTAATTGAAGGCAATTTTCCTCATTATGAAAACAATTTAGGTTTTCTTCACTATTTTTATTATGTATAAAGTAATAGGTTCTTGGGTTATGTGTTCAGAGTAAAAAGAATTAATTAATTTAAAAATATTTTCATAATATTTGGTGTTCTAAAATTCAGGATGTTGTGTCTAGATTTTTTTTTTTCATTCATTTTGATTGGCACTCATTTATCTCCTTTTCTAGGAATACTCGTGATTTTCCTTAACTCTGGGGGAATGTGTGTGTGTGTGTGTGTGTGTATGCAAAACTAATTTTATACAACATATGCTATGAAGAACTAAGAAAATTTAACAACTACTTGCTTTCTATTATTTTTTTCTTTAACAAAATGAAATTCACTGTGTTGAAGACTTGATATTATGTGATGGTCTAAACATTTTTTGCTAGAATAAAAACATTTTTAATTAGAATAAAATCTTGTGTGATCACGGTTATTGAATGGGTTTGTCTGGAAAGTTACATCTCATTTGTCTTTTTTTTTAATCAGGATAATTAAAAACTTGACTGATCTATTCAACTTTTCATTATATTGTTTTGTTATTAGCTATAGTACTGGTGACCCATGGAGAATCACATTGACTAATATGATAAATCTCACATGCATTTTATTTCCAGGTGAATCATGCAAACTTTATTTTTGTTGAAGATCGTATGCTAAATCCATGTTACATACTCATCCCACTTCTTGAGAAGGAAGTTTCGATATGAAATTGTATCATTTCCTTTAAATGAAGGACAGTTCTTAGTTAACTAAAAGATTGATGACATCTTTTAAACAACAAAAAAAAAGTTCTTGTGGCCTTTAATGCTTTCATTACTAATCTGTGACCTTACACATAGCACTTTATGACACTTTCAAATACACCATTTCATTTGATTGCCAAACAACTGTCTAAGGAATGGTTCTCTTCACTTTACAACTGAGGAGACCAAGGAATTAACAGTTTAACTGACTTTCTGAAAACCAAGCCAACCTTTAAATGTAAAAGCAAACCTTCTGCTTCCAAGGTCAGTTCCGTCTTAACTGGGTTGAACTGCCTTTTCTGGGAGGAGAGAAAACTCACTAGAAATGGTCTTTGCGTGAGCATGGATCTATATTCACAAACTTAAATGCTCACAGGGCATCAACAGGTACAGATTTGAGAAAATAATATGGAGCAGAGACCACTGTGGTGAGCTGGGAACAGCATGAGCACAGGCACTCCTTAACCTCTGCAATTGTTGCCACCTGGCCATGTGGATTCACTCTCACCAGGTCTTCTAAATTTCAACAGAAACCAGAAATCTAGATTTTTTTTAAATGTAAAACGTTGATGTTTAAATGCTGGCAGTACATATTTTTAAACACATGTACATTGTGGACAAGTAGTGTCCTAGCTAAACATAACACGATTGTGTATCAGATGCTGCCCACAGTGTGTCACCTCTGTCTATAGCACAAATGACAAATGTGCAGTACATGAGTGACCACTCCTCCACGCACAGCAGACATGAGCAATCAATCTCTGAAATTTCTTACTGAACTTAGATGGAACTTAACATATTTTACCCTTCTGATAACATATTTTACACTTCTGACTATTGGAGGTGGCCTATCTGGCCTGTGAAACAGGTGATTTGTGAAGGAACTAAAGAAAAAGATATTGGCTATTCTTGTGTCACCAGATATACACCTGGTCACTTACATGCCTAAGTTCAGAGAAGACACTTGATAAACTCCATGAAAAAAGGAAAAAGAGCAAGGCAGTCAGAAGCAGTAGAAAAAGAAAAGAGAGGAAAATCTCTGAGTCACAACATAGCAGCTGCAGTTTTGATTTAATTGTGATCATTAATATATACCTGAGGCCAGGCTCTCCTCTTTAAGACTGTACCTCTCAATCACAGACACTTATATTGAGCTAGTTCTAACTCATTTAATTGCCTTTAGGAAAACACAGCGAAAAGTGGGACATGTCTTGGTTCAGAATTACAGCTACATTGTTTCTTCTTCTTATTTTTTTTCTCTCTCTACAGCTCACAAAATGTATGGAATGATCTCTCCCAGACCCAGTGGCCTGCTAGGGAGGGCTTCAAACGGCTTCACCACCCAACTCAATAATTAGACATAGCAGACATGAAGAAATAGTCCATGCCCTGGAACTCCAGTGACTGCTTTGGTCATGCTCTTGGTAAGCGTTTGTTTACAGGAAACTGGCCTTGGTGTGAGTTTTACAAAAGAGGAGGTTTCAGTGAATTTCAAATTGTATCGTTTATTCAATCCCAGAAGCTTTATTAAAGATCAGAAACCTTCAAGAGTGTTTAAGAAGAGTGATAGTTAATTTAGATTTTAAAACTTTTATTCATTCATTTATTATCCTATTAAAGCAAAGCTTGAAAACTCAGATGCATATAGAAATGTAATATAAATAAAGTGCCCTGAGTACGTTCTTTCAACATAACACAACTTGTCCAAATAAAGACTAGTCCTACATGTTCAATAAGCTAATGAAGAAATAATCTCACTTCCATTTTCTTGAAACATGTGGTTCTCAAAAATCTTCCCTTTACTTCTGATAGAAATAAGGGTGCTTAGTCTGAGTTTCCTAAGAGGTAAAATCTGAGACAAAGGCTTGAGAACAAGTGGTTTCTTTGGGAGGTGATCCTAGGATGCTCGGGTTGGGGGTATGGGGGGGTGAACATGTAGAACAAGAAGGGAAGGGAGCCAATAAAAGGCATGCTACCAAGCACTGTGGGAAACTGTGGGCTCAACTTGCTGGGGGCTCTCTGGGAGATGAAAAAGGAACATGTCTCAGAGAAATCCGCCTAAGAGTCAAGGAGGCTGGACCTCCTACCCACTAGCTTCTCATCTGTTCTTGGTTGTGGGATACTTCTAAGGGCATTAAATTTCCAGTGCTCTGGCCTGCCCTGCTGCCTCTATGATCAGTATAAAGCAGCCTTGGGCATAAGAGGGGAAATAAGTAGGCACCAAAAGCATAAGTAAGTTCAATAAATCATCCATTTTCCTCTTAACTGTCCTATTATAAAACCAAAAGGACAAGTATGATAATAAATGACCACCTGAAAGTCAGTCTTATAACCAGGACCCTGCAGGGAGTGGAAGGGACAGGGACAAAGTGAAGAGTGCCTGTCCAGTCAAGAAGGGCAGCCACAGGTTATCTCCAGCTGACAGTTGCCATGCAGGGATGCAGGCTACGTCTAGGTCTTCCAGATCGTCTCTTTTTTTTAAAAGAAGTTGGGAATCTGGCTCTTTATGCAGCATCTCCTGATTTTTAAATGTTGGTAACTAATGAAAAAAATTTAACACTGCAGGGCTCAGGGCTGAATTTTCTCATGCATGGCCAGTTTTCACCCTCTGATTTAAAGTTTTGTTTTAGTACCCATTCTGTGCCCAGAATTTTCCTGGCTGATACAGGAATTCAGAAGTGCCCTAGAGCCAGCCCTGCTTTCAGGGGGCTTATTGTTGGCCTGGTGGGTGATGAAGACGATTGCAGAATGATCTGGAATACAGCAAATGTATTCATGCAACAGAGATAAACCAAAAGCTGTTGAGTTTAAAAAGACATAAGATTTTAAAAAGAGAGAAACACCATTAAGCCCTTTATTGCTAAATTCAAAGACAGCCGAGCAATACAAATTGACATTAAATGCTATTGTTCAACAAATATGACTGCTTACCATGTGTAGAACACAGTACCACTTAATTAAAATGCCATATTTAAAGTCAGAGCATCACGCAGAAGAAAAAATTAGCTAACATGACAGGGAAGAGAATACCTGTCAAAACTGTGATGTACGTGAACCTTGCCTTTGACACTTGACATACAATAAGTTCCTTTCTGAAACCACTCTCACATCAGGAATTTGGTCACCTCACAGCTACTTATCCTGCTAGTTCCACAGCTCCCCTTCCTAAGACAAGGTCCCCAAGCCTCCCCCACGTGGTGTATCTACTATGTCCTCATAGGTCAGCAAATGGCTGGAGGATTCAGACACAGTCTTCAAAGCCATTACATGCCCTCCTGGTATGCACAGGACAATCCACTGGAGTTCAGGAAAGGAACATAAGAAATAATAAGAAAAAAGCAAGTTGCATATAATTAATACATGATCGTGCCTAAATCCCTCTCCCTTGTTATTTGTCAGTTGGCATGTGTCCTATGTAGTCCATGAGGTACATTGAGGGGAATGAAAAGACTCACAGATCAGAAATGAGTGTACCTTCTGCAATTTACTTGTGCTTGGTTAGCAGGTTTGCAGATAGTAATGTCTTGTATTAATCAAACCAACACTCACCAATGGACAGAAAACTTAAGAAGATTCCTACACAAAACTGCAAAATGGAGATGATATTGATGATATGTGCTGGAGGGATCAATAAGAAAATGGGGTGATAGAACTCCACCTCCTAGTTTAAGCTCTTTGACAGCCACATTATGAGGTTAAAATCATGACTATCTAATTAGACTGGTCAAAAATTTCAATAAAATAAACCAGATAATCAATAGATTTTTAAATGTACTGTAATTGTCTCTCCAAAGAAGACATCCAGATGGCCAAAAAGCAAGTGAAAAGATGCTCAACATCACTAATTGTTAGAGAAATGCAAATCAAAACAACAATGAGATATCAATTCACACCAGTCAGAATGGCCATCATTAAAAATGATAAATTTATCACTAATGATAAATGCTGGAGAGGGTGTGGAGAAAAAGGAACTCTCCTACATTGTTGGTGGGAATGTAAATTGGTGCAGCCACGATGGAGGACAGTAGGAAGATTCCTCAAAAAACTAAAAATAAACTTACTATATGACCCAGCAATCCCAATCCTAGGCTATATCCAGAGAAAAATATAATTAAAAGACACATGCACTGCTATGTTCATAGCAGCACTATTTATAAGAGCCAAGACATGGAAACAACCCAAATGTCCATCAATAGATGACTAAATAAAGAAGATGTGGTATACATATATGATGGAATAGTACTTAGCCATAAAAAAGAATAAAATAATGCTATGTATAGCAACATGGATGGACCTGGAGATCGTCATTCTAAATGAAGTAAGCCAGAAAGAGAAAGAAAAATACCATATGCTATCACTTATATGTAGAATCTTAAAAAAAAAAAAGACACAAGTAAACTTATCTACAAAATAGAAATAGACTCACAGACACAGAGAACAAACTTATGGTTACCAAGGGGTAAAGAGAGTGGAAGGGATAAATTGAGAATTCAAAATCTGCACTTTTTGGGGGAGTGATGGAAATGTTAGCTATCTTGATTGTAGTGGTGGTTTCATTGGTGTATACATCTATCAAAATTTATCAAATTGTACACCTGAAATATGTGTAGTTTACTGTACAGGAATCATACCACAATAAAGATGTTAACTTTTTTAAATGTAAAAAATACCAAAACTGAAAATAAATGTACTATCATTAATGATAAACCTCACCCTAAGGGCCAATTGTGCCTTAAGCTGTTAGCTAAAGATAGAACATATTTATAACTTATAAACATTGATATATTGGGTGGGGACATGCTCCACTATGTACATTATGTGATGAAACTCAGATATCACTGAGCTAAACGACTAACATTAACTGAAACAAATGAATGGACACAATACAAAAGGAAAAAAAAAAAAACTTCTTTAGCAGGATCATTTCATTATGAGGTCCAAAAGACAGAATTTATTACACATATTTAACCTATCAAGCAAAATAGGAAAGAGAAGAAAACTTATACTTTGAACTATTAATTATCTCACCTATAGAAAATAGACAAGCACACAAAAGCAGGATTTTGTCAGAGTTTAAGCCAGTCTCCAAAAGGTGTCATGATGAAATCCACCTTCACCCAGTTTGTGAGATTGATCCTGACTTGGGGAGGTTGGTGAGTTAATGGAAACAGAGAAACCATCCACACTGGGCCCTATTTTCCACAATGTTTTTCCCCAAGTAAGTGCCAGGGTTTTCAAACTACTGACTCGAGGCAAAAGGGGAGCATTTGCTGTAGAACCCTAGGTCACAATGTGCTAGAAGGAAGCCCTCCTTGCACCAGGCTCTAGCTGCCTCACTCATCCCACTGATTGGCTTCTTAATCAGTTTTGTAAGACTGGTTAGCTTCTCAGTTTGAATCACACACACACAAGTTCATCTGAGTGTTTGACAGCCAAATGCCTATTCCAGCATTCCAAGCAGCTCAGAGCCCCAGATTGTGCACCATTTTCTATTGAGCTGAGTGGAACTTGAAATGACTTTTCAGTGACAGCACTACGAGTTTCTTTAACCTATTTGCTCTCTTTTCTCAGCTTAACAGGAAAATGACTTCCTATTCTCCTTCTTTATCTCTACATTCTCCCCCTATCTGTTGAAATTGTACCTGTAAAACAGCAAAAGCCAAGAATAATCCCCAAGAAAAATGATCTAACTTCAAAAAAATTACTAGTATTGTATGTGTTTGTGTGTGCACATTAGTACATCAAAGGGCTGTCTTTTCATCCTCAAACAAACAAACAAAAGTTTAAAATTTCATGACTGCCCAGGGGAATTCTCCCCAGAAATATAGAGAGGACAAGCTGGCTCTGGAGGTCTGATCTCCCTTAAAAGAAGCAAGGTTCAAAAAATATTCTATACTGATATGTAAGCACATTTGACTGTCCTTTATGATTGGATTACCACATTCTGTTGATTTTTATTTTGTGGTTGGCTTTATTCCTTTGATAACTATGTAAGTTTAAAAAATTAAAGCTCTAATCTTTTCTTAGAAACAATCATCAGTACATATATGTAAACTAAAAAATGTACAGTATATTGTATGTATGTATTTACATGCAATATAATGTGTATGTGCAGTCAAACTGTAATAATTCTACCTGATAAAACTGAAAAAGGGAAAAATATTCTATACTGAAATAACTCATTTCCTTGAGTATCCCTTCCCTCTTCCTGCCACCTTTGAACTTCTCAAGTACTAGGTTTGTGTCTTGCTCATGTGTGTATCTATCATCTCTTGAGGGTGACAGATGCTTAAGAAATGTACAAAGATGAAGACAGAATGAATGGGTAAAAAGTTTATTTCCATTTCAGACTATCTCACTAGGTGCAGTGTAGTAAGATAGAGAACACAGTCTTAAAGCTCATCCCAACCTGGGCTCTGATGCTCATTAACTACACACCTTGGGCAGGTTACTGTTAACATCTCTGAGTTTGTTTCCTCATCTTTAAAATAGAGATTGTAATAGTACTTACCTCACAGAGTTGTTGTGATAATTAAATAAGAGTATGCATGTAATAGCTTTCCTAGCCACCTCTGCCCTCCCACTGGAACCCACTCTTTGAGAGGTGACTGCAGGTCTGATAACCTCAGCTAATGAAAGGGGCAGTGGGGCCAATCACAGAAAGCCAGGTCATGGGGCACTGAGGGTTGGGGAAAAAGGCATTTGCTGTTTTAATCTGCTCATGTTTTTAATTGTTTAAATTTTTTAGATGGCCAATACTTTATTTTTGAATGGTATGGACAATTTAAATCAGACTACATTTTGCATTATATAAATACAATCATCCCTCAGTATCTGGGTAGGGGGGTTGGTTCCAGAAATCCATGTGAATAACAAAATCTGCAAATGTTCAAGTCCATTATAGATAACGGCTTAGAATTTCCATATAACCTATGTACAGTCTCCCGTATACTTTAAATCATCTCTAGATTACATATAATACCTAATAAAATGAAAATACTATGTAAATCATTGTAAATACAATGTAAATACTGTGTAAATAGTTGTTGACATGCAACAAATTCAAAGTTTGCTTTTTGGAACTTTCTGAGATTTTTTTCAAGTATTTTTGATCTGCAGTTGGTTTAATCTGCAGATGTGGAACCCTTTAGTATGAAGGGCTGACTATAGGCCAAATTACAAGTCTTTACTATTATTATTATTTCCTTTTTCAGTATCATGCAAAATTTTGGTACAATTAAGTTTTAAAGGGGAAATTTGCTTGCTCTATCTTGTATTAGAGGCTAGTTGACTATGTCACAAAGAGATCAAATAACTTTCTTGAGATTCCGTAAGTCTCAAATCCTTACCTGACTACCTAACTTTTAAATGCAGATAATATTAACATTATGAGGCAGGCTTGAGAATGAAATTAGATGATTTATGTCAAGTTTGTGTATGGTTCAACAACCTCAATAAATGTCACTTCCCATTAAATAAATCTTCCACCCATGGTCCCTCCAATAATTCCTCACATAAAGGATTGGACTTACCATTTTAAAGTTGCCCAGTGGGTCTGTTTGCAGGCTGACACAATGTCTGCCCAGTCTCTGCCCCAGTCCTGCACCATTCCTGGCACATAGTATGGACGAGACAGAGCGAGGCCTCAGCCATGGGGTGGCCCAGGTCTCACCCAGCACAGCAAGCTGACTGCCATCCAACCATCACCTGGCAGTGGACACACTGGGTATGCCCTCATGCTGAAACTAGCCACATAGCCAGAGAGACACAGCCTGCTGGGCCGAGGGAAGAAAGGAAGTGGTCCTTTCCTCCAAATTGTGTGTTTTTACTAAAAGATGAGAGAAAGGCTGCTGTCTGCCCCCACCCAGCCCCAGGGGCCAGGTCTGAGTGTGGAAAAGGTGACCTCGAGCAGACACTGAAAAGGCCGTCTTCATGGGGCCCCCCAGGCCCTGAGGCAGCCCTGCCTCTGGTCTTGGGTTGGAGAAATTGTGAGTCAGAATGGAGAGGAGGGATTGCCTGTGGAGGAAAATGAGACTGGGCTTTGAAAACCCAAGGTTGCAATCCCTTGAGCAATGTGCCTGCTTGTCCACATCCTGAGTTACCTCTGCTCACTGCCGGAGGGGTGACAGTAGTGGCTGATAACTTGATGGCCACAGCATCCTTTGTTTACTGATATGCCTGGCAACAATTTTCATTTACAAAGGCAATGATGAGGAGGCTGTGTGTGCAGTCAGAAACCCCAGATGAGATTCAGCACAAATCAGAGAGGACAAATACATCTGAACTTTTCATCCCATCATTATCAATTAACTCCTCTTCTTGAGGGAAGGAAGGGCATTGCATTTTTTTTTTCTTGTTTTCTCACCTCCAGATCCCCAGGGCCTATCTGAGTGCTAGTGACTGCAATGACAATAATGGCTGTCATTTACTGTGTACTATGTGTGACTCTTTTCTGTGCATTATCTCTTTTGTCTATGCAATCTGAGGTAGTTACTATTTTATTCCTATTCTATAAGATGCAAAAATGAAGACTCAGAACAGTAGAGTGACTTGCTCAAGGAAAGCCAGACAAGAAGCAGCAGAGCCAACTTTCTTTCCAGGTCTGTCCACCTAGCCATCTCTGCTCTCATCCACTAACTATGCCCCCTCACCACAGAACTGCCCAGAGTTTCTGACATGACCCTCTCCTCCACACGGTCTTAAAAACGATGCTTATAATTTCTAGTGAGATCAGCCTCCAGAAAGGAAACCTGAAAGAATATGGGACTCTCTACAAAAATGAAACTCCCTTGCTTGCAGAGGGAAGGATAGTAAGCAGGTATCACTGTGCAGGCAGTGACCAAGCCAGGGAGGCAAGCTGGGGAGCTGCTTCCCACCTCCCTTAATAGGACAAGGGCGGGCCCTCTGTCTTGTTATGGAGAGAACAAACAGCTCTTCTCCCTAACGAGGCAAACTCACTGGCAAAGGAGCCATCTTCAAGCACTAAGACTTTGAAAAACTAACCGAAGTTCCATCTGGACAGCAGTGGAGTGGGTGGAAGGAGTATTACATCTCACTAAAAACTAATTATGACAATTAGCCCAGATAGAAACATTTTTTTTCTCCATCACAACCTTCAAATTAAAAACCACTATATAATAATGATTTATTCCATTTTTATGGGTACAGTAATAATTGAAGATAATGGGGTCCGTGTTAGAGAGCAGAAAGAATTGCCCTGGTTCTAAGGACTTATTAATGAACAATACTGTGTAGTCCATTAAGGCCCAGCAAAGAACCATGGCAGCCCACGATTGGTGGGCTGGTCACCAGATCTAATTTTTGTTACTGGGTCAGTAAAGGCAGGAAGAAAATACTCCTCAAGTGGGAGGGAAGGAAATTACAAATCTGATGAAAATAAATCACCCTTTGAGCTTTCAAGCCTTTTCGACTGAGGCTTTGCTTAGAGTGAGTGACAGCCCTTTCTGCTTGCTCCTTGGCATGCAGTTATCGGGAGCCATTTGTAACACTCCCATTTTGTCTGTGAAAAGACATTTTAATTGAAAAATCATTTGACCATAAAATTATTATCATCAATACACATTCCACCAAAGGGCTGCATTATGACCATAAAACAATTTGTAAGTGGATTCATTTTACCCGCTAAATCACTTTACATTATGTTGAGAACAGAATGATTAAAGCAAGTTAGCATTTTGTTGGCAAAGTAATTACATTATTATGCATTTCATCCACATATATACTTACGCTATTGAGTCCATTTGTCTTCTTGATAGAACATCTATATGTATTGGACAGAATGCATTTTATTTAGTTGATGCAATTAATTTTATTCACCAAACGTTTTTAAACTTAAGCTAAAATTTTTTTTTGTCACAAGAATAGATTTGATTATGGGACAAAATTAATCTTGCCTACATGACCTGTGCTCATACAAGGTCTCCAAACAACCTACCCAAGTTTGCAAACAAGTAAACAAAATAAGGGAGAAAATAAAGGACAAGATGAAAGCAAAAGGTTTAAAAAAATGTTCCCATTGAATCAGTTTCTTAACTCTTCCATGGATCCGGGGGATAAAATTCAAATACATATTGGAAATGTGGGGGTGGAAATAGTGGTAGAAATAGAGGGGCTTTTCCACTCTGAATAATTGGGATGGGAGAAAGTTGAGCACAGAGAGTTCTTTAAAAAGATCCACTATACATTTGTTGTCACAATCCAGTGTTTGGAATCATGTCGTCAAATTGGCTTCATAGTTTCTGGGGTTAGGAAGGTGGGGATGAAATAATCCTTCTGATAATCTGTTTCGTCTGGATGTCTAGTTTTGAGGTTTTAAACCTGACTTGAAATAGCAAGACCAAACATAAGTATACAGGAGTATTTTAATAACTATATCAGCATGCAAATGTGGAGGGCAGCCAAAATGATGGTTTTTCTTTAGACTGAATTTTTTTCCATTCTATTTATTTATTTATTTAACATTTTTTTGTTGAGTTACAGTCATTTTACAATGTTGTGTCAAATTCGAGTGTACAGCACAATTTTTCAGTTATACATGAACATACATATATTCATTGTCACATATTTTTTCACTGTGAGCTACCATAAGATCTTGTATATATTTCCCTGTGCTATACAGTATAATCTTGTTTATCTAGTCTATATTTTTAAATCCCATAGACTGAATGTTTGAATTTTATGTGTAACAAAAAGAAGCGGGTTTTAGTTCTTTCTGTTCTCTGATATTTTGGATACTATTGAATTATCCAATATTTGATGGGATTTATTGGTATGTAGATAGCTCTATAGTGCTTGAATTGTACACTTGGAAATGTGCAATGCAACAGCTTGTTTATATTTCATACTTTTTTATACTTTGAGGAAAAAAGTCAAAGAAAAATTAGTATTTGAGGGGAAAAAAGTGATCAAGTAAAGGATAAATAAAAAAAAATAGCCTATGAGACTTGGCATATACACACACTCATGGGATTCCAGTTTTTACAAGGTGCTTCCATCCTCCTGTGCCCCTCAATGATTTTCTCTGCAAGTGCTTTTGGAGCTAAGGAACTAGTATTTTGGATTAACTGATGTCTTCTAGTGCTTTCTGATCACTCGCATTCTGTTTCTCCCTTTAAAGGAAAAGAAAACAAGACTGTTGGGTTAGTGTCTTTTCATCATCAAATTCCTTCAGTCCCCAAAGACTCTGCCCTATAAAAGGTGTTCTATTAGAGTTTCCTAAAACCAACATGAGGATCTGAAAATGATTAGTGTTCATTTGGGACTTCAAACCCACCTGTTCGCCCCTGGAAGTACTGGGTTTCGAAGTGCAGAATCTTTCCTGCCTGTGGCTAGCCTCCCAGCCCAGGACCTTAGCAGCCACCAGAAGAGGGCAGGAAATCACATTTCAATGCCTCTGCCACCCTTCATAGCACAGTGCTGGGCACACAGTGGTCATTCCAGAAAGATTCTGGATTCATCACCCATTATTCAACTTACATTTTCTGAACACCTACTCTGCTTCATAAGAGATTCGAGGGTAATCAAAATCCTTCCCTGACCACCTGCTAGAGAAATCAGACAAGTGTGGTGAGAAAATACAGGGAGAGAGTCCCTGGAACTAAGGGAAAGTTCTTCTGTGTCTTGATTGTGCTGATGCTTATAGTAATCTCTACTGTTAAAGGAAAAAATGTTTATTCTTTACACTTTTTTAGATGATAAGGCAGACTTTATTCAGGGGGACTTTCATGATAGATACAGGGACTACTAAATTGACATTCTGCTGTAGGGGAGACAGTTTGGGCTCAACTCTGAATATAACAAGGAAAAATAGGAGTTTACAGCCAAGGAGCAGGTTTGGGGAGGGGAGAGTGTTGGTGGAAGGAAAATTACTAAAATTACACATCAAGGGTAATGGGGGATTCTTGCTGAAGGCAGACCAGAATGCTCGGGCATCATCAGAGGGGAAGGCTGGTGAGAAATGAGGCATTTGGTCAGTTAACAATGGTGATCAGATAGGGAGGGTGGGGGATTCTGGCTAAACAGACTTAGCAGGATTCTTGATATAATTGGGCTCTGGTGGACATGTCCAAGGATGGGGCCTAATTGAAAAGAGCTCAGAGGAGTATGATTAGAATTTGGTCAAAGAGAGAGTCTTCATCAGTGTACACATGACAAAATGTCATAGAACATGCACAGAAATGTACACACAAATGAGTGCATGCAAGAACTGGTGAAATCCAGTGAGCTCTGTAGTCCAGCAGTTAATTGCATCATGCCAATGTCAATGTCTTGGTTTTGGGAATGTTCTATAATTACATAAAATATTACCATGAGGAGAAGCTAAGTGATGGATATGCCTCTCTGTACTATTTATGCAATTTCTCTGAGTTTATAATCATTTCTAGATAAAATTGTAGAAAAAATATTGTGTAGGAAGCCCTGTGATGGGGAAATACAGAGGGCTGTAGAAGTACAGAGAAATGCTTAGGGGTTATAGCGAAGACTCCCTGAAGGAAATCATGTCTTCCCAAAGGCAGCAGATTTAAGTGCCTGCAGGGTCAGGCAGGAGGAGAAAATGGTGAAGTCCTGGGTACCAGAGACAGGAATGGAGGCACCTGACATACACACCTAGTCTCCAGACATTCAGAGTGAGAGTATTTTAAAAGGCTGGCAGAGCTTTGGCTGAACTGAGACTTTTAAAGGACCTTTAGGACAAAGGAGTGTCTGGAGAAAGGATAAGGAGTCCTCGAGGACTGAGGAATTCTGGAAGGACAAGTAGAGGAACCTCCCTTGCAGTCCTGTGGCCACTGGGCACCTACTGTGAGTGGAGAGTGGGGGCCGCTGGGCAACAGCGGGAATGGTGTCACACCAGGGCCTCTGCTGCCCTTCTTGGTTCACTGCTCCACTGGACTCCACAACACCTATGTCTCCTTGCTTCTCTCCAAGAAAACACATTCATCTCATTCTTCTAGGACTTTTCCAAGTAGTGCCAGGTTACATCAGGATGACTGTTGCATCACCCCTGCCCTCAACTAACCTGAACATCTTAATGGTGGAATATTGGACCCCAGAAAGCAGGTAGGATGAGTAGCTTGACTAAAGAGGGTTTTGTCCATCCAGTGCCCACTGTAATCCATCTATCCAAATCACATGCATCTGTTCAGAAAATTGACACTCAGTGAGACACTCAGCTATGCTCCCCACTCCAGGAGCTTGTTTTTTGTGTTTGTTTGTTTGTTTTACACAGAGTAATCTAGCTTTTCTACCTTATTATAAAAACCATCCATATGTAGATAAAAGCTGAATAAATCAGCAACTGATTCATACACTGTAAAAGCATCATAGTTGGATGCTTATGGACTCCACTGGGAAAAGGCAGGAAGGCCAAAGGACTCAGACTTAATAAGAAAGATGACAGTTGATCAGTTGACTGTTACTGGGGTGCAGCTTGATGTACACTGGCATGGAACACAGAGCAACCCCCAAAGAGGCTGATATTACACTATTATTGAGCTCGTTTTACAGATGAGGAAGTGGGTGCACAGAAATTCAGATTGCTTGCCCTGGGATCCGAATCCAGGCTGACTGACTCCAGAGTATTCTTTGCCACCAAAGAACCAGCTCCTCGGTTGTCATTCATGGGCAAGTACTGGCAACTTCTGCTCCCCAACCTGGAACTAAGGGAGTCTGGAGTAGACAGGGTTTATGTCCCTGCAGTTCGTTCAGACACATCTTCCTGATCTTTATGATATACCTGGAGGGCAAATGCACTCCCTGAAATCTCTTTGACCAAGAGAAAAATCCCTCAGCCACCCTTGTCTTTCTGGTGATATACAGAAGCTTTTCAACAGTCACATTAATGCAATCTTTGGATGATATTTCTCTCACTTAAGAAAACAAATGGGGAAAAGAGCTTTTGCTTACAGTGTACTAAGTTACTTCAAATTACTAGAAGCTATTTTGCCAATGTCTTTTCCTGGCAAATTTGAATATGGATAAGGACATTTTACTCATCTGCCTGACACTTTAATAAAACACCCTCCAAATGGAATACAGCAAGCAGAACAACATATGATTTCATCTCCAGAATGGTTTTTTTATGAAATGTAAGCACCACATCAATACAGATCCCTGGAAAAAATAGGTCATAATGAGTCTTGAAGAACTTATAAAGTTGAAAATTAGGTTGCAAAGGAAGCTATGCTACCTCGGCCCATCTCCATCATTGAAAAATTAAATGAGAAATTCCAAAGGCCAAACTCATGAGCAAGAGGTCATTCTGTAAGTCTAATTAGATGTGTCATTGTCTTGATTTTCATGGAAATAAAAGCAGTCATCATAGAGAGACCTGTGTGGTTATATTATATGTGAAAGTAGTTTTGTATAAGTTAGCAACGAAGGCTTCATGACACCAAACCATCTGGTCAATTCATTCAGAGGCTTAGTCAGTCACCCAGCATGTTGGACAAATAAAACAATGAAGGTGAAAGTTTTCTATGAAAGTGACAGCTGCCAAGGGATTCAGAGAGATCAGCCCTGGCTACTCATCAGCATCATGGGGGATGTATGTTAAAAACAAGATGCCTGGGCACCATCCCCCCAAGTTCTGATTTAGTAACCCTAATGTAGGACTAAGGAGTCTGCATTTTTATGAGTCACTCAACCCATGCATGTGCACATGGCTCTGAGATTGGGAACCACTCATCTATACACCTGGCCAGTCTACAAAGGAAGCAGCCATTATGCTTGTTGCTCAAATCCTTGGCTTACGTGGGGACACAAGACCACAGATGGCCTGTCTCTGCCCTAACTTAATCTGCCAACTTCTGCCCACTTTGAACTTCTACTGTTGAGTCTATGATCATTGAAGAATAAGATTGTATATTATATTGTGCTTAGCATCTTATATATCTTTCCTATGTCTTCTCATTGTCAAAAAAAAAAATACTCCCTATCTTTTAAGATGCTAATAAGGATTAATACGATTAATAAAATAACCCAATAAAAAGCTTTGCACAGGGCTTCGGACACAGTATATATTTAATAGGTTTTCATTATTATATGTTTCTTGTTTATGAGCCATCATATATGAAGAAGAATTCATTGGAGCATTCATCCAGGTCAGAAAAAATTGTTTACCTTTGTGTAAGGTCTGGGAACTTTTGTAGTTTCTGCCACATGACATGCTATTGAGAACCAGAGGGCACCTCTACTTATCCTTCAGACTTGACATAAGAGATTTTGTCCACAAATTCCAAATTCTTCCCTTCCTGGCCACCCACAAAGGGACCACCAAATTTTCAAGCGTATTTCCAACAGCCACTTTATTCATAACAACCAAAAATTGGAGGGAAAAACCCAAATGCCTATCAGTGGGAGAATGGAAAATGAATTTGGTATATTCACAAAGTGGAATAAGACACAGAAATAAAAGAAAATAAACTATACACATGTAGCAACATGGATAAATCCCACAGACATTATGTTAAACAAAATAAGCCAGACACAAAAGAGTACATGCTGTATGATTCCATTTATGTAAATTTCAAAAACTGGCAAAACTACTCTATGGAGATACTATTTGGGACAGCGATTATCTCTGGAAGTTACTAGCTTGGAAGAGACAAAATGGGAAGCCTCCATGGTGCTGGAAAGGTTTTATGTCTTTTTCTGGGTGATGCTTACAGAGATAAAAATTAATTGAGCTGTAAGTTTAAGCTTAGTGCAGTTTGTAAACTTTGCCACATGCATTATACTTTAATTAAAAAATTAAAGCATAAGACGTATTTTAATGTGAGTTTTAAGTGAGATTTTACACCCTTTTAAACTTATCTATGTGTGAACCTCAGCTTCTCTTTGATGCAGAAGTGATCCCAAGTTGGTGATGAGAGAGCAATGCAGAATGAGAAAATTTGTTGTCTCATTTTCTCCCTCAGTTTCTCATTCAATCTCCCCTCAGTGTTTCTCGCCTCCTTTTCAAAGCATCAAACAGTTATTTCATGTTCATTAGTCAGATCATTCCACTGCCTGATTTATCTGACAGAGCAGTTTTTTTTTTCCCCAAATGCCTAAACCAAATTTATCCCTTTCCAATGCCGGTCAATTACTTCTTCTCTTTGCACCACTGTCTAGCACACACGATGAATCGCACCTGGCTCAGGGTGGGATGCAGTTTCCATCCAGAAGCTAATTAGGGGATTGCATTTGTTTAGCCTCCTGACAACCAACATTGACCACAGATCCTCTGATGACTTATTAAATAGACAGAGTAATGGGCTTGAAATTTTTGCCTCAGGAAAGATTTCCAGCTGAAGTTGAGGGAAGCAGTAAAAGTCCCCTTTTATCCACCACTGAGTTACGTCCCTGTTGATTTCATTCAAACCTTGCCTCATCTCAGAGGCCTTTCTGGAAGAGATAGTCTGAGCTAGAGTCTCAAAATCTGTCTGCTTTCTGGGGAAAGCAGACTCACCTGACCAGCTGCCTCTATGATGGCAGGTGTGGCCCCTGCAGTTCATTCATTTACTCATTCATTCACTCAGGAAACATTTATTGAGCACCTATTATACTCTGTATATAGCAGATGAAACAGAGTCTCTGGCCTTGCAGAGAATATATTCGAACTGGAGAGATATAAAATAAATACGATAATTTCATAAATTGATAAATTATGTGAAAAAATGAAACTGAGAAGTAGAGTAAAGAATACCCAAGGAGATAGAGCCACTTAGCACAGTGTGGTCAGGGAAGGCCTTTTTGAAGGAACAACAGTTGAGCAGAGACTTGAATGAGGAGATGCCATCATCTATGCAAGTGCTGGGGAAATCATCCCCAGTACAGGAAAAATCAATTTCAAAGGCCCAAATATAAGAACACTCTTGGTGAGCTCCAGGAACAGAGAGAAAGTGAACCCCAAAATCAACCCCTCATCTCATTCCACTGCCTGGGGTCCCTGCCAGGACCTTCTTTTTTGATATTCAGCAGTGGCCCTGGACAAGACCACAGCATCATCTCCTCCAGGAAAAAAAATGATGACTGAAATATCAGCCCCACCGATGATTCCTTTTCCAAAGTCCTGTTGGAGAAACTCCTGCTCCCCTTGTCCCAATTCAGGCTCAGCTGAGGTCTCTGCCCTCTAGAAGACCAACAACAAGGCTCCAATTAGGCTGGATTGTTTCTGCAGATAGCCCACTTATAGAGCGCTGTCCTCTGGAAGGAAGTGCTGACTGAAAAAAACCTCTAAGTCTGAGTCAACACAACAGGGAAGATATAAGCACAGCCATGAGTTAGGAGACCATTACAATTCCTTTTTCAAGACTAATTGTAGGCTCACTTTAAGTAACATGCCCTTTCTAATCAGAAGCATTACTGCCCAGGAGAAGATAACATGCTGAATTTTCACATCTGGCATTTCACATAATTAAGATTTCACAGTTTAAACAACTGTTTGATATGTTATTCTTGAAATTGAAACTATTGATCAACTTAAACAGGACTCACCCAAAGCTGTGGACATGAATAGATACTCAGCAAGGATTTGGTGACATAATTCATTCAATTTCCGAGGTTTCTCCCCAATTCTCCAGTCTCATAGAAACTGGCTAAATCCAGTTTAAGTGTTCACAGCCATAAGATTCCCTAAGCATACCAGAACACACCAAATCTTCACAGATTCTCAACAAGCATCCTATATTCCTTGAGTCATGAATGATGGAATAAGAGGATTGCAAAAGAAATAGAAAGACCAATTATAGTGCTTAAAGAAATATTAAATCCTTGAAGGGAAAGAAACACTGGAAATCAAGAGAGACGGTAGAGAACAGTGGTTCAGAGCATAGACCTTGAGGTTTAAATCCCAGTTCTGCCCCTTAAAAGTTGCATGGCGTTACTCAGGTGATATCACATCTCTATGTCTATTTCCTCATCTGTAAACAAGGAGCAATAATAGTACCTACCTATGATGGTTCTTCTGCATGTCCCTGCCCAGATTGGCTCTTCACCCTTCTCTGCCCAGCTCTCTGGCCCAAAAAGGTGATCACCCACTCACCCAGTTTCCAATTGTGTTTGGCTGATGCAAGGCAGCAGTAGGAAGATGAAGAGTGAGAAAAAAAAAGAGAGGTCATGGTATTTGTTCCTCTTCCCATTCCCTGAAGGTGTAATGTGGGCAGTCACTGAGTTTCTTCATCTCTGACCACAGCTTCTATCATGCAGCCCTCTTCCAATAGCTACAGATCACTGAATTCTGATATCACCACTGTCTCTTCTCACATTTTCAGGCCAAGAGGATGCCAAGTTGGGTTCTCAGAAAGCAGGCTCTGAAAAGGAGATGTGTGTGCAGGTAGTTTATTAGAAAGACACTTAGGATATAGCCTTGTGGGGAAGGGAAGGAATCAGGATTGGGCAGAGGAAATTTGCAGTCTTAAAGACATCTGCTGACTCTTTGGACACCTCTGAAGTTGAGATGGACCTTCAGAGTTGTCCCAAGGGGCCCAGGCTCCTGTCCCTCTCTTGTAGACCAGACACTGAGTGCAGGTATCTTTCTTCAGCCAAGGCAATTCCCAGGGGTCTGGCTGCTAATAGCAGTCAGTTGGCAGCACAACCACCAGCTGCCTGGAATGAGTCCTCCAAGCCTGATGAGGGACTCTGGCAGAGAGGTATGCATCTACTACAGAGTGATGACAGCTTTCCTCCTCTTGGAAGTCCTCACCCCTTATACTTTGTATTCCTTTAACTCCACTCACATCAATGTAGATATCCATTTCTTTAACTTCCCTTTGAATTGCTATTGGTTTTGCTGGGACTCTGATGAATACAGCCCCTCATCATTTTGTTGGGAGAGTTACATAGTGCCTAGTACACAGTCAGGATTCCATAAACATTAATTATTATCCAGAAATGAGTCCTCACCATTTTCTGGCAGTGAACATTTCTTGATCTCAGGGCTTCCATGAATTAGTGGCCAGGTTGACAAGAAGTCCCTAAAGGCAGCCCAGTGGTGAGGTAACTTGTAGTTGAGGATGTTTTCCTGAAGGAGCTGATTTTCAGCAGGTTTTTAAGTGTCAAAAACAAAGGGTTAGTTTAGGGTTCTGCTACAACAACAATGGAGGCACCTCATTCGAAGATGAAATTTAAAAAGCATGGCTCCAGCTCTCACAGAGTTTACAGTCCAGGGGAAGAGACAAAATATACAAGGAGTAAAGCAAAAATATACTTGCAAATTGTAGTACAGGCAATGAAGGAAATGTGCTGTTTACAGAGAGAAAGAATAACAGGGACAAGAAATCAAACAGACAGGTGGATGAGGCAGTCTGCAAGAGCCAACATTTTAGCTGAGATGACTAATGAATATGGGACATGTAAGGAATATGAGGGAACAATCCACTCACAGTGCTCAGGAGGTGCAGAGAACCTTAGGTGGCACTGAGTATCAGAGAGGACATGGCGGAAGGGATGGCCATGGAGAGCATGTGACATGAGGTGTGATCACAGAAGGGGATAGGTGGCCACGGTTCAGGGCCTTGTAAGCCATGGTAGAGAAGTGGATTTTTCTGCCATGTGCAATGGGAAGTCACTGGAAAATTTTAAACACGGGGGATATATCATCTAACTTATGTTTTTAAGAAATCATGGTGGAGGGGGAGTGGCCAAGATAATAGAGTAAAAGGATGCTCTTAGTTCACCCTCTCCAGTGAACACACCAAGAGAGACATCCACAGACCCACCCATTCACTCCGAACACCTGCTGAACTATGACAGAACATCACCTTCTTCAAAAGACAAAATTCATCACAAATCACGTAGGAGGAAGAAAAAGAAAAAGGAAATTAGTGGGGGCCTTGTCCCATGGAGAGGGATTGGCAAAGGAGAAACAGTGCTCTTATGCTGGGACTCAGTCTCACCTATGGAGAGGTCAGCAGGGACAGAAGGGGAACCTCTAAGACTCAGATCTGTGCACAGCAGCCCTTGGCCAACAGAACTAAGTGAAATGGGCACAAAGGGTCCCTGAGACCCCCAGCCCTATACATTGACTGGAACTGGCTGTCCAAGCTGGGCAGAGGACTGAAGCCAAATGCACAGAGGCAAACACAGGGTTCTGGAATGTGCAGTGAACCATAGCTAGGAGTGTATACAGAACAAAATAGCCTTGGTCCACCATAAAAAAAAAAAAGAGAGAGAGAGAAAGAGAGAAAAAGAGAAAGAATGAAAGAAGGAAGGAAAGAAAGAAAGAAAGAACGAATGGCTGCTGGTGTGCATTGGGGGGAGGGCTCCAACATGGCTGGCCACGGCCTTTGTCTTCAGAGACCCTCGGCACCATCACTGGCTTATTCTTAGGAGAAGAGAGGTGGAGCTTGGCTATACCCACCATATTTCCTGGTGCACAACTCCCAGATAGAGGTGGGGTTGAAACCTGGATCTGTACCCAGAGACATGGCAACTTCATAGGCAGGACTGGAATTTGTTTACAGCCCCAGGATTAAGATTTGTTTACAATCCCAGGCAGAGAGGATCATTTTGCAAATGCATTTGTGGACCTACACCTCTAAGACAAATGAGCAAGGAGCAGAGTTCTGACACAGAGCAGGGGTGAGGGCTGGTGTTGGCTGTTTTATGTGAACCCACCCACTGTGCCCAGATGTGGCACTGGGAATGGCGCTGACACAGCGGTGTGACCCTCGGGCCTCTGATATGAGCAAGTGGCGTTCACACAATGGGGCAAGTACAGGGGAGGTGTTTGGTGCTGAGGACAATGTTTACCTGATAGCGCACCACAATCAAGGTGTTTAATCCAGAAGTTGGCAGAACTGTGCTGGTAGCTCTGAGGTCAGAGAACCTAAGGGACACCAGAGCAGCACACTGACATTCCTGTGGTTAAAGTAGGGACAAGGGCAGAGTCAATAAAGTGTACATAAAGCACTCCAACCCAACATATTAAGACTGCAGCTCAGAAATGGGTCTGGAAACCTTCATTCCAACAAAAGGGGAAAAGACCTGGGCCTGTCAGGGCTGTGACAACCACAGAAAAAAAGGAGGAGCTGGTCAAAAACCAGGACAGGCTATGGTCACCACAACACCTGCCAAACCCCATCAAAGGGATAACAGCCAACACACATGGAAAAAAGACGTGGCAACCATCCATACTAAAAACAGACAAAATTATTAGGGGTGCACAGTTACACAGGAACACATCCTCTTTTAAAAAAATAAACGTTCAAAACCACAGTAGATAACTGATACTCCATAATCCATAGTGCCAGAGAGATATAAATAAAATGAAGAAGCAGATGAACTACTCCCAATTAAAAGAACAAGATAAGTCACCTGAAAGAATGATCAATGAAATAGACCTTAATAGTCTACTAGATCATGACTTCAGAAAGGGAGTGATCAAAGCACTAAAGGAACTAAAAGAAACTATGACTAGAGATAAAGAATAGTATAGAAAGGAAATTGAAACTATAAAGAGGAGCTAACTAAAAACAAAAAAAAAACTCAGTGGCTGAGATAAGAGCCAAGCTAAAGGCAGTCAGAAGCAGACAAGACAATGCAGAGGAGCAAATAAGTGACTTAGAAGACAGAAATAACAGAAGTCACCCAATAAGAACAGCAGACAAGAAAGCAAATAAAATCAATGGAAGCAATATAAAGGACCTTTGGGATAGTACAAAGCATGCCAACCTATGCATAACAGGGGGTCCCAGAAAGAGTAAGGGGGATGAAAAATATATTTAAAGAAATCATGACTGAAAACTTCCCAACCTGAAGAAGGAATCAGATATCCAAGTACAGGAAACACAGAGGGTCCCCAATAAGAAGAAGCCAAATAGACCCACATCAAAACACAATATAATAAAGACGGCCAAAGTTAAAGATAAAGAAATGATTGTAAAAGTAGAAAGAAAGGAAAGAAACAGCTAGTTGCAAGGGAATCCCCATAAGGCTTTCAGCTGATTTCTCTGCACAAATACTACAGGCAGATATATTCAAAGTCCTGAATGAGAAAAAGCTGCAACCTTGGATACTTTATCCAGCAAGGCTATTCTTTAGAATAGAAGGAGAGATAAAGAATTCCACAGACAAGCAAAAACTAAAGAAATTCAGCAATACTAAACCTATACTAAAAGAAATATTGGAAAGTTTACTCTAAATAGAAAAGAAGCAGGATGCTATAGAAAGGTGAAAACCATAATTGGAAAGTCGATAACGACAATAAGTGGCAACAGAATAAATATGAAGATATAAAAGAGGACATCAAAATCATTAAAGGTGGGAGAAGGGGAGAAAGAAAATATAGACTTTATATTTTTGTTCTTTTTAGGAGGTGTTGAGCTTATATGACTATCAGTTTAAACCAAACAGACGTAGTAGTGGGTTAGTATACTTGAAAAACAGGGTAACCACAAGTCAAAAGCATACAACAGAGTCACAGAAACCAAAAAGAAACCAAGATAATACAAAAGAAAGTTATCAAACCACAAAAAGAACAAGGAAGGAACACAGAGGAAATACCAAATCAACTGGAAAACTAAGTTCAAAATGGCAATAAACACACATCTATCCATAATTATTGCAAATGTCAATGGACTAAATGCTTGAATCAAAAGACATAGAGTGACAAATTGGATAATAAAACAAGAATCTACCATATGCTGCATACAAGAGACCCCCTTTAGGGAGAAGGACACACATAGATTGAAAGTGAGGGATGGAAAAAGACATTTCATGCAAATGGAAATAAAAAAGAAGGAGTAGCAATACTGATTTCAGACAAAATGGACTTTAAAATGAAGGCCATAAAGAAAGATAAAGAAGGATACTACATAATGCTTAAAGGAGCAATACAAGATGAGGATATTACACTTGTTAGCATCTATGCACCCAACATAGGAGCACGTAAATACATAAAGCAAATACTAACAGACATAAAGGGAGAAATTGATGGGAACACAATAAGAGTTAGAGACTTTAACACCCCATTAACATTACTAGACAGATCTTCCAGACAGAAAATCAATAAAACAATGGAGAAACTAAGGCATAATAGAACAGTTGGACTTAGTTGATAATTTTAGGACATTATATCCATCCCCCTCCAAAAATATGCATTCTTTTCAAGCGCACATGGAACATTCTCTAAAATAGATAATGTACTCAGGCACAAAAGAAGCCTCAGCAAATTTAAGAGGATAGATATTATTTCAAGCATCTTCTCTGACCACAATGTCATGAAACTAGAAATCAACCACAGAAAAACAAAGGAGGAAAAAATGACAGCATGGAGATTAAACAACATGCTACTCAAAAATCAATGGGTCAATGATGAAATCAAAGGAGAATATAAAAAATACTTTGTGATAAATGACAATAAAAACACAATCACACAAAGTATATGGGATGCAGCATAAATAGTCCTAAGAGGGAAGTTCATAGCAATAACTTTTCTAAAAAAGAAAAACAATCTCAAGTAAACAATCTAACCTACCGTCTAAAAGAATTAGGAAAAGAAAAACAAATGAAACTAAAAGTTAGCAGAAGGAAGGAAATAATAAATATCAGGGAGGAAATGAATAAAATAGAGATTAAAAAAATAGAAAAAAAACCAATCAAACCAAGAGCTGATTTTTTGAAAGAGTAAAAATAAAATAGAAAAACTTCTGGCAAGGCTCACAAAGAAGAAAAGAGAGAGACACAAATAAATAAAATAAGAAAGGAAAATGAACAAATTACAAACAATACCACAGAAATACAAAATATTCAAAGAGAATACATAGAAAAATTATGTGGAAACATACTGGAAAACCTAGAAGAAATAGACAAGTTTCTGTAAATATAAAGTCCATCAAGACTGGATCAAGAAGAAATTGACCACTTGAACAGAATGATCACTAGAAATGAAATAGAATTAGCAATAAAAAACCTCCCTACAAACAAAAGTCCAAGACCAGATGGCTTCACTGGGGAATTCTACCAAACATGCAAAGAAGAACCCATACCAGTCCTCCTCAAACTCTTCCAAAAGTTTGAAAGGGAGGGAGTATTCTCAAACTCATTCTATGAAGCCACCATCACCCTGATACCAAAACCAGACAAAGACACTACCAAAAAAGAAATTTACAGTCCAATATCACTGATGAATGTAGATGTAAAATCCTCAACAAAATATTAGCAAACAGAATCCAACAGCACATAAAAAAGATCATACACCATGATCAAGTTGGGGTCTTCCCAGGGACACAAGGATGGTTCAACGTACACAAATCAGTCAATGTGATACATGACATTCACAAAAGAAAGGCAAAAACCACATGATCATCTCAAAGATGCAGAAAAAGCATTTGATAAAATTCAACATCAATTTATGATTAAAAACTCTTACCAAAGTGGATATAGAAGGAACATATCTCAACATAATAAAAGCTATATTTGACAAACCTACAGCCCACATAGTACTCAACAGTGAAAGACTGAAAGCCTTCCAACTAAAATCTGGAACAAGACAAGGATGACCATTCTCACAATTTATATGCAACATAGTCTTGGAAATCCTAGCCACAGATATCAGGCAAGAACAGGGGGAAAAAAAAGGGATCCAAACTAGAAGAAAAGAAATAAAATTGTCACTATATGTGGATGACATGATACTATATATAGAAAACCCTAAAAGCTCCACACAAAAACTACTAGAGCTGATAAAAGAATTTGGCAAGGTAGCAGAATACAGGATTAAAATACAAAAATCAATTGCATTTCTTTACACTAACAATGAATTAGCAGGAAAAAAAAAGTAAAAAAAAAAAAAACTCTTTTAAAATTATATCCAAAAAAAATAAAATACTTGGGAATAAATCTGACCAAACTACAAAACATTGATTAAGGAAATTAAAGATGACTTAAAGAAATAGAAATATATTCAACACTCTCATACTCTTGGATTGAAAGAATGGATATCATTAAAATGGCCATACTGCTCAAGGCAATCTACAGATTCAATGTGATCCCTATCAAATTGCTCAGGAAAGTTTTCACAGAACTAGAATAAACAATCTTAAAATTTATATGGAATCACAAAAGAGCCAGAATTGCCAAAGCAATATTGGAAAAGGATGAAGCTGGAGGAATAACCCTCCCAGGCTTCAGATAATATTACAGAGCTACAGTAATCAAAATAGCATGGTGTTGGTATAAAAACAGACATATAGATCAATGAAACAGAATAGAGAGCACAGAAATAAATCCACAGACCCATGGTCAATTAATCTTTGACAAAGGAGGCAAGAATATACAATGGAGAAAATACTTTTCAGCAAGTGGTGTTGGGAAAACTGGGTAACAGTATATAAATCAATGAAGTTAGAACCCTCCCTCACTCTATACACAAAAATAAACTCAAAATGTCTTCAAGTCTTAAATATAAGACAAGACACAATAAATCTCCTAGAAGAAAACATAGGCAAAACATTCTCTGATATAAATCTTAAGAATGTTCTTCTAGAGCAGTCTATCTAGGCAATGGGAATAAGAGAAAAATAAACAAATGGGACCTAATTAAACTCATAAGATTTTGCACAGCAAAGGAAACCTTAAGCAAAATAAAATGACAACCTACAGAATTGGAGAAACATTTGCAAATGTTGTGACTGACAAAGGCCTAATTTCCAGAATATATAAACAGTTCATACAACTTAATATCAAAACAAACAAACAAAAAAACCCAGTCCATAAATAGACAAAAGACCTAAACAGACATTTGTCCAATGAACACATACAGATAATCAATAGACATACTGAAAAATGCTCAATGTCACTAATTATTGGAGAAATTCAAATCAAGACTACAATGAGGTATCACCTCACACCAGTCAGAATGGCCATCATTCAAAAGTCCACAAACGATAAATGCTGGAAAGGATGTGGAGAAAAGGGTACCCACCTACATTGCTGGTGGGAATGTAGTTTGGCACAACCATTATGGAAAACATTATGGAGATTCCTCAAAAGACCAAAAATAGACTTACCATATAATCCAGCAATCACACTCCTGGGCATATATCCAGAGGGAACTCTAATTTGAAAAGATACTTGCACCCCAACGTTCATAGCAGCACTATTTACAATAGCCACAACATGGAAAAAGCTAACTGTCCGTCAACAGATGACTGGATATAGAAGCAGTGATATATTTATATAACGGAATACTACCGAGCCAAAAAAAAGAATAAAATAATCCCATTTGCAGCAACATAGGTGGACCTAGAGATCGTCATTGTAATTGAAGTAAGCCAGAAAGAGAAAGAAAAATACCATATGATATCACTCATATGTGGAATTGAAAAAAAAAGAAGGAATAAAAACAACACCATGAACTCATCTACAAAACAGAAACAGATTCACAGACATAGTAAACAATCTTATGGTTATTGGGAAAAGGTGGTGTGAAGGGATACATTTGGGAATTTGAGATTTACAAATGTTAGCCACTATATACAAAAATAAATTTTTAAAAGTTTCTTGTGTATAGCACAGGGAACTATGTTCAATATCTTGTAATAACCTTTAATGAAAAACAATATGAAAATGAATATATGTACGAATATTCATGACTGGAACATTGTGCTGTACACCAGAAATTGCAACTGACTGTACTTCAATAAAAAAAGCTAATTAACAGACATAACCAGTCATGAAACAATTGTTTTCTTCTAATTAATAAAGTTCAGTATTTAACCTTAAAGAAAAACAAATCATGGTGACTATTATGTGGAAATAAGACTGGGAATGGGCAGAGCAGCGAGATTTGGTAGGCTATGATTATCAAAAGAGCAGTGGCAATGGTTTGGACAAGCCTGATGGCATTGAATTTGGAGCGAAGAAGACAGGTTCAAGATAATATTGGACTTGATAATGATTGGGGCACAAAGGGAGAAGGAGACGGCAATTCCCTGGCTTAAACAGTGACATGGATGGTGGTGACATGTAGTGGATGAGAAACATGGAGGAAACAGGTCTGGGAGAGAAGTCAAGGGCTTCGCTTTGCACATGCTGAGTTTCACATGTCTCCAGGCAGAGATAGCCAGCGGGCAGATAATGTGCTTTGGCTGCTCAGAAGAGGCATACAGCCTGGAAAACGTGGGCATCAGTGGTGACCAGAAGGTACCAAAAACCACAAGAATGATGAGATAAACTGGTAGAACACTGGAAAAGAAGATAGCAATCCGTCTAATCTAGGGGAATCCAACCTTTGGAGGTTTACTTCAATATGTATTGAATATTGTTTGTGTAAGAATCTTAAATGTTGCTCTACGAATTATGTCATCATGCCTATTTCATGCATATTTCTTAAATTGCTCAACATTTTTCCTGGCTACAAATGATTTCAAACATGTTTGCCTCTATATCTGAAATGCCTGGATCATTTCTGCCACACATGCCACATCCACACCTTTCAGAGGCAACTGTGAGTTGTTTTATGCTTTTGCAAGAAGTAGTAAACAACCACCTTCAGTGGGATGCAGAAGGCTATAAGGAACAAGAGGATGAGGACTTCCAGCCCAAGAGACATTGTTTCTGGAGATACCCCACTGGCCAGAAGCCTCAGTGGTCCTCTCTGGCTAACTGAGCCCCCATATGGGTATGTGGCTCAGCTTGATAAGCCTTGGAGCTTTGTACAACTCACAGCCTGTGGCCCTTCCCTCCACAGCTTTCCCCTTGCCAACAGGCCCTCATATGTTCACACCATCTGGTTTCCAGAGGGTTCCTGTAAAGAGGGCCGTCTGCTTCTTGTTATGGTGTCATTAGAACAATTATGACAAAGGTGAAACATAGGCATAAATCAGGTCTCTTTGGCTTGGCTTTCCCCTGGAGGATATGTGCTGTCTTCTTGATAATTTTTCACTGACATCCTCGATCTCCAAGCTTCTAACTCCAGACTAGCATGGAAATCAACCCAGCAACTCCCAATACTCAGTCAAACACAATGTCAGAGCAGGTCCTAGAAGTGAGGGGAAAATACTTGGGGTCTGAGAAGTTTATGTACTGCCTGTCCCAGGAGCATTTGCAGCCTATGAAGAGATCTTGCTAAGGAGACAATAAATGCAAAGAAATGAATTGCAAATGGAAGACTCTCAACCAATCAGCTTGTAAGGAATTTGAGGTCTAGAATACCATTTAATGCCCATTAGTCACAACATTAAGGGATCACTGACTTTTAGATAAAGCTAGCCTCACATGCAAAAAGCACCTGGCCAAGGGTTGGGCCTGAGACTGACAGATGAGCCAACCTCCTTAACCATCTTAGAGAATCAGCCTTTCAGAACACAGAAGGGGAAAAATTAGGGGAAAAAAAAAAAAAACCTTGTCTTTCTTCCTTACACACTTGAGATTTACTAGACTTTTCTGACCACTCAGGAGGCCTCAGTGTATTCATTCTAGATTGGAGTGGAAAGATATGCAGAGATTTTCACAAATATATTGCTAGTATGGAAGCCCTTCCTCCCACCTCAATCTAGTCTGAGACCCAACACTAAAATATCCCAGGACCCAGACACAACCTGCTTGCCCATGGATGAATATTTGATATGAGGTGTTTTCTTTTTTAAGAGATGGGTAATCAAATCAGGCCTGAATTATCTAGATTTCATACATTTTAGCATAAAATTAATTAGCTCAGAGAATTACACAGCAGATAAACACAGCAAACAGCTAGGCCTCCCTAAATGCATGTTTACATTTTATACCCTGCTCCTTTCATTATCCCAAGGAGTTGCCTGTAGCATGACTTTCCCATTAAGGGAGAGGAACCCACCAAATGATTTCATTTTTATTTCTGCAGAGCTCCTGATAAACTGACACAGGCATCGAAGCTCTCCAATACATTTTCTTTTCATTAAATGGCTAATCTAAAACCAATCAACCAAGACATATATAGAATGGTTGCACAGAATAAAAATTCATTGCTTCTTAGACTACATGCTAAAACAAATCCACAGTGATTAGACAAGTAGACAATACCTGCTAAAGAGAATCTGACTTGAATGCAGTTGACACTGTCACATGTTCACAGTAATGATGAACAGACTGTAAGCTTGAATCTGTCTCACCAACGTTGCAACCTTAGGAATTTGTGCATAAATAGAATTACTCATTGCAAATAGTCCAAATATGAAGATTCAAAATCCTGGAAGACTGAATCAAAACTTGTTGCCCACCATAAATTAGCCACTTCTATGCCTGGATGAACCCAGCAGAATGTCAGAACAAGGCTAAATCTATGAAGGAAATTAACAATGAGAAATGGCCATGAGAAATGAGATATCAAACTGGATATGGATGGTATGAATTAGTAACTGATTATAAAAAAAGAAAATATTAGCCCCCTTCACATCAACAGAAGGGCTATGTGTGAACCCCCACACTCAGTGACAAGCTTTTAATTATAGCTTTATTTGGGGTCACAATTTGCAAATGGAATTAGATTATTCCCTTTGAGGTGCAAATGAAACTCTCCACTTCTGGGAGCCCTGAAGTGGCGAGTGGATCTAGAGCTCTGATATGGTGGAAGAAAGGACAGTGGGTGTGGAGTGACTCTGTTTCCCACTGAACTTGGCCACTGTGTCCCGCTCTTCTCATCTGTACTCAGAACGGAACACAGAATTCCTGGAAATGTTCCCATGTCAGTGCCTAGCATTTGGGCATTTACTCTGTTTCGATAATGACGTAGCAATGAATGAAAAAGCCTCTGCAGAGTCAACCCAATCCAACCCCTTCGTGTCTGTGTTAACCACACAGATATATGTTTGTGGAGCCCTTATCCTTTCCAGGAGCAAGCTGTCACAGCAGCAGTTCCCTCCAAGAGGAAGGACGAAGGGAAACCATTTCTCCCTCTAGAATATAGAGCCATTATCACACTGACAGGCCCACACACCATTTCATGTGGCTTGAGACCCAGCCAACATTTTTGCTTTCCTTGCTTGTCATCAGATCAAATAAAATCAAAGGAAATCTCAGTGGAACAATTAACTGTCTGAATGTATAAAATACTTTGGGAGAAAGCAAGATTTTATAAACAAGTCTTCCCTGCACAGGTCACACGCTCCTCAATCTCAGCAGATAAACAAATGGATTTTCCACTTCAGTATTTGGAAGGAATAATTTATGTTCTGAAATGAAGCTAATGTATGTTATAAATAGAATCTGACTGTGCATATCTCCCTATTTTGGTAGCCTGTGCACCTCCCAGGAACCTAGGAAGGCTCACAGCTAAACCAAGAGCATCTGACCCTGAGAATGCTATGGATGGCACACCTTCTCTGTGGGCATCACCTGGCCTCCTGAATCATTTTAGATGCCCTAGAACATGTGGGCTCTCAAACTCAAGATCTACCTGGTTAAACAAAATTAAATCAAGATTTTTTTTTTATCAAAATCCAGATTTCTACCTTCTTAAAAAAACAAAAGGTATTTGGCAACACTAGGCCTACAAATTGTTGGTTACCCCTCCAGGTGACCCTAAACCCTGCAGATGAAGAGTCCCCACCACTCCTAAAGGTCTTCCAGTGTCAATTGTCCAAGGCCAATTCCCATTCATCATTACACTAGTGCTATGGTGAGAATAAAAGGCAAAGTGACATATTTTTTGGTTCCAAACTATCAAAGTAGGTGAATAGGAAGATAGCCTGAGGAAGTTGCCTGAAGCAGCAAAATTAGGAAAGACCTTATTCCTAAAAAGTGAACTGCACCTACCCCTATCTTGCTTCTTCACTTATGCCACCTTCCTGGGGAAGCGCACATTTCCATCAGAGCAGACATGACAAAGTGTGCACTGACTCAGAGCAGAAGACACACTCACCAATGCACGACTCTTGTCCATGGTTGGGGGCAAAAAGTACCAGGCAAGGGTGGGAGAGAAAGCAATGATCTCTACTTCAGTCTTTCACTTGGTTTAGTAACCTTACCCTAAGACAAGCCTCCTTTTTCACTCGCAGCTTAGGTATCCTATATTTTATATCCAAGTGCCTAATGTGGTGAATCACTACTACAGTGACACTGGTTAGTTGTTAGTTTCAACCCATCTTCCAGAGGTTGAATATGGGCCTTCCCAGGTGCGAGGTGAAGAGAATGCAACAGAGGGACAGGGAAAGGCACTGGAGGATGGAGATAGCGAAAATCTGTCTTCTGTACATGGTCTCAGGGAATCAAAATCAAACAAACACAAGAGTGACTCCAGAGGGAGAATTCCTGGATTTGTTGTCCTAATCTGATAAAGGCTTCCAAATGAAGAAGACTCCTGATACTGCTTCTTCTTCCTCACTGTCTTCTAGTCACTTTTCATTGCTTCTTCTTTTCCTCCCTTTACCGGGCGGCACACAAATCCAACTGATTGCTAACACCTTTCATAAACACTTTTGTCAAAAGCTGGAAGGCTGACATGCCAGAGGGATTTAGATCATAAATCTCAAAGTCCCAATAATTTAAATTACATTTGCTGCTGGTAAAAAATAAATCCACATTTCTGGCACTGTCAGAAAGGAAGCCTTCCTCTCAAAGCATGTATTCCAAGCTTTATTTGAACTTACTTATATAAGATTCATTGATTTTTCCAGATGATGTGGAAATGGAGACTGGAGAGACTCATAACCCATGGTTGCCCCAAGGGTCTGAGACTTGTAACTGATTGTTATAAGTTACCCAACCCTCCACTTTTCACAGCAATTTCAGGGTGGCACACAGGACCACAGACATGACTGGTCAGGCATGAAAATCAACTAGCCCTCCCTGGGAATGGAACTGCAAGCAGTTTTAGAAATGATTAATGAATTATAATATACGCCCATGCCGGTGTGTTATCTTTCAAAGAAAAATGCTTAAAGGACATTTGCCAGAGCCTGGTTATAAATTCCTTTTCTCCTAGGTAGCATCCTCATCCTATCCAGCTACCCAGATAGATCATGGGGCTTGGCAAGCCGCATTACTAGGGCAGTAGACAGGTCCGGCTGGCTCAGTATTTACTAATAACATCAGGGAACTATATGAGCTAGCTTTTGCTGCATAATAAATTAGCCCAAATCTTATTGGCCTAGAGCAACAAATGTTTATCATGTCTCATAATTCTGTGGTTGGCAGGGTGGTTTTTCTGGTCCAGATGAGGTTGACTGATCTCTGCGGGACTCTATCATCTGGGATAATCACTCAAGTTTTGGCAGGCTAGGGAGCAGAGACTTCACTTCTCCTCCAAGTGGCCTCCCATCCTCCAGCAAGCTAGCTCAGGTTCATTCACATGGTGGCCTCAGGATTCTAACGGCAGCAAGAGAAAAAGCTGCAATGCACAACTGCTTCTCAAGTCTCAGCTTGTGTCACTTTTTGCTATTGTCCCATTGGCCAAAACAAGTTATATGATCAATAAGAAGGTGCATAATCTGTGGCCACTTTTGCAGTTTACCACAGGGAATTATTAGAGTACCTGCTTAGGATTCAAAGGGAGTCAGAATACTGAGACATGAAATGTTAAAAAAAATATTCAAGACAGAGATAGAAAGGATTGGCAGAGTCTGTGTCTTAGGCTAGGTTTCCCCAAAAATAGATTGAGACAAAGATTTGGGTGCCAGTAGTTTATCTGGGGAAAATCCCAGGTAACAACTATAAAGAAGCAGGGAAATAAAGAAGGGAAATGGGGAGAATGTGTTAGTGAGCAGATTATCCCTGTGAGCAGCTGGGGTTCAATCCCACTGGTTATCTCTGGGAGATGATGTAGAGAGAGAGCATGACATAGAATTCACCAACCCAATGGGCAAGACTGCTGGAATACTGATACTACTTCCTGCTCATCATTAATTGAGGAATGTTCTGGGGGCATAAATACCCGGCCCTGCTGGCCAGTCTGCACATGACTCAAACAGGCTAGTGGCCAAGAAAATCCTCAGGCAGAGTAGGAAGTCCTCAAGCTGAGTCGGTATACAGGGATACAGGTGAGACACTGACAGACTCTACTACAGCGGAATGATCTGGACAAGACCACTGGGTTCACATCCCCATTTCAGTACATACAGTAAATAAGTTCCTTGGAACTCTTCTTGGATAAGTTACTTCACCTTTCTGTGCCTCAACTTCCTCTTAATGGTACCCACCTCATAGAATTAAGGGAATTAAAGAGATTCTTCTATATAAAGTGCTTACAACAGTTCCTGGTCATGCTAAGTGTTAATGTTGTTGTCACATAAATTTGTGTGCGTGTGTGTTATCAAAATCTGCCAAGGCTTTCTTGCCTGGGAAAGACCCTAGTTCCAAGAAAGAACTTCAGGAATTCAGAGGGAAAGAAATCCAGGAACACTCTTGCTCTCTGAGCTGAAAGAATTAAAGTCTTAAGTACAGAAACTAAGACCATTTTTATTAATAAGTTTTTGCAGTAATGAGAAATAAGTTCAGAGCATACATAAATAAGTAGGAGAGAAAGTCTGATGCCAAAGGAGAATATTAAATTAAATTTCAGTAGGAATCATCATCTCAGTGCTCACATCCTGGGGCCAGACAAGCTCACTGGATACAGTTCAGGGAAGAGGGCTACCAGGGCAGAGGAGCCACCTGTGTCCCATCTCCATCCCATGTAGTTTACCTAGATTTTCCCCTCCTTTCCTTCCTTGATCCTTGCAAGAAGGTATCCCCTGAGAGCTGGATACGTTATCATCCACACATTTCAGCACTTTGCCCCAGAGGCCTTCTTAATACTGTTTGCATTAACTTGGGTTATGAAAATTTGTTTGGGGTGAGAAATCTGCAAAGAAGCCTCAGCCAACCTCTGAATTGAAAACACTGCCTAGAATGCAAGACAAGCCTGTTCTTCACAGCACATTTCCAGGGGTCTACTGCCTGAAGCCTTTCCCACTTCCTCCTCACTTTCTCTGCACCCAGCCAGACTTCATGAGGGCTGAAATCCTGAGCATCGCTCACTCCAGGGTCATGATGTGAATATCTTTCTGCCTACTTGAAAAGAAGTCTCCTTTTCTTCAGGAGATACCTGAGTCCACAGGGTCCCCATCCCATCGCCTGCCCATCTCAACATCCTTCTTTACTCCAGAGGCCTCTTCTGGTCCCCAGGACATACAATAACTGCCCCTGCATTGATTACTAAAAACTTCACTAGGTACCACTTGGCACAGTATGTTTATAACTTACCTCCTGGAGAAAGAGACCATGTCCTCTATGTATTTGAATTTTAGGAATTTAAAGAGTAAATTTTAAATGTAACTTAACATCATAAAGTCATTACTATTTCAGTCTCAGCAAATCCTTTATCATCATCATCACCACCAAAACCACATCCACTTGGGTTTCCCAAAAAAGCTACTTTCCTGCGAGCTCTGAGTGAAAATATCTCTTTTAAATTTCATCTGCTTTGAACTACCATGCAAATATCATAGAATAACTCAACTACTTTCCTTAACTACTTAATTACTTTTGTTTGTTGAGAGACTTTTGATTGCTAATTCAATTTAGTTACTAGTTGTAAGTCCATTCAGATTTTCTATATATTCATGATTCAGTCTTAGGAGGTTTTATTTTTCTAGGAATTTATACATTTCCTCTAGGTTATCCAATTTGTTTGTGTATAATTTTCATAGTAGTCTCTTATAATCCTTGTTTTTCTGCTATATTAGTTGTAAACTTTTCTCTTTCATTGCTGATATTAAGTCTTCTCTCTTTCTTTCATAGTTAATACAACTCTGTACACAAATCCAACAGGTGGGTTTTATCCCCACACCACTAAGAGATTCTTCAATATCAGCTGTGTGTCCTACAATTCAACTCAATTCTGACACCTTTTACCTGAAGATATTATCATATCCCATAGGATAAGGGTTCAGTCCTACAGGACTGACCCCCACCCCAACTTCAGGTGCCAATCACAAATTTAGGTTGTCATCTGTGCTTCTGACTGACTATGGATTGGATGTTCCAATAATCCTCTCCTTGTGTTCAATTAATTTGTTAAAGCAATTCATAGAACATAGAAAAACATTTTATTTTCTAGGTTACTAGTTTATTAGCAAGGGTAAAAACGGATATGAATCCGTGTCCAGATGAAAGAATACACAAAATCTGGCAAGATCCTGAAGAAAGGAGCTCTGTCATCAAGAAACTTGGGACCCAGAAGGGCAAAATGTGGATGTGTTCTGATTCACTAACCTGGAAGCTCTCTAAACCCTATCCTTTAGGATTTTTACAGAGGGTCCATTAGGTAGGCATGTTAGATTAAATCATTGGCCATTAGTGGTAGAACACAATCTCCAGCCACTTTCCACTCCCCAGAGGTTCCTCCCCTCCAGTCACATTACTGTTTCCTCTGACAGCCAGCCCCCATCTTTAGGTGCTTTCCAAAACTGACTTCATTAACATCTACTCACATTAGATTGAAAGGGGTTTGTAATGAATATCAAGACACCTAGGTCACTTTCAACACGTAGGAAATTCTAAGGATTTTAGAAGCTCTGTGTACCAGAAATGGGGACAAAGACCAACTATATATTGATTATCACAATATCACATTTAGCCTAGTTAAAGGATTATATATTTTTTTAACTTCTAAAAAAACTAGTTGTTAATTTTGTTCAGTTTTCAGTTGTCTTTCTAGTCCCTATTTCATTTAATTCTACTCTGATTTTTTTTCTTCCTTCTTCTAACTTTAGGATTTTGTGGTCTTCTTTTTCTAACAGCAATAGATTCAAAGAATAACTATTCATCTGTAGGGAACCAGTTAAACAAAGGCACATCTACCAGTGGAATACTATGCAGATATACAAAAGACTAAGGAAACTCTATGAAGTGAGATGAAAAATCTCCAGGATATATTCTTTAGTAGAAAAAAAGCATTTCTTGAGGTATAAAGTTAGGTCATTCATTTGAGATCTTTCTTTTTTATTAATGCAGTATTTGTAGCCCTAAAATTCCCTCTTAGATCTGCATTTGCTGAATCCTGTAAGTTTTGGAAAATTGTATTTCCTTTTTTTTTTTTTTTTTTGTCTCAAGATACATTCTTATTTTCTTTTGATTTCTTTTTTGACCCATTGATTGTTTAGCAGTATTCTATTTAATTTGTACATATTTGTGAATTTTCCAGCTGTCCTGGTGTTACTAACTTATAGTTTCATACCATTGTGGTCAGAAAATATGCTTGATACGATTTCAACCTTCTTAAATTTGTTAAGACTTATTTTTGTGGCCTAACTTGTGATCTATCCTGAAGCATGTTCCATGTGTGCTTGAGAAGAATGCATATTCAGCTGCTACTGGATGGACTATTCTATATATGTCTGTCAGGTCCATTTGGCCTAAGGTATATCTCAAGTCTAATATTTCCTTATCAATTTTCTGTCTAGATGATCTATCTATTGTTGAATGTAGGGTATTAAAGTCCCTCATTATTATTTTTTATTAAAGTACTTTTTATTCTCTTTTTTTAAATTGAAGTAACCCCTATTATTATTATTGTGTTGTCATTTATTTCTGCCTTCAGATCTGTTAATATTTTCTTAATGTATTTATGTGCTCTGATATTGAGTGGTTATACTACAATATGTGTTATATTATCTGGATGAGTTGATCCCTTTATCATATGTAGTGACTTTCTTTGTTTCTTGTTACAGTTTTTGACTTATTTTGACTGATAATAAATATAGCTACCCCTGCTCTCTTTTGGTTTCCATTTGCATGGAATATCTTATACCCATCCTTTTAGCACGTGTGTTGTTAAAGCTAAAGTGAGTCTCTCATAGGCATTATGTAGTTGGGTCTTGATTTTTATCCATTCAGCCACTATATATCTTTTAATTGGATAATGTAGTCCATTTACATTTAAATTAATTATTGATATGTAAGGACTTATTGTTGCCAATTTGTTAATTGTTTTCTGGCCATGTAGCTCTGACAGCTGAGGTTAGCATTGGCAAAATTCTCAGGCATCCTCAATGGACAAGGCTACAGAAGTCTGAAGCAGAAGCATGGGCTTTGGAGCTTCAATGGCAAAGGCTGCTGGGGACCACTTAATCTGTGTTTCACCCATGGGGGATGTTGTGGCTGAGGGTATACCTTTTGGAACCAGATCCAGCTGGTGGACACCCTTGAAGTGTTGGTGGCACTTGTGTACTGATGCATAGGTGCATTTGAAACAGCCATAGAACCTGGGACCATGGCACAAACACTCAGGAGCAACTGTAGCTCCAAAGTCCAGGGCACTGGCTAGCCCACAGAGGAAGTTATGTGTGAGACATGCTGATGTGTGCCAGGAACCCATGGAGCTAGCATCTGGGGCACAGGCACATGCAGGATGACAGCAGTCCTGGGGTCTGCAGCACCAGTGAGCCTACAACTGTGTTGGCTCTGGTGCCTGAGATGCAAGTGCTCAAGGAGCAACTGTGGGGCCACAGTCTAGATGCATGTAGAACAGTCACAAAGCCAGGATACGAAGCTGGGATCTTAAGTGAGGGTACATGTGGCACAGTCACTGGGTTTCACAGCAGTGAACATGACGGTTTTCTGCGGTGAAAGCTACATGACTTCAAGGCTATGGTAAGGGCTGTTGAGGGGGTCTGCCAGGGGTCCTCTGCAGAGTAGGCCACTGGGGACCAAGATGGCTAAGGCCCCCACCTGTCATCTTCATTCCTAGCTGTCTTCAGACATCTCTTCTAAGCTGATCTCCCTAGCAATATTTTTCTGTGTGTTTATTCTTCATTTTTTAAACTCCATTGTCTTGCAATAAGTTGTTTTTTTTATCTTTTAAATTTTTATTTATTTATTTTGCTATAGGTTCTTAATATGACTCTTGAACCCTCTCAGGGTTAATTTCATTCATGGATAACTGTCTAATTTAGTTTTTGTTGTTGGGCGACAAAGTCTAGTATCTCCTACTCTGCCATCTTGTTGATGTCACTTTCTGAAGGCATAATTTTTGAAGATCTGAACTTAGTAGAAATGACAAAGAGAACAAAGTGCCACCTTTTGAAAGTTTTGAGTGTATCTGCTACCTAATTATATTCCAGGAGCTGGAATTTAGACCCACAAGGCCAACTCAATGGTCTACACTCATCTTGACCTTAGCGTCCACCCAGTAAAAGTTACATACTCAGAGAAATATGTAATTGATGTGAAGAGGCCCAGTATTATTAGGGACTAGCTCATCAATATTTGAAATCAAGTGGTCAAGGGCACTCCATTTATAAGTTGGGATTGGTAGAGACAACCCCAGACCCAGTGCAGCCTGTAAAGTCTTTTTCATCTCACAAGCCTGGCAGTTTACCACAAAAGATTCACTACCAGAAATATTTGTTAGGGTTGAGTGAAGATGGCAGAGTAGAGAGACTCACAGCTTACACTCTCCCACAAATACACGAAGAATTATATCTCTAAACCCACTGAATTGCACAGAACCCCTACTGAACTCTGGAAGAATGTCCCTCACTTTGAAATACAGGAGGATTCTCACAAAATCTGGTAAGAAAAAAAGAAAAAAGAAAAAATCAGTGTAGGGAAAGAGTGGCATAAGAAGAAAGGCATCTGCATGCTGGGATGCCCCCCTCCAGCTGAGAGGTCAGCAAGGAAAGAAACAGAGCTTCTGAGGCTCAAAGAGGAAAGTGGTAACCGCTTGGCTGACAGAGTTAAGGTAAACTGACACAAAGTGTCCCTGCAGTCCCTGCCCCTAGATGCGAGCCAACAGGGACAAGCCTAGACTGGCTGCTGGAGATCGATGAGATGGCCAGGCAGAGAGCTGGGGCCCACTGCATGGAGGCAGCCTCAGGGGGCTGGAGGGCAGTGTGAGCTCTGGCTGGTGGTGTGTGTGGAACAGAAATGCCTGGGATCCCCATAAGAAAGAACCACTGTTGGTGTGTGTATGGAGGAGGGGTGCAATTTAGCTGTGCCATTGCACAGTGTACCACTTTCTCCACTTGGTTCCATTGTTGTGTTCTCAAGAGAAGAGAGGTGGAGCTTGATCATAGCCATCACTGCCGCACAGAGGTGGAGTTGAAAGCTAAATCCATACACAGAGGCCCTACAACTTCACAGGTAGGACTGAGATTTGTTAACAGCCCCAGGCTGAGAGGGCAGATTTGCTCTCTGGAACCTTTGTGGACCAACATCTCTGGGACAAACAGGCAGTAAGTGGAGTTTTGGCTCATGGTGGGGGCAAATATGGATATTTACAACAGACCAGAGTACCCTACCATATGTGGGGGCAGGGCTGAGGTCTGTGCTGACCCTGTGGTGCACCACAGATTCAGGTGTGTGACTGCACACTTGCTACAGTGGGCCCTAGTGCCTGACATTGGCAGATCTGCACTGGTGATTCCTGGGGTTCAGAACCTGCGGGACACTAGAGCAGGTGGCCACATTTCTGCAACTAAGGTGGGGACAAAGGCAGCTACAACAAAGAGTACTTTGTAAGCCCACATAACAAGTGACAGATAACTCCAGAGGGCATTTCTCAGTGGACATATCCTGTCTACTTTTCTTCCCAGCTGAAGCACTCCAACACTGTCTACTAAATACCACAGCTCAGAAATGGGATTAGAAGCCTCTATTCCAGCAACAGGGGAGTAGACCAGGTCCCTGTCAAGGCTGTGACAACCACAGAAAAAAAAAAGGAGGCCCTGCTCAACAACAACAATCAGAACACATGCTGAACACCACAACACCAACCACACCCCCAATCAAAGGGATAATAGCAAACATTCATGGAAGAAATATGTGGCAATTGTCCACACTAAGAACAGCCATTACAACAAAGCAATGTAAGGGAACTACAGGATAATATAAAGTGTGCTAACCTATGCATAATAGGGGTCTCAGAAGGAGGAGAAAGGGAAAAGGGGATTGAAAATGTATTTGAAGAAATCATGACTAAAAACTTACCAAACCTAAAGGAGGAGGAAACAGACACCCAAGTACAGGAAGCACAGAAGGTCCCAAACAAGAAGAATCCAAGCAGACCTACACAAAGACATATGACAATTAAGACGACCAAAGTTAAAGATAAAGAAGTTATTATAAAGCAACAAGAGAAAAACAAAGAGTTACAAAGGAAACCCCATAAGGCTTTCAGCTGATTTCTCTACACAAATACTGCTGGCCAGAAGGGAATGGCAAGATATATTAAAAATCCTGAGTGAGAAAAAGCTGCAACCTAGGATACTCTATTCAGCAAGTCTATCCTTTAGAGTAGAAGGAGAGACTAAACATTTCACAGACTAAAATAATTCAGCAATACTAAACCTATACTAAAAGAAATATTGAAAGATCTACTCTAAATAGAAAAGAAGCAGGAAGCTATAGAAATGAGAAAACCATAATTGGAAATGTGATAACTACAATGAGTTGCAAGAAAATAAACATGAAGATGTAAATAATAAATAAGTGAATGAATAAATATCAAAATCATAAAAGGTGGGAGAAAGGAGCAAGAAAATAGAATTTTTTTCACTTTCTTCTTTTTTCTTTCTTTTTTTCCCCCATTCGTTCTTTTTAGCATGTTTGAGCCTATGTGACTACCAGTCTAAAGCCAACAGATACAAAAAAGGGTTAACATACTTGAAAAACAGGTTAACCACAAATCAAAAGCATACAATTGAGTCACAGAAACCAAAAGGAAACCAAGCTAATACAAAAGAAAATTATCAAGCCACACACACACACACACACAACCAAAAAGGAAAAGAAAGAAACAAAGAAATACCAGATCAACTGGAAAACAAAGTTCAAAATGGCAATAAACACACATCTACCAATAATTACTATAAGTGTCAATGGATTAATCTGTTCCAATCAAAAGACATAGAGTAGCAGATTGGATAATAAAAGCCTACAATATGCTGCCTACAAGAGACCCACTTTAGAGTGAAGGGTACACATAGATTGAAAGTGAGAGATTTGGAAAAAATATTTCATGCAAATGCACATGACAAGAAAGCAGGACTAGCAATACTGATTTTAGACAATGTACACTTTAAAACAAAGGCTATGAACAAAGATAAAGAAAAACATTATATAATGATCAAAGGAGCAATACAAGATGAAGATATTACACTCTTTAACATATATGCACACAATATAGGAACACTTCAATATATAAGACAAATACTAACAGATATAAAGGGAGAAATTGATGGAAATACATTAATAGTAGGAGACTTTAATACCCCACTACCATCATTGGACAGAACTTCCAGACAGGAAATCAATAAGACAATGGATATACTAAGCGACATAATAGAACAGTTGGACTTGGTTGATATTTTTAGGACATTACATCCCCAAAACAGAATGCACATTATTTTTAAGTGCTCATGGAACATTCTCTAGGATAGACCACATCCTTGGGCACAAAAGAAGCCTCAACAACTGTAAGAGGATAGAAATTATTTCAAGCATCTTTCCTGATCACAATGGCATGAAACTAGAAATCAATCACAGAAAGACAAAGGAGAAAAAAAATGACAGCATGGAAAATAAACAACATGCTTCCAAGAAAAAAAAAAAAATGGGTCAATGATGAAATCAAAGAGAAATTACGAAACACTTTGAAACAAATGAAAATGAAAACACAACCACACAAAATCAATGGGATGCAGCAAAAGCAGTTGTAAGAAGGAAATTCAGAGTGATACAGGCCTTCCTCAAAAAAGGAACAATTTCAGGGGGAGGGTATAGCTCAAGAGGTAGAGCACATGCTTACCATGCATGAGGTCCTGGGTTCAATCCCCAGTACCTCCTCTAAAAATAAACCCCCCTCCCACCTGCCAAAATAAAATAATTAAATAACACAATAATAAAAAAAAGAACAATCTCAAGCAAACCACCTAACCTACCACATAAAGGAATTAGAAAAAGAAAAGAAAACAAAACAAAAAGTCAGCAGAAGGAAGGAAATAATAAATATCAGGAAAGAAATAAATACAACAGAGATTTTGTTGTAAAATAGAAACAAATCAATCAAACCAAGAGCTGGTTTTTTGAAAGAGTAAACAAAATTGATAAACCTTTGCCCAGTCTCACCAAGAAGAAAATAGAGAGAACACAAATAAATAAGATAAGAAAGGGAAATGGAGAGATTACAACCAAAACCATAGAAATACTAAAAATCATAAGAGAATAATATGAGCAACTATATGGCAATAAATTGGACAACTTAGAAGAAATGGATAAGTTTCCAGAAACATACAGTCCATCAAAACTGAATCAAGAAGAAATAGATCATTTGAACAGACCAATAACTAGAAGTGAAATAGAATCAGCAAAACAAACAAACAAACAAACAAAAAACTCTCAACAAACAAAAGTCCAGGACCAGATGGCTTCACTGGGGAATTCTATCAAACATACAAAGAAGAGCTCATACCAATCCTTCTCAAATTCTTCCAAAAGATTGAAGAGGAGGGAATACTACCAAACTCATTCTATGAAGCCACCATCATCCTGATACCAAAACCAGGCAAAGACACTACCAAAAAAGAAAACTACAGACCAATATCACTGATGAACATAGATGTAAAAATCCTCAACAAAATATTAGCAAACAGAATCCAAAAACACACAAAAAAAGGTCATACACCATGATCAAGTTGGGGTCTTCCCAGGGACACAAGGATGGTTCAACATACACAAATCAGTCAATATGATACACCAGATCAACAAGAGAAAGGACAAAAACCACATGATCATCTCAACAGAAGCAGAAAAAGCATTTGATAAAATTAAACACCCATCTATGATAAAATCTCTAACTAAACAGGGTATAGAGGGAACATATCTCAACATAATAAAAGCTATTTTTGACCAACCTACAGCCAGCATAATACTCAATTGTGAAAAGCTGAAAGCCTTCCCACTAAAATCTAGAACAAGACAAGAATGCCCACTCTCACCAATGTGGATGACATGATACTATATACAGAAAATCCTAAAAATTCCACACAAAAATGATTAGAGCTAATAAAAGAATTCGGCAAGGTAGCAAGATACAAGATTAACATACAAAAACCAGTTGCATTTCTTTACACTAACAAAGAAGTATCAGAAAATGAAAGTAAAGAAGCAATCCCATTTAAAATTGCATCCAAAAAAATGAAATAATTAGGAATAAATCTGGCCAAAGAAATGAAAGACTTGTATGCAGAGAACTATAAAACATTGGTTAAGGAAATTGAAGATGACTTAAAGAAATGGAAAGATATCCCATGTTCTTGGATTGGAAGAATTAATATTGTTAAAATGGCCATACTACCCAAAGCAATCTATAGATTTAATGTGATTTATATCAAACTACCCAGGACACTTTTCACAGAACTAGAACAAATCATACTGAAATGTGTATGGAATCACAAAAGACCCAGAATTACCGAAGTATTACTGAAGAAAAAGAATGGTGCTGGAGGAATAACCCTCCCAGACTTCCAACAATATTACAGAGCTACAGTAATCAAAACAGCATGTTATTGGTACAAAAACAGACATATGGCTCAATGAAACAGAATAGGGAGCCTTGAAATGAACCCACAAACTTTTGGTCAATTAATCTTTGACAAAGGAGCCAAGAACTTACAATGAAGTAAAGACAGTCTCTTTAGCAAATGGTGTTGAAGAACTGGACGGCTGCATGTAATTCCGTGAAGTTAGAACACTCCCTCACACCATACGCAAAAATAAACTCAAAATGACTTAAAGACTTAAGCACAAGACAAGACACTATAAACTTCTCAGAAGAAAACATAGGCAAAGCATTATCTGACATAAATCTCAATAAAGCAATGTTTTCCTAGGTCAGTCTACCCCAGCAATTGAAATAAAAGCAAAAATAAACAAATGGGACCTAATTAAATTTATAAGCTTTTGCACAGCAAAGGAAATCATAAGCAAGACAAAATGACAACCTATGGAATGGGATAAAATATTTGCAAAAGATGAGACTAAGAAGGGCTTATTTTCTAAAATGTATAAACAGCTCATACAACTTAATTAGAAAAAAAACAAACAATCCATCCAAAAGGGACAGAAGATCTAAACAAGCAATCCTCCAATGAAGACATACAAATGACCATTAGGCACATGAAAAAATGCTCAATATCACTAATTGACAGACATGCAAAGCAAAACTACAATGAGCTGTCACCTCACAGCAGTCAGAATGTCCATCATTCAAAATTCTGCAATTGATAAATGCTGGAGAGGGTGTGCAAAAAAGGGAACCCTCCTACACTGTTGGTAGGAATGTAGTTTAGTGCAGCCATTATGGAAAACAGTATGGAGATTCCTCAAAAGACTAAAAATAGACTTACCGTATGACCCAGCAAGCCCACTGCTGGGCATATATCCAGAGGGAACCTTAATTCAAAAAGATATATGCATTCCAATGTTCATAGCAGCACTATTTACAATAGCCAAGACATAGAAACAACTTAAGTGTCCATCAATAGACAACTGCATAAGGAAGCTGTGGTATATTTACACACTGGAATACTATTCAGTCATAAAAAATGATAAAATAATTCTATTTGTAGCAACATGTATGGCCCTGGAGAGTGTCATTCTAAGTGAAGTAAGCCAGAAAAAGAAAGAAAAATACCATATGATATCCCTCATATGTGGAATCTAAAAAAAAAAAAACACTACACACACACACACACACACACACACACACAAGTGAACTTATTACAATACAGAAATAGACTCGTAGACATAGAAAACAAATTTATGGTTATCAGGGAAAGAGTTTGGGAAGGGATAAATTGAGAATTCAAGATTTGTGGATACTAATACACATAAAATAAACTACAAGTTTACACTGCATAGCATAGGGAACTACATTCAATATCTTATAGCAACTTATGGTGAAAAAGAACTTGAAAATGAATATATGTATGTTCATATATGACTGAAGCATTATGCTGTATACCAGAAATTGACACAACCTTGTAAACTGACTATAATTCAATGTATACAAAAAATATTTTTAGGAGAGGTCAGAGGAAGCCATATAATTAGTGTTTTTTTTTAAATTTTCATTTCTAATGGAAGAGTTTTGGTGGTTGTTATGTTGTTGTTTTAAACAACTCAGAATGAGAAAGTTCAGACTCATTTCTCAGCTCTTAATTAAGTAAGTCACTAAATGGAAATTACAAATCCCTGTGACTAGCCCAACACTTGCTATTTTGTATTACACAGAGCCAGGGACAGAAGGTAGATGCAAAAACCAGGGAATATAGTAAGATGCATGAATAGCATTGACAAGAACCCAGTCTAGGTCTCTAGCACCTAGCCTGACAGGTGATGGTGGGCAGGCTAATGGCACCATGAAAAGAGCCAGATTTCAAAAAGGAGAGTTGCTGAAAATCCAGCACATGACAGCAAACTTGACCAGAAACACAATCTTCTCTGTAGAAGAGGCAGGAGCTGCCTGCTATTACAAGGAGTATTTTCCATTCAAGCAGTTTCCAAACCTCATTTATACATTTGTGGAGATGTGTGAGTGAGGTACATCCTATGATGAGCTTGAAGACAGCAGGACCCAAGCCAACTTTATGGACAATGATAGTTCATGGCATGCTGAGATGTATGCCCCAGGAAAAAGGCAAAATGTTGTCATTCCTCTGGAAAAGAAAATATGGCAGTATTCCAGAAGGAAAATAAAAAAAATGAGACTGAACCTGTCCAATGTATTATAGTTATGATAATTCCTACAGTGTGGTATTGGCACTGAAAGCAACAAAAAGGATCAATGGAATAGAATCAGCAGTCCAGAAACAGATCCATGTGGGAATTTGACATATGATAAAGATGAAATTTCAAATCAGTACAGTAAAGAAATACATGTAACAATTTGCCATCCACTTGAGGAAAGTTAAATTTAGATCATATGCCTGGCACCATAAACAAAACTGAGCCCTAGAATGGTTTAATGAGCGAAATGCACAAAAACCATGCAAGTAATGAAAGGAACTTTATTTTTAGGTTTTATAATCTTGGGGTAGGGAGAGGCATGACATGAAACCCAGAAGCTATAATGTAATAAGACTGAGTGACTTGTTGACTGTTTACGTTTTTAAGCTTGTATATAGCAAGTGTAGTAATTTAGACTTTATTGTTATTATTAAATTCTTAACACAAGCCTATGAACTCTGTTCTTACTGATAAAGAGACTGAGGTTTAGAGAAAATTACAGCTCAGCCAGGACCATCCCAGAGCCCAGCTAAGAGCCCCAGCCTGCTCAATCACCAACCTCCATCGTGCTCCCCAATGCTGGCAACATTTTACTCAAACATTTTACTCTCTGAAATCAGGGTTGAGTAGCAGGTATAATACCTTGTGTCCCACCCTGTCTTTTCAAAGTATTTTCTCAGTTATCACCTCACTTCATTTCCAGTGCAGCCCCTGACAGTGGAGAACTGGGCAGCTACAATTATCTCCATTTCACAGACAAGGAAATTGAGGACTGACAGTCGGTGGCTGGCCCGGGTCAGGAAATTGTGCGGCTGACACATGGTTGGACTCCAAATCTCTTTGTTCCTGGTAGAGAACTTTCTTCATCCCATCCTGTGGTCTCTCTGGAATGCTCACCAATGTTTTAGTATCTGCACTAGCAAGTAGCAAAATGCCTACTCTTCCCAGAAGTTGAAATGTAAATGCATACATCTGACGAGAGGGTAAAAATCAAACTCTCCCTCAAAGTTCCAAATAGTAGGCTTCTTACTGCCAGCTTCTAGCTTCACATTTTAATTCCATAGGCAATGCTGTTGATGAGCACGACTTCAATTAGCTGTCAAAAGAACCATATTTCAGCAGCATTTCTGAATGCCACAGGCAGGAGCAGGAAAAAGTGGACCTCTGCTCACTGTTCACCTCGCTGTGTCTCAACACATTTAAATCCTCTGTATTCATCCTTCCCTGTGATGCTTGAATAGATCCTACACTGATTTATCAACCAGGTCGAGTGTGTGTGTGTGTGTGTGTGTGTGTGTGTGTGTGTATTCCCTGTAAGGATGCAACAGTTCCACTTAATTTATAATCACTTTATTTTATTGAAAGACTCAGTGTCACAAGGTACTGTAAATGCTCTACAGTACAGATTCCCTTTATTAGGTCTCTAATGGAGAGGGACTACAGAGGGCCTTTTCCACTGGCATGTCAGTCAGGCATGGTGTCATGAGATGGCATCATATAATGGGCCATGATCTTGACATAAGTATGCTTTATGGATTCTAAAGGGATCTCCTCTTCTGGAACCCACCATTAGCAAGTTTCTCAAGGTGCTTATGTGTGTCTAGGAGAATGATTCACAACTAGTTTCTGGAAAACATGGAAGATGAGCTAGCCAGAGCCCTCTGCCCACAGAGCTTAAAGAAATAACAGAGGTCACCAGCTCAGACTCCTTGTCATATACCTCCACCACTGATGTCTGTCAAGTTTTATAACTCCACTGAGATTATTCAACTTGAAAAATAGGGAAAAATAAAAGTATCTGCCCTGTGATGTGTAAAGCTTGTAAAAGAAAGTGCCTAAGAAGACTTCAGCTGATGTTAAACATTATCATTATTTATTCTCCATATTTTAGAACACAAATCTCAGCATACTTGCCTGGTTAAGAAAAAGGAGGAGAGGAAGTAAATTCACATATGTACTTTGATTTTTCCTCATTGGTAAAACCATAACTAACATGTTTCACCTTGCAAGATTTTATGCAAGAAGGGGCTATGCTTCCAAGTGTTCACACTATAGATATATTTTTTTACTCAACCAGACAAACCAACAAAATATCCACAAATATTGCATACTAATTACTCATCAACTAGCCCCACACACTTTTTCATGATTTTGCTGCACTGTTTCCATCTTCTCTGTGTGTAAGAGCTTCATACTTAGGCCAGTTGTTCCCCTGGCCCTTTTGCAGGTTTACACATGGGCTGTAAGATCTGTTCACCATTATCTCTACTCAGGTCTCTGATGAAGGACTGTTCCTGCCTCCTTTGCTTCCCAGCTAAGAAACACAGCAAAGGAGGAGAGTGGGGTCAGGATATGCATTCTGTGGCTCCCTCACTTGGGCTGAGCATCCCTCAACAGACGCACCACTCATCCTGAGGACAGCTTCCCTGCAAACCCTCTCCATCCAGGTTTCTGTCAACTGTTCCCTCCCTTCTCTCTTGTGATCTAGAGGTGATAAAAGCTCCCCAAGCAACTGGCCCCAGATTTCTTTAAACCCCATGCACACTTTTGTAAATAGTCTCTTTTTTTGAATTAGCCTAATTATCTGTTTACTAATTGACACATTTTGCTTTGTTATGTGTCATGTCCTTTTTATAGAAAACCTCCTTTATATTAGTCAGCATTCTTGTGATTGAAAATGATAAAAATCCATTTCAAACTTGTCTAAGCCAAAAAAAAAAAAAAAAAGGAATGTAATCTTCAGGCATAAATCCAGGGGCTCTAAGTCTCAGGGACTCTGTTTCTCTCTCCATTTGTTGTTTCTACTTTCCTCAGTAATGGATTCCTACTAAGCAGATTAATCTGCATGGTGGCAAAGATGACCACTAATAGCTGTGGACTTACACCATTCTCACAAAACTAATTTTAGTAAAAAAAGATAGTGCTTCTGTCCCAGTGGTTCCAACAGAAGTGCTGGGAAGGCTCTGACTGGTTTGTATTGGGTCACATAACCAGGGATAATGCCGTGATTGGCCAGGTGTAAATGCCTTGTAGCCAGGAGATGGAGAGAGTCCCACCCGGACCACAAGAACTGAGAATAATAGGAAAAGAGGGAGTTCCCTAAGAAGATGCTAGTCTGAGAAAAATTTCTTATAACCATAAAGCTATCAACTCTTTTTCAGTAACTCTGACTTTACCAAACAAATGACCCCAAAAGTCTTCAAAAATGGTGCATACAAAAACCACATGGAGCTAGTCTCCTTTTCATACCCATCTCTTAGGAAAGAGCTATCCCTTTCTCTCGTACACAAAAGAATACCACCAAGAACTATCCCTTGGTCAAATGCAGAGAGACCAAGGGGCTTACTTTCTTCATATCACACAGCAAGGCACCTGGTGAATTTGGATACACAGATGGATTCAGTCTACCTACTCCAGGATGGTACCCTTTCCTGACCAAAGCTAATTACTGTGGCTCTTACTGTACCCATGAGGCTTCATGGGGCCAATGCTCAGGAATCAGGTATGGAGGAAGAAGAAACGATTGCTGCAGCAGGCTTTCTGGGGAAAAGGAACACTTAGAAGACAAGAGTGGAGTTCAGTGGCTCAAGTGTGAAAGTCAAAGGACACAGGGGATAAAACTTAAATGAACACCAGAAGACAGTATTACCTACCAGGGACCATGTGCCCGATGGTCTAGATTCACAGCTTCATGTTATTTGCCAGCTATCATGCAGGTTCTGAGGTACAATGAAGCAGAAGGCAGCAACGTCCCTGCCCTTACCGAGCTTATAGGCAGAGATTCAAGCAGGCGAGGACACAATGGTAGAGAGCTGGTATGGGAACACACACAAGGGAAATCTAACTGAAGCTGAAGGAATCAGTGAAGACTTCTCAAGGGAATGATGTCTAGGCCACTACCTAAAGAGGGAGGAAGAGGCCAGCAGCAGGCACAGGAGTCTGGAAGAAGAAAGAGCAGGGAGCATTCCTTCATTCTTCAATTAATATTTGCTGAGGGCCACTATGAGCTATGCACCAAGAGTGCCTTCAGAAAATAATGAGGAATCCAAAGATAGAGTGGTTAAGGACAGACTGTGGGAAATACTGTGATGAGAGAGAGGGAGAGAGAGAGAGAAAGAGAGAGAGAGAGAGAGAGAGAGAGAGAGAGAGAGGGAGGAGAGACGGTGGTCAGGGAAAATTTGAGGCAAAGCTTTAAGGATAAAGGTCATCAGGCCTCTCAGACCTGGGGTAAGAACATACAAAAAGAAGAAAAATTATGAATGCAGAGAGGACTTGGTGCATTGGAAGAAGGGAAAGGAAGACACTGTGTGTGGAGTGTGGAGAGCAAAGGAGACTAGTTTGAAGCAAGCCACAGGGCTGACCTCATGGGGGCTGGGAGGCTGAGGCAGGGGTTTCATTCTAAGCCCATGCAGAGCTTTTGAGAGTCTTTAAATGGGGAGTTACAGGACCCAGTTTAGACTTCAGACAGATTGCTCTAGCTGCTTGGTGGAGAAAGGATTGTTGGAAGAGCCTTTCAGATGTTATCCTAGAGGCCCAAGTGAGAAATAAGAGTGGCATGAACACAGCTGGTGGTCACGGAGCAAAAGAAAAGTGGTGATATCGGAACTATAGTCATTGGTAGAACCAGCTATCCCAGCAGTATTGAGTGAGGACAAAGGAAAAGGGAAAAGATACCTTGTAGGTTGAGAAACTGGATTGAGCTGGAGTCCAGCATATGTGTCAAGCATTGAGGAACAAGGGATGACGCAGAAGAGACACACAGAGCCAGGTCAGAAAGCTCCTTAGAAGTCCTGTTAAGGAGTGTATGTTATCATGAGGGCAGTGGGGACCCCCTGAAGACTATGAAGAGATTATTTTGTTGTTCTTTTAGAAATACCACTCTGGATATCTTTTTAGAAAGGGGTAGGAAGGTGGTGAGGGGGAAACTGGGATGACAGGGATGCTGAGGTGCTAATGCAGCCACGGGTGATGATGCCATTTGGAATTTAAATGGATGTGTTGTTGTTGCTGCCTCTTCTAGAGACAAAGAGAGTTCCCACTGGGAAACTGAGGATGGGGTTAGATCCTTGCCATGTCTGCACCCCTATCCCTACACCTTGCAGGCTGCAAAATTCCTTCCAAGCCACACAGGACTCCATTTCCCTACCTACTCTGACTGTATTTAAACTCCTCCAGGAAATACCAAGGAAAAGATCTAGCATGGCAAGCTACTCAAGGAAGGGGGTGATGCTAATTTATGCTAATTTCAAGTTTCAATTTCTTACTGTATTTTCTTTAACAATTGAATTTTTCTTTGAAACAAATCACATTAATTAAACACTGTATTCCTGCTCCCAGCAGTCTAATTATCACAACCATGAAATCTGTTAAAAGAGTTGGATTCAAGTGTTTGATTTTTATACCTGGCTTTCTAGGACAGCTTTCTAAGTGCCCTACATTTGCTATTTGAAGAGGGGGAAATCACCATTTCTTCTGGCCTAAATATTGCTAGCAAATAAGCAACCAGGCTCTTCCTTCTCACCACACCCCTCCAGCATTCCCACAGAATCCAACCTCCACACACACTGAGGAGTTTGCAGTTTGTTTTGGAGCTCTGTGGCCCTGAGCCCTAATTCCAGCTAACATATGCTTTTATGTCCTGCCTAATGTACAGGCTAAGGGAACCTGCAAACTTGACTCTCAGCGTTGCTACTTAACAGCGGGCTTTAATTACCTCAGAGTTGGTATGTTCCTCCTATACTGTTGATGGGAATGTATGGTGCAGTCACTATGGAAAACAGTGTAAAGGTTGCTCAAAATTCTAAAAATAGAGCTACTATATGATCTAGCAACCCCACTTCTAGGTATATATCCAGAAAAAGTGAAAACTCTAATTCAAAAAGATACACGCACCCCAATATTCATATCAGCATTATTTACAATAGCCAAGACATAGAAACAACCTAAATGCTCATCAACAGATGATTGGTTTAAGAAGATGTGATATATATATAATAGAATGTTACTCGGCCGTAAAAAAGAATGAAATATTGCCATTTGCAGCAACACGGATGGACCTACATAATCTCTTCCTAAGTAAAGTAAGACAGACAATATCACACACACGTAATCTAAAAAAAAGAAAAAGAATCTATATACAAAATAGAAACACACTCAGACACAGAAAACAAACTTATGGTTACCAAAGGAGAAAGGGAGGGGGGAGGATAAACTAAGAGTATGGGATTAACAGATACACACCACTATATGTAAAATAGGTAAACAACAAGGATATAGTACAGGGAACTATATTCAATATTTGTGATAACCTCTAAAGGAAATGAATCTAAAAAATATATATATATTATATATAACTGTTTCACTTTGCTTTACACTTGAAAGTAACACAATATTGTAAGTCAACTTTATTTCAGTTAAATAAATAGAGTTGACATATTATATGAGTGAATATATTTACACATTAAGAACAGTCTTGGAACTTGGTGAGAGCTATAGAAGTGTTTGCTATTATTATTATTATTATCATTATTTGTATCTTTACAACTTCTGCTAAAGCTTCCTTGGGGGAGGTTATGATTGGCCACTTGCTCCATGGTGTAAATTTCAGACACTGGTTTGTTCCCTCCAGGGAATCTGCAATAAAGCCCTAGTCTTAATGGTGAACCAGAAAGACATCTCAGGCTGGAGGGAGGAGGAGAGAAGGCCCCAGAGGAGTGAGCTTTTTACTGAGAGAAGCTTCCAGGGCACACAGAGAAGCTTGCTCTGTGTGCCCAGCTTCCCGCACAGAGCAAGCCTGGCCTGCATTCACTGGCCCACCTTTAGGTGGAGAAGCCCACCCCTGGGGCACCTGAGGAGCCAGCTGGGCCAGAGCCGAGACTCTGGGGGGAGGAGTGAGGGTGAGAAATGCTCTAGTTGCACTAATTTTTCAATCAGAAGATCCAGAGAGGAGCTAATTAATTTCAGCATTTTGTGAATTTTGTATCATTTGAAATGAAAATATCTACACACACACATACACATGCACACACACACACACACACACACACACACACACACACACACACACAAATTTGGCCAACTCTGAGCAACTATGCCCAGAGCAGGAGAAATATCTGTGGGATGTGGGCTGTGGACGTGTGAACCGGCAGGAACAACCTCCTACTCAGCCAGCCACCGAGAGTGCCATGGGCTGCCCAGGGCACCAGCAGAGGTTGCTGCCCCTTCTGGAGTCTGCAGAGTCTTGGGCAGGGGCAGGGGCAGGGTGGGAGTCTCCACCCTTCAGCTAGAGACCAAGTCAGCCAGCCACAAAGGCAGCTGCAAAGCCTGGGATCAGAACAGAAAAATGTAAAGCGACAGAAAGTTGGGGGCTTTTATTTTAATGATCCCAAGCCATGTTGGATCATTGTTTAGAAAAGTGATTTTTTTTCCTCATTCAATCAGTGATTTAATTATGAGAAAAATGCACATTGTTAAAGCTGTGCGAGGCACCAATAGTGTAGAAGGCCTGAAAGGGTGGATACAATTACACGTTGTAATGAAACCAAGTGGAGTGCCTTCCAGTCCCTAGTTCAAAGCACTTGGCTGTGCTTTTGGAGAGGCATAAACAATGGGAAAAACTATAATTGCTGTGTCAGTCACAAAATCCATGCAGAATACCAAGTACCACCCTGAGATGCCAGCTTCCTGGCATTGGAAGGGGGCACACAGCTACACTGTGCTCTGCTGGGAGGACCCCAGGGAGTGGGCAGCTGTTTGTCCCCAGCCTGCAGGATGCCTGCCCAGTCCCTGTCTGCTGTTACCCACTCAGGGATGCCTGCAATCACAGCCCAACCACCTCATTCCTCACTGTACACAGAGCTGCAGGCACAGGGCTTAGGTCAGGCCTTGCTTTCTCAGCTTCACCCAGGGGTACCTCAACCAATGGCTTCATGGATGACATCCTCCCTAAAGCAGTGCTGAATAAAAATACAATGCACACTGCATGTGTCATTTTAAATGTTCAATAATTACGTTAAAAACAGTAAAAAGAAATAGGTGGAATTCATTGTAATGGTATATTTTATTTTACCTAATATATCCAAAATACTGCTATGTTAGCATGTAATTAATATAAAACAGTATTAATGAGATATTTGACATTGTGTATCAAGTGTTTGAAATTAGGCATGTGTTTTAGACTTAGAACACCTCTCAATCAGACTATCCACATTTCAAGTGCTCAATAACCACATGTAGCTAACGGCACAGCCCAGCCCAGAGAACCAAACAGACCACCTCTTCCCTGAGCCACCCTGCAGCCTGGAACCCTGACACATCCTTATGTGGAGGAGAACCCCTCCTGACGCTGAAGGTCCGAGCCAGCTGTGTGCCAGGCATCACTCCTGTGCCTCCCCCATCTGCCTAGCTGTTTTGAGGCCTCTCCAAGCTGGAGAAAATGGCCCAGAGGCCCAAGCTGACTCCTGCAACTTTCTGAAGTTGGAAAAATGAACAAACAAGCTTCTATGTGTACAATGACAGCAGCCAAGAACCCACAGGAGACCAGAGGTTCAGCAAAGATGCTGGAGGCTGGAGGCTGGGACAAAGGTCAGCAACTTTCCTCCAGGAATTTTGAAGATAGGGCCAGGGAGACATGGGATTCGCAGGCAGCTTGTGTGTCCATCCGCACACAGGAGGGTCTGCCCCATACACCTAGGGCCCTGGCATGATATTCATATGAGAAGTGGCGCCTTGATGGCCCCTCCCATGAGGTGCAGGTGGAGGTGGGGCTGCTCTCCTCCCTGCAGGCAACAGAAGGACTGTCAGCCCTGCCTGCAGGCCTTTCTTGAAATGCAGTTCAGCCTGCCCTCTGCTCCCCCCCATACCCCCACCCAACAAAGAGACCCCACTGAGCAGTTTCATTTTCAGGGGTGTAAATACCCTTTGTGGTTGTCCCAGCTGAGAGGAGACAGGGGCCCAGCCTCCCCACTCCCAGGGAAGAGCTGCACACCCTACACACTCATCTTTCCCTGGTGGACAAGTTTAAAGCCCCCTTCTGCTCTCAGGAACCCTCCAACTCTGCCCCCTTTAACTCTAAGGACCCTGAGAGCACCTTCCCTCTTCCCTCTCCTGCACAAACTTCCTGTTTCTTTACCCAACTTCTATTTCTTTCTTTTCATCTCCTAGGGAAAAGTGTCCATTATTCTTCTGGTCCAGGGCAAACCCTACCCTTTGAGGCCCGGATCCCAACCTATTGCTACATTAGCCTCCCTCACCTCAGTCTCCACTCTCTTGTACTTTCAGTCTCTGCTCCTACCCACTTACTGTTCATTCCCCTGTGGGCCACCAACAAGCCTCCTCCCTCAGCCACCTCCACCAGCCCCTGTGCATCACATGCTCCTCTCCTGGTCATGCCTGCTTTCTCCACTCTCCTTCCTCCCTATTCCTCTGCAACCTGACTTCCCTGCCATTGCTCTTGGCACCACTCTCAGATCACACAAATCTGAACACTCATCCACCTTTCATAACCACCTGCACAAGGGTCCATGCTCCTCCCCTGCCACCGTCTTTGGACAGCTTGCAGGCCCCTATGTCTTCTCCAGGTGGCCTCAGTCATGGGATCTAGACTCTGTGAGGGGTTTGCCACTTGTCGAGGTCATGGGCTTCTTTATTTTGGGGACCATGACACCCATTCGTTCAGTTATTCATCTAACAAATATTTGTAGAACACTTACCATGGAACAATCTTGGGTCAGGCACTGGAAACCCAGTTGTGAACAAAATAGCAAGGTGTCTTCCCTCCTGGAGCTTACATTCTTGTTGGGGAGCCACTAAATAGGCAAAAAATAAATTTAAAAATAAAAATAATTGCAGATAGTGGCAAGCATTATGGAAGTATAAACCTGGGGTGATAGGACGAAAAAGAGAGGTTTATGGTGGGAAGGGCAGTTTCAATTGGGTGGTTGAGGAAGGCTTTCTAAGGAGGAGACCTGAGGCCCAAATGAGACAAAGCTCCAGCTAGGGGCTGCAACAGTCTGTGTGGTCCACACCACTGTCCTTCCTGATGGGTCAGCCCAGCTGTACTGGTTATTAAGTATTTTTAGTATCTATCTCTTCTGGCCCAGACAAGATAAGATAAAGGGTCAGAGAATGAGTTACCAAGACCCTGAGAGGAGCGGGAACTTGGTGAACTCATGAAATGGAGAGTGAGCAAGGCCTTGGGGAGCACAGAGGTCCAAGACGTGGTCAGAACCACACCGTGTATGCCCAGTCCTCTTCAGTACGGGATCTGGATCTTATTTTCAGTGCTTGGGGAAATTTTAAGCAGAATGGTGACATGCTCTGACTTGTGCTTTAACACAGTGATTGCCATGACACCCAAATCTGGGTGACAGTTGTGTTTCCTTGGGGGCATGTGATCCACAGTGGGAGGCTGACATGTTGAAAGAGTGCTCCAGCTGCTACGTGAAGTGTGGATTTAGATGAGAGTGGAATCAGAGGGCTGGAGTAGGAGGTTGTCTTCATTTGGGTTTCCCAGCAGTAGATTTTGATCAAGTCTAAGCAGTTTATTTGGGGAGTGATGTCAGAAAACTGATAGGAAAGGAGAGAAGTGAGATAGGAAATAAGAGGCAACGCCCAATCCAGGGCGTGTTCTTAAGCAGGTGGGCAACTGGAACCTGATCCCACTGGGAACTTGGGAAGGCAGTGTAGATACACATCTCAGATTTCCCTGCCAAGGCTTGAAGGAGCTAGAATATTGTCACCCCAGCATTCATTCCCAGAACTTCTGACCCAGTGTGCCTGTAAGCAGAGTAGGCTCTGCAAAGGGAAGCCAGGGCATGCAAGTAGGGCACTGAGAGCATCTGTCACTGAGGCTCTTTCTGTCAGTCAGAGGAGAGGGCACAATGGCTTGGCAAGTAGTGATTGAAAGAGAAGTGAGGAATGAAGTTCTGAACATGGATGATCCTTGAAAACATTACATTAAGTGAAATAAGCTAGACACTAAAATATATATATATATATATATATGATTCTGCTTATATAAACTACTTAAAATGAGCAAGTTCACAGAGACAGAAAGTAGATTAGAGGTGACTAGGGAGAGCAGGAAGTTATTTCTTAATGATTACAGAGTTTCTGTTTGGGGTGATTAAAACGTTTAGGGAAAAAATAGATGATGGCACAACATTGTGAATGTAATGAATTACACTGAATTGTATACTTTAAGTGGTTAAAATGGCAAATTTTATGTTATATATATTTTACTACAATTTTAAAAAGTAACATCAAAAACTTTTAAATTACACACTCTAAATATGTGTATAGTATATAAATAATATCTCAGTAAGGCTTTTTTTTTTTAGAGAGAAAAGTGAAGAGAATCTGAATTTGAATTAAGCCTGTGGTACTGGCTGATGGATGGGAAGCTGTGGTCGAGGGGGAGACATCAGGGATGACGGCTGGGCACTGTAAGGACGCTTTATCAGCTGCATGATTGTAACCAGCTGCTTAAACCAAACTAGTTGGAAGCTGCCCAGTAGTATTGGTTGAATGATTTCTTCAGGCTTGAAGGATCACAGGAAACTCACCACTGGAAGGGCTGGAGAGCTCGGCAGTCATATGCAGAGCCAGTTATAAAATTTAATGTCCTCAGTTTCTTTTCCCCAGGCACACACTTAGTGCAAAGTTTCATAGTAGTTCTTCGGTCAACTGTGAAGTGCTACATTCCAGAGAACTGGCTAGCTTCAGATCTCAGCCCTTCCTTCTCAATCAACTTTTCACCCATTCACAAAGGACTGGCTTCCAGGTGCTGCAGCTGGAAGCTACAGAGGAGGATATGGACATTCAGTCTGCTGGACAACATGCACAGTCACCATCTCCCATCCATGTCTGTGGATCTGGGAGGCGGGGGGAGTTAAGGGCTTCACTCTTAACTGACTTTCAGAAAGTCTGCTTTCACTTATCGCAGTTGATTAAATCAATAAGCCTATATTTTATTTGATCTCCTTTTAACCAGCTGAGCTTGTAAAGCTATATGTGAACCAAGCGAAAAATGTCACTGGTCACATGTTCTTGAATCACATCTCATTGAACCAATACAATTTTCTCTGTGGACTTAATTCCCAGGCAAAGATTTTGAATCTGTTTTAAAGAATGATGCCTCGATTCAATCACAGGTTGAGGCCATGGCAATACTGCAGAGTGATAAATTGTGAAACTGTGTAATGGACCAGATGGTTGAGGGGGAAACCCAGCCAGAAGCCTGCCCTTCATTTGCATGCAGAAATCCCACGGGGCACCACCCTCCGCATACAAAGAGACAATCTGATTTTTACAGTCACTCATAGAGTCTGTAAACACTAGCCCTGGAGGAGACCTTAAAAAGATCTCATTCATTTCTCTTCTAGGGCATTTCTCTTATAGGGAATATTCAACTGAGAGAGACATGGTGTCTTGCTCAAGGTCACACAGCCAGTAGGTGTGACAAAACTAAGTCTCCAGATTCTCAGTCCACTGTCCTCTCCTTTGCCTCACACTGCATTTCACTGCCAACAGAGATTTCCCAGTTGAGTCTAGGGCTATGAAATCATAATGAACTTTGGCAGGATGAGTAAAGTGTGACAACTCAGAAATAATGGCCCACGTGTATGGAGAAGGGACTGCATGCCAGATGTGTATTCTCTCCCTCTGCCACTCTGCTTGCTAAGCCAGCATGTGTGGGAGCAGTGGGGGTGTACAACTGGACCCTCCATATCTGCAAGTTTCCCTGATCCAGAAGGGTAGATGACAGGGAAATACAGAAAAGTATGAGTAAGGGGAAATCAGATCTGGATGGGAAGCCAAGAAATTGTAAAGGAGAAACTGGTTGGCAAATGTGGATAGAAAGATGGTCTGAGCCTGTGGTCCATGAGCTGCCTCCCCCTCCCATCCCCGCCACCACCAGCTACACCTCAGAGCTATTAATCATCTCCACAGAGTTGCTCTTAAATATGTCCATGAACAAGTATCAGCTGAACAACTCCATGCAGAAAGCTGACTTAATACACAAATATTAAGTATGCTTTTCATGTCAGTCATTTAAAACCTAATCCAATCCTGGCATCCCCTTTCTTATGAAACAGTTGCATGTAACCATCACAGGACGGGGTACAGACCACAATGCTCCCCTCCCACCCTCTCACCTTCCATCCACCCTGGCAGGTAGGTGCGTGTGGGAGAAGCCTGCATATTTCTTTACCACGCACAGCTAGAATTTCTCATTCACCCGTGAAACCTGGCTGGTTAGTGCCAGCATTGAGGTAAGGGCTTCTGTAAGCTTCAAGTGTCAGGAGAGAGGTTAGGGATGTCCCACAGATGCTGAGAGACCCAGTGGGCTGTGATCTGAGACTTGCTGCGTCTCAAGGCAGAGTGCAGACAACACAGTGCAGGGCAGGAGCGCAACATTCTCCCTGATCTTCCCCACCAACCTCAGCTCTACTGCTCTTCACGGCTCAGCCCATGCCTTGAAAATGATGATATTTATCAGTTTATGAACACTGATGATGTGGCATTTTTCTTCAGGGTAGTTCATTCCGGACTGGGAGTGGGGATAGATGGAGACAAAACCTACAAAGTACATCAAACAGCTATGAGTGTTGCTGATGTCCAGGGAGGAGGGACGGGTGAGGAAGGCTCCACAAAGGATGGCCTCCAGATACCATGACATTAAATGGAGAGGCCTCTTTGGCTTCTCCTTATGGTTGGGCTTCAAAGTTGACGCAAAAAGCAAAACCGTGGATGGTTGCAATTACTTCTGAAACTCTCTTAAAAAGATGCTGCTCAGGAGAACACCACACACTCACAGTGAGTCCACCCAGCCAACCTTCCCTCCAGCACTGGGACAGAGCTGCTTCCCCAGTTGGCTTGTGTTTTAGGAACCATGTTAAATGGAAAATAGTGTCATGAATTACCAGAGTTGCAATCAGTGATGTGAGATGCTCATATCTACCTAAGACCAGCCTGAGCTGGAAGACAGTTAGTGGGTCCATGGCTCCTGCCCTCTTCTCATCTAGGCAAACATTCCCTGGGAGTCACAGGCAGTTGTCAGTATTATTGCAATTGCTCTTTCTCTCTCTGTCTCGCTGTGGCTTTTGCTCTTACAAATTAAATGTTTGTAACCTGAACGATTTGTGCTGAACTTCTCTGCCCAGCCCCATAGGAGGTCCACTGGGGCATGTCTGCCCCACCCACTGGTCATAATTATGAGAAACCTGTTGTGTCTCTGGCACATTTGTTGGCTGACTGAAGAACTTTGGAAGTGAGGGGAAGGAGTCTTCTCCCATCCTGTATCCCACTCAGTGTGCACACAGCCCAAGGCACAGAGCAGCAGCCCAACTCCTGGCATTCTCTGAGGTCCTTCCCCAGGCCTCCCTGGAGCTTTGTGCCTCACTCACAGCCCAACTTCACAGCCTCCTCCCAAGAACAACCTGGAAAGTAAGCATGTGTGTGGGAGGCCGACAGGTGCAACCCTCCAACATGAGCCCCACATGGTACAACACCTCCATGCACCGAAGATTCAAGCTGATCCCCATATCAGTCAGATTTTCCCAAAGAAAAGGACTAGGGAGCTAAGGGGAACAGTGGGATGAAGGAGCTGGAGGCTTTAAGGGCAAATTCTCTGAAAAGATTTTCTCAATTCGTTTTTAAACAGGTTGAAATAGCCTACTTTGAGTCAGTCGCGTTTCAGCTTTTCTCATCCGTCACATTAGAGCTGAACTAAAATGAAAAGAGCAAATCATTGAACCTCTCAGGGCGTCAATGTTTCTCTTCTGTAAAATGGGAAAAATAAAAACATTTCACATTATGGTTTTAAGAAGTAAACAAAATAACTAAACGTGTGGCAAACTGTAAAGTTCACGACTGTTATGGGCAAAGTCTCGCCTTACAGGAGAGACCCAAAGAGCTGGCAGGAGCCATGCCTCAGGAGGCAGCTGGTACAGACCTGAGAGTCAGATGGATACAGTTCCCCTGCCCAGAAGGAGCCTGGAGCATCTGCTTCTGCCTGCGCAGTACCCATCACCCTCCTGGTAACTCTCCTCAGAGACATCTCCTGTTCTGCTTTCAGTTTGTGTATCTGGGGGGAGAAGGATGTTATAAGCTGCCCTGTGCCACAGTCCTAGGATTTTTCAGTTATATAAGCCAATAAATGCCCTATCTGGTTAAGCCAGTTGGTGATGGGTTCAAGTTCCTAGTGATCAGGGGTCCTCTCTAACACAACACATTTGGAAAAGTTGTGGTACACAGGCTGGGGCCAAATCAGCTGAGGCCTTGGGTGTCAAGAAGACTAGTTAGCTCTGTTGGGCTAAGTACACAGAGCTCCATGAACTTGTTCCACAGACATTTTCCAGTCCTTCTCAGGCTGACTGGTGGGCTCAGAGACAGGGCCGCCCATGCTGACATAAACTCCCACCTCCCCTCACTTCTGTCTTGCTCTTAGACAACTCAAAGGAAGCAATAAAATCCAAGGAATATAGAAAACAATCTTATGGTTACTGGGGGAAAGGGAGTGGGAAGGGATAAATTTGGGAGTTTGAGATTTAGAAACATTAACCAGTATATATAAAAATAGATAAAAAAGCAAATTTCTTCTGTATAGCACATGGAACTATATTCAATATCTTGTAATGCCTTTTAATAAAAAAGAAGGTGAAAAATGAATATATGCATGATTGGGACATTGTGCTATACACTAGAAATTGACACAATGTAACTGACGATACTTCAATTTAAAAAATAAATAAAATAAAAGTCCAAGGAAAATTTGAACACAACATGTTCTTGGGTGATTCACTTTGGATATCTAGAGGTGAGACGCCTCTGACCAAGGAAACCAATGTTCTTAGGCTCTCATCATATGAGAAGAAAGATAGCTTCTTGTTTCAGCAGTTGCAAAGATTCCGCTGACATGCCAAATGGTTGCATATGAAAATTTGAACAACGATAAGCATTTCTGATCATGAAAAGTTCTGCCAATGCTAGACTGGCGCAGTATAGAAGTAGCAACACTTCTGTTGTGCCATCTTGGTAAAGTTCTTATTTCACAAACTGACTCCAGGACCCAAGCATGAAACTGTCAAATTGTTTTATGGACATGTCTTGTACTTCAAAGTCACAGAATCTTACAGCTGGAAAAGTATCGAATACATTTGTTTTTAAACACTTTCTCATGTAGTGAATTGTGTTCAAATGAAACATTGTTAATAGGAGGAAATGTTTACTGAGCTCTTTTCTCTTTACTATCATTGTGCTAAACATTATCCATATATTTTGTTAGCTTTCTCAATAATATGATGATGTAGTTTCCATTATTTTAGATGAAAGGGGATTGAAATCATATAGAAACACCCCCCACTACCACCATATGAAATGGCTAAATGCAGAAATTTCCTGGTGACATTTGTGGATGAGGATAGAATCCACATGATGGGTGACTTTTGTGGACAGAAACATACCATTGGGAGACTTTAAAAAGATGAAACCCCTCCCCCCGGGAACAGAGACATAGTAGCACAGAACTTTTCTTTCAAACTTTAGAAAATACCCCTTTTTAGGTCTCCTCCTTCTCCTTCCTTTAGCCTCACCAGCATTCCCCAAGGCCCATTTCCAAACCTCAGCACATGCATCCACGTAGACCCCCAACCAAAGTCTTAGCCTTGCCATTCTAAATGCCAAGGAGGTCATACTTACTCTGAATGGTAATTAGAGGCATACATCTGGTTCCCAAAGGAAAAAAGATGCAAGCAATATTTACTAACATTTAAAGGAATGGCTTTTGCCCTAATATCCCTCTATTTCTTGGTAATCTTAACCCCACCTCCCATGCCTGCTCGTATCAATAATGTGCCAATGGATATTGCCAATATCAGATCTCCTTGCTGCTTAAATTCCACCCAATAGCTGACATTCTCTGCCTGTTATCATTTTGTGGGCATATCATTGTCCAATATTTATACTGGCCAATACATGACAAGAAGCTCTTTTCAATGACAGATCTCTAAGTCTGCAGAGATTGCAATCTGTGCCTAAATAAACAGACAGTCTTCAGGCCAAGGACTGGACATCAATGTGCTGTGTTGCCATCAACACCCCCAGCTGCACTTGGGGACCACATACAGGACCAATGAGGATCTTGCAGCTGTTGTAAGAAAATGCAGCTTGACCTCAGGTATCAGTCATCTGCTGCAGCCACCTCAATGTGGCCCCCTTTTTGCTGATGTGTATAATGGACCAGTGTCTTAAAAGCGCTTTTTGCTGATAAGTAATGGTCCTCCTCCCTGGCCAGTGGTTGGGACTGTTAATTTTGCTTCTGGAAATCTCATAAAGGAAACATAAACCTGTCTTCATTCATTCAGCTGATATTTACTGAACTCTGTCAAGGGCTGTGACATGTGCTATGATGTCATAGATTCATGGATAGGGGTCCTACTCTCATGGATTCTGAATGCTAACTTGGGAAGATGGACCAGAAGCGAATAAACAAAAAAGACTATTTCTCATTGATGTAAGTGCCCTAAAAAAAGTAAACAGGATAATGAGAGACAGGGTAGAGCAATGGGATGAAAGAGTGGGTGTGTGAATTATGAGCTGGCCAGGAAAATTCTCTCTGAAGAGACAGCTCTGGAGGTAGGACCAGGAGCCAGTTATGAAAGCCACTGTCTGCCCTCTAACATCATGTTCAACCCTCTGTATTCATTAGTCACATATGCTGGTTCCCCCTACATGAGTCTATCTCCTTAAAGGCAAAGACTGTGTCCACACTGCCTCTCCATTGCAACCCAAATAAGACAGGACACAGAATTGGGTGATGTTTTGCATTGAAATGATGTTATAATGGGTTGAATGCAAGTGCACCTCAAGGAATGAATGAATATATGAATTAAAAAGTCCCATCCTTAGCAGTTCTATAGAGAGGAGACAGAAAAATTAAAAACTTTTTCTATAGCTATAAATAAGCTTTAAGTCTCAGTGGACATTTGTACTCCAAGTATTCAGAAAAGGGACGTAAGAAACAACTAAAAGATCCAGTCACTTTAAAACAACTAACAGCAATTACGAGACAACATCCAACAGAGCCCAGACTCTCTCCTCTCTGACTCAGGTTTACAGAACATACATAGAAATTGCAATATGACTCTTACAGGAAGCCTGACAGTAGTCCTCATCCTGAGCCCTCACCACCCTTAGCACTCACTTAACACCACTAAACACCAAAAGTGCATATTTGAATACACCCTCTCTTCACCCTAACAAGGATCCCAGTGAGTTTTAAGCACAAGACCAAAGCTCCCTCTTCCTGGCTCTGCAGCACCCAGATGCCCTGTGTGAGCTGTCAAGGATGCTTGTCCTCCATACTGCATCACGAGCTTGTCAAATGCTACACGGAGTCAGGTGTGCAGAAAACTTAGTTATTTCCTGACAGCTTTGGTATGATGTTCATTACCTTTCTGAGTCTTTCTGAGCCTTCCCCTCAAGGTTTTAGGTCCCCCGGATATCAGCTTCTGACAGCAGTTCTGTTCTTCTTCTTATGTGTCTTATAACAACACAGATTACAGCCACCTCCACCAAGAAAGTGCACCTCCACTCCTGACCTGACCTCTGTGTGCTGTCTCCCTGGGACAAGGAGTAGAGCAGGTGTTCCAGGCCCCTGTGGTAGAAGAGGTTCCATGGATGTCCAACTAGCAACACACCAACCAGGATCAAGGTAGGAGTCACTCCATGCATTTGGGGTTTCAAGGAAAAGCCAATCGTGTTCCCAAATCACATTCTCCATCTGTAGCTGGAATTATTGAGGCTTAGAGAGTTTGTGGAATTTACTTTATTTATTTGACACACTCTCATATGGTATAACAAACACTGCTCTTAACATTTTATAAATATTAACTAATTTAATCCTCATAACAATCCTACAAGTTAGGTACTATTGTTATAATCATTTTACATATGAGGAACTGAAGCCCAGCTAGGGGTAAGTCATTTACCCATGGTCACCTAGCTAGTAAGTGGCAGTCCCTGGATTTGAACCCAGCCTGTCTTAATTCCATGTGATTCTGCCTATTTAAATGAAGAGCATATGTGCATATTCATGTATGGCTGAAGCATTATGCTGTACATCAGAAATTGACACAACACTCTAAACTGACTATACTTCAATTAAAAAAATTTAAGTAAAAATAAAGGGCAAAACTTCTGGGTATAGACCTAAGGGCCAGAAGTTGAATGCCCCTCCTACTCTCCTGTCCCTCCAGGAGCCCTGTTGGTCTAGGATATTTTGGTGGTCATGGGAACAATAAGGAGATCTCTGATACTAATTAGCCCAAAGACCAATGTAACACTATCTGGCTTTGGAGGAGGGTCGCTTTCCCTTGGGCGTCTCTGAGTCTCTGTCTCCTTGTTTGTAACAGGTAACTTACAAATCCTATGCACACTCCTGAGTCCCACTCCCTGAAATTATGATTCAGTAGGTTTCAGTGAGGCCCAAGAATCCATACGGGACCCTGATACATTTCTTCTCAGATTCTGAGGCATCCATGACTCCAAAGAACATTATAATAAATTGCGTTTAAATTCTCTGAGAGGAGCGGCCAAGATGGTGGAGTAGAAGGACACTGATAGCTCGCCCTCTCCCACAAATACGCCAAGACTGATTCCACATACCCACCCAGCCAATCAGAGCACCTGCTGAACTTTGACAGAACATCGCCTTCTTCAAAAGACAAAATATGCCACCAATCTGGTAGGGGAAAAGGAAAAAAAAGAAAGAAGAAAAAGAAAAAAAAAAGGAGAAAAAGCAAAATAGTGCAGGACTGGTCCTGCAGGAAGAGAGTGGTAAAGGAGGAAGAGCTCTCATTTGCTGGGTCTGCCCCCTTCAATGGAGAGCGCAGCAGGACAGAGGGGGGATCTCTAAGGCTCAGATCTATACAGAACAGCCCTTGACCAACAGAATTAAGATAAACAGGAGCAGATGGTCTCCACAACCCCCAGTCCTAGAGGCAAAGCGGCAGGTGGGGGATGGGACAGGCTGCCCAAGCTGGATGGAGGACTGGGTCAGGCTGTACAGAGGCAACCTTGGGGGATTGCAGTGTGCTGTGCTCCATGGCTGGGAGGGTATACAGAGCAGAACAAACTGGGTCCTCCATAAAATACAAAAAAAAAAAAAAAAATTCAACATGGCTGGTGTGCCCTGGGGGAAGGGGTGCCATAGCCTTCGTCTCCAAAAACCCATGAAACCAGTACCAGCACTTCTCAGGAGAAGTGGGGCTCAGCCACAGTCACAATATCCTCCAGTGCTTAGTGCCCAGGTTGGGGGCAGGGTCAAAACCTGAATCCTACCTAGGGGCTTAGCAACCTCATAGATGAGACTGAGACTTGTTTACAGCCTGAGGCAAATAGGATCGTTCTGCCTGGATGCCTCTGTGAATTCGCACCTCTAAGAAAAATGGACAAGGAGCAGAGTTCTGGCACAAAGCAGGGGCAAGTGCTATTTCACCATTTTCCCCAAGCCCACCTACAGAGAGTGGAACCAAGGTGGAGCTGGGAGCTGCATAGAGCAGGGGAGTGACTGCAGCACCAGGAGAGGCCATGACCCGCCCACCCACCATGTAAGAGCGCAGCACCTGACTGTGGTGTTGGGAGGGGGCATGACCTACTTGCCTACCAGCACTGGGAGCAGCACAGACCAGGGGCATGAACAGAGGGCCTCTGGAACCTGCAAGCTGAGTTCCCACAGCAGGGTGAGGGCAGGAGCAGCAACAGCCACAAAACAAAAAGGAGGACCCTTCAATAGCAAGGGCTGGCTCTGACTATTAGGTCAGTGGCCACATCCCTAACCAAAGTAAAGTAAGACTTTGCAACCACCCATACTTAAGAAGGACTTCTCCACAAACAAGAGCACAGTCTCCACTGGAACACATCCATTTTGTTTTTCTTTTTCTCTCTGTTCTATTTTCTTTTACATTTCTAATTTTTACTTTTTAAACAATTGCATATGTCTTTATTTTTAATCCCCTTAAAAAATTTCTTTTAAGACATTTTTACTGTTATTATTTTTTAAATTTGCCTCAATTTCATTTTTATTTCTTTTGGTTTTGTTTTCCTGTTATTGATTATACTCAGTTTTCATTTTTTTCCCTTCTTTTAAGGATTTTAAAATACATTTCAACTCGATTTTTATTGTAATTCAATTCGTTCTTCTTTTATTGATTATACTGTTTTCAAACCTTTTTTTCTTCTTTTAAATTTCTTTCTTTTTAGTTTTATTTCCACATCTGCTTTAGATAGATAAATAAATAAACTCCTTAAGGACCACAGTAGAAAACTGATACTGCATAAGCCATAGTGCCAGAGAGATAAAAGTAAAATGAACAAGCAGAGGAATCACTCCCAATTAAAAGAACAAGAGAAATCCCCTGAAAGAACAATCAATGAAATAGACCTTGATAGTCAACTAGATCATGATTTCAAAAAAGGAGTGATCAAAGTACTGAAGAAACTGAAAGAGATTGAGTTAAGGGACAGAGAATATGTCAGAAATGAAGTTGAAGCTATAAAGAGGAGCCAATTAAAACTGGAAAATTTACTTGCTGAGATAAGAGTTCAGCTAAAGACTGTAAAAAGTAGGCTAGATAATGCAGAGGAATGAATGAGTGACTTACAAGACAGGACAACAGAAATTACCCAATCATAACAGCTGAGAGGAAAACAAACAAACAAAAGAAAACAATATAAAGGACCTATGGGATAATATAAAGCATGCTAATCTATGCATAATAGGGGTCCCAGAAGGAGAAGAAACAGCAAAAGGGATTGAAAAGGTATTTGAAGAAATTATGACTGAAAACTCTCCAAATCAAAGGAAGGAATCAGACATCCAAGTACAGGAAGAACAGAGAGTCCCAAACAAGAAGCCAAACAGACCCACACCAAGACATATTATAATCAGGATGGCTATGGTTAAGGATAAAGAAATGACCCTAAAAGCAGCAAGAGAAAAACAAACAGGGAAACCCCATAGGGCTTTCAGCTGATTTCTCTACACATACACTACAGGCCAGAAGGGAGTGGCAAGATATATTAAAACTCCTGAATGAAAAAAGATGGAGCCTAGGATACTTTATCTATCAAGGTTATCCTTTAGAATAGAAAGAGAGATACAGAACTTCGCAGGCAAGCAAAAACTAGAAGAGTTTAGCAACACTAAACCTATGCTAAAAGAAATATTGAAAAGTCTACTCCAAAAAGATAAGAAACAGAATGCTACATAAGTGAGAAAAAAGTAATTGGATAGGTGATAGCTATCATGAATTATAATAGAATAAACATGAAATTGTAAAAGAAGACATCTAAATCATAAAGAGTGGGAGAGGTTTCACTTGCAAAAATTTTCTCCCATTCCGTAGGTTTTCTTCTTGTTTTACTTCTGGTTTCCTTTGCTGTGCAGAAGCTTGTAAGTTTCATTAGGTCCCATTTGTTTATTCTTACTTTTATTTCTTCTAGGAGAAAATTTTTGAAATATATGTCAGATAATGTTTTGCCTATGTTTTCCTCTAGGAGGTCTATTGTATCTTGTCTTATGTTTAAGTCTTTAATCCATTTTGAGTTGATTTTTGTATATGGTGTAAGGGAGTGTTCTAGCTTCATTGTTTTACATGCTGCTGTCCAGTTTTCCCAACACCATTTGCTGAAGAGACTGTCTTTATTCCATTGTATATTCTTGCCTCCTTTGTCGAAGATGAGTTGACCAAAAGTTTGTGGGTTCATTTCTGGGCTCTTTATTCTGTTCCATTGGTCTATATGTCTGTTTTGGTACCAATACCAAAGGCTTGATATCCAGAATATATAAGCAGCTCATACAACTCAATAAGAAAAAAATAAATAACCCAATCCTAAAATGGGCAGAAGACCTAAACAAGCAATTCTCCAAGGAAGACATACAAATGATCAAAAAGCACATGAAAAGATGCTCAATATCACTAATTATCAGAGAAATGCAAATCAAAACTACAGTGAGGTATCACCTCACACCTGTCAGAATGGCCGTCATTCAAAAATCCACAAATGACAAATGCTGGAGAGGCTGTGGAGAAAGGGGAACCCTCCTACACTGCTGGTGGGAATGCACTTTGGTGCAGCCACTATGGAAAACAGTGTGGAGATTCCTCAAAAGACTAGGAATAGACTTACTGTATGACGCAGGAATCCCACTCCTGGGCTTGTATCCAGAAGGAAATCTACTTCAGGATGACACCTGCACCCCAATGTTCATAGCATCACTATTTACAATAGCCAAAACATGGAAACAGCCTAAATGTCCATCAACAGGTGACTGGATAAAGAAGATGTGGTATATTTATACAATGGAATACTACTCAGCCATAAAAACCGACAACATAATGCCATTTGCAGCAACATGGATAGTCCTGGAGAATGTCATTCTAAGTGAAGTAAGCCAGAAAGAGAAAGAAAAATACCATATAAGATTGCTCATATGTGGAATCTAAAAAACAAAAACAAAAACAAACAAACAAACAAACAAAAACAAAGCATAAATACAGGACAGAAATAGACTCACAGACAGAGAATACAGACTTGTGGTTACCAGGGGGGTGGAGGGTGGGAAGGGATAGACTGGGATTTCAAAATTGTAGAATAGATAAACAAGATTACACTGTATAGCACAGGGAAATATACACAAAATGTTATGATAACTCACAGAGAAAAAAATGTGACAGTGAGTGTGTATATGTCCATGAATGACTGAAAAATTGTGCTGAACACTGGAATTTGACACAATATTGTAAAATGATTATAAATCAATAAAAAATGTTAAAAAAAAGTGGGAGAGGGAAGCAAGCAAGCAAATATAGAGTGTTTTTTTTTTTCAATTTTTTGTTCTCAGTAGGAGGAGTTTGAGCTTATATTACTATCTTTTTAATACAAACAGTTGTAGTAATGGGTTCATATATGTACAGAAAAAGGTAGACACAAGCCAAAAACTTACAATAGTGTCACAAAAACTAAATAAAATCCAAGATAATACAAAGAAAAATTATCAAACCACAAAAGGAAAAAGAAAGGAAAATACAGGAAATACCAAATCAACTGGAAAACTGAGTTAAAAATGGCAGTAAACACACATTTAACATTAATTACTGTAAATGTCAATGGACTAAATGTTCCAATTAAAAGATGTAGAGTGGCAGATTGGATAGTAAAACAAGAACCTTCAATATGCTGCATACAAGAGACTCACTTTAGGGAGAAGGAAACGCATAGATTGAGAGTGAGAGGATGGAAAAGGATATTCCATGCAAATGGAAATGATGAGAAAGCAGGAGTAGCAATACTGATTTCAGACAAAATGGATTTTAAAACAAAGTCCACAAAGAAAGGTAAAGGACATTTTATAATGATTAAAGGAGTAATACAAGATGAGGATATTACACATGTTAATACATATGCACCCAAAATAGGAGCACCAAAGTAGATACAGCAATTACTAGCAGAGATAAAGGGGGAAATTGATAGGGATACAATCATTGTCAGAGACTTTAACACCCCATTAACATCACTGGACAGATCTTCCAGACAAAATTAATAAGGTAACAGAGAAATGAAATGATACAATAGAACAACTAGACTTGGTTGATGTTTTCAGAGCATTACACCCCCCCCCCCAAAAAAGAATACACATTCTTTTCAAGTGCACATGGAAAATTTTCTAGGATTGATTATGTATTTGGGCACAAAAGAAGCCTCAACAATTTTAAGAAAATAGAAATTATCTCAAGCATCATTTCTGACAACAATGTTATGAAACTAGAAATCAACTACATAGAAACAAAGGAGAAAAAAATGAAAGCACGGGGATTAAACATGTTACTAAAAAAAAAAAAACCCAATGAGTCAATGATGAAATCAATGTGGAAATTAAAAATTACTTTGAGACAAATGACAGTAAAAACACAACCACTCAAAATTTATGGGATGCAAGAAAGGCAGTGTTAAGAGGGAAGTGATACAAGCCTTCCTCAAAAAAGAAGAACAATCTCAAATAAACAGTCTAACCTACCAGCTAAAAGAATTAGAAAAAGAAGAACAAAAAACCCCAAAAGGCAGCAAAAGAGAGGAAATAATAAAGATAAGGGAGAAAATAAATAAAAATAGAGATTAAAAAAATAGAAAAATCAATCAAATCAAGAGCTGGTTTTTTGAAAGAGTAAATAAAATCAACAAAACTCTGGCCAGGCTTACAAATAATAGAAAAGAGACAGCACAAATAAGCAAAATAAGAAAGGAAAATGGAGAAATTACAACCAATTCCACAGAAATACAAAATATCACATGAGAATACTATGAACAACTATATGGAAACAAAACGGAAAACCCAGAAGAAATGGACAAGTTTCTGGAAACATATAGTCCACCAAGAGTGAATCAAGAAGAAACTGACCACTTGAACAAACTGATCAGTAGAAATGAAATTGAATTAGCAATAGAAAACCTCCCTACAAATAAAAATCCAGGATGGGATGGCTTCACTTGGGAATTCTACCAAACATACAAAGAACTCATACCAGTCCTTCTCAAACTCTTCCAGAAGATTGAAAAGGAGGGAACACTCCCCAACTCATTCTACAAAGCCAATATCAAAACCAAAGACACTATCAAAAAAGAAAGGTACAGACCAATATCACTGATGGTCATAGTTGCAAAAATGCTTACCAAAATATTAGCGAACAGAATCCAACAAACATAAAAAAGATTATACATCAAGATCAAGTTGGGTTCATCCCAGGGACACTAGGGTGGCTCAACATATGCAAATCAATCAATGTAATACATCATATCAACAAGGGAAAGGACAAAAACCACATGATCATCTAAATAGATGCAGAAAAAGTATTTGATAAAATTCAACACCCATTTATCATAAAAACTCTCACCAAAGTGGGTATAGAGGGAACATATCTCAACATAGTAAAAGTTACCTATGACAAACCTACAGACAGCATAGTACCCAATGGTGAAAAACTGAAATCCTTCCCACTAAAATCTGGGACAAGGTGGTCCACTATCACCATTCCTATTCAACATAATCTTGGAAGTCCTAGCCACAGCAATCAGGCAAGAGAAAGAAATAAAAGGGATCCAAATTGGAAAAGAAGAGATAAAATTGTAACTATATGTAGATGACATGATATTATATATAGAAAACCCTAAAAGTTTCACACAAAAACTATAGGAATTAATGAAAGAATTCAGTGAGGTAGCAGGTTACAAGATTAACATACAAAAATCTGTTGAATTTCTTTACACTAACAATTAATCAACAGGAAAAGAAAGTAAAGAAACATTCCCTTTCGAAATAGCACCCAAAGTAATAAAATACCTAGGAATAAATCTAACCAAGCAGGTATAAAATTTATATATAGAGAACTACAGACCATTGATGAAGGAAATTAAAGAAGACTGAAAAAAATGGAAGGGTATCTCATGCTTCTTGATTGGAAGAATCAACATGGTTAAAATGGTCATACTTCCCAAGGGAATTTACAGATTTAATGCAATTCCTATCAAATTACCCAGGACATGTTTCACAGAACTAGAACAAATTATAATAAAATTTATATGGAATCACAAAAGAACCAGAATTTCCAAAGCATTACTGAAGAAAAAGAATGAGGCTGGATGAATCAGACTTCCCAGACTTCAGACAATACTATAGTGCTACAGTAATCAAAACAGCATTGTACTGGTACAAAAACAGACATTATGGACCAATGGAAGAGAATAGAGAGCCCAGAAATGAACCCACAAACTTTTGGTTAACTAATCTTTGTAAAAGGAGGCAAGAATATACAGTGTAATAAAGGCATTCTCTTCAGCAAATGGTGTTGGGAAAACTGGACAGCAGCATGTAAATCAGTGAAGCTAGAACACTCCCTTACACCATACACAAAAATAGCCTCTAAGTAGATCAAAGACTTAAACATAAGACAAGATACAGTAAACCTCCTAGAAGAAAACATAGGCAAAACATTATCTCAGATACATTTCAGCAATGTTCTCCTAGGGCAGTCTACCCAAGCAATAGAAATAAAAACAAGAATAAACAAATGGGATCTAATGAAACTTAAAAGATTTTGTACACCAAAGGAAACCATAAGCAAAACAAAATGACAACCTATGGAATGGGAGAAATTTTTTCACAAAACTGGCAAAGGCTTGATCTCCAGAATATATAAGCAGTTCTTATGACTTCATAAGAAAAAAAACAACAAACAAACAACCCAATCCAAAAATGGGCAGAAGACCAAAACAAGAAATTCTCCAATGAAGACATATGAATGGCCAATAGGCACATGAAAAAATGCTCAATATCACTAATTATCAGAGAAAAGCAAATCAAAACTACAATGAGGTATCACCTCACACCAATCAGAATGGCCATCATTCAAAAGTCCACAAATGATAAATACTGGTAAGGCTGTGGAGAAAAGAGAACCCTCATACACTGCTGGTGGGAATGCAGTTTGGTGCAGCCATTCTGTAAAACAGTACAGAGATTCCTCAAAAGACTAGGAATAGACCTACCATATGATCCAATTATCCCATTCCTGGGCATATCTCCAGAAGGAAACTTACTTCAAAAAGGCACCTGTACCCCAATGTTCATAGCAGCACTATTTACAATAGTCAAAACATGGAAACAGCCTAAATGTCCATCAACAGATGACTGGATAAAGAAGATGTGGTATAGTTATACAATGAAATACTATTCAGCCATAAAAATGACACCATAATGCCTTTTGCAGCAACATGGATGTCCCTGGAGAATGTCATTCAAAGTGAAGTGAGAAAGAAAGAAAAATACCATATGAGATCGCTCATATGTGAAATCTAAAAAAAAAAAAAAAGAAGAAAAGAGAAGAAGAAGAAGAAGAAGAAGAAGAAGAAGAAGAAGAAGAAGAAGAAGAAGAAGAAGAAGAAGAAGAAGAAGAAGAAGAAGAAGAAGAAGAAGAAGAAGAAGAAAGAAGAAGAAGAAGAAGAAGAAGAAGAAGAAGAAGAAGAAGAAGAAGAAGAAGAAGAAGAAGAAGAAGAAGAAGAAGAAGAAGAAGAAGAAGAAGAAGAATAAAACAAATGAATTTAAATGTAAAACAGACTCATAGACATAGAATACAAACTTGTGTTTGCCAGGGGGTAGGAGGGTGGGAAGGGACAGACTGGGAATTTGTAATTTGTAGATATTGACAGGTATATATAGAATAGATAAACAAGATTATACTGTATAGCACAGAGAAATATACACAAATCTTGTATTAGCTCATGGTGAAAAAGAATGTGACAATGAATATATGTATGTTTATGTATGACTGAAAATTTGTGCACTACACTGGAAATTGACACAACATTGTAAACTGACTATAACTCAATAAAATAAAAATTTAAAAAATTCCCTGAAACTATCAGAAGTATCCATTGCTGAAGTAGTCAATGAACTTTGGCTTCCTTAAAAGAAATACAAATGGTAATGGAAGTCAGTGGCAATGGGAATAAGCCAAATAGTCTCTAACAGCTTTGCTCTCTCTATAAGCACAGATGCTTCCCAGGCACTCCCTGGGTTGACTGCAATGATTCAGGCTTTCTGAGTGCTTCCTAGGGGAAAGCCAAGTTCCTAAATTCTTTTTATATGTTTCCTAGTGAGTTCTCCCAACTACTGTCTATTATTATCTCATTTTATAGATGAGAGAAATGAGGCTTTAGGGGTTGCCTAAGGTCATCCAATCAGATTAAGTTTTAATTCCTGCTCTATCACCTTCTGTTTGATTCCCAACCCTAATGTGCTCAATTAGTATGCCACCAGGTGTTAAAATTGGTGCAGAAGGTCCCAACATTTTTAACCATGCCACATACCTGCACCATATGACCCTCTATGAAATAATCTGAATATGGGCTCTTGATCCAAATGTCAGCTATTGTCCCAAGACTTCAGTATAACCCAGTTTCTGAAGAATTGAAAAAGATGACATACAATAGAAAAGATGACATATAATGACATATAATAGAAAGTGTGTATACAGAGTTTTTTAAGGTATTTAATGCTTAACAAATATATGAATGTTGGTAGTCAATGAGTGTGGTCCTTCAAAGATGTCACCTTGAGAATCTGTGCACTTGTTCCAAAGGTATGGCCTTTGTGCATGGTATTTTAGGACCTATTCTATTGACATAGTTTCCAGGCCAGCTTTTTCTCATAAAGAAAACAATATATTATTCCATTGTTAATTCTTCTATTAAATCAAACACAGTATTATCCTAGTTTGGATAATCTTTGAATACATTTTTAATTGTTTCTCAATGTTAAATCCTTTCTCAAAAGGCTCATACTTATCTTCATGAATAAGAGCCCCCAAAATGGCCAATAGGCAATGATGCAGTTCACAAGTTTGATGCTAAATCTATTTTGAGTGAAAATTGTATGCCAGTTATAATGCTTTAGACTACAAATAACAGAAAACCCAACTCACATGGCTTAAAGAGTAAGAGGATTTCTGTCTTATGTAGCAAGCAGAATTAGGGTAGGGTCATTCCTAAGAAATTGGGTAACTCAGGCACAACAGCATTATCAAGGACCCATATACTCCCCACCTTAATATTCTACCATTCTCATCTTAGTAGCCTTGACTTCAGCTGACTCCCTTCATGGTCCCAAGAGGGCTATATCTGTTTCAGGCATCACATGGTAATACTCCAATGCCCCAAGGTTTAAATGGACAAATTTATTTCATAAGTCTCTTTTTAAGAGCCAATAAACCTTTTCTAGATGACTGCCAATCATCATCACTCTTTCATATCTTACCACCCACATGTCTCTCCCCTGCCCTTCCTATGCCAGACACTAGCAAAGGGAATGGAATTAGCATGATTGCCCTGGACTAGTGAAGTTCTTTCAGTGGAAATAATGAAAGAAGAGCTCTGTCCCCAAGTAAATGACTTTGTGGAGAAAAATAAGCACCTAGAAAAACCTGCAAATGAAGACAGGGAAGTTATAAGGGTGTTAATAGACCACCCATAGTGTCTGCTGTTACATGCCGATGATAGAGTATGTGATATTCCAGGACTTATAAACCTTGAAAGGAGATATCCTTGGATATTTAAGTTCTGAGAAGTTTCTTTTAAAATCGGCCAATTTATTTTATGGTTACACACAGAATATTTCCAGTAGTCATCAAAATGAAAGACAATGATTCAGTCAGGATTTTAAGTTTGTAAAGAACAGAAATGGTGGCCAATTTAAACAGAATAAAAATATCTATTGGGACAATATGGTGAAGCTCTCAAAATTGAGGATTGCAAACCCATGATCAGAAAGGGACAAGCACCATGGCAGTCTACAGGCTCTGAAGAGAGGATCTGACTGATTCTCTGAGCTTGCACTCAGAACCCACTCATCAGCCAGGGAAGGGCAGTGCACCTTGACTGATAAACCCACCAAGACTGCCCTTGACTGAGACAAAATTCCTCAAAAAGAAAGCATGATATTGTTGCAGATGAAGGAAACTTGGAGGCCAGGAGGCCCCATGTAACAAATATGGATAGTACAAGTGCCAAGGGTCCTTGTCTGAGAGGGCAGATCCTGCAGATGCTGACAGCAGATCTAACCTTGGGGCTAGAGAAGATGGAGGTGTCAGGACTGGCCAGACCCCTTTCTAGTCCAGGAGACTGACCATCAATCCTCTAGAAGTTCTGCTTAGTATGCTGTTGGCCCCCCAGGGCACTCCCTTATCAGGCCAGTGCACCTACACCCCCACTTGCAGTGGACTGTCCTTTGGAGAACTTGTTCTTGTCCGACAGGATTTATACCTGTATACATTTCACCCCAACTTTGACTAGATGATTATTTGAATAAGATAAAAAGAATTATGGGATTCACTTTAACACCAAGAAACAAACAGGACTATCTTAACTGAGAAAATAGGTCTTCAAAAGCTTACTAAGGGACACAAGGAGTTGTTTCTTGTGAGCTGGACCTCCAAGGACAGACATTTTTTGGAAGTAAAAGCAGAGCAGTGGCATTACCTGTTACCTGACCCATAGCATCTCAAAAGTACAGAAAATTTCAGTACATGCTGAGAAGGTCTTGTTTGTGACACATTCAGGAATCCAACAGAGTTCTCTAACTCCACCTTCCCTCTCCTCGGAGTAAAAATTCAACCATTTGGCATCAAAAAAGAACATCCTGAATCATCCACTTGGTGCATTCAAGTTATTCATTTTCCAGAGGAAAAATAATTCCCAGTGCTCTTGCTACAGTGATAAAGGAGTATTTTGTTTCAGTTGCAGTGGATTCCATAAAAGTTTGATGTTTCTGCCTTGGCTAATGGAATGAGAGGGCAGTGGTTCTGTCTGCCAGTAAAGTAAAGTAACGCCACTACAATCATTCAGTTTGAGTCAGAGCTGGGCCTTGGAGGTCCCCTAAGGCTGCTTGCTGAGGCCGGGAATAAATGATTTTCCCTCTTTATTTGCTATGCCAAGGAAAGATAATGCAGCTCATTTCATTAACATTTGTCACTGAAGCACAGTCCCCTCCAGGGATAGTACATGGGAGTAGCAAGGATCTAGTGTTTCCAATTACTCAAGGCCAAGATTACTCACACAAGAAATGAAAGGGAAATTTTAATATTTGGAAGTCAAGTAAAAGCAGTAGCCAAGTCTAATTAAAATACACTTTCTGCTTTTAATTTACATGGCAGGCTCTAGTTTATTAGTCACCTGAATTCTTGTTGCATTTCTTTTGCCCCCAAGAGTTACACTAGGCCAAGGTACCCAGAAGTTTATGCCTACATTAGGTGATTCCTTCCCAATGCCATTCCTTCCCAATGATGGCAAGACTGGTCACAGACAATGAGATTTGGGGTAAGTCTGCCTGGCTGGTGGCCATACTCTCTTTCTTCTTGGGTTTAAACATGGCCTTGAATTATTTCTCCAGGCCCTGTTGTCCTATGTGTCAAGCACTGTTCTTTATTCCCAAATGTAGCATTTAGAACTCTGCTGTTGTCTTCAAGGTGCAAACCTGATAGCGTAGGCCAGGGCAGAGCTCTGTGTGTGATTAGTCAGTGGGTTGAAGCAGATTTTTACTTTGAATGCATCATTCATCTCACTTTCCTTCTAGTTGGGGCTGGTGCCCAGCTTGGGCCCTGGGGATTGTAGCAATGTCAATGTCACAGCCAAGAGGCTCTGACTGAGAGGCAAACTAATATACAAGATGTAGTCCTGAGCAAATGAAGCATAGACAGGATTTATTGTGGCTAATTAGCTTTATTATTTCATAAAATAAAAGCCTAGGTCCCTGATTTTCAGAGAAATAATTATAATTGCAAAGGAAGTGGCATCACTGGAAGAGGAGATCTTAACACAAAAGTAACTACAGATCCTACAGAATTATCACTGCAGTTCAAGCCCTGCCAGGCCCAGCCCTTGGCACTTGGAAGCCTTATTATCTCCCCAGGATGCCAAACACACGTGGTGGATGTCATACATACTCACATCCAATAGCCTTTGCTCCTCTGTAAGTTCCAAAACAATGTCTCAGAGGGTCATATCTTTTATACAGCCCTGGACTAGATAGTCTAGTAAATCCTGATTGACCCACCAAAGCCTCAAAACACAACAAGCATCCATAAATGTGTGCAGATGTGTGCAAAGACCCTGGCTTTGATAAGGTACAGAAGTTTCAGTCACAGGTAGACCAAGGCCAGGGGCCAGGTCATTTCCAGTGTGACCTATGAAGTTTCCTGTAGTTTCAGGATGTTAAGCAGTCAAAGAAGCAGACAAGAAGGAAAGAATAACCTCTTTGGTTTCTGAGTAAGTTAAGACATTTAAAAATTACTCGATACATACTTGGAGTACATGAATTTAAATAACTAGCTTAAAATGAGTTTTTATTTTTCAACAAATGCTTTTAAGCATCTTTTAGACTAAACATGACTACAAAGACAGGGATAACTATAGACACCTATTTATGTCTCCATATGCATGTGTAGCTAGATTTATATGAATAGAGATAGATGTATATCCATTTCCATCTCCACATATATGTGTGGACCCTCTTCTCAATCAGAATTATTATTACTGCCACCAGGTGCATCTCCTTTACCAATCCTGCATTTGAGAGTATACAGGCGTTGTCACGGGCTCTGTAGTAAGCACTTCCCAACACTGGGTTACCATTTAAAACATGTCATCATCATCTATTTTCCTGAGTCTTAAGAGTAGCTTCTTTGCTCTGTATTATAACCTCGTTTCATCTACGGTTTTAAGCAGTAACATCGAATCCTTGGACTATTCCTTTGCTGTCACAAAGATGCACAATTAGAGACTGTAATTTTAACAGCCCAGCAAACATCTTAACCCATTCTGACCAGATAGGGGCAGAAATGGTTTGGTAGAGAAGGTTAGCCAGGGACCTGCTGATCTCCATGCCTGGCAGAAAGAGCTGTATTGACCACATCCTTAGAGAAAACCCTATATCATTCATTTGAATGTAGAAAAGGAGGAAATAGGGACACTGACATTCAGTATCCCCACATATGGGAAAGGGCCCTTGACTTTGCCCTCTGTCTTCCCCACACAGGAAGCAACTCCCTTACTGTACCTTTTGTAATTAGAAGTGCCTCTCCCAGGGGAGGGTAATAGCTCAGTAATAATAGCTCAGTGATAAAGCATGTGTTTAGCCTGCATGATGTCCTGGGTTCAATCCCCAGGACCTACAATGAAAAAATTTAGAAAATAAAATAAAATGTGCCTCTCCCAGTACAAGATTTCTTAGGCTGCCTAAACCCATTATCTAAGGCCTCAGGCTTGACTCTCTCCCTTTGCTGTGCACCAACCCCACTGGCCTTCTAGCACCAGGTCCCCAGATATATTCTGACATCATAGAAACCATTGTCTCCTTGGCCATTCTGCTCCACAGAGATAGATGGCAGCGAAGACAGGGTAAGCGTTTGTGACTTTCTCAGGATGTGCCATCTGAGTGCACAGCCCTTGGGGTTGATTCCTGGGAATCACAACACTTTCAAATCCTGCCTGCATCAAGAAGCAAGAGAGAGACAGGACAGATGAGATTTACTTTTGACACATATCTCAGAGACTTCCCACTAGACAACACTTCTTAGAGGGGAAAATGAAAAAAGTATACATTTGGAGATTGGAGTTTAAAATTTGAATACCATAAAGAATATTGTCATTATCTCTGTTTCTTCCTAACATTCATTCTGATTATACCCACTACCCTAGAGCAGACAATTTCATCTGTCCTAGCTTTTCAGTGTCTAGACCCAGTTTTCCTTTGGAATGTAGAGTGCTGAGGTCAGACTCACCGGGTAGTGTTTGTTGTAGCAGGGGAAGGCTGCAGTCTCTCCCTAACATGTCCATGGATCTGTCCTGGGCTGTCCTGCCCCTGCTGTGCAGCTCAGCATCACTCCCTCCCAGCCTGAGAATGTCTTGCCTCAGCAAGACCTCATCCATTCCTGTCAAGTGGAGGTGGCAAACTGGTCCTCTGGTGGTGAGCTTTTATACAAAACCATTTGTTTCATTACACTCTTTGGATAAAACAATTCAAATTCATTTCAAATCTTGTACTTCCTGGGCTCCATTGACTGCTTGTAAATCAGAATGTGATGAGGAGAGGAGTGAGAGCTTTCCTGAAATCAAGATAAATTTCACCTTAGGTTTCACCTTTGTTTACACATTTAATAATGCACTCCCTACACCTGATTGCGTAGGTCACACTGCAGCACCCATCACCCATAACTGCCATCGCCCACTCCCATGTACTGCTCCCATGTGCTGAATCTTAGAGAGACTCCCCCCATCAAAGGCTGGCTTTTCCCCAGTGACACCCATTCCTCCTGATTTGCCATTTTGCTCTTCCTCCAAGCCTGTTTCATCTCTCAGAACTTTAGTTCATGGCAGCCCACACCAACCCTGAAGTCCTTTCCCAAGTCACTTTACACACTCCGACTCCATCTTGGAAGCTCTTTGGTGCCTCTATCAACTCACCACGTTAACCATTACTCATTTCCCCTATTCCAGAAAGTGCAGAGGAGTATCAAGTAATGACAATGGAGTTGTGGAACCATACTTATGAGGTCTAGAAGTACCACAGGCAATTATATACACACAAACACACACACAACCTCCACTGACTTCTTGAGAAGTTTTGCTTTAGTGATAGAATGACATTTCCCCTCTGGGTCTCTCTATAAGAGACATTTGTCTACTCCCAGGACACGACCTGGTACTTGCTTTCAGCCAAGTAGGTAAGAAAACATTATCATGTTTTCTTCCTCATGTATACTTGTATTGTTTTACTTATTTGCCCTCAAAACCACCTCTTTTCCAATCATTCCTAATCTGGCAACTCTATCATTATTTCATTAATTTAAAAGAAACAATAATAATAAAACTATGTAGACTACTTGAAAAGAGAAAAGGGGGTAGGTAACTTTTCCCTCTTGGCTGTTTGCTCCAAGTGCTAGCCCATGTCCAGGAAAGAGGAGCTGAGAACCTTTCTGTTCAGAGTTTCTAGACCCTATCCTCATGATGACAATGAAGTGCCTCCAAGGATGGCTCCCACCACAGAAAGAATGAGCCCTGTGTCTGCTTGGTTCCTCTATACATGAGGACTTGCTCTGAAGTGCAGCTCCTGAGACTGGCAAACTGCCCTGTTCCCTTAGTTAACCAAGCCTCACCCAGAGTCAGGGTAAGGGGTGTACAGGGCATAGGGCAGGGGCACAATGGAAGCAAAGAAAGCTAGGCAATGGGGAATCAATTCCTTACATGTTCCTTCTACCAGTTTATTCCTTCATTCAACAAATATTTAATGGGTACCAACCATGTGCAGGATAGGTCTGAGCCCTGAGAATAGACGAGAAAATAAGACAATGAGTTGTCTGGTCTTAGGGGGGCTGTATTCAAATGAAGGTGGGGACAGGGAGCAAGAGACATACAATAAATAAGCAAATAACATAAGATTTTTTCAGATGATCATAAGTTCTAAGAAGATAATTAGAAGGCAGAATTGGGAGAGCCATGGGGAAGGAGTTACTCTTGTTGGGTACTCAAGGAGGGCCTCTCTGCCTTGATATCTGAATGAAGAGAAAGGGTCCAGCTATGTGAAGCAAGGAAGTTCCAGGAGGAAGGGTGGGGATAAAAGACCTGAGTCAGGAATATATGTCAAAATAAATGGTTTTGCCCAAACCCTTTCAGCCTAAATGCCACCTTGTTAGGTAGTTCAATAAGTGAAGTCACTGGGCAAATAGGTGGAGGAGAGGGAAGATGGTCTGAAAGATGGCATTATGCTCACCTCCAGTATAAAGGGATTTTACTTCTTCTAAATGAGTGCCAGCAAGAATCCGGTTAGAACCTGACAGCCACAACTGTGCAATAGTGAGAAGGAGTTAATTGGACATGACTCAACATTCATTGTAATATAATTAGCATTTTGGTTGAGCACTCACCCCTCCATTGGTTTTCCTATGTACACCATAGGGTAAGGACAGGAGCTAAGGGAACAGACACGAGTAAGCATTCCAGGGGCAAGAGCCATCAGTTAATCAAGAGACTACCTATAAGTGAGGAAGAAAAAGGGCAAATAAAGACCACTGCTTTCTTCTCCCTTGGATCAGCCCACCTCCCATTCTTGGAGGAGTACTTTCCCTTTGCTGATAAATCCTTTAAAATCTTTCACTACACAATGCTCCATCTCCTGCCCATAATCTTATCATTCAAGTATGACAAGAACTGGAATCTTTTCCCTTTCCCTTTTGAAGTAACAACCTCATTCAAGGGGGTCTGTTGGGGATACTGCAGGAAACTTCTTTTGAGGTTTGTGAGGCACTGGGCCTCCCTGGCAGCCCAGCTCACTGTGTTGCCTCCCTCACCTTCTCTAGACTGCTCCTGCCATGATAATTGACACCAGCTACTCCACAGAGATTTACTGAGTGAATGGACCAATAACGGCATTGGACTGGAGTGACATGTTTGTCTTTTAATTGGTGACAATAACAATTTTAACTTTGGAGCACCCTCCCACTCATCGTTTAATTTAAGGTTATATGTCTCCCTTATTGATTATGAGGTAAAAATCAATTTTGTTTTGGAGATTCCTCTGCACCACATTTAGGGGATAATAAGATACTGGTGGCTTTGTCTTGTAGCCAAAATTAGTGTTACATTAGTCTCACTGGCCTAAACTGAAAAGATCTCTGATGCTATGTAGATGTGTCCCCAGTATCACCAACAGATTTCACAGCAACTTCAAAATGAAAACAGTAGGTGATTATCAGTGAAAATGGCAGAGTAGAGACCTCTGGAAATTCACTCCTCCAATAAAAGCAAGTTAAAAACTGATAAATTGTCAGAATCAACTTTTTCAGAACTCTGAAAAGTAACCAAAGGCTTAGAGCAACCCAGGAATATTTAAAGAAGATAAATAGCTGAATCTCAGTGAGAACTGTGAGCACTGTAGCATTTTAACTTACCTTAGTTTCACCCCACTCTCCAGCTCAGTGGTGGCCTCAAAATAGCAGTCTGCAATCCCAAGACTGAAAGGAGCAGGAAAGATCTCATTCTCAAAGAATTGCCATCATTTGGAGCTGTCTGGTGGTTTCCCAGATGTTCCAATTAGAAAGGCCTGTCCTGATCAGTGGCCTGGTGTGAAAAGCCTTCAGGGAGGGAGAGTGTTTGTCTAAAACATTGACTGGCAAGTGTTTCAAGATTATGGCTGCCTTCTAAACAAGCAATTCTCCAATGGAGACATACAAATGGCCAGCAGGCATGTAAAAAGATGCTCAACATTGCTAATTATTAGAGAAATGCAAATCAAAACCACAGTGAGGTACCACCTCACACCAGTCAGAATGGCTATCATTCAAAACTCCACAAATTATAAATGATGAAGAGGGTGTGAAGAAAAAGGAACCCTCCTACACTGTTGGTGGGAATGCAGTTTGGTGCAGCCATTGTGGAAAACAATATAGAGATCCCTCAAAAAACTAAAAATAGATTGACCATATGACCCAGCAATCCCACTCCTGGGCATATATCCAGAGGGAACCTAAATCCAAAAAGATACATGCACCTCAATGTCCATAGCAGCACTATTTACAGTAGCCAAAACATGGAAACAACTTAAATATCCACTGACATATGACTGTATAAAGAAGTTGTAGTATATTTATACAATGGAATGCTACTCAACAACAAAAAATGATAAAATAGTGCCATTTGCAGCAACATGGATAATCCTAGAGATTGTCATTCTAAGTGAAGTCAGCCAGAAAGAGAAAGAAAAATACCATATGATATCACTCATATGTGGAATCTTAAAAAAAAAAAAAGACACCAATAATAAACACATCTCCAAAACAGAAACAGGCTTACAGAGAGTAAAGGACTTATAGTTACTGGGGGAATGAGGGGGAGAAGGGATAAATTTGGCAGTTTGAAATTTACAAACGCTAATCACCTGATATAAAAATAGATTAAAAAAACCCAAATTTCTTCTGTTTACCACAGGGAACTATATTCAATATTTTGTAATAACCTTTAAAGAAAATGAATACATGTATATATGCATGTGTAGGGCATTATGCTATACACCAGAAATTTACATATTGTAATTGACTATATTTCAATTAAAAAAAAAGAAATTGTTCCTAGGAAATAGTATTGGACAAAGGCTTTAAAATAGAATTTTAAAATATATTAAAAAATCTTAAAGGAAATCATGTTAATGAATTAAGGTATAAGGATGATATCTCATCAAACAGAGAGTATCAATAAAGACAATGAAAAGGAAACAAGGAGAAATTTATGGAGTTGAAAAGTAAAATAACTGAAAGGAAAATTACTAGAGGGGCTTAACAACAAATTTGGGCAGGTGAAGAAAGAATCAACACACTTGAGGATCAATCAGTTGAGGTTGTCCAGTCTGAGAAACAGAAAAGGAAAAGAATAAAGAAAATGGACAGAACCTCAGCAATCTGTGGGACTTTATCATGTGTATGAGGCTTTGTTTCATACTGATGTTCTTCAACTAGAAAATAGTGATGGTTGTACACCTATGTAAAAATGCTAATTTTTGCAGTTCAAAATGGTGAATTTTATGGAATCTGAATTATATCTCAATAAGAAATAACTTTTAAAAACAAAGGAGCAAAAGTTTGACTTTACAACACCTGTGAATGCTGAAACCAATCATCGAGGTTATGTCCTCTCCTTCCCCACCTAGCAGGTTTCCTGGCTTTAAACTTGTATGACTTCAAGACAGCAGAGTAGAAAGATGCTTGTAGCTCACTCTTTCCCAGCAATACACCAAGACTGACATCCATGGACACCCCCATCCAATCAGGACACCTGCTGAATTTTGACAGAACATTGTCTTCTTCAAAAGACAAAATATGAGGGAGAGAAGCAAGATGGCTTCATAGCCATCCTTTCCCACAAATACACCAAAACTCACATCTACAGACCCACTCAACCAACAAGAGCACCTGCCGACCTCCGACAGAACATCGCCCTCTTCGAAAGACAAAGATGCCAAAAATCTGGTAGGAGAAAAGGAAAAAAGAAAAGAAAAAGCAAAACAGTGCAGGACTGGTCGTGCAGGGAGGGAGTGGCAAAGGAGGAATAGTGTTCATTCGCTAAACCTCCCCCTCTCCAACAGAGAGGCCTATGAGATGGAGAGGGAGCCTCCGAGGCTCAGATCTGCCTGGAGCACCCCTTGACCAACAGAACCAAGTTAAACGGGCACAAAGGGTCATTGCGACACCAAGCCTGAGATGCAAGCCAGCAGCTGGAGGCCAAAACAGGCTGCCCAAGCCAGATGGAGGACTGGGGCAGCAGCACTGATGCAGCCCCGGGAGACTGCAGGGTGCTGCTTGTTGTGGCTGGGAGGGGATACAGAGTAGAACAACTGGGGCCCTAAAATTATGGAAAAAAAAGCAAAGCAACACTGCTGGTGGGCACTGAAGGGAGGGGCACCATAGCCTTTGTCTCCTTAGACCCGTGGCACCATTACTGGTGCTTCTCAGGAGAAGAGAGGTGGGGTGCAGCCACAGCCTCCATATCCTCTTGTGTGCAGTGCTTGGGCAGGGGTGGAGTCAAGACCTGAATCTATACAATCTGCAATCTCCTAGGCAGAACTGAGGCTTGTTTACAGCCTGAGGCAGATAGGATCTTTCTGCTCTGGTACCTGAGAGAACTTGCATCATCAAGAAAAACAAGGAGCTGAGTTTTAGAACTGAGCAGGGGTGGGGTGGTTCTGCCATCCTCCCCAAGCCCTCCTATGGAGCGGGGACCTGAGGCAAAGTGGGCAAAGTCCCAGAGCTGGGAAGTGACTGGCGCCAGGAGACAGTGGGTGGCCACCCACCTTCCTGGCAGGAACACAGCACCTGACTGTGGTGTTGGGAGGGGGTGCGATCCACCCGCCTGCCTCTCCCGGAGTGCAGCATCTGACTGTGGCATTGGGAGGGGGAATGACCTGCCAGCCCACTTCAAAGGAGAGCAGCACTGACCCAGTGTTGGGAGCAGACGCAATCTTCTTGACAACAGGCACTGGGAGCAACATACATGAAGGTGCCAATGGAGGGCTTCTGGAAACATCAAGCTGAGTTCATGAAACAGGGTGAAGATAGAAAGACTTTTCTATAAAACCACTAAGAGCACACATTCTCCAGGAGAACACAATCTTTTTTGTTTAAATCTTTTTTATATCTGTTTTATTTTCTATTACCTTTTTAATCTTTACTTTTTAAACAGTTGTATATGTTTACAGTTTTAATCCCTTTAAAATTTTCCTTTTAAAATCTTTTTATTATTATTATTTTAAAAAATCCACCTCATTTCATTTTTAATTCTCTTGATTTTGATCTCCTGTTATTGATTATTCACACATTTCAAGTATTCTTTTTTGATTTTTTCTCCTTTTTATTAAGGTTTTTAAAAGACGTCTCAACCCAATTGCTCTTCTGCTTCAACTTGCTCTTCTATTATTGATTATACACTGTTTTTAAACCTTTTTTCTCCCTACTTTTAAAACTCTCTCTCTTATCTTTTGTTAAAAGCTGTTCTATTTTCTATTACCTTTTTAAAATTTACTTTTAAAACACTTGTATATGTCTCCAGTTTTAATCCCTTTAAAATTTTTCTTCTAAAATATCTTAATTTTTATTACTTATAAAAATTCACCTCATTTCATTTTTATTTCTCTTGGTTTTGATCACCTGTTATCGATTTTACACAGGTCACAATATTGTTTTCTGATTTTTTCTCTTTTTTATTTTAAAGGTTTTTAAATGATGTCTCAACTCAATTGCTATTCTACTTTAACTTGCTCTTTAATTATTGATTATACACTGTTTTCAAACCTTTTTTTTCTCCATTCTTTTAAAATTCTCCCTCTCTCTCTCTTTTTTTTTTCAGTTTTATTCCTGCATAGGCTTTAGATAAATAAATGAATAAATTCCTTAAGGACAAAAATAAATAACTGATACTCCATAAGCCACAGTGCCAAAGAGATATGAGCAAGTTGAAGAAGAAGATGAACCATTCCCAATTAAAAGAGCAAGAGAAATCCTCTGAAAACACGATCAATGTAATAGACATCAATGGCCTACTATATCAAGATTTCAAAAAAGGATTGATCAAAGTACTGAAGGAACTAAAAGAGATAGTGTTTAGAGAAAATGTGTCAAAAACGAAACTGAAGCTATAAAGAAGAGACAAGTAGAATTGGTAAACTCATTTGCTGAAATGAGAACTGACCTAAAGGCTGTACAAAGCAGGGTACATAATGCAGAAGAACGAATAAGTAACCTAGAAGACAGGACAACAGAAAGCACCCAATCAGAATAGATGAGAGAAAAACAAATTTTTAAAAAATGAAACAATAAAAGGGACCTATGGTATAATATGAAATATACCAATTGATGCATAATAGGGGCTCCAGAAGGGAAAGAAAGAACAAAGGGGATTGAAAGGTATTTGAAGAAATCATGACTGAAAACTTCTCAAACCTAAAGAAGGAATCAGATGTCCAAGTACAAGAGGCTCAGAGGGTCCCAAACAGGAAGAACTCAAACAGACCCACACTAAGACATATCATAATCAAGATGGCTAAAGTCGAGGAAAAAGAAATGACCCTAAAGGCAGCAAGAGTAAAGCAAAGAGTGAGTTACAAGGGAAGCCCCATAGGTCTCTCAGGTGATTTCTCTACACAAGCACTACAGGCCAGAAGGGAGTGGCAAGATATATTCAAAGTCCTGAATGAAAAAAAGATGCAGCCTAGGATACTTTATCCAGCAAGGCTATCTTTTAGAATAGAAGGAGAGATAAAGAATTTCACAGACAAGCAAAAACTACAAGAGTTTACAACACTAAACCCATGCTAAAAGAAATAATTAAAGGTCTACTCTAAATAGAAAAGAAGCAGGATGCAACAAAAATGAGAATCTCATAACTGGAAAGGTGACAACTCATGAATTACAAATAGAAAAACACAAAATTTTAAAAGAAAACATTAAATCAGTAAGAGTGGGAGAGGGAAGCAAGGAAATATAAGTATTTTTTTTCTTATTTCTTTAAAATATTTTGTTTTTGGTAGGATGGGTTTGAGATTATATTGCTATCAATTTAATAAAAACAGTTAGAGTAAAGGGTTAATAGACTTACAAAAAAAGGTAATTGCAAACCAAACACTTACAAGGGAGTCATAAAACTAAATAAAATCCAAGATAATACAAAGGAAAATTACCAAACCACAAAAGGAAGAAGAAAAGAGCAAAGAGGAAATACCAAATCAACTGCAAAAATAAGTTCAAAATGGCAATAAACACTCATCTATAATTACTGTAAATGTTAATGGACTAAATGCTCCAGTCAAAAGACATAGAGTGGCAGATTGGATAATAAAGCAAGAACCTTCAATATGCTGCATACAAGAGACCCACTTTAGGGAGAAGGACACATAGATTGAGAGTGAAAGGATGGAAAAGGATATTCCATGCAAATGGAAAAGCCAAAAAAGCAGATGTTGCAGTACTGTTTTCAGACAAAATAGACTTTAAAACAAAAGCCATAAAGAAAGATAAAGAAGGACTTTTTATAAAGATTAAAGGAGTGATACAAGATGAGGATATTACAATCACTAATATATATGCACCCAATGTAGGAGCACCTAAGTGCATAAAACAATTACTAACAGAAATAAAGGGGAATATTTATCAGAATACAACCATTGTTGGAGATTTTAACACTGCATTAACATCACTAGACAGATCTTCCAGACAGAAAATAAATAAGGCAACAGAGAAATTAAATGATACAATAGAAAAAAATAGATTTGGTGGATATTTTCAGAGCATTACACCCCCCAAAATAGGATATGCATTCTTTTCAAGTGCACATAGAATATTTTCTAGGATTGATCATGTACTTGGGCACAAAAGCAGCCTCAACAATATTAAGAAGTTGGAAATTATCTCAAGCATCTTTACTGACCACAATGCAATGAAACTAGAAATCAACTACAGAGAAACAAAAGAGGAAAAAAAGGAAAGCATGGAGATTAAACAACATGCTATTAAAAAAACCAATGGGTCAATGAGGAAATCAAAGCTGAAATTTAAAAATACCTTGAGACAAATGAAAACAAAAGCACAACCACACAAAACTTATGAGACACAGGAAAGGCAGTGCTAAGAGGGAAGTTTATAGGGACACAGGCCTTCCACAAAAGGAAGAACAACCTCAAACTAACAATCTAACCCACCAACTAAAAGAACTAGAAAAAGAAGAGCAAAAACAACCAAAAGTCTGTAAAAGGAAGGAAATAATAAAGATCAGGGAGGAAACAAATAAAAAGACATACAAAATAGAAAAAATAAGTCAACCGAAAAGCTGGTTTTTTGAAAAAGTAAATAAAATCAACAAACCTCTGGCCAAACTCATGAAGAAGAAAATAGAGAACAAATTAGCAAAATAAGAAAGGAAAATGGAGAAATTACAACAAATAAAACAGAAATACAGACTATCATATGAGAATAGTATGAAAAACTATATGGAAACAAACTGGATAACCTAGAGGTGATGGACAAGTTTCTGGAAACATACTGTTCACCAAGACTGAATCAAGAAGAAACTGACCACCTGAACAAACCAATCACTAGAAATGAAATAGAAATAGCAATTAAAAAAACCTCCCTACAAATAAAAGTCCTGGACTGGATGGGGAATTCTACCAAACATACAAAGAATAACTCATGCCAGTCCTTCTCAAACTCTTCCAGAAGATTGAAAAGGAAGGAATACTCCAAAACTCATTCTATAAAGCCACCATCACCCTGATACCAAAACCAGGCAAAGACACTACCAAAAAAGAGAATTATAGGCCAATATCACTGATGAACATAGATGCCAAAATCCTCACCAAAATATTAGCAAATGGAATCCAACAACACATAAAAAAGATTATACATCATGACCAAGTGGGGTTCACCCCAGGAACACAAGGGTGGCTCAACATATGCAAATCAATCAATGTAATACATCATATCAACAAGAGAAAGGACAAAAACCACATGATCATCTCAATAGATGCAGAAAAAGCATTTGATAAAATTCAACACCCATTTCTGATAAAAACTCTCACCAAAGTGGGTATAGAGGGAACATATCTCAACATAGTGAAAACTATATATGAGAAACCTACAGCCAGCATAGTACTCAATGGTGAAAAACTCAAAAGCTTCCCACTAAAATCTGGGACAAGACAAGGATGCCCACTATCACTACTCCTATTCAACATAGTCTTGGAAGTCCTAGCCACAGCAATCAGGCAAGAGAGAGAAATAAAATGGATCCAAATTGGAAAAGAAGAGGTAAAAGTGTCACTATATGCAGATGGCATGATACTATATATAGAAAACCCTAAAAGATCCACACAAAAACTACTACAAATAATCGAAGAATTCAGCAAGGTGGTTGGTTACAAGATTAACGTTCAAAAATCAGTTGCATATCTTTACACTAATGATGAATCAACAGAAAAAGAAAGTAAAGAAACAATCCTCTTTAAAATAGCACCCAAAGTAATAAAATACATAGGAGTAAATCTAACCAAGTAGGTTAGAGTTATACACAGAGAGAATTACAAAACATTGATTAAGGAAATTAGAGTTAAAAAAGTGGAAAGATATTCCATGCTCCTTGATTGGAAGAATCAATATTGTTAAAATGGTCATACTGCCAAAAGCAATTTATAGATTTAATGCAATCCCTATCAAATCACCCAGGACATATTTCACAGAACTAGAACAAATTGTAATGAAATTTATATGGAACCACAAAAGACCTAGAATTGCCAAAACATTACTGAAGAAAAAGAAAGAGCCTGGAGGAATAACTCTCCCAGACCTCAGACAATACCATAGAGCTACAGTAATCAAGACAGCATGGTGTTGGTATAAAAACAGAAATATAGACCAATGGAAGAGAATAGAGAGCCCAGAAACGAATCCACAGACTTTTGGTCAACTAATCTTCGACAAAGGAAGCACAAATATACAATGGAATAAAGATAGTCTCTTCAACAAATGGTGTTGGGAAAATTGGACAGCAGCATGTAAATCCATGAATCTAGAACACTCCCGTACACCATACACAAAAATAACCTCTAAATGGACCAAAGACTTAACATAACACAAGGCACAATAAATCTCCTAGAAGAAAATATAGGCAAAATATTATCTGACATACATCTCAAAAATGCTCTCCTAGGGCAGTTTACCCAAGCAATAGAAATAAAAGGAAGAATAAACAAATGGGAACTAATGAAACTTAACAAGCTTCTGCACAGCAAAGGAAACCATAAGTAAAACAAAATGAAAACATACAGAATGTGAGAAAATTTTTGCAAATGAAATTGACAAAGGCTTGATTTCCAGATTATATAAGCAGCTCTTACAACTTAATAAGGAAAAAGACAAACAACCCAATCCAAAAATGGGCAAAAGACCTAAACAAACAATTCTCCAAGGAAGAAATACAAATGATCAATGGGCACATGAAAAAATGCTCAGTATCACTAATAATCAGAGAAATGTAAATCAAAACTACAATAAGGTATCACCTCTCACCAGTCAGAATGACCATCATTCAAAAATCCACAAATGACAAATGCTGGAGAGGCTGTGGAGAAAAGGAAACCTTCTTACACTGCTGGTGGGAATGCAGTTTGGTGCAGCCACTGTGGAAAACAGTACAGAGATTCCTCAAAAGACTAGGAATAGACTTACCATATGACCCAGGAATCCCACTCCTGGGCTTATATCTAGAAGGAACCTTACTTCAAAAAGACACTTGTACCCCAATGTTCACAGAAGCACTATTTACAATACCCAAGACATGGAAACAGCCTAAATGTCCATTGACAGATGACTGGATAAAGAAGATGTGGTATATTTCTACAATGCAATACCGCTCAGTCATAAAAACTGACAACATAACACCATTTGCAGCAACATCATGTTACTGGAGAATGTCATTCTAAATGAAGTAAGCCAGAAAGAAAAATACCATATGAGATCACTCATATATGGAATCTAAAAAATTTAAAAAATAAAATAAATAAATACAAAACAAAAACAGACTCATAGACATAGAATACAAATTTGTGGTTGCCATGTGGGTGGGGGGTGGGAAGGGAGAGACTGGTGTTTCAAAATGTAGAATAAATAAACAAGATTGTACTGTGTAGCATAAGGAAATATATACAGAATCTTGTGCTGGCTCACATGAAAGAGAATGTGACAATGAATGTATGTATGTTCATGTATAACTGAAAATTTGTGCTCTACACTTGAATTTGACACAACATTACATAATGACTATAACACAATAAAAAAAGTTAAAGAAAAAGAAAAGAAATGTTTGTAAGTTTCACCCATAAAAAAAGACAAAATATGCCACCAATCTGGT